>NC_064640.1:218128320-218756236 GCF_023864345.2 Schistocerca serialis cubense
TGTCAAAGATTGTTACAGGCGATGAAACATGGGTTCATCACTTCGAACCTGAAACAAAACGGCAATCAATGGAGCGGCGCCACACCCACTCCCCTACCAAGAAAAAGTTTAAAGCCATACTCTCAGCCGGTAAAGTCATGGTTACAGTCTTCTGGGACGCTGAAGGGGTTATTCTGTTCGATGTCCTTCCCCATGGTCAAGCGATCAACTCTGAAGTGTATTGTGCTACTCTTCAGAAATTGAAGAAACGACTTCAGCGTGTTCGTAGGCACAAAAATCTGAACGAACTTCTCCTTCTTCATGACAACGCAAGACCTCACACAAGTCTTCGCACCCGAGAGGAGCTCACAAAACTTCAGTGGACTGTTCTTCCTCATGCTCCCTACAGCCCCGATCTCGCACCGTCGGATTTCCATATGTTTGGCCCAATGAAGGACGCAATCCGTGGGAGGCACTACGCGGATGATGAAGAAGTTATTGATGCAGTACGACGTTGGCTCTGACATCGACCAGTGGAATGGTACCGTGCAGGCATACAGGCCCTCATTTCAAGGTGGCGTAAGGCCGTAGCATTGAATGGAGATTACGTTGAAAAATAGTGTTGTGTAGCTAAAAGATTGGGGAATAACCTGGTGTATTTCAATGCTGAATAAAACAACCCCTGTTTCAGAAAAAAATGTGTTGCATTACTTATTGAACTGCCCTCGTATATATATATATATATATATATATATATATATATATATATATATATATATATATATATAATGACTTTTGAACACTATTAAGATAAATACATTGTTTGTTCTCTATCAAAATCTTTCTTTTGCTAACTATGCCTATCAGTAGTTAGTGCCTTCAGTAGTTTGAATCTTTTATTTAGCTGGCAGTAGTGGCGCTCGCTGTATTGCAGTAGCTTGAGTAACGAAGGTTTTTGTGAAGGAAGTGATTTGTGAAAGGTATAGGTTAATGTTACTCAGGCCATTCTTTTGTAGGGATTATTGAAAGTCAGATTCCGTTGCGCTAAAAATATTGTGTGTCAGTTTAAGCACCGTCATGTATAATTTTTCTAAGGGGACCTTTCAGGGTTTTTTAAATTAAAATACAGAACGTAGGTGCGTTTGAACATTTTATTTCGGTTGTTCCAATGTGATACATGTACCTTTGTGAACTTATCATTTCTGAGAACGCATGCTGTTACAGCGTGATTACCTGCAAATACCACAGTAATGCAATAAATGCTCAAAATGATGTCCGTCAACTTCAATGCATTTGGCAATACGTGTAACGACATTCCTCTCAACAGCGAGTAGTTCGCCTTCCGTAATGTTCACACATGCATTGACAATGCGGTAACGCATTTTCTCAGGCGTTGTCGGTGGATCACGATGGCAAATATCCTTCAACTTTCCCCACAGAAAGTGCGGGCCGTGGTATGGTGCTTCGACGACCAATCCACCTGTCATGAAATATGCTATTCAATACCGCTTCAACCACACGCGAGCTATGTGCCGGACATCCATCATGTTGGAAGTACATCGCCATTCTGTCATGCAGAGAAACATCTTGTAGTAACATCGGTAGAACATTACGTAGGAAATCAGCATACATTGCATCATTTAGATTGCCATCGATAAAATGTGGGCCAATTATCCTTCCTCCCATAATGCCGCACCATACATTAACCCGCCAAGGTCGCTGATATTCCACTTGTCGCAGCCATCGTGGATTTTCTGTTGCCCAATAATGCATATTATGCCGGTTTAAGTTACCGCTGTTGGTGAATGACGCTTCGTCGCTAAATAGAACGCGTGCAAAAAATCTGTCATCGTCCCGTAATTTCTCTTGTGCCCAGTGGCAGAACTGTACACGACGTTCATAGTCGTCGCCATGCAATTCCTGATGCATAGAAGTATGGTACGGGTGCAATCTATGTTGAGATTCCCGATTCTCGCTCAATTTGTCTGCTACTGATGTGCGGATTAGCTGCGACGGCAGCTAAAACACCTACTTGGGCATCATCATTTGTTGCAGGTGGTGGTTGACGTTTCACATGTGGCTGAACACTTCCTGTTTCCTTAAATAACGTAACCATCCGGCGAATGGTCCGGACACTTGGTTGATGTCGTCCAGGATACCGAGCAGCGTACGTAGCACACGCCCGCTGGGCATTTTGATCACAATAGCCGTACATCAACACGATATCGGCCTTTTCCGCGCCGGCCGGAGTGGCCGTGCAGTTCTAGGCGCTACAGTCTGGAACCGAGTGACCGCAACGGTCGCAGGTTCGAATCCTACCTCGGGCATGGATGTGTGTGATGTCCTTAGGTTAGTTAGGTTTAATTAGTTCTAAGTTATAGGCGACTGATGACCTCAGAAGTTAAGTCGCATAGTGCTCAGAGGAATTTGAACCATTTTTAAACCTTTTCCGCAATTGGTAAACTGTCCATTTTAACACAACTCAATTTGAAACGCGCGCCAAAAACAACAACCTATCAGAGACTGTGCTCGACATCTATTGAGCATCCCAGAGTGCCACAGAGAGCACCCCAGAGTGCCCCAGAGAGCTACAACACTAAGAAGAATCGCTTCTCGGCTTTTGGCAAGATCAATGTGTAGTATTTGTGGCCCTTAAAAGGGCCGTTTGTTGAGAACTGCTTTCAATGATTATAGATGGTACAATCACCAAGAATGCGACAATCTTCCAAAGAAGAAGGACCACTAGTCTTCACCCATAAGTGAATACTACAATCCGAATTTATCTTACAACGTCTACGACAAGACAAAGACAAACTCCCGTGCGGAAGAAGGTACGAACCCTCACTAGCAATAATAATCTCAGAAACAGGTATAGTACGGTAAGCCATGATTTCACGAGTTTCAAAGGATTCCAAACCGGCTCTCCCTGCGTTGTTACAAGCAACGAAAGCAACTGTTATCCATCCGTTACCCAAACTGGAAGAAGAAGAAACTTTCGTTAAAGAAAAATTTAACTTTGCACCACAAAATAAAGTAGGTCCATGAATAAGAACAAATTGAGTAGTTTTGCCTACTCCCCTTACTTCGTTCTTTTTACCCTTACCAGAAGATGTCGAATCACCAAGAGTGCCGTCCACATTTACAAGTGATTTGTAAACCAGCATTATCACGAAACAAATACCGTCCGCACTGGCGGAATGTAACATGATAACACGTACTTATACGTTTGCGACTGTTACAGCGCCATCTATCACAAAGCGATAAAAGTGGTCCAACCAAAACATTCATATTTCTTTACGTACTACACGAATATGTAATAAAAAAATGGGGGTTTCTATTTTAAAAAAAACGCAGTTGATATCAGTTTGACCTATGGCAGCGCCATCTAGCTGGCCAACCATAGCGCCATCTGGTTTCCCCCTTCAAGCTAGACGCGTTTCGTTCTTTGTAGTTTTTTTCGTTTGATGCTTATTTCGTGAGATATTTTGCCCGGTCACTATCAATGGACCACCCTATGTATGTACAACTATATACTTAGTACCATAAGTGGGTCATACTATTCCCCACACATACACACATTTTGACTATATATACAACACATACACACATGTATACACGCTATCATTCAAGTGTTTGGTAGAGTTCTGATCCTGTCAGTACAAATAATACTTATCTTTATAACATGACAGATTGCCACTCGGGCTCGATACAGTACGTGCCTCATGACTTCATGACTGAATACTAACTTAGTGCACCATATACAGAGGAGAAGGTGGAGCACTGCCAACACCACCGTGTGGACACTTCAAGTAATCCTCTCCTGTGAGAGCCCTTGAGACCATGCACCGCACCCCCTTTGTCTGTCTCTGGGTGGCACCTGTCTGAGATTATCAGATGCATATCCAGATGTGTCGACTTCATATGGATTGCAACCTTTCACCCAATAGATAAAGCTTTTCATATCTATATAAAGAACCTTTAGATCAGCAAAATCACTTTTTGGAAACTCATAATGGTACTTGTACCTGTGGGGTTCAGAAAGATCTAATGTACACATACCAACATCAATAGGTTTCGTGAACTCTACTGAAACATTCACCATCCCCAGAGTGGCGAATTGCCTATTGGAAATTATGGCTTGGTTAAAGTTTGACCTGGCAATATACACACATAAAAAAAGTTTTGCATCACCTCAGTTCTGTCTCCGACGATTGTCTGGCGGAAGGCATTTGCGACACTCATCGGTGACGAGAACGTGATGCCAATCCTGAGCGGGCCATTCGGAATGATGTTGGGCCCACCTGTACCGCGCTGCATGGTGTCGTGGCTGCAAAGGAGGACCTCGCCATGGACGTCAGGAGTGAAGTTGCGCATTATGCAGCCTATTGTGCACACTTTGAGTCGTAACACGGCGTCCTGTGGCTGCACGAAAAAGATTATTCAACACGGTGGCGTTGCTGCCGGGGTTCCTCCGAGCCATAATCCGTAGGTAGCGGTCAACAACTGCAGTAGTAGCCCTTGGGCGGCCTGAGCGAGGCATGTCATCGACAGTTCCTGTCTCCCTGTATCTCCTCCATGTCGGAACAACATCGCTTTGGTTCACTCCGATACGCCTGGACACTTCCTTTGTTGAGAGCCCTTCCTGGCACAAAGTAACAATGCGGACGCCATCAAACTGTGATATTGACCGTCTAGGCATGGTTGAACTACAGACAACACGAGCCGTGTACCTCCTTCCTGGTGGAATGACTGGAACTGATAGGCTGTCGGACCCCCTCCGTCTAATAGGCGCTGCTCATGCATGGTTGTTTACATCTTTGGGCGAGTTTAGTGACATCTCTGAACAGTCAAAGGGTCTGTGTCTGTGATGCAATATCCACAGTCACGTCTATCTTCAGGAGTTTTGTGAACTGGGGTGCTGCAAAACTTTTTTTGATGTGTGTAATTTCCAGTGGCATAAAGATCCTCCCAACGGCTGACTAAGTGAACTTTGTGGTTGTCTCTATCATTTTACATATTTTTGACGAAAATTGTATTACTTATCGGTTTATAAAAGTCTTTCTCAAATTAACATGTTGCGGAAGTCCTTTTATTCGAAATTTACGTCAATGTATTCCTTCCCACAAGGACGCTGTGCGAAGGAAATAGCGTGGGTGACTCTATAAAGTTTCAGCCTCAAGTTGAGACATTGCTGGAGATATCGATAATGAATAAGGTGGCTTCTTTTTCTTCCACCATTGTCAACAGATTGTGTTGGGAACCGTTTTGTGAAAGATGATACTATGGACATCACGCCAAATCGCTGCGCTCATCATGCAAACTATTAGGATATGCCAAATCCACCTCCAAGGTGTATCCTGTACCGGAATGCGCTGCCACATCCAAAATTATCTAATCCGAGGATTTTCATCACGAGACAGCCGTAGAAACACTTCAAGAGGGAGACATTGTTGCATGATATGTCTGTATAAATTGTTTACATCCATGTAGGGCAGAGTGTTGTACCTGTGAGATAGTGAACTGAGGAACACATGATTCTTCCTAGCCTGTGTTTCAATCTAGTGACCAATTTTAGAATCACATGAAGCAATGCGCATTAGAGACTGCCATACGCAGTTTCCTACATTTTGTATTACTTTTGTTATTGTGACTCATGAGGTTGTGTTTTGTGCAGCATTTATAAATATTCTGAGTGCTACACATTTGAATACTGTACAATATATTAAAGATACTCATAAGGTATTGTTAGTTTTTCAGTTACAGAATGTTATAATAAGTAAAATATTACATATTGTTAAACCAACTGCACAGTTAAGCCTTACTTCATCAGTAGTGCACCATCTTGTACTTTGAAACGGAAGAAGATGTTCTACCATGGAACATGTGATATTTGAAAATGAACTGAGTTTCTTTAATTTTACCTGCCTTGAAAATGGGTATCAGTTTAGTTTGCGGTAGTTTCTATTTCAAAATATGTTTAACTTGTAACTGGTTTTTGATTATACTTCTGCTTAATTTGATTTCACTTAATGATTATTGATGTGTAGCAGAGTAATAATGTAACAGGTTGACAGTTAAATGCAGTTTTGATACTTTTCCTCAGTCCAACACTTCTATATTTCAATATACTATTTGTTCCTAGGTACACTTTTTGACATAAAACCTGACCGGCAGATGGTTGCCACGTAGTCTAAGACCGCACTGTTTGTGACGTTGGAAAAATAAACAGTCCACACTCAAAATACGCTAAGTCCGGCTGTCAGCACAAAGTGGAAACATTGTAGACGGCAGCAGTATGTGGAGGAAATCTTGTCGTCTGTTCGAGTTGCTATGCTATGTCTACACACCATTTGCGATGTCAACGGGACACATAAAGTACTGAATCATTTACACCCCAAAATGAAATTTACCATAGAACATGAAATTAAAAAAACATTTAACTTTCTCGTTTAGCTAACGAAAACATTAACAAAGAACATTATTTCAAAATTTGCAGAAAGTGTACCACAACAGACTGTATTATCAGCGCACACTCTTGTAATCTCAAAGCCCTCAAACTCGTATTTTTCCACACAATACGTAACAGATTGATAAATGTACCACTAGGAGACAAAGCAGTGGAGAAGGAAATAAAAATATTAAAATACATAGCCCAACAAAACGATGACGACCCCAAAACTATGCCAAAACTATTCTACAGTAAAACACAATCAAAAAAGCTCAGTATACAGAAAGAAATAACACTAAGCACACACACAACGAAAAAGAAGAAAGCAACACATAATACCACAACTTATCTAGGGAACATCCCAAACAAAATTAACAAACTATTCAACAAAACCAACTATGCCTTTGCATATCAAAACAGACAGCCTCAAACACAAAATCTACAAAGACTACTCGACAATTTCCATACACAACGTATGTTGTTTTTTCATGTAACACAAGCCACAAATTCTACATAGGACAAACCGGCAGAAACTTCAACATTAGACAAAGAGCACACCAGAGCCAGTGAAAACAACCTATCCACATTCTTTCAACATCTGCAAATAGAAACAATAGACGTAAAATCCATAAACGAAGCACTGGAAAACCTCCATATTACGCAAAATGGAACAATCACGAACATCCTCGAAGAAACAGAGATATATTCACACGCACACAATAACCCGCTAAATTTGCTGAATGAACAAACCGACCTCAAGCACAAAAAATATATTGAAAACTTTATCGATATTATAAACCAGAAAAACAGGAAAAATAAACAAACCAGAGATATTAAGTAACACACATCCACAGTAGCAAGCATTAATACCAAACAACTAAGTTACAACACCAAGAAAACATCACAGATGATAATCCATAACAAAATTATTACGTACAAATAAAACGTAATAATCTGAACAGAAACCAGATGAAATTTCAGGTAAAAAAACTAATCAGAACCAAACCTAAGGAAATAATCAAATCATAACCGAATTTCCACACATCACCTACTTGTGGGAATTATGTAAACATATAATACCACTAAACCAATGATATCCAAGTTATCAAGAGGGAAAACAACGCACTAAAACGGACTGATATACATAAAAAATCAGATATAACAGTACGTCTACAAGAAACGTCCAAGTAACGTCTAAATACAAATTCCAACAAAGACAACATATGGCAGCATTGGTATGATACATAAGGTAAAGACAACAATGGAATGTATAATGCGTTTTGATCGTAGTCACAGTTTACAATATAAAGACCTAAAAACTAACTAAACTCTGGTCAGAGAGGTCTCGGGAGGCCTACCTGTTAAAGTATTTACAGATACCTGACGGTGGTAATATGTCGAAATGAGCTCATTGTGATTTACGCAATAAAACGCATTTAAAGAACAGTGGAACTGGTATATCGTTATCATAATTATGTCACTACAAGACACATTTTAAGTGCAGGACACAAGAAACAAAAATTTTTAGAAGCTTTTGTCTGAATGGTGAATTCTTCTATGTAATGATAGTACAGTTAGAAAGTGTTTCATTTTTTAACAACTCGTTGTTGATTGTTCCGTTCAGTAACATTTTTGCGAAAGATTTCTTGGCAGATCATCTGCCTCTGTGTGCCTTATGTGTCAGAGGTCTCTGGGACCTTCTTCCTAGCGCCCTGCAGTGGCTGTGAAGGCAGTGCTGTGCTGCCTTACACTTTATCGAAAGCGTCAGCTACCGCTCATCACTTTGAAGAGTACAAAATGCTTTACTGTTGTTGAATGATGCTTCACATAAAAAGTACGATTTCCATTTCGCGATCAATAGCAATGGAGGCGGCCGACCCGTTTTTATATAATGGGTGTTGTATTACACTAATATGCTGGACATGGATATGGCTCAAAATTAGTTTTATAGTTTGAGATTCATCCTGACTACATTAATACGTTGTTTAATGTTATTCTCAATGCTTTATATCGTTTTCTTAACGTTAGAAGCGATTATTCATGCAATATTTTCGACAGAAATTCTTAATTTTTCGTTAGGCCACAGTGAGTAACTGTGGCATAATGAGTTTTT
Source organism: Schistocerca serialis cubense (assembly GCF_023864345.2). Lineage (NCBI taxonomy): Eukaryota > Metazoa > Arthropoda > Insecta > Orthoptera > Acrididae > Schistocerca > Schistocerca serialis. The sequence goes on from NC_064640.1 coordinate 218,136,861, forward strand.
ACCGTCATGTTTTGATTTCTTACGGTAAATGTATGTGATAAACAGTGTGAATCCTTGCACTGCATGTTCTATAGCAATACAGGCACGTTGCACGTTTTGAGGTACACATATGGATTCATGGAGAAGTTAACAGCGAAAGAAAGTGATATTTAAGATATTCAGTCAAATTCAAACCAACAAAATTCCTCATTTTTAAGCTACCCATAGTGGAAATAAGTTGCTAAAGTCGCTGTCAGCAAACATCTACAGGGGTGCCTAATTGTTATTTCACAGATTTAGCACAGAAGAACTATATTCATTTAAAATCCATCCCCCTTACATATGAGCCCTATGTGACGAACAAAACTCAAATCCGTATCGTTGACGGCCGAGTCAAATGAGCTGCACATTTATCCTATTTGTCACCCCGCGAAAACTTATTTCAACGGAACTGAGAATGTGTGTAAAATAACCTTGTCCAAAAGTCAGTGAACAGTAAGGTACTAGGTATTGTTGACCCAAATGGACTATATCTACACCCAGTCTAATGTCATACACGACTAGAATACTAGGAATACCACCAAAATGTCGAGATATTATGGCTAAAGACTAATACAGTCCTTACCTAGTCAGGTACATCGAGAATTTAAGAAATTTAGCGGGATCAGGATGAAAATCATGAAACTGAACACAGAAGTTCATTTTAACAAACAGCGTTTGGATAATCATGTCATCTCTAAGTACGCTACAGTCAGCATTAAATCTAGTTCTTGTATTATCCCGTATGTTCAACAAAATGCAGTATCCTATGAATGAAATCCGAGATTAGAGCCGCCTTTAAGAGAAATGTGCACTAAACAATGAGATGTACTAATTACATTTTTCCTTGGGCAAAAACGTTTCTCTCTTAATTTTCTCTATGTTACTTTGTATTGTAGATGAGAAAATTGATTTCTTACGAAAAATCATTTCTCAAAGACATCGTGAGAAAGTTGATGCTCTTATCGAATAGCAACATCAGGTTTAAAACGTATGTCAAACTAATGTGCATTAATTTCATTTGACGGTCTCTAACCTTACTAGCATTCAGTTTACAGCTGCAGAAATGGCACTGTTAAGTAGGGCGTTACAATATAATTTAACTGCTACACTTAATAATGCCAATGTGGGGCGCATCATCGCTAAGGTTAGAGTAGCTGCCAAGTATTCCCAACTTAGCAAATCTGACGAATACAAAGTTGCATCAAAAACTAAAGATACTATCACTACTGAAAGAAGTAGACATAGAAATAACGACGAATCTGAAACTGTCAAAAGTATTAACAACAAACTCAGAGAGGGAAAAACTATAAAAACAAAAGCTGATAAAGGCAATACTGTAACTGTAGTTAGTGAAAACGCTTAGATTTCCAAAAAATTACAGTTTTTTTACTGAAAATGGTATTGCAGAGTTTGATAGAGATCCTACCCCAAAATTTCAGGCAAAGATTAAAAAATAAATAAATGAAAAAGTCATTTAATTTTGCCAAATGAGAAACAGTCATTGAAAATGATGAATGCGCAACTACCAAAGTTAAGATGACAATTAAAGTTTCATAAGCCTGACTTGGAAATACGAGGTGCGACAATAAAGTAATGAGACTGATGTGGAAAAAAATGTTGCTTACCGTTTTAGTCAAGTTTAGTCTCCTTCAAAGTAGTTCCCTTCTGATTGCACAGACTTTTTCCAGCGCTTCTGCCATTGATGGTAACATTTTTGGACCTCATCTAATATCCTTCAAGACCCTCGTCACAGCTTTTTGGACATCTTGTGTTGTTTGAAAATGGTGTCCCTTGACCGCCGTTTTGACTCTTGGAAATAGAAAAAAGTAGCACGGAGCGATATCTGGTGGATAAGGTGGCAGTGGTAGTACTGAAATTTGTTTTGCGGTTAAAAATTGCTGTACTGACAGAGCAGTATGGGATGGCACATTATCATGATGCAGAATCCAATTATCAGCAATGTTGGCACAGACACGAAGAACTCTTTTACGAAGCCTTTCTAAAATTTCTTTGTAGTAATATTGGTTAACTGTTTGTCCAGGAGGCACTCACTCTTTATAAACAATTCCCTTGCAATCAAAGAATCACACAAGCACGTATTTCACTTTTGACTTTGACATGCGAGCTTTTTTTGGTCTAGATGATCCCTTTGAGCACCATTGCCAACTTTGGCGTTTTGTCTCTGGATCGTACAGAAAAAAACCAACTTTCATGACGTGGTAACACGGCTCAACAATTCTGGATTGATTTCCGTTTGCTCTAACAGATCGGCTGCCACATTTTTCCGTGTTTCTCGCTGTTGTGGTGTGAGATTTTTGGGGACCATTTTTGCATAAATCTTTTTCATACCAAGATCTTCAGTATATTATTAGACGAACTGTTTCTTGATTGATGTTCAGTTCTTCTGCAATCGTTTTCACAGCTAATCTTCGATCAGATCGTACGAGATCACGCACCTTGGCCAAGTTGACATGTCCGTGAGGTTGATGGTCGTCCACTGCAGTCTTCATCTTCAACATTCGTTCTGCCGTCACTAAACATTTTATGCCAACGAAAAACTTGAGCTCTTGACATAACCTTCTCTGCAAAAGCCTTCTGAAGCTTATCGTAACTTGTCGTCGCGTTTTCACCCAATTTAACGCAAAAAGAAATGGCATACCATTACTCAGTATTATGTGGTTCCATTTCCGTGACGAGAGACACAAACACGTGTTAACTTATTACAGCACAACTCACGACTTAGCAGTTGCATTGATATGCCGCTTGGAATAGAAGCAACTTATAGACCAAGGTCAAAGATATTGTGCCTACGCAAGCCTGTAGGGTTGCCACATCTTGCAAAGAAAATCAGTCTCATTACTTTATTGTCGCACCTCGTATGTCTGATTGTCAATTGTAAAAATTGTTCCTCATCTAAACTGAATAAAAACTAAATGGTATTTTAAAGTCATTTTACATATATGAAGATAATTTCAGTATCAAAAGCAGTATTGAGTTAATACAAGCAATATACAGTATTGACATTCCTGATGGTGCAAGATTTGCTTTTTTAGATATTAAGAATTTGTATTAAAATGTGCCCATCTATGATACCATCAGCATCATTACAGAGAATTTACTATGGCATAAAATTGTGAATACAGATGAAATTGGTGAGTTTATAGACGCATTGGACAATGCACTCAGTTTCAATTATTTTTCATTTAATGATAAAATTTACTATGAAAAAGATAATCTCTCAATTGGTAATTCCTTATATGGCGCTGTGGCTGATATTTTTATCAATTTTATTGAATTAAGATTTCTTAAAGACAATCCATAGATCACAAATAAAATTCTTTACTACAAAAGGTGAAAGTTAGAAGCTGCCACTAACATTTTTACAAGTATTCATCCTAAATTAGTTTTTAGAATTGAACATTAGAATAATAAAAGTATAGATTTTCTTGGTTTGACAATATAGAATTGTTGTGGTCAGCATTGTTTCACAATTTCCAGAAAGCCTACTGCATCAGTGCTGATCATAAATGCGTCTTCTTGTCACCTACTTAAGTATAGAAAAGAATTTTTCCAGTCTATGGTTCACAGAGTTTTGAAATTACCCCTTGAACCCATTGATATTCAGAGAGAGCAAAGCAAATTGCCACAGCCAATAATTTTAGCGCTAATGTAGTGGACACTTTATTTCAGAAATTACAACAGTCTAGCACCACTTCTGTAGCTCATAATAGAAAATTCACAAAGATGGGAACTGTCTCAGACAGAATAAACAGGTTATTTAAAAACACTGGGGTGACCATTGCACTCACTGCTAACAACCTGCTAGAAACTAAACGGAGGCACGCGACTGCCAACTGCAAAAATAGGTATTTAAATTCAGGGGTGTATAAAATATTATGCCAAGATTGTGATATGCAATATATTGGCCAGACAGGAAAAAATTTGGCCTTGCAGTTTAAAGAACATACAGTAGGTATCTATTGCCACAAATCACTGTTTGGCCAGCATTTGTAGCAGAGTAAGCATTCAGAAGGTTCTAGTGATAATAGCTTGAGAATCCTACATAACGCACCTAAGGGATTACGACTCAATACCCTAGTGGAAATAGAAATTTACACACATCTTAAAAATAAACCACTATTGCTGTTGAATGAACAGCTTGATTGTCGTGAAAGAAAATTTTTTAAACCTTTTGACAATTTGCTTTACGATGGCCGCAGCCTTTTCGTTATACTTTCATAATAAAGAAATCAAGAGCTATGTTTAGTGATAATTAACGTTGGAAACATCACTAGCTATGAAGATTATGACTGTACATTTTATCACACCATAGCTATGTCCATAGATGGCCACTCCAATCTTTTTAATATTGAGAAAATATTAAGCATTTTAATAATTTTAATGTACACTACAGACTTTGTTTAACTGTTTTCTACAACAGTTAATACTATTTTACTGGTGTGACATATTTTACAGAATTCAACCGTGCTTCTTTTATTTACATGGTTCTGGTGCCAGTTACAGTGGTTACAACTTTTATTTTATTGATATAATTTTACAGAACTTCACTTTCACGTCGTTTTACTCAGATTTATTTATAAGACCAATCTACTATTTTATTATAAGAATATTTCGTTAATAATAAATAATACATAGAGATTTTGAAGACAGTATCGTCCAAGTTTATAACCACGATCTTTGACAGTAATGTACAATCCATGCAAATTATCGCTTAAGCTGTTTATGTGACGACTGGAGGCCATAATGTGGCAGTTAGTCTTCGCTGCTACCGTCTAGCAAAACTAAAGCACGAAGATCGGCTTCCAAGCCACCAGACATTTGCTGAGAAGGCAGCGTTCCGTTCTCGACTGTGGTATCTGTGGTAGGCATCGCTGCAATGCAACTGTTGATACTGGCAAGCCATTCCTATATCACCCAAATACAGCTGTCTCTGCTGCAGCGAGTACATACAAATGCCCACAGGGAGCTGTACGCACACAACGGTGATCTGTATTTTGTGTCTTTTACTTAAAACAATGACGATAGGATACACACGTAAAATTATATGGATGTAATTTATGTATTTATTGCTGTATCTATTTTTCTTATAAATTTGACTGAACCAACCAATGCAGTATATCTGATGCATGATTAGCCATCAATGATGTAATGCTGTAAGCGATAGGCGGAGCTTACAGTATATAATCTCGTCCAAAGCTACCGTATTCAGAAGTGACAACCGTACTTCTGCGTATCTCGCTCCGTCTGCCGCCACCAGCAGCCATAATGGGTTCAACATCGTATTTTGTAGCTTATATTTTAAACTTTTTTAGCCATATTTTCATCCTCCTATACTGAACACGTATTATTACTGTATTACAGCGGTATAAGCCTGGAGATGGTCCGAGCAAAGGGCCGAATCGGGTTGCCGACAAATAAAAAGTCTGAAAACGCAATCAAGACTGTTTTTATGGATTTTTAACATTTTATACCGATCGTTGTGCTCCAGACAAAAATGCTTTCTAAAATTTGTAATACATCGATGACACAGAGTAATAAATCAAATTGTGGAATCACAAGGAAAAACTGACCGTATGACTAATGAAGCAGAAAGACAACAGTCAAGTGTGCAGTTGTGCGCTTTCATACGTTTTACACCTCCAGATCTACCAGATGTAAAGCACGCGAACTACGACGGTTGCCCGGAAAGTAATGCACCCCATTTATTTCTTCAACAATTTTTTATGGAACATAATGAGAATTACACACACGAATGAATGGTGTTTTATCTACACACCATATTTTTCCACGTAGTCTCCATCCCGTTCTATGGCCTTCTTCCAGCGCGAAACAGGGACGTGTATGCCCTGTCGGTACCAATCCTTGCCCTGGTGGTAGAGCCAGTGCTTCACTGCGTGAATCACCTCCTCATCGCCCTCAAAATGTCTTCCACGAATGGCATCCTCTAAGGGCCCAAACAAGTGGAAGTCCGAGGGAACTAGGTCATGGCTGTAAGGATGGATTGGGTAACACTGTCCAACACTGTTTCGGGATGTGTTCAGCAGTCCTCAGACTTGTGTGAAGCCGTAAAGTTGATCTGGGTTGCTGTGGCGCCGAAGTCGCCAGAAGCGCGTCTTGAGTTTTGTTAATGCATTGACATATGCTTCTGAATTGATGGTAGCGCCTCTTGGCATCACATCAATGAGAATCACAACTTCACAGCCCCAGAACACGGTGATCAGAACCTTACAGGCGGAAGCAGTTGCTTTGAATTTTTTCTTCTGTGGGTAGTGGGAATGGCGCCATTCCATCGACTGTCATTTTGTTTTGGGCTCAAAATGATGAACCCAGGTTTATCACCTGTCACAACCTGGGACTCAGTTTCAAAACGTTGCAACAAATCAAGACAAATATGTATTTTTCTGTGCGATTTCTGATTCACCGTTGCATACACATTTGAATATCCAAGAGTGCGGATAATTGCATCCACACTCCCTTTGCTGATTGACAGATGCAGCGCCAACTGCCGAGTCGCAATGCGTCTGTCCTCGCGAGTGACAAAATCAGCTTCCCGCAACGTGTCAGGTGTGACAACCGTGGATGGTCTCCACGACCGCTGCAGATCGTGGAGCTCCGCCGAACCCCCTTCTGATGACCTCACCCTCCGTGCCCAGCGACTAACTGTACTTCTGCCGACAGCAGATGCTTCTTAGACTTTACTTTAGCCTTTGTGAATAATCCCCACAGTTTCTTTCTCTGCAGTGAGAAATTCAATGATGGCACGTTGCTTGCAACGTACATCACCAATTTGAAACTGTCCTGCAGCTACGCTATCTGTCGGAAGTGACGGAAACTTGGTGTGCTCACCCAGGAGACTTCAAATAATAAATACGCAACGTTTCGCATTCGTAGCATTGTTTTCGGCTGAGAAAAAAATGCGGTGCATTAATTGCTGGGCGACCACCGTAACTTATTCATTTCTTCCGTAATTTATCCCGTCTTGCTTAATACCAAAATGACGAAGGTAAAACAGATTCGTGTCGCTGACAGTTGCTTAGAATGTGTTCTGACACTGTCTCTTATTTTGTTGCCGATCGGTTCTAGGCGCTTCAGTCAGGAACCGCGCGACCACTACGGTCGCAGGTTCGAATCCTGCCTCGGGCGTGGATGTGTGTGATGTCCTTTTTTTTTCTTTATTGTTTTTTTTTTAAACCTGTACAACAGGCAGGCTTTCAGCAGCACTCTACGCTGCTCTTCAGCCATAGAATACACAATGAGAAAAAACACATAAGTTACAGAACAATGCAATAAAACAGTAGACACATAAAGACAAACACGGAGCCGTTCACACTCGACGATAATCCACACTGCAAACTGTTGATATGACGCACAAACACTGAAGATGGCGATGGCACAGGTGAACGATGGAGTGCGACGGTGAACACTAAACACTAAACACGACGACACATACGAGACACTGATGGCGATGATCTCCGGCCCGCGAAAGTCCACGGAGCGTGTGTGAGTCCGGGAACCTGCCAAGAGAGGAGGAGGGGTGGAGGAGGAGAGGGGAGAGCAGAGATGCCATGGGCAGAGGAGATAGGGGGAAGGGAGGAAGGGGGAGGGGAAGCCCAGGGGAAGAGGGATGGAGGAAGGGGGATGGGGCGAAAAGGAGAGAGAAGGGAGGGAAGATGCCTAAAGGAAAGGACACAGGAAGTGGGGGGGGGGGGGAGAATCAAAGTTGATAGGAGGGGTAGATGGAGGGGAGGAGGACATCATCAGGGAGTGGGAGCTGGCAGAAGCAACCTTGGGAGAGGGTAAGGAGGGTGGAGAGATGGAGCCCGGGTGGGACGTGGGAATACAGGCGCGGCAGTGGGTGGGGGTGGGAGAGGATGGGTGAGACAAGCAGATGAGGAGGATCGAGTCTGCGGGAGGTGTACAGGATCTGTATCCTTTCAAGGAAAAGGAGGACGTGGGGGAAGGGGATGAGATCATACAGGATCCGCGTGGGGGAGGGGAGACGGATACGATAGGCGAGGCGGAGAGCATGGCGTTCAAGGATTTGTAGGGATTTGTAAAAGGTAGAGGGAGTGGAGATCCAGGCCAGATGGGCGTAACAAAGGATAGGGCGGATGAGGGATTTATAGGTGTGGAGGATGGTGGAGGAGTCCAGACCCCACGTACGGCCGGAAAGGAGCTTGAGGAGACGGAGTCGGGAGCGTGCCTTGGCTTGGATTGTCTGGAGATGGAGAGTCCTGGAGAGGCGACGGTCGAGGGTGACACCAAGGTACTTAAGGGTGGGAGTGAGGGCGATAGAACGGCCATAGACGGTGAGATAGAAGTCAAGGAGGCGGAAGGAAGGGGTGGTTTTGCCTACAATGATCGCCTGGGTTTTGGAGGGATGTGATGTCCTTAGATTAGTTAGATTTAAGTAGTTCTAAGTTATAGGGGACTGATGACCTCAGATGTTAAGTCCCATAGTGCTCAGAGCCATTTGAACGATTTTTTTCTTATTTTGTTGGTGACGTAACGTAGTACTCGCGATGCAGACGACTGTGGCTACTCCTGCGATGATGCCGGATCCCTATGACATGGAATGTTAGGTTTCGTCGCTAACTTGTGATAGTTAGCAGCTCAGTTGAAGTAATAGCGAAAGGAGGTGATTTGATACGGGTTTTGCAGAAAAACAGGAAATGATTTCGAAAGCAGCTACCGTTTTAGAAAGGGAGCAGTTTACAACTATCCAGACAAGGCATTGCTGCAGTGAAAACTCTCTCACTGCGATAATCACATGTGAAGTAGATAGCTGGAAACGTGTAAGATGAGTAGCGGTAGCTTACGCAGTATACGTTATTTTTGGAATCAGAAAGATTATTTCATTAACTCGGTGTGATATCTTAATTGCGAACTATTCACAACATGTCATCAAGATGACAAGAAAAACTCAAGTGTATTTAGCAGTCCGCAGCTCGTGGTCATGCGGTAGCGTTCTCGCTTCCGGCGCCCGGGTTCCCGGGTCCGATTCATAGCGGGGTCAGGGATTTTCTCTGCCTCGTGATGCCTGGGTGTTGTGTGATGTCCTTAGGTTAGTTGGGTTTAAGTAGTTCTATGTTCTAGGGGACTGATGACCATAGCTGTTAAGTCCCATAGTGCTCTGAGCCATTTGAACCATTTGTATTTAGCAGGATCAATCACCCCCCACACCCGCATATCAACGTTCCAACAACAGTGTTGCCAATCAATGCCTACGGCGTTAAAAGTGTTGACTAGGCTAGAGGCCAGAAGAATGTCTTATCTTAGCTGGAATCGTGCAAGATCGGATCCAGATATCCAGTCTAGCGTAAGATACTGTGCTTACAAATTTCAGATAGTATATATTTTCGAATTGTGTAGGGAGCAACTAGCAACTTAAACGATTTGATGCTATACAACAATGAAAGGCTTTCGGCATTAATTCCTAACTACCAGATGAATTAACGCTTTATGAAATCAATGAGGCACGCAAAGTTGAGAGAAGTTTGTGAATCATTCCGTACGTCACCAAGAGATCGGGTGAGACTAAGATTAGTTAGAAATTGAATGGGACCTAATGTAACAAGGTAGTTTATCGATTCCACTTCGATAGTGATTCTCACATACAGATATGCCGATATTTTTGTACTAACTACGCCTCTGGGAGCAATCTGGTAGTAAACTGGGAGGAAACTGTGCCAGCTTCAGGGCACTGTGTGAAAGTTGCTCACACTCAAGCTGCTAAACATGCTTCTCTTAAGATTACTTTATTTCTTTCGATCTACCCGTCACTCCGCAATCTTCCTCTCCCTGGACCTCGAACGTGCTTATGACCGCGTATGGCATTCTGGTCTCCTCTTCAAGCTCCAAACCTTCACCCTTCCCATTAATTACGTCCGTCTGATCGGCTCCTTTCTCTCCCACCGTCCTTCCTACGTCACCATCCATAACACGGATTCCTACACCTTTTTTCCCTCCGCTGGTGTGCCCCAAGGCTCCGTCCTCTCTCCCCTTCTGTACCTTTTATATACGGTGGACATGCCGCCGCCGTCACCCCCCGTCCACCTTCTCCAGTTTGCCGATGACACCACCTTCCTTGCCCTTGCCCCCACCCTGCAGCGCTCCCAACACCTTCTCCAATCCCATCTTGACCGGTTCACCGCTTGGTGCAACCAGTGGTTGCTCAAGGTCAATCCCTCCAAAACCCAGGCGATCACTGTAGGCAAAACCACCCCTTCCTTCCACCTCCTTGATTTCTATCTCACCATCTATGGCCGTCCTATCGCCCTCACCCCCACCCTTAAGTACCTTGGTGTCACCCTCGACCATCGACTCTCCTGGACCCCCCATCTCCGGACAATACTAGCCAAGGCACGCTCCTGACTCCATCTCCTCAAGCTCCTTTCTGGCCGTACATGGGGTCTGGGCCCCTCCACCATACTCCACACCTATAAATCCCTCATCTGCCCTATCCTTTGTTACGCCCATCTGGCCTCGATCTCCGCCCCCCTACCTTTTATAAATCCCTTCAAATCCTTGAACACCATGCTCTCCACCTCACCTATCGCATCCGTGTCCCTTCCCCCACGCGGATCCAGTACAATCTCATTCCATTCCCCCACCTCCTCCTTTTTCTTGAAAGGATACAGATCCTGTACACCTCCCATAAACTCGATCCTCCTCACCCGCTTGTCTCGCCCATCCTCTCCCGCCCCCGCCCACTGCCGCGGCTATATTCCCACGTCCCACCCGGTCTCCATCTCTCCACCCTCCTTACCCTCTCCCAAGGTGGCTTCTGCCAGCTCCCCCTCCCTGATGATGTCCTTCTCCCCTCCATATACCCCTCCTACCAACTTTGATCCTCCCTCCCTCTTCCTGTGTCTGTTCCTTTGGGCGCCCTCCCTCCCTCCTCCCTTTCTCCCCACTCCTCCCCCGGGCCTCCCCTCCCCCATCCCTCTACTCCTCCTCCCATCTCCTCAGCCATTGGCATCTATGTTCACCCCTCTCCACCCTCCCCACCCCCCCTCACCCTTCTTCCCCTCTTGGCAGGTCCCTGGACTCGCACATGCTACATGGACTTTCGCGTGCCGGAGATCATCGCCATCAGTGTCTCGTGTGTGTGACGTCGTTTTGTTTTTAGTGTCCGCCATCACGCTTCTACGTTCACTTGTGCCGTCGGATTTATCAGTGTTATGTGCGACGTGTCAACGTGTTTTCAGTGTCGTTATCGTTGAGTGTGAACGGCTCCGTGTTTTTTGTGTATCTGTGACCACTTTTTTCTTTTGCCCGTCACTATGTTCATTCTGATTCTCCATTCTGTGTTCTGTTATTGTCAACACTATGGCTGAAGAGCGGCGTAGCATGCCGCTGACAGCCTACCTGATTGTTCAGGTATTAAAATAACAATAAAGGAAAAAAAACTATAACCTGGCCTAGTTCCCCCCCCTCCACAGGGCCCCATTTTTCCTCTCCCCTCCTTCTCCCAGAGCGGATTTTCCTCCTTCCCCCCCCCCCCCCCCGAGACCCTGCACCCTGCACCCCATACTTGCCTCTTTCCTTCCCACATCCCTCCCTACCTGGCCCTCTTCAGCACAACCCCGCTCATCTCCCCCCTCTCTTCCCCTCCCTCCCTTCTTCTGGTCTCCCTCATCTCCTTGCGCCTGGCAGATCCTCCGTTTTAATCATCATCAGTGTGCCACATCAGTGTTGTGTTTAGTGCTGTTTCTCCTGTGTGTCAAGAGGTGTGATTTTAATTGTGTACTGGCTTGAGGTTCGCCGTCAGTGTTTGTTATGTGCTACGCCTTCCGTCAATACCTTTCATGCTCCAGTCATACTGTGCCTTGTGTTCTTTTAATTGTCGCAGTGTGTGGCTTTTTGTGTGAGCTACTTTTAAACAGTTTTTTATCTCCATTTTACAGTCACCCCCTTTTTTGTCTACTGCCTTCCATGATGGTCCCCCCTTTTTTATATCTATGTTCACCATATTCTCTCCTTTGTTATTTTTAAACGTCTTCTATTGTTTGTTCTATGTCTTTCGGCTGAAGAGCAGCGCATATGCTGCTGCCAGCCCGCCCCGATGAGGAATTGAAATACAATAAAGAAAAAAAAAAAACCTTCGATCTGAAGTATACTGCAGATGGAAAAGCTCGTTATTGGCAATGCTTGGAGTGACCACGCATTAAACATTGCATCTAGATGATGCTTTTCGTTCTTTTGATGTATAGACCTAAAGATAAGGCAATAAAGTGCAGTCCAATGAAACCAGATGCTGCAGAGTTAGTTTTGCTATATTGACAGCAAAATACCTCATGGTAGCAGAAGTAGACACATAACAAAATCCAACTAAAAATCATTCAGTGCCTCAATTAAGTCGATAAAATTGACAGAAGTTGAAAAAGCAGGGACTAACAAGTTTGTAAGTCAGCAAGTTTTTCAAAATTAGATGTACAGGATACAGAATATAGGTAGCGACATAATTTATGGGGGAGATGTTGTATTAGATATTTTTTAGTGTTTATGGAATTCTCTGCAACTGGCTCTTTCACAGAAGATGTATAAAATCTTGCCTCCCGCGAGATTTTTTTATTTTGCTCTATCAACCTTTTTAAATATTTTTGTGAGGTACCTAACAAAAAGAAATAAAACAAAATCATAGCTATCCCTACGGGGCACCGCCACTTGCGTCCCTGCCAAACAAAAATCAACTCTTACCTCTTCGGGCGTTGCCATCCTGACTACTGTACGTACCCCCCCCCCCCCCCCCCCCCGCATCTAAAATGTGAAGAAACTATACTATACGGGAATAACGTGTGTGTGCTAACCCACAAAAACACGATGAAAGGAAGTGGGGGAAGGGTATTTCTAGTAGGATGCGGAAGGTTTTTTTTTTTTTCGTTATGTACAGTATGGAAAAATAGATATCAATGTGCGAACAGTCATGAATAGTCAAGCTTGGAAAACTAAAAAAGAATGAAGACACCATCGAAGATAGTAAACATAAATAACATGAAAATAAAGCCACCACTTCATAGTCACGCTTCCCAGCAACTGAGCCCACTGATAAAGATAGTTCAATGTATGATCGTTTGCACTTCGTTCTGACCTCATCTACCACTGCCAGGAACATTCCAACAACACGGCGGGCTGTGAAAGGCACTCCATAGGTAGTTTGCGAAGCATCGTCGATATCTGGTATTCCCGGCAATAGCATGATGTCTTTCTTGCAAATAGAGCCAGAAGTCAAGTAAATTCTTGTGTCCGTCACGATAGAAGTAATGGACAGCATGTCCACGTATCCAGGTGACAGAGTTGGTCCGAGTCTTGGGGTAAAGTCTCATCCGGGAACAATAACGTGCGTGCAGATATATGCCCAGCCGTAACTCGTAGGAGATAAGCCAGCATCTGCCGCACTAGGTGCTAAACCGGCTCCGCCTCTCCACAGCTGGGGTGGTGCTCGTCAGAATCTATTGTATTACAACTCACACAATTGGGAGAATCTGCCATGTGGATATTGTAGAGACATTCTTGTGTCACCAGCTCCCCATTAATTACTACGTACCATTGGGAACCAACATCGGAATCAAGCATGGCATCGTGCACAGTCTTCCACACCACGCGCCACCGTACCTCAGGATATTTTAGTTCGACCACATTAAGGGGACGGCGTTGCAGCTTGTCGTGATATAGGCGTCGAGTTGCGGCCAGTCGTGGTGTCGTGCGCGCTGCACTGAAATAACTTTGTTCTAAATAGAAACGTCCTATATAAAAGAGGGGCGCTGGGGTGTCCTGTAGCGGCACCGGCGCTCTTAGTGAAGCACGTCGTACCGTCCTCAGAAGCTAACTCGTGAGGCCTGTAGATCAACGGCGCAGCAGATATAAATGTGAGCTAATATTGAGGGCAACGGCCCTGTCATGTACATTAACTAGACCAGGACCACCTTTTTTCTCGGGAAGGGTAAGAGATACGTATCTGATCTTCAGTAACATACCAGCGCTGACGAAGTATCCCAGCGTTGTCATAATGCTCCGCGCCAAGGATTCGGAATGGGTAGAGATTGGGCGACACGCGGTATGCGGGACGCAAGGTATACATTGGCATAATGCTCCCGCTGAACGATGTTAAGGGACCGCAAGCGCTGATATTCAGTTGCGGCCCGAATTTGGTTAAGAAGGCGTCGATAATTGAGCGTCGTCGCGTGTCGTTCATGAAATCTAAGCCCAAGCAGCGGACAGTATCACTGAAGCGTAAGGGGGCAAAGTGTTCCTGCGGTAGCCCTGTCCAGATGCTCAAGGCGACGGACTTGTCAACGTTGATTCTGGCTACCAGAAGCTGTACCGTATGTTGCAATCCAGTCCAAAGCCGCAGACATATCGGCAGCTCCACGTATGACGATAATCAAATCATCCGCATATGCCGTGCAGAGAGAGATGGAGCCGTCAAACTGTATCCGAGTGAGCCTGTCTCGGAGACCACACAACAAAGGTTCTACGGCCAATGAAAATAACAATGATCGGCGGATCGGCATGGGTGCCGTCATTCTTCCATTAACAAAAGCTCGAGAAGTTGCACCATGCAGAAGGCGTGTCAACACTGTGATAAAGGGGTCGGGTTATTGCATGCGCCGTAGAACGGCCGTGAGGAAACTGTGGCCCATACAGTCAAAAGCCTGTCTAAAGTCGATAGCCGCCAGGGCTGCCGGCAAACGTCTCACCCGTGCAAGGGAGATGAGATCTCTGTAACGACATGACGCAGTTCTGATGTTATTGGGTCCCCCCAAGGACATCTGATCGCTGGCCAGGACGCGCAATAGTGTGCCGCGAATACGTTCTGATAGCAGCTTCGAAAAGATCTTGAAGTCGCTGATCAATAACGTTAAGGGGCGATAATCGCGGATATAATGATTAGAACCGACAACTAACGCACTCTTCCACTTGAAAGGCGAACACTTCATCGCTATGCCAGCATACTACTGCGGCGAAGAGCGCTCCCCTGTTGTCATGGCCAAGACAGAGAATTCGCAACATAAATGGTGAAAAGTAAGCTGCAGTTTATGTTGGAACGAGCTTCTTGGACTCAGAACCATAAGTTTTCTACCTCTATATCATCCATTAAGTGAGAAAAATTCAGAATTTTTCATCTAAATGACAAGGTAATATTTAATGAATTTACCGTTATAATTCTGAACCAAACCAGGAAATAAATCTACGGTCACATAGTTGCCAAACATATTCTGCAATGTTGCCAATTCCCCATTACACTTTCAACTGGCAGAATACGGCTGCTCAGTTGATGTGAGTCATTAGCTGGCTGGCATCGGGGAAGCACGATGTTCGAAGACAAGGTGTCGCCGGTTGCCATTGTAACGACTGGGAGCAGAAATACCTAACATTGACCTATGAGTTTTATTTGCATTTCTCTAGCTATGATCTGGGTCTACAACATACACTACTGGCCATTAAAATTATTACACCAAGAAGAAATGCAGATGACAAACGGGTATTCATTGGACAAATATATTATACTGGAACTGACATGTGATTACATTTTCACGCAATTTGGGTGCATAGATCCTGAGAAATCAGTACCCAGAACAACCACCTCTGGCCGTAATAAAGGCTTTCATACGCCTGGGCATTGAGTCAAACAGAGCTTGGATGGCGTGTGCAGGCACAGCTGCCCATGCAGCTTAAACATGATACCACAGATCATCAAGAGCAGTGACTGGCGTATTGTGACGAGCCAGTTGCTCGGCCACCATTGACCAGACGTTTTCAATTGGTGAGAGATCTGGAGAATGTGCTGGCCAGGGCAGCATTCGAAAATATTATATATCTAGAAAGGCCCGTACAGGACCTGCAACGTGCGGTCGTGCATTATCCTGCTTAAATGAAGGGTTTTGCAGGGATCGAATGAAGGGTAAAACGACGGGTCGCAACACATCTGAAATGTAACATCCACTGTTCAAAGTGCCGTCAATGCGAACAAGAGGTGACAGAGACGTGTAAACCTTACCATCATGCCGGGTGAGACGCCAGTCTGGCGATGACGAATACACGCTTCCAATGTGCTTTCACCGCGATGTCGCCAAACACGGATGCGACCATCATGATGCTGTAAACAGAACCTGGATTCATCCGAAAAAATGACGTTTTGCCATTCGTGCACCCAGGTTCGTCGTTGAGTACACCATCGCAAACGCTCTTGTCTGTGATGCAGCGTCAAGGGTAACCGCAACCATGGTCTCCGAGCTGATAGTCCATACTGCTAGAAACGTCGTCGAACTGTTCGTGCAGATATCTGTTGTCTTGCAAACGTCCCCATCTGTTGACTCAGGGATCGAGACGTGGCTGCACGATCCGTTACAGCCATGCGGATAAGGTGCCTGTCATCTCGACTACTAGTGATGCGGGGCCGTTGGGATCCAGCACGGCGTTCCGTATTACCCTCCTGAACCCACCGATTCCATATTCTGCTAACAGTCCTTGGATCTCGACCAACGCGAGCAGCGATGTCGCGATACGATAAACCACAATCAAGATAGGTTACAATCCGACCTTTATCAAAGTCGGAAACGTGATGGTATGCATTTTTCCTCCTTACACGAGGCGTCACAACAACGTTTCACCAGGCAACGCCGGTCAACTGCTGTTTGTGTATGAGAAATCGGTTGGAAACTTTTCTCATGTCAGCACGTTGTAGGTGTCGCCACCGGCGCCAACGTTGTGTGAATTCTCTGAAAAGCTAATCATTTGCATATCCCAGAATCTTCTTCCTGTTCGTTAAATTTCGCGTCTGTAGCACGTTATCTTCGTGGTGTAGCAATTTTAATGGCCAGTAGTGTAATTGATCCAAAATTGTTAAGGCTGTCGAGGCCATTGTTGACAAACGATCTGTTGGCTTCTATCTCGGATTCTTCGGCCGACGTTTGTCCGATAAGTTATCTTACGTTTCACCAGCATGAGTGACTGGCATTGTCAAAGCTTCACCCTCCACTGCAAGCGCCTCTCCGCAGTCATTTCCGGTGCGATTCTCCTCTTCCTACCTGCAACGGTCATTCGCTGCAGCACGGGAATCCAGGATCCGTTTACGTTGAGTCTTTCTTGTTGAAGCTATTCTGGTGTTTATGTATTTCTATAACTTCTCTGAACAGGCGGTCCTGATAGCTCTTCTTTACAGCCAGAACTTCCGTGTCGCCGAATTTTACTACGCGCTCTGCCTCACGCAGCGCGTGTCCTGCCCCAACCTGCAATGTCGCTTATGTTCTGTGATCATGGTGTTGATTGATCGTTCAGTCAGTCCAACATAAATTTTTCCGCATGTGCATGGTATACGTTCTATTCCCGACATTTCAAGTCGGCCTCTTTTCTCCTTTAGCGATATGACACACTCTTTTTTCTTCTTTGTCGGTTTGTAAATAGTCTTTACGCCGTGCAGAAAGGCCGTACCCGACATTTCTTTTTCCGATGTGTCACTTCGTCGGGTGTTTGACTCTGCTATGTTTCTCATATATGCGCGTCTTGCTCACGTTACGAGCATATTAACCATGCCTCTTTTCTGGCTCGGGTGATGACTGTTTGTGTAGGTATCGGTCCGTGTGTGTCAGTTGTCGAAACACGCTGTGTCTCAGGTTTTCATTATCCCTTGTGACCAGCACATCTAGAAATGGTAGTTGTTTGTCCTTTTCTACTTCCATTGCAAATTTTATGTTGGTAAGGAGTCTGCTCAAGTGTCTTAGGAGGTCACCGAGTTTTTCGTCACTATCGCTCCACGCAACGAAGGTATCGTCGACGTATCTGTACCACATCTTAGGTTTAGGTGCCACGTCTAGTGACTGTGTTTCGAAATGTTCCATGGAGAAATTTGGGCACCGCTGGACTAAGAGGACTACCCATGGCGGCGACTTTCACCTTTTCGTAGAAGCCGCCATTCCATGTGAGACATGCACGAAAAAGCTTGGTGATGTCTTTCGGGAATATGGAACCGATGCGCTCCAGAGAGACAATGAGCGGCATTTTCGTAAACAAAGAAACAACATCAGAGCTGACGAGGATGTCGTTTGGTACAAGTTTTAGCTTGTTCAGCTTCTCAATGAAATGTCCTGTGTCCTTTATGCATCTGTCAGTCTTCCCCACGCGCGGCTGGAGCAGAAGGCCAAGTGTTTTGGCAATTTATTTGTCGGTGAGCCAGAAATCGCTCTTAATGGAACATTATTCTTATGGATCTTTGGTAATCCATACAGCCGAGGTGGTAGGGCTTCTTCGTTGCGCAGGTTCCTCTGTATGCCCGCCGAGAGAGAACGCCTTGTGTATATTTAAATATACATACTTTCAGAACTCTGTACTGGCTCATGGAATGTAACTGTGCCACTGACGTGCAGTGTATACGCAGATATACATCTGTGTTTTTCGTGTATCACGTCAGATGGCACCATCTGCTTACAGCAGTTGAGTAAAAGTTCGCAGAACTGTTGGTATGTCTAGAAGGCTGTGGGTCTCCGGGCGTGCGATTGTTGGAATTTATTTATTCATGAGTGACGTGTCTTTTGAGCTTTTCTTTCGCCGTGTTTCTATTGGAAGAATCTACAAAAGCTATAAACGTATTGTTTCTTTCGAAATAATTGTTTCTTTGCTTTTTATTCAAACTTTTGTGCGTGTGTATTTGAATGAACAATGTGCAGTAAAGGTAAAAGTGGACAAGGAAACATGGATACCCGTTTATTTTACAGAAAAAGACAAGGTAGAAGCTATATTCCTCTAGAAAGCAGTGACAAGGATTGTTTTGACAGTGATCTGGATAAAACCTACGTTCCTGAACGGGTTACAGGTGAGTTAGAAATTCACTGGCAATTTTCATAAAAAAAAATCACGTAAACAGTTACATCAATATGAGACATTGATTGGATTTTCACTACAGTGACAACATTTACTTCTCTAATATACAACTCTTTACAGTTTTTTTCATGTGTGTTCTTTTTCTCGTGACAATATATCAATTGTTGATGTCCCAAATGCGTTCCATGCTTTTTATCTAAAAAATTGTGACTGTGACTTGGGCCAGCATTGTAGCCTAGTCAGCTTTATATAGTTTCCCAGCGCCACCCCTTGTTCAGTTTCTGATGACAAGTAATTCACACTCTACTTTTCACGTTCACAATCAGGTGACAGTAGCAGCAGCGAAGAAATCTGTGATGAGCCAGATGAAGTGGGAGTGCCTTGTATTTCAAACACAGAGCAGATAGTTGAACCTGAAGTTGGTGATAATCTTCCTCAGGCACAATCTCCATCTCGTTGTAATGTGCCGAAATTGAACCTTCTTTGAAAGAAGAACACTGTAAAATGTATATTTCCTTCTCCTGTTTGGACTGGAGAAATTCCACCATCTACAGAAGTATTTTCACCACTAACGTACTTCAAAAAGATTTTTGACTCAAGTATCATTGACTACATATGTCAACAAACAAATATGTATTCGAAGCAGTGTAATGTGGCCAACACCTTCAGTGTTACCTCTACTGAAATTGAACAACTTATTGGTATTGCATTCTACATGTCACTGATTGCTATACCTGGGAACAGAAGATACTGGAACAAGAAATGTGGTGTGAAACAAGTGTCTGATGTAATGACGCTACGCAGATGGGAACAAATAAAGAGATATTTACATTTTGCTGACAATACTCAGCAACATTCTGCACCTGATAGACTGTTCAAGGCTAGAATGGTAAGTGAGATGCTGCGAAAAAATTTACCAAAAATATCAATTGAAGAACACCTTGCAGTGGACGAACAAATTGTGCCGTTCAAAGGTCACAGTAGCTTGAAACAGTATAATCCCAAGAAACCAAAGAACTGGGGCTGCAATATATATTGCGTAGCAGGTGCCAGTGATATTATTTATGATTTTGAAGTCTATTCTGGACCCGTCAATCAATCCAGTCATCTTCCTAATGTAAACGTCAGTGGAAACGTAGTGCTTAGATTAGCTGAAAGAATGCCAAAGTACAAAAATCATAAACTGTTCTATGATAACTGGTTCTGCAGTCGAGAGCTTCAAGTTGAGCTGCTAAAATGTGGTATTCACAGTCTAGGAACAGTACAGTTGAATAGAGTGAGAAATAATTAGATGCCATCTGATGCTGAAATGAAAAAGCAGGGAAGAGGTACATCTGTTCAATCCACTGCATCAATTTCTAGATATGACCTGATTATTGTGAAATGGCAAGATAACAGGTGTTTCAGCCTTCTATGCACCTTTTCAGGTACATACCCAGAAAGCCAGGTTGCAATGTATGACAAAAAAACAAAGCAACATATCCAAATACAATGCCCAAAGATTGTGAAGGAGTACAACAAGTTTATGGGAGGTGTTGTCACTACTGACTCCTTATTACAGAACGAAAATCAGGTCAAAGAAATATTAAATGAGACTGTTCTTCCATTTACTGGACATGAATTGTGTTGTTGCTTGGCTTCTTTACAAGAGAGCCTGTCATGAAAATAGTATTGAAGAGAAAACCCAGATGGCTTTGTTTGATTTCAAGCTTGATATTGCTGAATCCTTATGCTGGTCAGGAAAATCATCCAAGAGACAATCGCTGGATAGCTCACTAGGCAGTGACACCAAAAAGAGAAGGCAGCCAAATACATGGTTATTACAAATGATTGAAGCCATTTCACAGCTCTACAATAACTTTATTATTTGAGATATTTTCACAATGCTTTGCACACACATACAAAAACTCAAAAAGTTTTTAGGCATTCACAAATGTTCGATATGTGCCCCTTTAGTGATTCGGCAGACATCAAGCCGATAATCAAGCTCCTCCCACACTCGGCGCAGCATGTCCCCATCAATGAGTTCGAAAGCATCGTTGATGCGAGCTCGCAGTTCTGGCACGTTTCTTGGTAGAGGAGGTTTAAACACTGAATCTTTCACATAACCCCACAGAAAGAAATCGCATGGGGTTAAGTCGGGAGAGCATGGAGGCCATGACATGAATTGCTGATCATGATCTCCACCACGACCGATCCATCGGTTTTCCAATCTCCTGTTTAAGAAATGCCGAACATCATGATGGAAGTGCGGTGGAGCACCATCCTGTTGAAAGATGAAGTCGGCGCTGTCGGTCTCCAGTTGTGGCATGAGCCAATTTTCCAGCATGTCCAGATACACGTGTCCTGTAACGTTTTTTTCGCAGAAGAAAAAGGGGCCGTAAACTTTAATCCGTGAGATTGCACAAAACATGTTAAATTTTGGTGAATTGCGAATTTGCTGCACGAATGCGTGAGGATTGTCTACCGCCCAGATTCGCACATTGTGTCTGTTCACTTCACCATTAAGAAAAAATGTTGCTTCATCACTGAAAACAAGTTTCGCACTGAATGCATCCTCTTCCATGAGCTGTTGCAACCGCGCCGAAAATTCAAGGCGTTTGACTTTGTCATCGGGTGTCAGGGCTTGTAGCAATTGTAAACGGTAAGGCTTCTGCTTTAGCCTTTTCCGTAAGATTTTCCAAACCGTCGGCTGTGGTACGTTTAGCTCCCTGCTTGCTTTATTCGTCGACTTCCGCGGGCTACGCGTGAAACTTGCCCGCACGCGTTCAACCGTTTCTTCGCTCACTGCAGGCCGACCCGTTGATTTCCCGTTACAGAGGCATCCAGAAGCTTTAAACTGCGCATACCGTCGCCGAATGGAGTTGGCAGTTGGTGGATCTTTGTTGAACTTCGTCCTGAAGTGTCGTTGCACTGTTATGACTGACTGATGTGAGTGCATTTCAAGCACGACATACGCTTTCTCGGCTCCTGTCGCCAT
Source organism: Schistocerca serialis cubense (assembly GCF_023864345.2). NCBI lineage: Eukaryota > Metazoa > Arthropoda > Insecta > Orthoptera > Acrididae > Schistocerca > Schistocerca serialis. The sequence goes on from NC_064640.1 coordinate 218,158,705, forward strand.
TTTGTCTCACTGCGCTCTCGAGCGCTCTGGCGGCAGAAACCTGAAGTGCGGCTTCAGCCAAACAAAACTTTATGAGTTTTTCTACGTATCTGTAGTGTGTCGTGACCATATGTCAATGAATGGAGCAACAGTGAATTTATGAAATCGCTTCAATCATTTGTAATAGCCCTGTACAGCAAATGCTGACATCAGGAAGGACAGAACCGATCACTGGCCTAACTACTGTGAGAAATCTTCCAGATGTAAATATAATAAATGTCAAAAAATTACAAGAGTAGTGTGTACCAAATGTGACACGTATTTGTGTTTTGCACCAGATACAAATTGTTTCTACAACTTTCACAGTGTATTAATCCTGGAAATATGTAATTGCAAAGTAGTGACATTTTGCTAACTGATGTATACCCAACTTTTATAATATTTTTTATTTTCAAGTAGTGTGTACCAAATGTGACACGTATTTGTGTTTTGTACCAGATACAAATTGTTTCTACAATTTTCACAGTGTAGAAATCCTGGAAATATGTAATTGCAAAGTAGTGACATTTTGCTAACTGATGTATACCCAACTTTTATAATATTTTTTATTTTCATTTTCTAAATAAATAAATTTTCTTTTAAAGTCTTAATTTGTTGATGTACCATAAATTTTGAACTCTATTCTCCAAAAATTTAGTACCTTATACGAACTAATATGTACGTACTCATTACATCCGTATTTGCGCAGTGTATACACTCCTGGAAATTGAAATAAGAACACCGTGAATTCATTGTCCCAGGAAGGGGAAACTTTATTGACATATTCCTGGGATCAGATACATCACATGATCACACTGACAGAATCACAGGCACATAGACACAGGCAACAGAGCATGCACAATGTCGGCACTAGTACAGTGTATATCCACCTTTTGCAGCAATGCGGGCTGCTATTCTCCCATGGAGACGATCGTAGAGATGCTGGATGTAGTCCTGTGGAACGGCTTGCCATGCCATTTCCACCTGGCGCCTCAGTTGGACCAGCGTTCGTGCTGGACGTGCAGACCGCGTGAGACGACGCTTCGTCCAGTCCCAAACATGCTCAATGGGGGACAGATCCGGAGATCTTGCTGGCCAGGGTAGTTGACTTACACCTTCTAGAGCACGTTGGGTGGCACGGGATACATGCGGACGTGCATTGTCCTGTTGGAACAGCAAGTTCCCTTGCCGGTCTAGGAATGGTAGAACGATGGGTTCGATGACGGTTTGGATGTACCGTGCACTATTCAGTGTCCCCTCGACGATCACCAGTGGTGTACGGCCAGTGTAGGAGATCGCTCCCCACACCATGATGCCGGGTGTTGGCCCTGTGTGCCTCGGTCGTATGCAGTCCTGATTGTGGCGCTCACCTGCACGGCGCCAAACACGCATACGACCATCATTGGCACCAAGGCAGAAGCGACTCTCATCGCTGAAGACGACACGTCTCCATTCGTCCCTCCATTCACGCCTGTCGCGACACCACTGGAGGCGGGCTGCACGATGTTGGGGCGTGAGCGGAAGACGGCCTAACGGTGTGCGGGACCGTAGCCCAGCTTCATGAAGACGGTTGCGAATGGTCCTCGCCGATACCCCAGGAGCAACAGTGTCCCTAATTTGCTGGGAAGTGGCGGTGCGGTCCCCTACGGCACTGCGTAGGATCCTACGGTCTTGGCGTGCATCCGTGCGTCGCTGCGGTCCGGTCCCAGGTCGACGGGCACGTGCACCTTCCGCCGACCACTGGCGACAACATCGATGTACTGTGGAGACCTCACGCCCCAGGTGTTGAGCAATTCGGCGGTACGTCCACCCGGCCTCCCGCATGCCCACTATACGCCCTCGCTCAAAGTCCGTCAACTGCACATACGGTTCACGTCCACGCTGTCGCGGCATGCTACCAGTGTTAAAGACTGCGATGGAGCTCCGTATGCCACGGCAAACTGGCTGACACTGACGGCGGCGGTGCACAAATGCTGCGCAGCTAGCGCCATTCGACGGCCAACACCGCGGTTCCTGGTGTGTCCGCTGTGCCGTGCGTGTGATCATTGCTTGTACAGCCCTCTCGCAGTGTCCGGAGCAAGTATGGTGGGTCTGACACACCGGTGTCAATGTGTTCTTTTTTCCATTTCCAGGAGTGTATTTGAACATACATAGTGACATTTTCCAAAATATATATACTAGAAAGTTTATTGTCATCTATTTTTCATTCATGGGCACTATGAAGTGTAATTCCAAAGTTGTTACTGGAAAATTCTTAGTTTTACTGTTCTTGTGCAATAGAGGGTTAAGCACTATGGGACTTAACATCTGAGGTCATCAGTCCCGTAGACTTAGAACTACTTTGACCTAACTAACCTAAGGACATCACACACATCCATGCCCGAGGCAGCGTTCGAATCTGCAACCGTAGCAGCAGCGCGGTTCCGGACTGAATCGCCTAGAACCGCTCGGCCATAGCGGCCGGCCCTTGATTAACAAAGTCAAACATTCGGCGAAGTGACACATCGGGAAAAGAAATGTCGGATACGGCCTTTCTGCCATACATTCCCAGAGTGACGGACAGAATCGGCCTTATATTGCGCAAACACGGCGTAAAGGCTATTTACAAACCGATAAAGAAGATCAAAGAGTGTCTTAGGTCGGCAAAGGAGTAATGAGGCCCACCTGCAATGTCGGGAATATACCGCACACCAAGCACATGTGGATAAGTTTATGTTGGACTGACTGGACGTCCAATCAACACAAGGACCACATAGTAAAATTCGCCAACACGGAAGTTCTGGCTGTAGAAAAGAGCTATCACATCCAAAATTCGCCAACACGGAAGTTCTGGCTGTAGAGGAGAGCTGTCACATCCACTTGTTCAGAGAAGCTATAGCAATACACAAATATGAGAATAACTTCAACAAGAAAGAAGAATGCCTCAAGGTAAACAGATCCATGATCCCTGTGCTGCAGCGAACAGCCGTTGCAAGTAGCAAGAGAACCGCACCGCTAATGACACGGAGAAGCCCTTGGACGTTAGCTCGCCTGGTACATATAATATTCGGCCGCGTGCTCGACTTCAGTCCGTCACCAGCAATGGTGGGTGAAGCTTTGACAATGCCAGCCACTCATGCTGGCGATTCGTCAGAAAAATCGTCAGATAAACGTCGGCCAAAGAACCCGAGACAGAAGCCAATAAGCAGTTTGTCAATTAATTGGTCAATTAATCACCTCAACCTCTGATGACGTCATGCGTTTTCCCTGATCGGCACCCATCTGGAAAATCTCTGCCCCTCCCTGCCAACCAGAAAAAAAGCGGGAAATAAAATTTTAGAGGGAAAATAGGGCAATTGGGCTTCCTCCACTAACTTGACGCCCCCACCCCCACTCCCATGACGTCACCTACCCATTCACCGCCCACCCCTGGAAATTGCGGGAAAAACCCTCGGTCAGTGTTGGACTGTTGGACATGGAGGATCTCATGACAGTAGGATAATATATCGTTAATCACATTGCATCAACCAATTTAAGACATTGGAATATTGTTTAAACAATTTTTGGGGATCTTGTTTATTTAGACAATTTCTATGAACCAAGGCAGTGCAGAAAGTTGTTTATTTAAAGAAAATGCAGGAAGAGTTCCACGCAGTTTATTTATTTCTAAACTCACAATGCAGCTCGAAACTGACGATGTCACATAACTGGTGTTATCCTGCTGGAAAAAAATTCACAGTACCAATCGAAACTAGGTACAAGCTCGGATTAGGGAAGGATGGAAAAGAAAATTGGCCGTGCCCTTTCAAAGGAACCACCCCGGAATTCGCCTGAAAGGAAATCACGGCGGTTCTAGGCGCTTCAGTCAGGAAACGTGCGACCGCTACGGTCGCAGGTTCGAATCCAGCCTTGGGCATGGATGTGTGTGATGTCCTTAGGTTAGTTAGGTTTAAGTAGTTCTAAGTTCTAGGGTGCTGATGACCACAGATGTTAAGTCCCATAGCGCTCAGAGCCCTTTGAACCATTTTTGAAATCACGAAAGCCGGCCGCGGTGGTCTCGCGGTTCTAGGCGCGCAGTCCGGAGCCGCGCGACTGCTACGGTCGCAGGTTCGAATCCTGCCTCGGGCATGGATGTGTGTGATGTCCTTAGGTTAGTTAGGTTTAAGTAGTTCTAAGTTCTAGGGGACTGATGACCACAGCAGTTAAGTCCCATAGTGCTCAGAGCCATTTGAACCATTTTTGAAATCACGAAAAACCTAAATAAGGATGGCCGCAGACGGGTTTTAACCGTCGTTCTAGCGAATGCGAGTCCAGTGAGCTAACTACCGCATGACAGAGGGATAGCAGCATTGTACATATAAGGCATTCAGAATACAAGTGGTGCAAGTCCAGGGAAAGTGTTTCTGATATATCAGAGTATAAAGACATGTGGGAGTAACAAAATCAGCATAAACTTTGCAAACATAAATTTACTTTATATTGAAACAGACAATTGTAGTTTACTTGTTCCATGCAAAACGGATACGTAGCAGATTGGAGACTCCAACAATGTCTGATACGGAAAATATGGACTTGCCTCACTAGTCCCCTGAAAATAATTGCAAACAAAGTGGTACACAATATAGCAGTTCCACGTTTAATATTTCCATATCCAGTCTTGTATTGACTACGTTTACCTACGTATTCACACACAGAACAATTCATCATTGTCTTAAGACTCGGAAACATTTTCAGCAAACCGTTTTTTATGAGTGAGTGTAATGCAAGGAATATGTTTAATGAAACGGTGCTGAATGGGAGGAATAAAAAGCAGCAAATCCAACATATCCTTTTTCCTTGCGTTCATAACTACATGTCGCTGATTGTAGGAACTGTCTTGTTCTGGCAGTTGACGTGCTGGTCTTCCTTTACCTTTCTTTGCCAAATTAATTTCATGGAACTGTATGTCAGGATCGAGGCTGTTTTTGTATTTTAGTGAATATGCACAACCCTTTTCGTATCTCAACCACTGAATGTCTAGCCAATCCTCTTTGTGACTGGCGAATAAATATGGGTTGATTATCTACCCTTTGCTTCTGTCAAGCCAAGTTGGCATCATTTAGCACGTACGAATGCCCTGGCACAGGACATTTATGGTCTATGATTTCTGTTTCCATACAAGGTACTTATAATGGTTCAAATGGCTCTGACTTAACTTCTGAGGTCATCAGTCCCCTAGAAATTTGAACCACTCAAACCTAACTAACCTAAGCACATCACACACATCCATGCCCGATGCAGGATTCGAACCTGCGACCGTAGTGGTCGCTTGGTTCCAGACTGCAAGGTACTTATAAAAATACCTTCAAAACAAGTGCCATTTTTACGCCGATTTTTCCCTCTGCAGCTGTCGGTATATAAAATCATATACTTTCAATGATTCGCATGTTCCTTGAGATGCTTCACTAGACACGTTGAAAGGTCTTGTGTCCCTCTTACCTCTTCCGTTTCATTCCACCTGTACATAAAACAATTCATTTCATTAAATGACTGGATTTCAAAGTTGTACACATGCTAATTCCTCTTATAGTATGGTACTGGTGTGGACAGTTTTGGAAGTGGGAGTATCTTCTGCAGATCAGAGGTCAGTATCTACAAGTCATCTGAAATATTTGCTGCTTCTGATGTCAAATTCTCCCTAACCGGTGCAGCTTTTCTTAAGTGCACGTCTGTTTCCTTTGTCGTGGTCAGCAATGTAGCATCATTCTGTTCCATTGAAATCTTCATGTTAATTTCATCACAGAAACTACATGTGTCTTTTGATGGCAGCTTGATATGGAGATTAAATTTTGTGGAAAAGACATGGTAATAGGACTTCTCGTTTTACTGGTGTTTTACATTCTTCACCACATTTATGGACGTACATGCTGTACATTTTGCGTCTCACACACCGCAGCAGTAGTCTAAAGTGAGGACACACAGGTGCTTTGTATGTACTCTACAATAATTTATATATTTCACTGGCCGTTGAGCTCCACTTCTGTGGATTATATTATTTTAATAAATACATCAATCAGTCACTCTGTTAAGTATTTTTTTAAGCTAATACGGGTTTCGGACTTTGACCCATCATCAGTTAGCGTAATACATGTTTGAGTCGTCAGTTGGTACATAGTTACGACATCGACAGCAAACTGGATGCTGCATCAGCCCTGTGGAAAATAACAGTTTTGTTTAGCTACTACTCTTTGCGAGTTTTATATTTACGATGTATTGTTGCTTAGGTGTTCTTACTTTCTACTCTCCTTTTTGTGTTTATGGATATGGCACAAACACTTTTTTACTTCTCAAAACAGCTCAGTATCCACCCAACTGCCGAATGAGATCTTTGTTTACATCCAGAAATACATCTATTATCAAATATTATATTTTGTTTGCTGGGGTATACTGAGGTCAAAGTTATACATTTTTTTACAGTTTCTGTGTGACTAAAAACAACTGAAACTGTTTAGGATGAATGTTATCTCTAAAATTTCGATTACATGTAGGGATGGGTCTGATGGTTGCTGGAAAATACCAATTATAAGTTCATGCCCATGCATGATATCGAGTACTTTCCAAACATTCTAGGATAAAACTTCAAATCCTATTTCTGTGGATTCGCTCCGACAAATACACAACTTCCATTTCTTATTAGCCTGTCCTGTGGATATGCACTGAGATTTAACCAAAAACTCTCATTGCTGTCGATTTTGGGTTTAGGCAGCTTATTGTATCTAGTGTTATGTGAACTCCACTGCTTTTTAGGAGTGCTTCAAGCTCTGAGAATTTCTTGCGAATGCTTCGGCAGTTGACGCTAAGGATTTTAACCGTTTCTCCTTTGGGTCACTATTTTGGGTCTTGCACGATTACGTCAGCTTTTCCTATAGTTATCCTTTTCTGGATTGGTTGGAGAGTCACCTAAGCTAGAAGCAAAAACCAGTGTGCACTCTGCACACACTCTGCTGCGTGCGTAGCAGCCCCTGATCTGAGAGTACCCATGACCCATTTGGGGGTCCCTACATTTCTCAACCCTATGGTGCAAGTTCCGGAATTTCAGCTTAGATTTTCACTGAAACCTGCGAAATATGTTCAAAATGGCTCTGAGCACTACGGGACTTAACATCTGAGGTCATCAGCCCCTAAAACTTAGAACTACTTAAACCTAACTAACCTAAGGACATCACACACATCCATGCCCGAGGCAGGATTCGAACCTGCGACCGTAGCGGTCGCGCGGTTCCGGACTGAAGCGCCAAGAACCGCTCGGGCACACCGGCCGGCCGCGAAATCTGTTCAAGTGTGTGTGAAATCTTATGGGGCTTAACTGCTAAGGTCATCAGTCCCTAGGCTTACACAGTACTTAACCTAAATTATCCTAAGGACAAACACACACAGCCGGCCGGAGTGGCCGAGCGGTTCTAGGCGCTACAGTCTGGAACCGCGCGACTGCTACGATCGCAGATTCGAATCCTGCCTCGGACATGGATGTATGTGATGTCCTTAGGTTAGTTAGGTTTAAGTAGTTCTAAGTTCTAGGGGACTGATGCCCTCAGATGTTAAGTCCCATAGTGCTCAGAGCCATTTGAACCATTTTTTTACAAACACACACACCCATGCCCGAGGGGGGACTCGAAACTCCGCCGGGACCAGCCGCACAATCCATGACTGCAGCGACTAAGACCGCTCGGCTAATCCCGCGCGGCGCGAAATCTGTGATTCAAGCCATCTACTCGGCTCAAATCCAGAAGACTCCATTCAGTTCCGCGGACAGCGCAGGAGACTGTGACCTTCAGTGAAACACCGTAAACAAAGCTGGTCTTCCAAGCACTCACTGCCAACCAGTGGAATGATCCAAGTCTGACCTCTGACGGCAGACACCTTCTTTCCAACATGCACAACAATCCGCAGTTAGTTACACCTTATTCCAGCAATGGCTGCCGGAACAATCTCTTAAACGCACTGAACAAGGCCTCAAATCATACACACGAGTGCATAAGGTGATTTTCCCTCCCTTTTGCCATTTTCGTAACTACAGTCCTTAGTGTCTGACGGCGATTCGGATTCCCCAACCATCAAGGGCGGATTCAGGGAGAGGGACACACACACACACACACACACACACACACACACACACACACACGCACACACAGAGAGAGAGAGAGAGAGAGAGAGAGAGAGAGAGAGAGAGAGACTGTGAAAGGTTTTGTTTTAAAATTAGTCTCACAAAGCCCATAAGGACATGTACACTCACCTGATCCTTGTGCGCCCCCCCCCCCCCCTGCAGAAAAATATTCTCTATCCGACCCTGTCCGCAGCTCGTGGTCGCGCGGTAGCGTTCTCGCTTCCCGCGCCCGGGTTCCCGGGTTCGATTCCCGGCGGGGTCAGGGATTTCCTCTGCCTCGTGATGACTGGGTGTTGTGTGATGTCCTTAGGTTAGTTAGGTTTAAGTAGTTCTAAGTTCTAGGGGACTGATGACCATAGATGATGAGTCCCATAGTGCTCAGAGCCATTTGAACCATTTTTTCTATCCGACCCTGCCACCTATAGTCGCGTCATTGTAAGAGGATAGCTGACAGTTGCAGTGTGCTGGGCGCAACAGCTCTGCTTGGCTCCTGCAACGAATCACGTTATGCGATTTTGTAAGCGTCTCTATGGCAACGCTGCATCGTTGCCAGAGCTCTATAAATGGCTATTGTTCTCGCACGCAACATTTCGCAGTTCGCAGTTGAAAGCTGACAACAGCGATGCCAGCGGTCACAAACCAATTTACGCCGACTCAACTACAGAGTATAGCCCGAGTATTGATCGAGAGTGGGGTCCAGGGGCAGCTGGGGCTTGCACCTGGGCGGGGCGCAGCCGCCGGGCCGAGCGCGTGACGTGGCGCAGCTCTCACACGAGTCTTCACCGCCAAATACCGCAGCTCGGCTATTGCTGATCGCGAAATAGTTTCTCATTCGGTGACTATGCGTTGAAGTCAGCTGTTTGCGAGACATGAAAATTTTCTGCCGGACCAGGACCCGAATGCAGATTTCCTGCATATCTCAAGGGGTTGCCTTAAACATTTTGGCTGTCGGAGCATGCCTCCAGGTCCGATCAAAACCTTTATATGTCACTTAGTCACAGTCCTTACGCACGCACAATTCGCAGTCCCCACATAGAGTGATAAATATTGTATCATCACTTTATATGAAATGTATTTGCAACTGCGAATACGAGCAACCACCAGCTGTATAAGGGAATGACGACAATGAAAATTTGTGCTGGACCAGGATTCGAACCTTAATTTCCCGCTTCACGCGAGTGGTCGCTTGAACCGATTGGCTATCCGTGCACGACTAACAGCCTTCGTCGCAACTTCTACTCGTGCCTACATTATGGAATTCCGTACAGAAAAGGACATTTTAATTAAAAGTCGCTGCCTGGCCATTAAAATAGCTACACCACGAAGATGACGTGCTACAGACGCGAAATTTAACCGACAGGAAGAAGATGCTGTGATATGCAAATGATTAGCTTATCAGAGTAGTTACACAAGGTTGGCGCCGGTGGCGACACCTACAACGTGCTGACATGAGAAAAGTTTCCAACCGATTTCTCATACACAAACAGCAGTTGATCGGCGTTGCCTGGTGAAACGTTGTTGTGATGCCTCGTGTAAGGAGGAGAAATGCGTACCATCACGTTTCCGACTCTGATAAAGGTCGGACTGTAGCCTATCGCGATTGCGGTTTATCGTATCGCGACATTGCTGCTCGCGTTGGTCGAAATCCAATGACTGTTAGCACAATATGGAATCGGTGGGTCCAGCAGGGTAAAACGGAACGCCGTGCTGGATCCCAACGGCCTCGTATCACTAGCAGTCGAGATAACAGGCATCTTATCAGCATGGCTGTAACGGATCGTGCAGCCACGTCTCGATCCCTGAGTCAACAGATGGGGACGTTTGCAAGACAACAACCATCTGCACGAACAGTTCGACGACGTTTGCAGCAGCATGGACTAGCAGCTCGGAGATCATAGCTGCAGTTACCCTTGACGCTGCGTCACAGACAGGAGCGCCTGCGATGGTATACTCAACGACGAACCTGGGTGAACGAATGACAAATCGTCATTTTTTGGGATGAATCCAGGTTCTGTTTACAGCATCATGATGGTCGCATCCATGTTTGACGACATCGCGGTGAACGCACATTGGAAGCGTGTATTCGTCATCGCCATACTGGCGTATCACCCGGCGTAATGGTATGAGGTGCCATTGGTTACACGTCTCGGTCACCTCTTGTTCGCACTGACGGCACTTTGAACAGTGGACGTTACATTTCATATGTGTTACGACCCGTGGCTCTACCCTTCATTCGATCCCTGCGAAACCCAACATTTCAGCAGGATAATGCACGATCGCATGTGGCAGGTCCTGTGCGGGCCTTTCTGGATACAGAAAATGTTCGACTGATGCCCTGGCCAGCACATTCTCCAGATCTCACACCAATTGAAAACGTCTGGTCAATGGTGGCCGAGCAATTGGCTCGTCACAATACTCCAGTCACTACTCTTGATGAACTATGGGATCGTGTTGAAGCTGCATGAGCAGCTGTACCTCTGTACCTGTACACGCCATCCAAGCTCTGTTTGACTCAATGCCCAGGAGTATCAAGGCCGTTATTACGGCCAGAGGTGGTTGTTCTGGATACTGATTTCTCAGGATCTATGCACCCAAATTGCGTGAAAATGTAATCAATGTCAGTTCTAGTATAATACATTATTCTTAGTGTAGCAATTTTAACGGCCAGTAGTGTACGATACTGCAATGTCTGTGATTTTTAAGAAGAATGATGCAATGTTCCTTCAGACATGCATGCATGTTCTAAGTTACAGTGAATTGATCTTCTTAACAACACAGGCCCTGCAATGGCTCTGAGCACTATGGGACTTAACATCTATGGTCATCAGTCCCCTAGAACTTAGAACTACTTAAACCTAACTAACCTAAGGACATCACACACATCCATGCCCGAGGCAGGATTCGAACCTGCGACCGTAGCAGTCGCGCGGCTCCGGACTGAGCGCCTAGAACCGCTAGACAGGCCCTGCAACGTCGTAATCATCGTTTTAGCCTCTCAGGCATGGTTACATCATCGATGGTTACAGTGATGTATGCATGTATGAAGGACAACGTATTGTGAAGAGACAGACACTGTACAGAGACAGACATTGTAACCATCAATGACGTATCCACGCCTCAAAGGGCTAAAATGACAAAATAATACACGGCTGGAAAAAAAAATCGCAACACCAAGAAGGAGTTGTACGACATAAACGAAAGTTGTTAGGCGCCTTTCCGCATCTGGAAGATGATGTCTAGTCTAGTCTAATTTCGCGCCAGTCACATAAGAGTCACAGTGACACTATGAGGATGCAAATCAGGTTTGTTTTAAATACACTCTGTAACGGAAGTGAACGTTAGCTATCTTTGAGACTGTACGTGGTGAATTGATGTTACTGAAGGACGCTTTTAAGGCGAAAAAGCCGCCATTGTCAAAACGTCATTGAGTTTGAACAAGGTCGTATAATAGGACTACGAGCAGCTGGATGTTCCTTCTGCGTAACTGCAGAAAGTCTTGGCAGGGATGTACACTGTATATGACTGCTGGCAGCGGTGGTCACGAGAATGTATGGTCGCAAGAAGACTTGGCTCCGGACGGCCACGTGGCACTACGGAGAGGGAAGACTATCATGTTCGGTACATGATTCTATCGCTTCGTAGAGCATCTGCAACAGCAGTTTGAGCAGTAGTTGGCGCACACAGTGATACAACGAGTTTGAGCAGTATCTGGCACCATAGTGATACAGCGACCTGTTACAAACCTGTTAGTTCAAGAACAGCTTCGGGCCAGACGCCCTGTAGCGAACATTCCACTGACCCCAAATCACCGCCATTTGCGACTTCAGTGGTGTCAAGCGAGAGCTGAATGGAGGGCAGGGTGGAGGTCTACTGTGTTTTCTGATGAAAGGTACTTCTGTCTCGGTGACAGTGATGGCTATGTGTTGGTTAGAAAAAGGTCAGTTGGTGGCCCGAAACCAATCTGTCTGCGTGCTACGCACACTGCACCTACACCTGGGGTTTGGTCAGAGGTGCGATTTCGTGTGATAGCAGGAGCACTCTAGTGGTTATCCCACTCACCATGCCTGCAAATCTGCACGTCAATCTGTCGATTTGACTTATTGTGCGGCTGTTCATGAATAGCATTCCAGCGGGTGTTTTCCAACAGGATAACGCTCGCCCACATACTGCTGTTGTAATCCAACATGCTCTTAAGAGTGTTGACATTTTGCCTTGGCTTACTCGATCACCAGATCTGTCTCCAGTCGAGCAAATATGAGATATCATCAGATGACAACTCTGGTGTCATCCACAAACAGCATTAACCGTCCCTGTATTGACCGACCATGTGCAGCAGGCTTGGAACTTCATCCCACAATCTGGCATCCGGCACATGTATAACAAAATACATGCACATTTTGCATGCTCGTATTCAACATTCTGCTGATTACACCTTGCATTAACCTGTGCTCTTTCAATTTTAATCACTTAAATACGTTACCTGGACAAATGTATTCCTGAAATTTCATTGCTCTGCGTTAACTATTTTTTGACGTTGCAATTTTTTTCCGTCACTGTATTTGCTCCCTCTGCGGTAACCACGAATTGTGCGAGCATAAGGTTCAAAAATGGCTCTGAGCGCTATGGGACTCAACATCTGAGGTCATTAGTCCCCTAGAGTTAGAACTACGTAAACCTAACTATTTTAAGGACATCACACGCATCCATGCCCGAGGCAGGATTCGAACCTGCGACCGTAGCAATCGGGCGGTTCCGGACTGAAGTGCCTAGAACCTCTCGGCCACACCGACCGGCGCGAACGTAAGGGTTGTAACTGTATGACACATGGAACTTTGGATCTGTTGGGGAGGCGTGTTAGGATAGTCAAAGTGGTTAAGGCGACCGCTCGCGTGAGTGGGAAGTCTGGATTCGAGTCTCTGTCCGAGACAACTTTTCATGCGTCACAAACAATTGACATCACTGCATAGTCGCAGAACACGAAACCACTTTGTAGAGTTTACCGCAGCTGTGACCGTCAGTGGTAGTGTCTGTTCCTCCAGATATGCATGCATGTCTGAAGGACGTTGTATTGTGAAGAACCGGCCGAAGTGACCGAGCGGTTCTAGGTGCTTAAGTCTGGACCCGCACAGATGCTACAGTCGCAGGTTCGAATCCTGCCTCGGGCATGGATGCGTGTGCTCTCTTTAGGTTAGTTAGGTTTCCGTAGTTCTAACTCTAGGGGACTGATGACCTCAGATGTTAAGTCCCATAGTGCTTAGAGCCATTTGAACCATCTTTATTGTGAAGATACAGACACTGTATGAACATAGACATTGTAACCATCGACTGGTCATTCCCTCGCTAGTCATTGAAACCTTTAGTTACGAGCCATTAAACAGTACAGTTTTGACCTTGAATTATTTTCGTTTGTGATATGGATTGCTCTCTGGATTGTTGCGTACGCTTCATTATCTCCGCTGTCATTTACCTCCGGAGCTGCCTGTATCTTTCCACCGGTCTCTACGCTATCACCAGTTCGAGTGATCATAAACAGTGTTCTCCCTACGCAGAGTAGGATAGAAGACAGTCTGTCAACAGACTTACTCTTTTCTTAATTAGAATCTCATTTTTGGGTGTCTAGTTGAAAGATGATTTCCTGTTCACACCGTCTAATAATGAAATCTACTGATACAAATTTTAGTAAGTTACGCCAAAGGAGAGTACCTATTCGTTGAATGATGATAGATACGATCACATAGACTCAATAGAAGTGGGAGAATAATAGAAATTCTGAAAATATTAAGTTACAGACATTCACAAGAAGGATTAAATTTTATTATATTATTGAGTCATTACATACAAGTATCACCAGTAATAATATCTCACGCAGAGGAGTATACCTAATTGACGCCAGTAATGGGACAAGGCAGGTCCTCCGACAAGGACTCCATTGTTCTCCTTAAGAAAACTAACTAGCCAATTGCCTCTCCCCCATTGGTGCAGTGTTCTCCTACTTGCGGCCGGCCGCGGTGGCCGAGCGGTTCTAAGCGCTTCAGTCCGGAACCGCGAGACTGCTACGGTCGCAGGTTCGAATCCTGCCTCGGGCATGGATGTGTGTGATGTCCTTAGGTTAGTTAGGTTTAAGTAGTTCTAAGTTCTAGAGGACTGATGACCTCAGATGTTAAGTCCCATAGTGCTCAGTGCCATCTGAACCATTTTTTCTCCTATTTGCCCAGCCTCCATCAACACCCGTATTGGTGTCCTCAACATCCTGATGGGTGGCTTGGCATTCGTAACCCGTACCTCGGTCGTCCAACAGCAGCAGCAGCAGCAAATTCAGATGATATTCACAAATTTCCAGCAGACTATGACACCCAATAGTACTGGCTTCATTTTCACAAGTTTCTGGCAGAGTGTTTTCTGTGACATTTATATTTTTGGGGTAATTTCACTGATTTTTAAAGAATACGCGTGTAAAGACATGTTTCATTTCTGTTCTACCGATTTTTTAAGGAAACACATATAATTATATGTTTCACTGCTGTTTTACCGATTTTTCCCCATTTTCAAGAAGATACACGTAAATACGTGTTTCGTGACTATTTTACTAATTTTTAAGAAGACGCACGTAAATAATACCTTTGGAATAATTTTACCAATTTTTCAAGAATACACCCGTATATGTGTTTATACAGACAATGAATGTCTAAAAATTTCCGCAGTGCATTGTTTAGCAGCACACCACCACTATGTATACTTCCTCTGAGTTAGTATGGGCAGAGGTCATTGTTGGCAACCGGAATAAAATAATAATTGGATCCTTTTACCGACTTCCCAATTCAGACGATGCAGTTGAGTTTGATTTCAAACACGTACCCGACTCATACGATAATAGTTGGTGGTGACTTTAATTTACCCTCGATATGTTGGCGAAAATACATGTTTAATTCCGGGAGTACGCATAAAATATCGTACGAAATTGTGCTAAACGCATTCTCTGAAAATTATTTCGAGCAGTTAGTTCATGAGCTCACGCGAATAGTAAACGGTTGTGAAAACACACTTCACCTCTTAGCAACAAATAATCCTGAGTTAATAAACAGCATCAAAACCGATATAGGGATTAGTGAACACAGAGTTGTCGTAGCGAGACTGAATATTATAATCCCCAAATCCTCGAAAAATAAGCGAAAAATATACCTATTCAAAAAAGCAGATAAAAATTCCCTTGACGCCTTCCTGAGAGACAATCTCCACTCATTCCAAATTAATAATATAAGTGTAGAGCAGATGTGGCTTAAATTCAAAGAAATGGTATCGGCAGCAACTGAGAGGTTTATACCAAACAAACTAACAAACGACGGAGCTGATCCTCCTTGGTACACAAAACGGGTTAGAACACTGTTGCAGAAACAACAAAGCAAACATGCCAAATTTAAACAGACGCAAAATCCCCAAGATTGGCGATCCTTTCCAGAAGCTCGAAACTTAGCGCGGAGTTCAATGCGAGGCGCCTATAACAGTTTCCACAACGAAACTTTGTCTCGAAACCTGACAGAAAATCCAAAGAGATTCTCGTCGTATGTTAAGTATGGTAGCGGCAAGAAACAATCAATGCCTTCTCTGCGCGATAACAATGGAGATACTATCGAAGACAGTGCTGCCAAAGCAGGTTTACTAAACACAGCCTTCCGAAATGCGTTCACAAAAGAAGACGAAGTAAATATTCCAGAATTCCAATCGA
This sequence comes from Schistocerca serialis cubense, assembly GCF_023864345.2. NCBI lineage: Eukaryota > Metazoa > Arthropoda > Insecta > Orthoptera > Acrididae > Schistocerca > Schistocerca serialis. Next base: position 218,174,568 of record NC_064640.1, read on the forward strand.
GAACAGCTACCAACATGAGTAACGTAGAAGTAAATATCCTCGGAAATGTGAAGCAACTCAAATCACTTAATAAAAGCAAGTCGCCTGGTCCAGACTGTATACCAGGTAGGTTCCTTTCGGAGAACGCTGATGCATTAGCTCCATACTTAACAATCATATACAACCGTTCGCTCGAAGAAAGATCCATGCCCAAAGACTGGAAAGTTGCACAGGTCACACCAATATTCAAGAAAGGTAGTTGGAGTAATGCACTAAATTACAGGCCCATGTCGTTAAAGTCGATATGCAGCACGATTTTAGAACATATATTGTGTTCGAACGTTATGAATTACCTCGAAGGAAACGGTCTATTGACACACAGTCAACAGGGGTTTAGAAAACATCATTCCTGTGAAACACAACTAGCTCTTGATTCACATGAAGTGTCGAGTGCTATTGACAAGGGATTTCAGATCGATTCCGTATTCCTGGATTTCCGGAAGGCCTGTACCACACAAGCGGCTCGTAGTAAAATTGCTTGCTTATGGAATATCGTCTCAATTATGTGACTGGATTTGCGATTTCTTATCAGAAAGGTCACAGTTCGTAGTAATTGACGGAAAGTCATCTAGTTAAACAGAAGTGATTTCAGGCGTTCCCCAAGGTAGTGTTATAGGCCCTTTGCTGTTCCTTATCTATATAAACGATTTGGGAGACAATCTGAGCAGCCGTCTTCGGTTGTTTGCAGATGACGCTGTCGTTTATCGACTAATGGTCATCAGAAGATCAAAACAAACTGCAAAACGATTTAGAAAAAATATCTGAATGGTGCGAAAAGTGGCAGTTGACTCTAAATAACGAAAAGTGTGAGGTCATCCACATGAGTACTAAAAGGATCTCATTAAACTTCGTTTACACGATAAATCAGTCTAATCTAAAAGCCGTAAATTCAACTAAATACCTAGGTATTAGAATTACGAACAACTTAAATTGGAAAAAACACATAGAAAATGACGTGGGGAAGGCTAACCAGAGGCTGCGTTTTATTGGCAGGACACTTAGGAAATGTAACAGACCTACTAAGGAGACTGCCTACAGTACGCTTGTCCGTTCTCTTTTAGAATGCGGCTGCGCGGTGTGGGATCCTTACCAGGTAGGACTGATGGAGTACATCGAAAAAGTTCAAAGAAAGGCAGCACGTTTTGTATTATATAGGAGAGAGTGTCACAGAAGTGATACAGGATTTGGGTTGGAAATCATTGAAAGAAAGGCGTTTTTCGTTGCGACGGAATCTTCTCACGAACTTCCAATCACCAACTTTCTCCTCCGAATACAAAAATATTTTGTTGACACCGACCTACATAGGGCGGAACGATCATCACGATAAAATAAGGAAAATCAGAGCTCGTACGGAAAGATATAGGTGTTCGTTCTTTCCGCTCGCTATACGAGGTTGGAATAATAGAGAATTGTGAAGGTGGTTCGATGAATTCTCTGCCAGTCACTTAAATATGATTTGCAGTGTATCCATGTAGATGTAGATGTAGATGTATGGTTCTCCCTTTTTTTTCCCCCTCAACGAACAGCCACTTCTTTCACGAAGACACACATAAAACTATTAGTCAAACGATCACCACAACGCGATAATTTAACAAATTACGCGGATACACAGCATTGAACAATTTTTATTTAACAACAGATACCCACCGGCGTACGTGCCGCTTTTAAACAATGTTTATTTAACAACAGACCTTCGTAGTCGCCGCGCGGTCTCAGGCGTCTTGTCATGGTTCGTGCGGCTCCCCCCGTCAGAGGTTCGAGTCCTCTCTCGGACATGGGTGTGCGTGAGTTGTCCTTAGCGTAAGTTAGTTTAAGTTAGTTTAATTAGTGTGTAAGCCTAGGGATCGATGACCTCAGCAGTTTGGTCCCATTGTCCTCACCACAAATTTCCAATTATTTAACAACAAATTTCCAATTATTTAACAATAAATACCCACCGGACTAGGTTTCGCTTAAGTCAACGTATCCCCCTTACTATAACAGTGTGACGTCACTCTAACACTACAAGCTCATACTGGACTTTTAAAAACAACGGCAGAACGTCTCAACAGAGAACGGAACGAGTGCGTACTGAAAAGTAATGCCTCCAAATTTTTTATGTGAAATCTCTTCAAGCTATTTAGATAAAACAAACGTTATTAACATTATGCATTTTTATTCGTGTCTGCATATTTGCAGCCCTATAATGTCGGTCACACCGCACCCATCGGCTTCTCTCTCGCTACGCCAGCGCCGTTGTACATTCGCGGTGGAGAGGTGATGTCTAGGAAGGCAAGAGGGTAGCAATTACTCCTTTAAATAAATCCAAAGCAGACAACCAGTTGCAACAAGAGGTGGTTTTAATTAACATTTGACCCTGGTTCCGACGGATGTAACCCCGGTTTTTCGGAAATACATGCAACCTGACGCCAATGTAACCGCAATAACTACAAACCAGAAACATACATGTGATGTTCACGTATTTAGAATTAATTATTTATTTAAAACAAAAAAAATGTGGCAGGACGTATACCTCAATGTATTTAAAGTGCACCTCCACACCGTGCCAAATGTGCCCCGTACACAGAGGGAACACAGCGTGTCTTCTGCTCTTTGCAGTGCGTGTCATAGCCTGGGAGCTGGACAAAACACACGGACAAACAAGAGGCTACGAACAGCTCAAAGAAGCGGGAAATTACAGCCATAATTTTTCCCGAGAGCATGCAACTCTACTGTATGGTTAAATGATGATAGTGTCCTCTTGGGTGAAATATTTTGGAGTTAAAACAGTCCCCCATTCGGATCTTCGGTTGGTGATTACTCAGCAGAATGTCGTCATCAGGAGAAACAAAACTGGCGTTCTGCGGATCGGAGCGTGGAATGTTAGATCCCTTAATCGGGCAGGTAGGTTAGAAAAATGAAAAAGGGAATTGGATAGGTTGACGTTAGATGTAGCGTGAATTAGTGAAGTTCGGTGACAGGAGGAATAGGACTTCTGATCATGTTAGTAAAGGGCTATAAAAACAAAATCAAATACGGCTAATGCAGGAGAAGGTTTAATATTGAAGAAGAAAATAGAAATGCGGGTAAGTGATTACGAAATACATAGTGAACGCATTATCGTAGCCAAGATAGACACAAAGCGCACACCTATCACACTGGTACAAGTTAATGTCCAACTAACTACGCGTATGACAAAGAGACTGATGAGATAAAAGAAATTATTCAAATACACTCATGCACATAAATTAAGGATAATTGCAGAATGTGATGCCACACAACGTGGCACTACACAAAACTGGCGCTAATAGCAGAGGCACATAGGGAACACACACGACACAAATCTGTAAGTCCACAGTATTGGTGATAAGTTGAGAAAACCGTCCCGAAACACATGTGCTACAAAACGCCACTGTTTCCTGCGCATGTACCGCGACATGAATATGGGATATGATCACCATGCACACGTACACAGACCACACAATGGGTTGGCGTACTATGGATCAGGTGGTCCAGCAGCTGCTGGGGTATAGCCTCCCATTCTTGCACCAGTGCCTGTCGGAGCTCCTGAAGTGTCGTATGGGTGTGAAGACGTGCAGCGATACATCCATCGAGAGCATTCCAGACGTGCTCGAAGGAGTTTAGATTTGGAGAACAGGCAGGCCACTCCATTCGCCTGATATCTTCTGTTTCAAGGTACTCCTCCACGACGGCAACTCGGTGGGGCCGTGCGTTATCATCCATCAGGAGTAAGGTGGGACCCACTGCACCCATGAAAAGGCAGACATACTGGTGCAAAATGACGTCCCGCTACACATACCCTGTTACAGTTCCTCTGTCATAGACATGCAGGGATGTACGTGTACCAATCATAATCCCATCACACACCATCAAACCACGACCTCCATACAGGTCCTTTTCAAGGCCATTAAGAGGTTGGTATCTGGTTCCTGGTTCACTCCAGATGAAAACCCGGCGAGAATCACTGTTCAGACTATATATGGACTCGTCCGTGAACATAACCTGGGACCACTGTTCCAATGACCATGTACCGTGTTCTTGACAGCAGGCTTTACGGACTCTCCTGTGACCAGGGGTGAGTGGAATGCACCTTGCGGGTCTCTGGGCGAATAAACCATGTCTGTTCAGTCGTCTGTAGACTGTGTGTCTGGAGACAACTGTTCCAGTGGCGGCTATAAGGTCCCGAGCGAGGCTACCTGCAGTATTCCGTGGCCGTCTGCGGGCACTGATGGTGAGATATCGGTCTTCTTGTGGTGTCGTACACTGTGGACGTCCCGTACTGTAGCGCCTGGACACGTTTCCTGTCTGCAGGAATCGTTGTTATAACCTTGAGATCACACTTTGTGGCACACGGAGGATCCGTGCTACGACCTGCTCTGTTGGACCAGCCTCCAATCGCCCTAGTATTTTACCCCTCATAACGTCATCAAAGACCTTGCGGAAGATCATTCGAGGTCATGGCGGCATTTTCGTCCATGAGCTCACAGGGATGGACCTGCCCCATCGTAAATTCATTTTCAGAAAAGACAGAACACCTTGAACGACTAGAGATAGGACGTTCATATTCAAAGGATATGTACATTAGTATGTTCTGCGGAAACTATTAGCATTTGAAATATGTCGGCACGATCGTTCAAGGTCAACATCGATATCGCGGCGCAACACCACCTACCGGTAAAATGTGCCTGCGGATCTCGTTGTCGCTATAAACCAAAGGTAATGGATCAGTGTGACTTGAGCAGACGTGCAGGATCCTCTGCAGACGTATACGTGAACCGCACCGTCAAATCAGTTAAGTTTGAAAGAGGGCGCATTGTTGGCATGAGAGAATGTGACGCATCCATCCAGGAAACTGCTGTTCGTATGGGAGGAAGTGTTTCGGCAGTGCAACGGGTGTGTGTAGAATGGTTTACGGATGGTGATGATGATGTTTGGTTTGTGGGGAGCTCGACTGAGCGGTCATCAGCGGCTGTACAAATTCGCAACTTTTGCTCAGTCTAATCTCGCCACTGTCATGAATGACGATGAAATGATCAGGACAACACAAACACCCAGTCATCTCGAGCCAGGTGAAAATAATGGTTTACAGAAGGCCGTAGAACACGAGGAGGTCGAACTACTCAACCCCCCCCCCCCCAATTAAGATAGACACCTCACCCGAAAGGGATTACAGGACAGATCTACGTCCTCCTCTGCTCTGGCGCAATAGTGGAACAGCGTAACACATCGTACAATATCAGCGGCGACAGTCCGTCGCCGTTTACCGTTTATTACTGCATGTGTTGGTTACGTGTGCGTCGTCCACTTTTCCGCCTATCTTTGACGATTGTGCAGAAGCACGCTAGACGGCAATGGTGTATGGAAAGACGTCACTGGGGACACGAATGGCATCAGATAGTGTTTCCGGATGAATCCAGGTTCTATTTGTTTGAAAATGATGGCCGCATTTTGGGTCGCCGCAGACAGGGGTAGTGGCGTCACAGTGACTGCATTCGAACAAGACATACAGCACCGTCTCAACGCCTTATGATGTGGGGCGCTGTTGGGTACAACCACAAATTACGGTTCGTGCTTGCCCAGGGCACTGTGACCAGTGTGACCTACATGAATGACATCCTGCGAACTGTAGCTGTACCCTTTCATCACAACACCCGAGGAGCCATTTTTCAGCAATACAATGCACGACCAAGTGTTGCTGCATTAACAAGTGCCTCCTTGGTGTCAGACGATGTCAGCCTTTTGCCTTGGCCCGCCAGATCACCAGACTTGTCGCAAATCGAAAATGTGAGTAATATTTCTTTCGCTTCTGCAATAACTTTTCACACTTACATGGAATGCTTATGACACGTTTCATTGTTTGAAGGTGTTCCCAGTAACGATAATGTGGTGAGGAGTAATTATGATGATGATTATCTGGAGATGCTTCTACCAGGTGATCTACAAATAGGTGATAATGATATAAGGGCTATATTCGATGCATATTAAGCTATGCATAAGTATCTGAGGTCATTATTATTGACATATGATTCCTGTTCCAGGAATTGCTACCCATGCAGGATACTTATCATTGTCGTTTTTCTTGTGTAACATCATTTCACCTGAGATTGTCATAGATGGGCTCCCCTAGTGTGGGACTGTCATGGCTGCAGTCTACATGTGCAGGTGCTGTCAAGGATAGAATCCCGTCTATGTCGTCGTCACCTACAGTTCCCATCTAGGACACAGTCCACAGGGTTGTCATGGCGCTGCTCCACATCTGCGGTGCTCTGTCCTCATCAGGGATCGTCTAATTATAGTCACCAACCAGCCAGAGGCAGAGCCTTCACCCATCCTTTTGAAGTGGGGCTGGACCAGGTCAATCTCACGCCAGAGTTACACTATTCTGTGATTGCAGGCATATTTAGGGAGTGGATGTCATATGCCCACATAGATAATTCTACTGAGAGCTGCTTAGACCCTATCCTTATCCTTAATGTGTGTATATGTGTGCTGGAAAATGGTCAGTGTCTGTTCACCAGTGGTGTGGCTGAAATTTATATTCTGGAAGTACTGGAAGTAACCCTTCCAGTCTTAACACTCTGAGTTGACTCAGTGAGTCTAGTGAACCCCACCTGATTCCAGCTACAATCATCATGGAGCATTTTGATAATCACAGTATTACCCCAGGTGGTCAATCCACTGCTAGCATTACTGGCGCAAGTGGTCTTTCGGATTCTGGGGCAGCCACGTTAAAATGCAGTGTGATTCAACAGAGGAAATAGGAGCCCTCTGGCTAATTTTAAGCCAAAACGAATAAATTTTTAGCAACACTTAACATACAAACACTTCTGCAACCAGGTAAACTTAATAAATTGGGAGATACATTAAAAGAACAGAAGATTCAAATTTTGGCACTTCAGGAAACACAAATGACAGACAATAAAACCTGAAGAAGTTCATGAAGCTTGGGAAACGTTGGAGAGCATCAACTCGGAAATTCCCTTAAACCATGTTAAAATTTTAATGGGTGATTTTAATGCTCAATTAGGTAAAGAGAAAAAAATATAAGAAAACGGTGGGTGGACTTCCTGCACATAAATGGACAAACCAAAGTGGCCAAAGACTTGTTGAGAAGTCTAAAAATTTTAACCTTAAAATCATGTAAACACATTTTAAGAAGAACTCTTCTAAACAAAAGCTCGGTGGGCACCCAATATATTTATTGGGGAATTCCAAATCGATCATGTAGCAATTTCATACCCTAACTACAAAGAAATTTTGAGTGTTCAAGTTAGGAAAGGGACTAATATTGATTCTGGAGATTATTTAACGAGAATAAAAGTAAAACTTCAACTTAAAAAACTCTTCAAAACAAAAAATGTTACCCCAAAATTTGATACTGCTAAAATAACGCCAACTCTAACAAGTGAACTTGACAATGAACAATCCACAATTGGCAAAGCCTAAAAAAAGTTAATCAAAACAGCATAAAATTTAATTCCGCTTCGAAAGAAACTTAACACCCTTGGTTGAACGTGGACTGTGAAACAGCAGTTAAGTCTAGGCATGAAGCATTCAAAAATTGAAAAAGTAACAAAACTGAAACTACGTACAACACCTTTCTAACTGTAAGAAGAGAAACATCTAAATTAATCCGACAGACTGAAAGAAACTACAAAGTTGCCCAACTTTTAGAAATCGAAAAAAACTTCCAAAAGAACTTTGCTTCAAAAATGAAAACGGTAGTTTGGCTCTTAACAATCAGGAAAATTGTAAGGTACTTGCTAATTATTTTTAAAAACTATTAAACTGTCCAGAACCAGTGAATAAATTCCAACCACAGCAAAATAGTAACACCAACCCTAACTTTAAAGAACCTGACGAAATCGAAATAATTAAGCAAATTAAAAGACTTAAAAACAATAGAGCATCTGAAGACGGTATAATTGTAGTACTACTAAAATTAGCTGGCCGTAACACTGTAAAAGAGATCACTCAACTAATAGAACATACCTGGCAAACTGGGAAAATACCTGAGGACTGGATAACTGCCCTAATTCATTCATTGCATAAAAAAGGGGACAGAACCAATGTTAACAATTACCGAGGAATCTCTCTTCTCCGAGTCACATACAAAATTATCTCACAATGTTTACTTGATCGCTCCCAAGAGCAAGTAGAACCTAAAATTCGTGAATACAAAGCAGGCTTTAGACCAAACAGATCCTGTCCAGTACAAATTCTAAGTTTAAAGCAAATCCTAGGCACCAAACAATTTCTGGTAACAATATTTTATGTACATTTGTGAATTTTAAAAAGGCCTATGACTCAGTTGATCGTGAATTTCTTTTCCGAATCTTAAAGGATCAAGGGCTAGATAATAAAACTCTAACACTGATTAAGAAAACGTTAACTGACACTAGCTCTAAAGTTAAATTCATGGGAGAAGTTTGATTTAAAAAACTGATGTTAGACAGGGAGATGGACTTTCCCTATTACTGTTTAACTGCGTTTTGGAAAAGATAATTACAGAATGGAGAGAGGAAAAGTCTAGTCAAAATATAGATTAACCAATCATGTTAGACAGAAGTAATGTTAGAGTAGATTGCCTCGCCTTTGCAGATGATCTGGCAACTTTAACCAGGGATATTATCACAGCTCAAAAATAAACTGAAATTCTTAAAGAAGTTGCGGAAAAAGTAGGACTACAAATATCATTCACAAAAACGTAATATATCACATGCAACAAACAAGCACCAAAGTTTTTGAACACGAAAATGCAATAATGAAAAGAGTTTCTCAGTTTAAATGCCAGGGGGAAATCATATAAGAAAACGGTCTGGAAAAAGCAACAAACGAAGATCGCTATCAAAAAGTGGCAACGGCATTCAGACTAACACAAAATATTTCTAGTAAAAAATCGCTTTCTAAATTCATAGCACAAAATATTTTTGGTAAAAAATCACTTTCTAAATTCAGTAAACTTAGGCATTACAGCACTGTAGTCAAACCTGAATGTCTTTATGAGGCAGAAACTTTAATTTTAAATAGAATGAGGGATACTGAAGAAATTCAAAGGAAAGAAAGAAAGCTTATTAGGAAAATATTAGGCCCCAAAATTACTGATGGACAAAGTTATAGGCTGAGAAGTAATAAGGAAATAAAAGAATACGGAGACATATATGGTGACGTGAGAAATCGAAGACTTAAGCTGTGTGGGCACATTAAAAGAATGGCACCCACTGGGTTGGCAAAACAAGTAGTAGAATACTAAGAAAACAGAAATAAGGCCAAGACTGACCCAATGAAATGGATTGCTATGATTAAGGAGGATTTTAAAGTAGCTGGTATAACCCAGGTAGACGTCACGGATAGAAAAACAACGAGACTAAAGATATTTGATTCGAAAGGTGGTCAGAGAGAAGATAGAAAATGGACTGGAACATTGTGGTGTGATGGAAGAAAGAGACTTCATTCTGAAAGTGTGAAACAAATTTGGACACAAAGGAAGTCCCATCCATCAAAAGTGGCACTGATGGATTGTACCTCACGTGGTCCTATTGGTCCCATAAGCGAATAATAATAATAATAATAATAATAATAATAATAATAATAAAAAGAGAGGGAGAGAAAGACTATTCCCCTATCTGGATGATGGGGACATAAATTGGGGCAGTTGTGGGGGCTGGACCAATAGGAGCACACTGCACCAGAGAGGAAAGAGACGCCATTTTCGGGTGATAAATTACCATCTTTATGATGAAAGTTATCACTAAGCAGTCAAACACCTGAGTAATCATCAATGTAAATGCACTAAACGGCCACAATCTTGCTATAAATTATGGCAATTGTAATTATAGTTATTGCTCATTACTTAGGTGATAAATAAACACAAAACCGCCCAAGTGAACAGTTTGTTTATGTAAGGGGAGCTAGGGCAATTGGTCGGTTTGTTTACTCGAGGAGAACAATGGGGGTCTTTGTCAGAGAACCCGCCTTGCCCCACTACTGACGCCATGTATGAGGATCTGTGCTCTCGTTCGCTATAATAAATAAAAAGAAATACTGTCTAGACAATTTCTTATATTATCGGCTACCAGTTTCAATCTGTGTTTTAGATCATCTTCAGATCTAGTTGGACCAGGAGAAAGCGGCAATAACCATAAAAATTACAAATTATGATAGTTCGAGGGCTGATCAACAAAGACTGATACTAATTTTTTTCACAGATTTTGTATTACTCCATTTCTATGTTTAAATGATTCTTTTCGAAGTGCTCTTCTACTTGAATGCAATTTTTATAGCGTCTTTGCCAGTCCTCGACCACATGGTGCAGACCATTCTTTGCCAGGTCTTTGAGAATCGCCTCATTTTGGGGAGCACAGCTTCAGAGTTCTCAGTCGAATGCACCAAAGCTTTGCCTTTAGTGATGAGAATACTGTGCTGGCGCGCTTTTCTTGAGGACCATAATGATGCAGCTGTGACTCACCGTCGGTGATAAGCGATTCCAGAAATGAATCCCCTTCCTCCATCAGCAAAGAGACGCAGCATCTCACAGCTTGTCTCCATTCGCATAGCCTTTTTTCGGGAATCAACGGACGTAGCACCCAACGGGCTCAAACACGGATCATATGGAGATATTTATGGATAATCGTGAAGACACTGCCATATGAAATTCTCAACACTTCACTGAGGTTACGTAATGCTTATCCGCCGGCCAGGGTGGCCGAGTGGTTGTAGGCGCTACAGTCTGGAACTGCGCGACCGCTACGGTCGCAGGTTCGAATCCTGCCTCGGGCATGGATGTGTGTGATGTCCTTAGGTTAGTTAGGTTTAAGTAGTTCTAAGTTCTAGGGGACTGATGACCTCAGATGTTAAGTCCCATAGTGCTCAGAGCCATTTGAGCCAATGCTTATCCGCCGATCCTCACGTACTATCACAGCAGCTGTGATGACGTTGACTTCAGTCACATCAGAAGCCAAAACACTAGGCCCACCTTGCTTAACGCTGACAAGTAGGCCTCTTTGAAGTCCTTGAACCACCTAAAAAAATGTTCAAATGTGTTTGAAATCATATGGGACTTAACTGCTAAGGTCATCAGTCCCTAAGCTTACACACTACTTAACCTAAATTATCATAAGGACAAACACACACACCCATGCCCGAGGGAGGACTCGAACCTCCGCCGGGATCAGCCGCACAGTGAACCATCCAAACATTGTTCCAGAGGGTAGTGCATCTTCATCTTCATTGTATGCTTGCTGTAGCTTTTCGTAAGTTTCAGTGATTGTATGGTTTAAACGAACACAGAATTTTATTGTGCCGTACTGTTCCATTGTTTGCTATGCGAAATGCAAAGAGCACCTTCAAAATAGAGCATTACTAACAACCTACCGATACGAGAGTGTTGCCGCCTATCGACATTATACTTAAAATACCGCTCTTTTCAAATATCCATGGTGCATGTAGGAAACTATCACGGAATCTACAGGAAAAAATCGGTCTCAGTCTTTGTTTATCAGCCGTCGTATAAACACTACCATTACAGGCTGCACAATTTAGAATAAGATATGGGAACCCACACATACCTGACGCCGCAAAGTGCAGGTTATCAGCTTACGCAAAGTAAAAAGATTGTAGGCGGGGTAAAAGTATTTTATAGTCATGTGACGCGTAGATATGTCTTAGATTAGTACATTAAAACTGCGTTAAAAATATTCCTCTATTATAAAATATAATGAAGTAAATAATGAAATAAAGAATTAAAAAACATGATGATGTCTCTGTAAAATATACAGTGATCAAGCATTCTTCCCACACTTAATCCGTGAATATAACAGGAACAGGCATTAAAAGTGTACAATAAGAAATTTCCACTACTCAGAGTAAATGCAGTATGACAATTATTGAACTATATGAAAAAACATAAATTAGTTACAAACTACGGAGTGCACACACTTTATTCAAAATGTAAACATCACTACAGATATTCGGGTTTAAGTTATGACATATTCGATATGCCTGCCATCATTGGCGATGATGTGGCGCAGACGGATAGCGAAATTCTGCATGATCCGCTGAAGTGTCGGAATATCGATGCTATCGATGACTTCCTGAATGGCTGTTTTCAGTTCAGCAATGGTTTTGTGGCTATTGCTGTACACCTTGTCTTTAATATAGCCCCACAAAAAGGAGTCGCATGTGTTCAGATCCGATGCCAGTGGCCTCTGGGTACCTCAGAGCCAGAAGCGGTCCCCAAAGTGATCGTCCAAAACATCAAACACTGCCCTACTTCGATAGTGTCGAGCTTAGTCTTGCATGAACCACATCCTGTCGAAATCAGGGTCACTTTGGACTGTATTGTGTATTGAAACCGGGGAACTAGTAATACGGAGAGGCTTCGTCCCGCCGTAGCCCACAGTGGGCCACAACCCCACAAGCAGTCCACCCACCCCACCGCCACTCCACACCGAATCCAGGGTTATTGTGCGGTTCGGCCCGCCAGTGCCCCCCCCCCTCCCCCCCTCCGGGAACGTCCCATACAAGACGAGTCTAACCACAAAATCTTCTCATGATAGAGTAATTATGGTGAACGTGTACGTGGAGACAGTGCTTGTGCAGCCCGACATAGTGTAACTGAGGCGGAACAAGGGAAACCAGCTTGCATTTGCTGAGGTACATGGAATACCGCCTTAAAAACCATCCACAGGCTGGCCGGCACACCGGAGCTCGACACTAATCCGCTGGGCCACTTTGCATAATGGGGTTGAAATCATCTTCCAAAGTCTTCACGTACCATTCCGCAGTCACCGTGCCGTGGAGGAATATTGCACCGATTTTTCCGTGACTGGACATTGCACACCAGTCACCCGTTGAGGATGAAGAGACTTCTCGATGCGTAATGCGGATTCTCAGTCCCCCAAATGCACCCAATTTGTTATTTGACGAACCCATCCAAATGAAAATGGACCTCGTCACTAAGCCAATCCATATTCACATACTAATTCCCATCATTTCCCACGGCCAACCGTGCAGTTTGAACGTCCTAACGCAAACCGCTCAGAAGTTATGACGATTTTATTTCATATAATGCAATTATTGTCACACTGTACACTGATGAAGGTTTAGGCAATGTGAATTAGATGGGAAAACTTCCAGGGATAAGACAAGATGCTGACAAATCAAAATTCTGAAATTAATCAAGCAATTACGTGAGTTTGCGTTATTAAGTTTCTTCCGACTGAATTATGCCCTTATTCATGTTCCATGCATGTAATAAATATAGTGCGGCACAACACTCTGATACGTCTAAGTTCGCTAATACCATCATTCCTAAGGAAAGCTATGTTAACCTGCTCTATAAAGTCTAACATTTTTTACAGGATCTTCTGGGCTGTAATGCTGTGCTTAGCGATCTGTGGGACGATAACAATAAATCTGTCACCATGGCATCGTTACCGGGAAAATCCTACGGTAATTTCAATCGAACGTGACTATGACAACTGGAACACATCCCTTCCAAGTGTGACACTTTGTCCGCTGCAGAAGTACAATTTGACGGCGATCCAAAATTTCATGTCACGGTGAGTACTGCTGATTAAAATTTCTAATTTTGATAAAAGAAAAAATAGTGACACTTGAGATTTGCACTTTCGTAAGATCCGCAAATAAAAACTGTGAGCACACGTAGTGTACAATTTTGTTAACGCTGACGTGGTAGTTTCCCGGCAATCGAGGACACCATGGGAAGATTGTCCAGCCACTATTTTTTATGGACACCTTTTCTGAATAACACGATTTCGGATAGCCATTGAATACATTTGTTTACGATGATCAGTGTTTTTACTAAGGAAGCTCAAAATTTTGCGAAGGTATATGAGATTTTGTATGTTCAAACTTGATATTTCGGAACATTCGTTATGAAATGGTTAACTAGCTCGGGTAAATGCAAAATTTAAAAATTAGTAATATAAGATTCCGTAAAAAATCCCACTTCTGGGCAACAGTCGTTTCGCTATAATTTATTTGCATAATTCATGTATAGATAATAACCACACTATGCTAAATTTTGGTGTTTGAGTTCTTACTGACACTTCCATTTGCTGAGAGTAGAAAACTTACACGTGTTCATCTGTACATTTCATTTGGAAAGACTTTATTCGAAATACATTGCGTAAAAGAGTTAAAACACGAGGGTTGCCTAGAAAGTAATGGACCGCATTTTTTTCATCAATTCTTTATTGAACATAATGAGAATTACACACACGAGAGAATGGTGTTTTATCTACACACCATATTTTTCCACGTAGTCTCCATCCTGTTCCATGGCCTTCCTCGAGCCGGCCGGAGTGGCCGAGCGGTTCTAGGCGCTTCAGTCTGGAACGGAGCGACCGCTACGTCGCAGGTTCGAATCCGGCCTCGGGCATGGATGTGTCTGTCATGTCCTTAGGTTAGTTGGGTTTAAGTAGTTCTAAGTTCTAGGGGACTGATGACCTCAGATGTTAAGTCCCAGCCGGCCGAAGTGGCCGTGCGGTTAAAGGCGCTGCAGTCTAGAACCGCAAGACCGTGACAGTCGCAGGTTCGAATCCTGCCTCGGGCATGGATGTTTGTGAAGTCCTTAGTTAGTTAGGTTTAACTAGTTCTAAGTTCTAGGGGACTAATGACCTCAGCAGTTGAGTCCCATAGTGCTCAGAGCCATTTGAACCATTTTTTTTTGTTAAGTCCCATAGTGCTCAGAGCCATTTGAACCATTTGAGCCTTCCTCCAGCGCGATCAAGGGCGTGTATGCTCTGTCGGTACCAATCCTTGTCCTAGTGTTTCACTGTGTAAATCACCTCCTCATCGTCCTCAAAATGTCTTCCACGACTGGCATCCCTTAATGGCCCCTCGCGAATGACATCAGCTCGCTACAACATGTCAGGTGTGACAGCCGCTGCAAATCGTGGAGCTCCGCCGAACCCCCTTCTGATGACCTCACCCTCCGTGCCCAGCGACTAACTGTACTTCTGTTCACAGCAGATGCTTCATAGACTGTGCATAAGCGTTTGTGAATATTCCCCACAGTTTCTTTCTCTGCAGTGAGAAATTCAATGACAGCACGTTGCTTGTAACTTGTGTCACACACAGACGCCATTTTGAAACTGTCGGAAGTGACGGAAACTTAGCGCGCTCACTCAAGAGACTTCAAATAATACATACGTAACGTTTCGCATTCGAAGCATTGTTTTCGGCTGAGAGAAAAAAAAAGCGGTGCATTAGTTTCTGGGCAACCCTCGTAAATTGTAGTCAAGGAGCTCCTCAACGTTTGACATCTATGTTACAAAAGTTTAGAAATATGAATCCCTACTTGAGAGCGACAGCAGTCTTCAAAAATAAGCAAAGAGGTTAATCGTCGCGTAACAGAGTTACAATATATAATTCAATCACCCAACCCCAAGAATTCAGTGTAAGAAACATAGGAAATTTTCTTGATTAACAACTTCTTCACTACAGATCAAATTCCTGCTAATATCCTCCCTGTGACACGTAGCCAGATGAAGAAGTCTGAACATACAGCGGAATGCATGGTTACCAGATCAAACTGAGAACGACTGAGCTAAAAAAGAGATGATATTAGACATATTCCATTTGAGGACACTACGACGAAGCTTCGAAAATACTCAACAAGGAAATTAAGATAACTGGTTTAGGTAATGTCCACTTCTCTTGCCAAAAGGTTTATTGAAATCATCAAATATACACTGCCCGACAAATAAAAAAGTTAAGGACCCAGAAGGAGAGTAGCAAACGAAATGAAATTTCGACAGTAGAGAGAGTATGTCGTGATATTTCAGCGATTACAAAATCAGATCAAATTTACTAAGAGCTGTGCAGTGTGAATCCAATTATTACAATGACGTTGTACTCTCTATGACCTAGATACATTAAGTGATTCAGCTAGAAAGCGTGTCATAAAGCCGTTGTACCCTCTCCTGAGGCAAGCTAGTTCACAACTATTGTAACTGGTCACTGATATCCTGTGTAATAGCGCTGGGTTGTAAGTTGACGTCTGAGCTGGTTCCAGACATGTTCTGTTGGGGACAGATCTGGGGTTTTTGATGGACACGGGAGTACCTCAACATTATGCAGACAATTCAGAGAGACAAGTGCCATGTGCGGACGAGCATTGTTGTGATGAAAAATGGTACAACGATAGTGCCGCATGAGAGGTAACACATGAAGACACATGTCCTTGATGTACCGTTGTGCCACAAGAGTTCCCTCAATCACAACTAGCGGTGACCTGAAGCGGTGACTACCACACCATGACTCCAGGGGTATACCGCTGTGCCTCTCAAAAACATTAGAAGAATGAGACCTCTCCCCAGATTGCCAAATGTTCAAATGTGTGTGAAATCTTATGGGACTTAAGTGTTCAAATGTGTGTCAAATCTTATGGGACTTAACTGCTAAGGTCATCAGTCCCTAAGCTTACACACTACTTAACCTAAATTATCCTAAGGACAAACACACACCCATGCCCGAGGGAGGACTCGAACCTCCGCCGGGACCAGCCGCACAGTCCATGACTGCAACGCCATCGACCGCTCGGCTAATCCCGCGCGGCCCCAGGTTGCCGCCATACTCACCGGCGATAGTTATCCGGGGTAGTGTGGGCCGCGATCCATCGCTGAACACATTGCGGTGTCGTTAAGCTGTCCGTGCTTCCCAGTCACGGCACCCCTCCAAACGTAGGCAATTGTGTTGAGGTGTTGTGTTGAGGTGTTAACGGCAGCCTCTGCCCGTGACGGTAATTCCCTACTACGGCAGCTGTTACTTTCCGACCAATGGTGTGGGTTGACAAACAGGAAGATCATTACCCGTTCTCGGATCGCCGGTGCATGTATGAAGGGACTAAAATGTGCTTGGTGCATAATACGGCATCCTTTCTTGCGGTGGTCAGTCGTAGCCCAAATGGCTCTGAGCACTATGGGACTTAACATCTGAGGCCATCAGTCCCCTACAACTTAGAACTACTTAAACCTAACTAACCTAAGGACATCACACACATCCATGCCCGAGGCAGGATTCGAACCTACGACCGTAGCGGTCACGCGGTTCCAAACTGAAGTGCCTAGAATCGCACGGCCACTCCGGCCGGCCAGTCGTAGTCAACTGGAATCTTGACAAAGAGTATGTCTGCTCTCGCGTTCCTATGTGGTCCATCATTGGGCCACTGTCACGTTCGACCGACCTAAAAATCTGGATATTGCACGATTTTACCAGCCAGACCCACAATAAGACCTTTTTCAAACTCTGTCAGGTGCTGATAACGCTGTCTGAAATGAGTACGAATCATCTCTGTGGCCTTGACATTGGTCACTCAACATCTGACGCTGTTCACGCCCTTTACATACGGTACCAGGACTGGTAACCACACGAAACACGAACAATACTAATTCATTCTAGTGGTCATCCTAAATATCACAGAGAATTGCAACTCTCACATTTCCATATCCGCTAATGGACTGTACGTGTAAGGAGTTACGCTGACGTCTGACACTGTCTTATAGGTGCTTCGCCCTTTTTGTCAAGCGGTGTAAATTATTACGGGAGCGTCCGAAAAAAGGAAGTAGAAAGAAATGATGGAGGAAGTAGATAAATGTGTGCCCCTCCGTCGGCTCCTTCTAAATCTGGTTCGATTTCGCTAAAATAGATGTGACGTTTGTTATCAAATAGTTAACCACCTACTGCGTTCACTTCACTTCTTGAAGAAGTTTAGAGCCCATTCCACACGACTACAAGTGAGCATAAAGATAACTGAAGCCGGAAAATTGTTCTGGACATTAAAGGTATGTGATGACCAGTGTATCGTAAAATTCCAACATACTACATAATTTCCTTCATTTCAGTAAGAAGAATGATCCCAGAATCTAAAGGGGTAACATCAATAAACAATATTGATAAACGCCAGAGGAACTTTATCGTAATTTTTACATGCTTTTATTGCTTGTATTTTTACTTACTTTCTTCTTCATACGTCAAAGTAGACTTGCCTATCTGCTGCTGCTATTGTGCCACGCGTAGAGGATTTTTTAAAATTCTTATTCGACTACGATATGCAGCTCTTGTTGGTGCACGTTAGAGGCGCTTTTCCATCATTTTTCGGGCGTGGATTTGGGATACGATGAATTTCTGCAAGTGCAAGCAACTCACCGTGAGAATGACAGAAAGGTTTTCATCCGAAATATCGTAACAGGAATTAATAATATCCGCAATGCACACCCGAAAACTGATGGAATAATCGATCCGCCGGGAAAACTTCAAGAAACACGTTACAGGGATATTTTTATCCACACCATCTGTCTGCGACTCGTGTTAACTCTCTTCTTTGTGGTATCGTCTTTTATACAAGAAGAATGTAATAATTCCAATTCCAAAGAAGGCAGAAACTGAGACGTGTGAATATTACTGAACTATCTGTTTAGTAAGTCATAGCTGCAAAATAGTGAAACAAATTACTTACAGAAGAATGTAAAAACTGGTAGAGGCCGATCTCGGGGAAGAAGCGGACTTCGGGCAAGATCAGTTTGGCTTTTCGAGAAATGTAGGAACACGCGAGGCAATACCAACCGTACGACGTATCGTAGTAAATAATTTAAAGAAAGACAAATCTATGTTTATAGCATTTGTCGATTTAGAGCAACCGTTTGACAATGTTGACTGGAATAAACTCTTTAAAATTCTTTAATCAGCAGGGTTAACTACAACTACATATACATTTACACTCCACAAGCCACCCAACGGTGTGTGGTGGAGGGCACTTTACGTGCCACTGTCATTACCTCCCTTTCCTGTTCCACTCGCGTAAGGTTCGCGGGAAGAACGACTGCCGGAAAGCCTCCGTGCGCGTTCGAATCTCTCTAATTTTACATTCGTGATCTCCTCGGGAGGTATAAGTAGGGGGAAGCAATATATTCGATACCTCATCCAGAAACGCACCCTCTCGAAACCTGGACAGCAAACTACACCGCGATGCAGAGCACCTCTCTTGCAGAGTCTGCCACTTGAGTTTATTAAACATCTCCGTAACGATATCACGCTTACCAAATAACCCTGTGACGAAACGCGCCGCTCTTCTTTGGATATTCTCTATCTCCTCTGTCAACCCGACCTGGTACAGATCCCATACTGATGAGCAATACTCAAGTAAAGGTCGAACGAGTGTTCTGTAAGCCACCTCCTTTGTTGATGGACTAAATTTTCTAAGAACTCTCGCAATGAATCTCAACCTGTCACCCGCCTTACCAACAATTCATTTTATATGATCATTCCACTTGAAATTGTTTCGTACGCATACTCCCAGATATTTTACAGAAGTAACTGCTACCAGTGTTTGTTCCGCTATCATATAATCATACAGTAAAGGATCGTTCTTTCTATGTATTCGCAATACATTACATGTGTCTATGTTAAGGGTCAGGTGCCACTCCCTGCACCAAGTGCCTATCCGCTGCCGATCTTCCTGTATTTCGCTGCAATTTTCTAATGCTGCAACTTCTCTGTATATACAGCATAATCCGCGAAAAGCCGCATGGAACTTCCGACACTATCTACTAGATCATTTATATATATTGTGAAAGGCAATGGTCCCATAACACTCTCCTGTGGCACGCCAGAGGTTACTTTAACGTCTGTAGACGTCTCGCCGTTGAGAACAACATGCTGTGTTCTGTTTGCTAAAAACTCTTCAATCCAGCCACACAGCTGGTCTGATATTCCGTAGGCTCTTACATTGTTTATCAGGCGACAGTGCGGAACTGAATCGAACGCCTTCCGGAAGTCAAGGAAAATGGCATCTACCTGGGAGTCTGTATCTAATATTTTCTGCGTCTCATGAACAAATAAAGCGAGCTGGGTCTCACACGATCGCTGTTTCCGGAATCCATGTTGATTCCTACAGAGTAGATTCTGGGTTTCCAGAAATGACATGATACGCGAGCAAAAAACCTGTTCTAAAATTCTACAACAGATCGATGTCAGAGATATAGGCCCATAGTTTTGCGCATCTGCTCGACGACCCTTCTTGAAAACAAGGACTACCTGTGCTCTTTTCCAATCATTTGGAACCTTCCGTTTCTCTAGAGACTTGCGGTACACGGCTGTTAGAAGGGGGGCAAATTCTTTCGCGTACTCTGTGTAGAATCGAATTGGTATTCAGTCAGGGCCAGTGGACTTTCCTCTGTTGAGTGATTCCAGTTGCTTTTCTATTCCTTGGGCACTTATTTCGATGTCAGCCATTTTTTCGTTCGTGCGAGTATTTAGAGAAGGAACTGCAGTGCGGTCTTCCCCTGAGAAACAGCTTTGGAAATAGGTGTTTAGTATTTCAGCTGTACGTGTGTCATCCTCTGTTTCAGTGCCATAGGGAGCGAAAAACTATCCACAATCTGTACAGAAACCAGACCGCAGTAATAAGAGTCGAAGGACGTGAAAGGGAAGCAGTAGTAGAGAATGGAGACAGACAAGGTTGCAGCCTGTAACTCGGTATCGTTTAGTCTGTACTTTCGACAAGCAGAAAAGCAAACAAGGAGAAAAATGGAAAGGAAATTAAAGTTGAAAGAGATGAAACTATTTGCCGACGTCTTATAATTCTGTCAGAGACGGCAAAGGACTTGGAAGAATAATCGAACGGATTGGACAGTGCCTTGAATAGCTTTATTAGATGAACGCCAACAAAAATAAAACAAGGGTAATGGAATGTAGCCGAATTAAATCAGGCAGTGCTGACGGAATTAGATAAGTAAATGGGACACTAAATTAGCAGTCGAGATTTGCTATTTGGGCAGCAAAATAACTGACGATGACCAACATAGAGATGGTATAAAATACGGGTTGGCAGTAGTGTGAAAAGCATTACTGAAAAAGAGAAATAAGTTAACATCAAATATAAATTTGCGCGTGAAAAAGTCTTAATAAAGAGTTCACAAAAGAAGAGGACAGAAGATATTTAAATGTAGCCCTACAGAAGAATACTTTGGACAGTCCAAAAAAATAATGAGGAGGTACTGAATTGAAAAGGGGAAAAAAGAAATGTATCACACAACTTTACAAAAGGGACGGATCGGTGCCTGACTGAAGCATTATGGAATAATCAATTTCGTAATCAAGAGAAATGTCGAGGGTAAAAATTGTAGAGGGAGATCAAGACAGCAGGTTCAAATGGATATAGGTTGCAATAGTTACGAAGGGATGAAGAGGCTTTCAAAGGATAGACTAGCATGGTGGACAGCATCATCGTAGTTTTCATACTGAAGACCACGGCAACATTCGATTATTGTACATCTGACACCTAAATTTGGAACAAGCGTGGGACACACATTGACAGACATGGCAGAAACGCATCAAGACCGAGCCGAGTTTGCCAAATCAGCGTTACTAATCTGTTGGACGGATTCCTTGTAGGTCTGGCTTGAAGGATACTTATAACTGACTCCCTTGTTTGTTTCTAATATGAAGCATACAAGGTATTTCTATGATAATGCTGAATTATCAGGGACCATGGAGCGCGGAAATGTGTCGATTTGGCACAAGGAATTCTGGTTCAAACACGATTGAGTCGAATACGAGAATATACGGACCGTTGTTTATATGATGTAATGAACTGTTTCTTCAGAGGTTCATAGTTACTAACATCGCAGTGTAAGCACGTCCACTCAACTTTTAGGCGAACACCATATGAAGTGGCGAGTTCATCTGATCTCTCCCCACTTGATTTCGTATTTTTGGGTTCTTTTAAAAGGCTTATGACAGAGTCAGCTATTGAGACTGAAGAGGATCTCCCAGCAAGAATTCTCGTTACAACAGGAGGCTGGTTTAAATTACAAACCTTATAAACACCAGGATTGTTCGAACGGACACGGCGGAACTTCGTGAGTCTATGTCGTGTCAACATAGAACATAACGTCACTCTGAACAAATGTTGTGAATGTTGGGCAAGTTGTACAAATAAACTAAATTATTGTAAAAACGTATGTATCTGAATTTTTATAGCCGGCAGCGGATTAACGGTAAATTTGAAGTTTCCGTTGTTTTTTCTAATAACTTTGAACCCAGTCGACTGCGGACCAGAAGTTTCTACCTCATACTAATTCAACTGAATCGTTTATAGTCCGTGTCAAATAACAGCGCACTGAATTGTGGCTGGGGCACCTTAGTAGAGGAAACTCTTTCTCTGGAAGATACTCGAGTTCAATACCTTAGCATTTAGTTAGAGCTTTTGTATTTAATAAGTTGGTCAGTTATTGTAACTGTCGCAAATTTCTTGATAAATTCGATATTTCGCGTTTAATGTTGACCCTACCCTCTAAAACTGCACAGGAGTGTTGGACAACAATCGCGGGTAGCCTATCACTCCCCAGAACTCACGACGTACCGACCTCTAGCAAGCCTTTTTTCTCCGTAGGGCAGGTGCTGCGTCGGTCAGTTGCTGGATGCAATGTAGTATCACATATGCCGACTTTCGACGCTGCTCTCAGATTACTTTTCTGGGCTTCCTAGGGCCAGGGGCATCGATCGCGTCTTCTAGTACTTAAAACAAGCCAAAAGAAGGAATTAAAAGAGAGAGAAATGTTTTACAATTTGCAGCATTGCGTGAGCATTCATTTAATCAATAGACCTTAACATTTATGTTCTAATCATACAATGAATGCTTTCCGGGTTGTATGCCTGTGGTCGATGGAACTCTTCTATCCCTGACGTTTCGTCCAAAGCTACGTTGGACATCTTCGGAGGTGCTCCTGGTTGTGCTGAGTCTTGCCGACTGACGAGTCGGACGTAGAAGAGCGGCCTAAATACGGTCGAAAGTAGGCGTGGTCTGGATTTCACGTGATAGCAGAGATGAACCTTGTCAAGGATAAAATATAACTATCGGTCATACTACGTCAAAGATAAAAACTTCTCATCGTTTCTGTAGTTCCACTGTCCATATGTCGCTGAGTTTCATAGCTTCTTCTTTTCTGTTAAAATTATTACCATGTTTATATGTTTCGATGGCTTCTCTGTATAGCCATGGATAATAGTTCGTAATAGTACATAAAACTTAAGTTTCCTAAAATTTCACTGCGTGATCACCCGACTGAAGAGCATGTTCCGCCACGGCTGACTTGTCTGTTTTCCCTAGTCGGTAAAGACTTTTATGTTCCTTCAACCGTGTATTCACACTTCTCTTTGTAGTTCCAATGCAGACCCTATCACATGTACACGGAATCTTGTATACACCACTTGCAGACAGAGGGAGACGTTTATCCTTAACGGTACGAAGTGCTTGGCCTATTTTCTTAGTCGGTCTGAAAATCGGTCGAACGTTATGTTTCTTTAAAATCTTGCCGATTTGATCCGTTACTTTTTTGATGAAAGGTAGAGAAACCGTGTTCTTCCATCGTTCTGTCCTATCGTTGTCCTTATGTTCTAAGAAAAGTGTTTTGCCGTTTCAACTAAGGTACCATAGCAGAGACAACCGCAGTAAATTGTAGACTATCAGCGACCTCTATAAAAGGTTACCGAAATGAGAGTTCACGCCACAGTCATTAGGAAAAAAAAAGGAATTCCTCTCATTCAGTTGCTTCCACGCGGATTTAGTTAATTTTATCGGAAAACATAGGAAATGAAGGCTAGACTGGAGTGAACACACTTACGCACGAAATTCTGGGCATCAAGAAATCACGGAAGGCATGATAGTTACAGAAAACGGACCCAAAATCAGTTTTTAACCTTTCAGTAGTGAAGTCTGTAGCTGCGACAGACACCAGCTATTTGCTGTGCTCGCTCCGTCAGCAGATGGAAGGCCTCGAACGGCGATAGTGGAAACGTGTCACAAGCGACTCCTTTCGCCGACACTCAAGTTCGTACTCCCCTCTTTGTGCCAGCTTGGGGGCCTTACACACTATCCGATTAAAAGTATCCGGACACCCCTATGTACAGCGGAATTGACCACTAGACGTCGTGAGAGGCGGGGAGTATTGTGTTCCCAGTAAAGAAGCAGTAACAGCAGAATCGGTCGGTCAAGAGACCTCAGTGACTCCGAACGTAGACTGGTCATTGCATGTCACATGAGTAACAAATTCGTCGGGGACATTCCAATACTTCTAAAGCTGCCCAAGTCGACTGTTGGCAGTGTGACTAGGAAGTGGAAAAGCGATGGAACAGCCACAGCTAAACAAGACACACCTCATATAGTGACAGACAGGTACTGCGAGCATTGCGGAGGGTGGTTGTAAAACATCACAACAGATCGGCGGCAAGAACCACTCGTGAGTTCCAAAGTACAACCTGCAGTCGAGCTACCACAATGACCTTTTCAGAAGGTATCGTGTCAAAACAAACTGCCCAATATTTTCTTCTCCAGGTGTATTTCTCCGCCTTTCTTCAGAAGAAGGCCCTAATCAGGGACTGCGCTTACTCGTCATCGCCAGTGTCGTCAAAATTTATTTTATGTGCAGGGCTTGGCCAGAAATGAAAGTGACAGAACTGGGATCTCCAAACGGCCAAGGAATATTTATATATCAGTTTTGGCGTGGGCCGAGCGAGGTATGAGCGATTTTTCCAGGCCGCATTTGGCCATGCGTGAAGAGTATTCAACGGTAATCCGAGGGTCGTGGGGTCGAGTTCCTGTGCGAAAACGTTTTTCCCTTTTATTTTCAATTTTTACGTTTTTACAGTGCAAATAAACCGAAATATTGCTCAATATATTGTATTAACATTTTCATAAAAGGCAAAAAATAATTTGGAATTGCTATTAAATTTCCACGAAACGATTGTAATTTAACACTGCTCACGAGCGAGAACTTTGCAAATAATTTTCAAAGAAGGGATTCTAATTAAAGAATCTGATCAAACAAGATTCCTCGATGCCAGTCGAAATGCTCAAAAAGTCATGTATTATAAAACATATTCATTCGCGTATTCTCTTTCCAGGTTACGAGCGGCAAAAGCAGTATGGACAAAGTAACCCACTCCTGTACAGCGAAATATGCTATAACCCTTCCTGGAAAATTATTTCCAGCAGTCTACGTATGCCTGATCTTTTGGAGCGAGGATTCAGAAAACTGTGAATGAGTACAACTACAGAGTGTAGGAATGTCATCATTATTTCGTCAAAATCTGGGAAAGTTGCAACAATCTTATACAAAAAGATATTTGGCTGATGTGATCAAGCTATAGGTGCATCAGAACAAATTTCTTCTGTTAACTGATTCGCGAAGAGGACAAAAAAATCCTCAATTATACGAAAAGTGTTTTTCAAAATGAAGAATGATTGCAATCGTGCAGTACTAAAGTGACTTCCCTCGCGAAATGCACTCCGCTAACGCAACTCTGTGATGTGTGTTTTATGGCCGGGTAAATAATTTGATCAAAAAGCTTTAAAATTGCTCTTATCTTATCGAGGAAGAAAAAGAAATTGCATCCTGAGAACACTGCATCAAAATACTTTATGCTGTACATCGCCAGCTATCCTCTACAAGTTTGGTGAAATGGTGCGTTACGCTTGGTTTGCTGCCAAATTGTGCGACGTGGGAGAACCTTATTATGAATATAAACCAAGTTTGTTTTTCTATAGAAGTTTTAAAACAATCATTGTAAATGTGACGTTTATAGCATGTCTAAAATGCCGAGAAAATTACTGCTTGTCCTATTTTTATTATGACTATCAACCCAGGCGTGTAAATCAACTGTAAAGTAACGCAAGTATTTAATTTTATACACAAAATTCTCGTGTACGCTTTATAATCACTTCCCGAAAATTTATATGGAATCCCAAATCCTTTGCCTTTGTTTTACATGCCTTTTATAAAAACATCAATAAAAACGATATACTGAGCATTATTTCACCTTATTTACTGTTTAAAAAACGTAAAAACTGAAAAGAAAAAATGTTCCCAGCATAGGGACATAACCCTATGACCCAAGGATTACCGATGAATACTCTTTCCGCTCCGCCAAACACTGCTTTGATACTATGCTAGAATAAATGGATCATTCTTCTCCCAACCCGTGCCATAAACGCTGTTTTTGCCAAACGTTTGACCATCTAGAGCTGCCACTTCTGTCATTCATTTCTGGCTAAGCTCTGCATATATCACAAATTTAGACGAAATCGGTGATGACGATCAGGCACGGTTTCTTTGTAAGATGCTAAACTCGCGTTATTGATCCTATGTTTCTCGGCCTGCCCTACCATATCGAATAACGAAACTTGGTCGCTAAAACGCCTGAAAATTTCCACTTTACCACTAAACTGTTTATCTTCATGAGGATAACAATTTAAAATTGCAATAGGCTTCATATTTTAATTTACCTACTTGGAAACTACACGTATTAAAAATCTGATTAAAAATGATAACTGTTATGGGGTAAATTGAAAAGTGATACAGGGAATGACAACTGGGAGGCCCTA
The DNA here is from genome assembly GCF_023864345.2 of Schistocerca serialis cubense. Taxonomy (NCBI): domain Eukaryota; kingdom Metazoa; phylum Arthropoda; class Insecta; order Orthoptera; family Acrididae; genus Schistocerca; species Schistocerca serialis. The sequence goes on from NC_064640.1 coordinate 218,201,017, forward strand.
TGTAGGGCACCAAAAATGTAATAAATTCAAATTAACTGAAGGAATGAAACATGGATACATTTGCATTTATTATAATGTCATCGATACAAATATAAAACTCAGCGTTTATTTGGCTGGGCATGGATGCGACTTAGTAACTGGACAGCAAGGGGGAATGTCTTATGCCATCTCACAGATTGATGGAGTTAATTTTGCATGAAGGCTTGTGCGGCAGACGTGAGGTTTGCAAATCGCGTCAAACACCTCATTGTTTGAAACTTCCTAACAAATTAAAAATGCGTGCCGCACGGAGACTCGAATTCGCGAACTTCGCATTTCGCAGGCAAGTGCTCTACCGATCGAGCTACCCAAGCACGACACAGAAGCCTTTCTCACAGCTATATTTCTGTCAGTACCTCACCTCCTACCTTCCAAACTTCACAGACGCAAACCTACGAAATTTGCAAAACTAGCACTGCTGGACGAAAGGAAATTACGGAGATGGGGCTTATCCACAGCCTGGTAGATGCTTGCAAAATGAAATTTTCACTCTGCAGCGGAGTGTGCGCTGATATGAAAGTTCCTAGCAGGTTAAAAGTGTGTGCTGGACGGAGACTGGAACTGGGGAAATCGATTTCTTTTTATTTTTTTTTTAAATTTTAAACTTTTTTTGTGGGGCCTCCATACTCCCCTTACAGCCCAAACCGTGTTCTTGCCTTTTCTGCTTTCTTCTGCTAGCCTCTTATCTATAAATCCATTTGTTTATTTATTTATTTATTGATTTATTTAACCTGGCAAGATTAGGGTCATCAGGCCCTCTCTTACATCTAACCAGGCATTCTACTTATTTTACATTCATACGTTTTAGTAGGCATGTTAAACTATATCTAGTACAAAAAGTGAAATAAACAATTTGAAAGGTACACCTGGAAAAATTCATACATATAGAGTTTATATTCGTAGATCGTAAGTACTGTTATAATTAGACATTATTGAAGAGACAAATTTTAGATAGGAGTGCTGGCAGCAGGGAGTATGAGGGAGACTCATGGTGAAGGGAGGAGAAGAATAGACATGATGAAACATAATTAAGGAAATATAAAGGAAAAGAAGATTCCCTGGCTAATAGAGATAGATGAAGGGGAAGGCATCTCAGGAGCAAGATAGGAGACGCTAGCTTTGCTATTTGACAGATGAGAGGATTGGCCTGGTTCAATAATTTTGTGGAGAACTCTATGAGGATGATAGTAGGAAGTGCTTCAACTTCTTCGTAAAAGCAGCAGGAGATTGAATTTTGCGCAAGGTAAGTGGCAGTTTGTTCCAGAGGCGGACAGCGGCAACTGAGAAGGAGTTTGCAAAAGTTTTTGTTTTGTGAGTAGGCACAGTTAGGATACCAAATAAGAGTGACCTCGTGTTTCTATTATGATGGCATGACAGGTTTTTGATCTCTGAAGCAAGGTACTGGGGTGCTTGCGCGACGAGGAGTCTGTGAAGTAGACATAGAGTGTGGTAGTCACGCAATTTGTCCGGCCCCAGCCACTTTAGCTCGGAGTATGAAGCACTAACATGATCATATCGGCGAATGTTGCAGGTGTAACGCACACAGGCATTCATGGTTAGCTTTAGCCGTCTTTTGTTTTCACTACTCGTGCCATGTTGAATCACATCACAATAGTGGAGGTTCGGTAGAACGAGTGCTTGCACGAGCTGGCGTTTCAAGTCCTGTGGAAATATGTTCCGAAACTTTTTGAGAGCATAGAGACAAGCAGACGTCTTTCGGCATACTGCGACTGTATTCTCCGCCCAGTTGAGATGCTCATCCAAAGTTACACCCAAGTTCTTCACTGTTTTCTGATATGGTATTGGAGTACCGTCGAGCAGAATAGGAGGTAGCCGTTCGCGGAAATCTGAACTTATTAATTTCTGATGGGCTATTAAGATTACTTGCGTCTTTTTTGCATTTAGTTCAAGCCCCAGGCTTTTCGCCCATGTCTCTACCGAAGACAGATCATCATTCATCTGAGCGATTGCAGTGTTTACGTCTTCAGATCTGACGCTTAGGTAGAGCTGGAGGTCGTCGGCATAGAAATGATATTTACAGGAGGACAGAACCGACGACATATCGTTGACATATAAAGAAAACAAAAGTGGTCCTAAGACTGATCCTTGTGGCACTCCCGAGGAAACATGTTTCCAGGAAGATTTTTCATTTACGCAGACAACACATTGCTGTCTGTCTTTTAAGTAGCTTTCAAACCATCTCATTGCACTATCAGAGAAATTAAGCTGTTGCATTTTTCTGAGCAATATGTCAAAGTTAACAGTGTCAAAAGCTTTGCTGAAGTCCAGTAGCGTCAATATTGTCGCCTTTCGATTGTCGATGGCACATTTCAGGTCATCTGTTACTTTAATTAGAGCAGTGTTTGTGCTGTGATGTTTACGGAAACCGGATTGAAATTTGTCATACAGGCTGAATTCATGCAAGTGTTCAGTGATTTGGTCATGAACAATATATTCGAGTGCTTTGGAAACAGCAGGCAGTATGCTAATTGGTCGGTAATCACTAGGCAGTTGCGGGTTTTCGATCTTAGGGATGGGTCGAATTATGCTTCTTTTCCATGCAGTGGGGTATATTCCGTTCACGAGGGAAAAATTAAATATGTCACTTAAGACAGGTACTAAGATATCGGCAACATTCTTAATCATGGTTATACCGATACTGTCGTTGCCTATTGCATCAGAAGAGATTCTCATTATTGCTTTTCTTGCCGTATTTGTTGTTACATATTTTAGATGGAAGCTATCGTTGTTAGTTATCCTGTTTGGGGATTCTTGTACGGTAATTATCAGCCGTGCTGGTATTCAGAGGTGCAGAGAAGAATTCATTTAATTCGTTAGCTGACACATGAAAAGTAGTTTCCGATTTTGCCTTTCCGACCCCCAAGCTACGGAGATTCTTCCATAGAGTCGTGGGCGTCAGATCGCTGCATACAAGGGAGCGAGCGTGCCTGATTTTAGCATTGCGAATGCATTGTTTCACTCTGTTCTGTAGCTTTCTGTATTCTTCGAAACGCTTGGGTTTCGGATCTGCCTTGAAACGCCTGTGGGCAGCATCCCTATTAGTCATCATTTGACGTAATTCAGCTGTCAGCCATGGAGCAGGAGATTTTCTTACACGGATTGTGCGCACAGGTGCATGTTTGTCATAGAGGGCAGTGAGTTTATCACCAAGTTCATTAATTTTGCCGTCGATTGTGGGTTTTCTGATTATTTGATGCCATGAGATTTCTGAGCAATCGGCTGTTAGAGCGTCAAGGTCAATACGTTTCATGTTCCTACAAGTTATGTAACGCGATTTGATCCTTGGGGGCTGCACAGAGTAGGCCAGGAATATTACATCATGTGCTGAGAGGCCAGGGGCCGATGTTTGACCAACATCTCTTACTTTGTCAGTCTGTTTCGTTGCGATTACGTCTATAAGAGTATGACTGTGCGCCGTATGGTGTGTAGGTTGTAATGGAAGAATGTTCATGCTATTGCAACTAAACAATCTTCTTAGGTTTATTGCGGAGGTAGTGTCTCTCAGCAGGTCTACGTTCAAGTCACCCATTACGATGACATGTTCGTATTGACACTGGAGTGAATGTAATTCCGACTGGAAGGAACTCATTGAGTTTATTTTTGGCGGCTTGTACACGACGCCAGTCAAGAATTTCCGACTTTGTATATTTATTTCAATGAACATGAATTCAGCCTCTTTTTCTTCAGCAGGATTTGACGTACATAAGACTTTCGCTTTGAGATCTGTTCGTATATACGCCCCGACCCCGCCACCTCGCTTTTTTTATCTGTCTGCCCTAAGAAATGTGTACCCTGGGAGATGAATAGATGCAGAGGATATGTGTGGTTTCAACCACGTTTCGGATAAGAGGATTACGTGGTAGTTTAGTTGGTTGAAGAGGAGGCTAAGTTCTTCATAATGTGCAGGTAAAGACTGGATGTTGCAGTGAGCTGCTAAAAGCTCTGGCGCGTTCCGCTGAGCAGCCTGGAGTAGGGTGACAGACTGGTTTGTCCCTTTGTTAGGCACTACCTGCCGCGAGGGGCACTGGCCGGTGCTTCCGCCAAGTGACATAACACAGGGGTGTCCGAGATTTTGCGCGCCCTGTTTGTGACTCCGCGAGTGCCGAAAGAAAGGCGACTGCAAGAGATTTCCTGAGGTTGCGGGCGTATAGAAAATGGATTAGTGGTATTCGGTGCAAGGAGAATATGACCTATAATAGTGACGGCTGTGTGTCACTGTGTATCCTATGTCGTAAGAGGAGAAATGTAATTAGCGTGTTTGAAACAGGTTAGGGTGGAAATAAGGGAAAGGGGAGTGATTTAAGAGGCCGATGCTGCCAGCAGAGAGAAGTAAGCTTAATAATTAATAGATTATCGTAGGAAGCTAGAATTAAATTGAAATTTACTAAAGTGATACTGGTAGTGATTATCGTAGGAAGCTACAATTAGATTGAAATTTGCTAAAGTGATACTGATGGTGATTTTTGTTATGAACAATTTAAACCGAAGAGATGGGTGATTAATGAACTAAAGGAGAGACTAATAATTGCAATAGAACTACACTCCTGGAAATGGAAAAAAGAACACATTGACACCGGTGTGTCAGACCCACCATACTTGCTCCGGACACTGCGAGAGGGCTGTACAAGCAATGATCACACGCACGGCACAGCGGACACACCAGGAACCGCGGTGTTGGCCGTCGAATGGCGCTAGTTGCGCAGCATTTGTGCACCGCCGCCGTCAGTGTCAGCCAGTTTGCCGTGGCATACGGAGCTCCATCGCAGTCTTTAACACTGGTAGCATGCCGCGACAGCGTGGACGTGAACCGTATGTGCAGTTGACGGACTTTGAGCGAGGGCGTACAGTGGGCATGCGGGAGGCCGGGTAGACGTACCGCCGAATTGCTCAACACGTGGGGCGTGAGGTCTCCACAGTACATCGATGTTGTCGCCAGAGGTCGGCGGAAGGTGCACGTGCCCGTCGACCTGGGACCGGACCGCAGCGACGCACGGATGCACGCCAAGACCGTAGGATCCTACGCAGTGCCGTAGGGGACCGCACCGCCACTTCCCAGCAAATTGGGGACACTGTTGCTCCTGGGGTATCGGCGAGGACCATTCGCAACCGTCTCCATGAAGCTGGGCTACGGTCCCGCACACCGTTAGGCCGTCTTCCGCTCACGCCCCAACATCGTGCAGCCCGCCTCCAGTGGTGTCGCGACAGGCGTGAATGGAGGGACGAATGGAGACGTGTCGTCTTCAGCGATGAGAGTCGCTTCTGCCTTGGTGCCAATGGTGGTCGTATGCGTGTTTGGCGCCGTGCAGGTGAGCGCCACAATCAGGACTGCATACGACCGAGGCACACAGGGCCAACACCCGGCATCGTGGTGTGGGGAGCGATCTCCTACACTGGCCGTACACCACTGGTGATCGTCGAGGGGACACTGAATAGTGCACGGTACATCCAAACCGTCATCGAACCCATCGTTCTACCATTCCTAGACCGGCAAGGGAACTTGCTGTTCCAACAGGACAATGCACGTCCGCATGTATCCCGTGCCACCCAACGTGCTCTAGAAGGTGTATGTCAACTACCCTGGCCAGCAAGATCTCCGGATCTGTCCCCCATTGAGCATGTTTGGGACTGGATGAAGCGTCGTCTCACGCGGTCTGCACGTCCAGCACGAACGCTGGTCCAACTGAGGCGCCAGGTGGAAATGGCATGGCAAGCCGTTCCACAGGACTGCATCCAGCATCTCTACGATCGTCTCCATGGGAGAATAGCAGCCTGCATTGCTGCGAAAGGTGGATATACACTGTACTAGTGCCGACATTGTGCATGCTCTGTTGCCTGTGTCTATGTGCCTGTGGTTCTGTCAGTGTGATCATGTGATGTATCTGACCCCAGGAATGTGTCAATAAAGTTTCCCCTTCCTGGGACAATGAATTCACGGTGTTCCTATTTCAATTTCCAGGAGTGTATTACAGAATGGAAGAGAATAAACTGAGAAAATGAAAAAAGTATTAGCAGTAACTAAAATTAAGTAATGGTTAGAGCTACAGACACAAAAAAATTGTGAAAAGTTAATACAGTTACAAAAACAATTAGTTGAAGGTACAAATATGGGTATAATTGAAAAGTTAATACAGTTACAAGACTATATCTGAGTATAGGGCTGTTACAATTTGCAAATGGTGTTAAGTTTGCACTTTTGGCTCGAGTAGCTTCACTTAATACTATTCAGTTCTGTCATGTTTGTGACTGTCTTCTTTCCAGCTGCTGTCTTAATGATTACTCTGCCATCCTGAGTCCACACATTCTGAAGACCGAAATGGGATATGGCACTGTTTAAAATCTTTAGCCGTTCGTGTGTCAGATCTTCCCTTATTGTAAGCCCTGTCCTTGCTAACTTCTTCTTCTGGGTAAAGATCTCTGCCCTTTTCCGGTACGAGAGAAAATTAATTATTATTGGACGAGGTTTGGTAGCACCTGGTAGTTTTCGTCCCACCCGATGGCTCCTGTCAATGTCTGCCTTGGTCACTTCAACACCTAATTTTTCACGCGCAACCTCTATAAGCAGGTTGTCTGTGTGCAGTGGTTACACTCCAGAAAAAATTCAAAAATTGTTGAAATTAACCAAAATTTCGCTAGAGTATTTTTTTCTGGGGGGGAGGGGTGAGTTGTTCCAGTTGATTGACTTGTGTAGAGCCCGTCTTCTCAGAGCTTTGCTTTTGATGCAGCGGAATCCTCACTCTATTGCGATTCTCGTATACTTTCATTTCCACTTGCGTCTCTTAACTCTATTAGCGACGATCGTGAAAAGCAAGGTTTGTTTATTAATTTTAGTGTACAATTCGTAAATGAGATAATAATTTCATCAAAGATATAAAAAAACTAAGAACGTCTCCTCTTTGGTATATGTTTAGTTCTCCATAAATTTCTTGTTAACTAATAACCTTTCGTTTGAACTGACATTTTAAGGATAACTTAGGTTATAAACAAAATTTACCCTTTGAAATTGCGATGCCACTATGTTCTTTTTCTTCCATAATTTGTACTGAGTAAGGTCTTTCTTTCGGCTTATCTTCTTATACACAAGTGATTGACACACTTTAGTATCATAGTTGCGTTGCTGTTCGAGGGTTCTGCTGAGGCCTTCGCGTCTGGCCGGCCGGGGTGGCCGTGCGGTTCTAGGCGCTACAGTCTGGAACCACAGGACCGCTACGGTCGCAGGTTCGAATCCTGCCTCGGGCATGGATGTGTGTGGTGTCCTTAGGTTAGTTAGGTTTAAGTAGTTCTAAGTTCTAGGGGACTGGTGACCTCAGACGTTAAGTCCCATAGTGCTCAGAGCCATTTGAACCATTTGAACCTTCGCGGCTACCGTAGCGACCGCGGGGCACACGAAGCCCCATCGTATTTCACACTCAGGAACGATCTCCTACTTTAGCACCCAACTGTCTTCATTCTAGTCGAATTTTAATTTAGTCGATTATGCTATTCCATGTTCCTGGAACAAAATTTGTAGCATGTTCCCGAATTTTTAGTGATGATCTTTCCGTCTGTGTATGTCGTAGAATTCTCTCTGTACATAATCTCCGTGTTTCTGTTTATAGTCATTCCGTTTATTGTTGATAACATAAGTAACATAATTCCCCAATAACCATAATATGGCGATATGTTTCTGTTCCGGAGAGTAAACTTCATCTGGGAGGATTAAGTTGTTGAAGTTGATTTCTCTTCCGTCGCTTTGTTCAAGGAATGCGATCTGTTTCTGCACTGCATTCCATATATCCTGATAGCCGTTACAAACAAAACGATGAGTTAAAGAATCGACTGCGTTGCAATCTGCGCAGGTGTTTATGTCACATAAACCCACTGAGTACAACTTGTCATTTGTGCAAACTGTATTGCTTATAACGCGGTACCACACCACTCTAATATGTGTAGAAAGTATTTTATTATTGATGTTTTCTCCATATGATTTTCCAATTTTTGCTGGGATAATTTAACTACATTTTATTTCGGTCGCCTGTTGTGTTAAGCGCGTTCCTTTTGTTTTTCTCCTCTACAGTTTATTCCAAATAACTTAACGCAAGATAGAAGTCTCTGATATGTTTCAGTTTATAATTTATCCTGTTTACATTGACAGGTGGTGCCATGATTTCAGGTTTCAGTATCTTGAGTAGCTTAGCTGTGATACTACTCTGGTGGTCATCAGTCAGTTGAATAGTCCCTTTAACAAATAAGGCCATAATTTTACGATAAATGGCAGTAAGACAAAGTCCTCCATCTCCGGGTTTTAAAGTAGCTATAGTCAATGCCACCCTGGAGATGTGCCTTTGCCAGATTTATCTACAAATTCGACTCATGATGTTTTTTGCTGTTGCCTTGGAAATAGGCAGATGTTGGCTTACGAACACTGCTTTGGACAGAATAACACAATTGATTACTTTAATCTTTTGTATAATGTTCGGATTGATTTAATATTAAAGCCACTCGAAGATGATTTGCCATTTTCCTCCAATTAAAAGTTGTCGTTAGAAGTGGGCTCCGATAGAAAGTCATTCTCAGTGCCGTATGATGGTCAACCAACTTCGCCCATTCCAAGCACATGATGCTACAACCCTTGAGGCTTAGGAATGAATTCTTAATATCATTTATTTTGGTACCTGTCGGGATACAATAAAGGCGTACAGTTTCTGTGAGACGTTTAATATCTTCATCACTTCCTACGACAACTCCTACGTCATCAACGTACGCTTTGGTGACTCTACTAGTCCCTGATATTCGAACTCCTTCTAGCTCGTTATCAAGAATTCGCAACAGTGGTTCCAATGCAATTATATAAAGCAAACATTAATATTGGACTTCCCTGTGGAACGCCATTGTTAATTCCAATTGGTTGGAGATGGTGTCCGTTTATTAAAATTATAGTTTTGATACCTTCCACAATGTTGCTTAAAATGCACACGTAATTTTCATTAAAAGCCATATGTGTCATCAATGTAAATAAATTTGGTTATTGGCCCTGTCGTTTCGAAAAATCTATAAAAGGGAGGCTTGCTTTTGGTGTGATCGTGGAAAGTGTTGCTATAGTATCCCGATACTCACTCACTGTCTTGAAAGATCTTCGACCAGGAAGACATGTCTGATGACATCCGATTGTCTTCTGCAAGGCTAGTCTAAGTCTTTCTTTCATTGCCCGCGCAACGAGTTTATACCCGGAATTCATAAGACATATAGGTCTAATTTTGGAAAGATCTTTAACTTCTGTAGTTATTCCTTTGGGAAGCAACATAGACATGTCTTCGTTGAACTCTGGGAGCACAGTTTCTCCTTTCAGGACATCGTTCACTATTTCCGCAAAGGTGTTGACTACAATATGCCAAAAAGCAGCATAAAAATCTATGGTCAGTTTGTCAGGACCTGGTGACTTCTTGACGGGGGCACGTTTAATGATTTTCAAAACGTCAGCGCACGTCATTTCTATCGTTAAGCTCCTATTTTGTTCTGTGGTTATTGTTACGCCGGAGCCAAGGTAGCCACTGAGGGCCGGCAACCCATATTACACCACAGAGGACAGCGTTGTCTATGCCCAAGGCGTACCAAAAGCACCACGGTAAAACACCGGCACATACAAAGTAATGGAGACAGACATTCCGAGCACTACTTCCTGCAGGGGGAGCTCGAGCCACGGCATGCAGGAAGTATCACTACGCCAAAACCTGATTGGCTGGAGACAGCTATTTAGGGGCTAGAACCAGCCCCAAAGTTCAGTTCACTCCGGATGCCATCATCGTGTACTTCGATCACTGAAGATTACGTCTTTGTATCTGAATTGGACTCTTACTAGTGTGTGTGTGTAACCACGAACCTTTGTGGAAAACTAGAAGTGAACATTTATTTGTCTAAATTAGGAGACTTTTACGGGCATCGTTATTGTTACCTTTTCGTTTTTTGTTCAGTTATCTACCTTGTGAAGTTACCTCAGTAAAAGTTTTGGTTGTGAAAAATTGCGAAGTGTCATTCACAATACAAGTGGCGACGAGTTCGTGCCTGCGCGTGTCTTCCCCATGGCAGAAGTTGTACTTCAACAGCTGGTCCAAAGTGTGCACGACCTACTACAAGGTTTTCAACAGTTTTGGGAGAAATGTCAGGATACACAGGAACGTTTATTTATGGAACTTTTGAAAACCGCCCGGTTCTGCCGCCCCCGCCGTTTCCCGCTTTCAACGAGGATGCTGAAGAATGGGAAACATACGAGAAGCGGCTCCAGCAGCATTTTCAAATCCTCCAGGTTGTCCAAGAAGCTGCTCGTCGTTCCTACTTTTCGTCCTGGAATCATTTCAGGGTGTATGTTCTCTTGACGAAACTCCAACCTCGACCTCCGGATTCTTTGACTTTCTCCCAGATTGGTGAGGTTCTCGCGGCTTGCTATCGCCGACGGTTCCACAGTTGGCTGCCCGTGTCGAATTTTAGCAGTGTCGCAAGAAGGCTGGCCAGTCCTATCGACAGTGATCAGCGGAAACTACAAGGACTCAACCGGAAGTGTCACTTCAACACACGAGTCTCCAAAGAATCCTACGCGGAGGAGATGGTCCGCGACCGCCTGATACAGGCCGTCCCTGATGCGGCATTCGGCGCGACGGCATCAGTCTCGACGATTCTACTCTGGACCAGATCTGTTTCACAAAGGAAGACTGCACTGTAGTACCTTCTCTAGATTGTCGCACAGATGACAAAATGGTAGATATCGAAATAGACGACAGAGGGATAGAGAAACAATTAAAATCGCTCAAAAGAGGAAAGGCCGCTGGACCTGATGGGATACGAGTTCGATTTTACACAGAGTACGCGAAGGAACTTGCCTCCCTTCTTGCAGCGGTGTACCGTAGGTCTCTAGAAGAGCGTAGCGTTCCAAAGGATTGGAAAAGGGCACAGTTCATCCTAGTTTTCAAGAAGGGACGTCGAACAGATGTGCAGAACTATAGACCTATATCTATAACCTCGATCTGTTGTAGAATTCTGGAACACGTATTATGTTCGAGTGTAATGACTTTTCTGGAGACTAGAAATCTACTCTGTAGGAATCAGCATGGGTTTCGAAAAAGACGATCGTGTGAAACCGAGCTCGCGCTATTCGTTCACGAGACTCAGAGGGCCATAGACACGGATTCCCAGGTAGATGCCGTGTTTCTTGACTTCCGCAAGGCGTTCGATACAGCTCCCCACAATCGTTTAATGAAAAAAGTAAGAGCATATGGACTATCAGACCAATTGTGTGATTGGATTGAAGAGTTCCTAGATAACAGAACGCAGCATGTCATTCTCAATGGAGAGAAGTCTTCCGAAGTAAGAGTGATTTCGGGTGCCGCAGGGGAGTGTCGTAGGACCGTTGCTATTCACAATATACATAAATGACCTCGGAAATTCACTGAGGCTTTTTGTGAATGATACTGTGGTATATCGAGAGGTTGTAACAATGGAAAATTGTACTGAAATGCAGGAGAATCTGCAGGGAATTGACGCATAGTGCAGGGAATGGCAATTGAATGTCAATGTAGATAGGTGTAATGTGCTGCGAATACATAGAAAGAAAGATCCCTCATCATTTAGCTACAATATAGCAGGTCAGCAACTGGAAGCAGTTAATTCCATAAATTATCTGGGAGTACGCATTAGGAGTGATTTAAAATGGAATGATCGTATAAAGTTGATCGTCGGTAAAGCAGAGGCCAGACTGAGATTCATTGGAAGAGTCCTAAGGAAATGCAATCCGAAAACAAAGGAAGTAGGTTACAGTACACTTGTTCGCCCACTGCTTGAATACTGCTCAGCAGTGTGGGATCCGTACCAGATAGGGTCGATAGAAGAGATAGAGAAGATCCGACGGAGAGCAGCGCGCTTCTTTACGGGATCATTTAGTAATCGCGAAAGCCTTACGGAGATGATAGATAAACTCCAGTGGAAGACTCTTCAGGAGAGGCGCTCAGTAGCTCGGTACGGGCTTTTGTTGAAGTTTCGAGAACATACCTTCACCGTGGGGTCGTGCAGTATATTGCTCCCTCCTACGTATATCTCGCGAAGAGATCTTGAGGATAAAATCAGAGAGATTAGAGCCCACACAGAGGCATACCGACAATCCTTCTTGCCACGAACAATACGAGACTGGAATAGAAGGGAGAACCGTTAGAGGTACTCGAGGTACCCTCCGCCACACACCGTCAGGTGGCTTGCGGAGTGTAGATGTAGATGCAGATCATTGATCTAGCGTTGAAGTACGAAGTCTGTACGGCGACCGACAAGCGTTTGGAATGCTGGGCGGAAGTGGCGGCCCTCCGCGACCACGACGCCTCGGGGCCGTCGCGTCGCTGGCGGAGGTTGAAGGCGTTGCCGCCGCCCGTTCCGATAAGGGGCGCCGCGCGTCCTGTTGTGCGCAGCGTCGGCAGGCAGCCGCCCTGTCCACGGATTCGCGCTCTCGGCACAGACCGTCGGTGCACGCAGGCCTCCGAGCCCTCGCCACCGCCGCCAGCCTCTCCGGCTGCCGGCCTGCCCGGGGTGCTTTAAGAATCGTGCACGGGAAGACTGCCCTGACAGGCGGGCGTGTTGTCCAGTTTGTACCCGTAACGGACATGTCTGTTCGGTCTGCCGATCTCGGCAGCCGGCTCCTCATCCGGCCACTGACCGTCGGCGGCCTATACCCGTGGATATCAATCAGGTGCTGTCTTCGGGTCTTCGAAGCTGACGATCGACGTTCAGGTCAACGGTCGGCCGCTGCAGATGCAGGTGGACACAGAAGTATCAGGCTCCCTGATCAACTATTCTTCTTATCCGAAGATTGGTGCGCCACCCCTGGCACCCACACCTCGGCGCCTCCTTACTTATAATAAACAAGCGATCGCCCTCTTGGGTCAGTTCACGGCTTCCGTCATGCATAAATCGGTTCGACAGGAAGTTACCTTCCTTGTGGTCGACAATGCGGCCACGGTGGATCTGTTCGCGTCGGATGCCTTCTGTGCCTTTGGCTTCGCCATCGCCGACAACGTTCACCTGGTGTCTTCCCACGTTCCGTTTCCAGCAGTCGATACCTTGTGCACAGAATTCCGGGACCTCTTCTCGCCGGGCGTCGGCTGTGCTCAAGATTTTCATGCGTCGCTCCAGCTGCAACCGTCTGCCCGCCCGAAGTACTTCCGGGTGCGGCAGGTTCCCCACGCCCTCCAGCAGCCTCTTAAACAAGAAATGGGCCGTCTCACCAGGGAGGGAGTCGTCACTCCGGTCCGTTACAGTTCGTGGGCGACACCCTTGGTCGTCCTCGAGAGACCAGATGGGCGTCTTCGAGTTTGTGGCGATTTCGAGGCTACGCTTAACCCTCAGCTACAGGTTGAAGACTATTCCCTCCCGCGTCCCGAGGACCTGTTCTCCAAGCTCGCCGGGGGACTTCTTTTTTCGAAGATCGATCTTGCCGAGGTCTACCTCCAAATACCTCTCGCTGAACCTTCCACTCACTTGGCTGTCTTCAACACGCCGTTTGGACTGTTTCGGTTGAACCGCCTCGTGTATGGCATCGCTGGTGCACCGGCCATCTTTCAGCGTTACTTGGAACAGCTATTGCGGGATGTCCCATGTTGTATTAACTACCTCGACAACATCGTCGTTACCGGCCGTACTGCGGACGAACATCTCAGTCACCTGTGACAATTGTCCCTGCGCCTGCAGACAGCGGGCCTAAAGTGCAACGTTGCTAAATGCTCCTTTTCTTCAACCGGCTATCTCCTACCTGGGTCACATCATTTCACGCAATGGCATATCGCTTACCTCCTCCCTTGTCACCGCTATAACGTCCCTTCCTCGTCCGCGTGACGTCCACCAATTGCGGTCTTTCCTGGGTAAAATTGCTTACTGTCGGAAGTTCATTCCCTCCGCCGCCCGTATTGCGGCGCCCCTCCATCACCTATGCCGAAAGAACGTGCCTTTTAATTGGTCCCCGGATTGTGAATCGGCTTTCCAAACCTTAAATCAGAAGTTGCACTCTGCAGCGTGTCTCATGCCATATAACACCTCTCTTCCTCTCCTCTTGGCTACGGACGCCTCAGACTATGGTGTTGGGGCTGTCTTTCCGCACCGTCTACCGCATGAATCGGAACGCCCGGTGGCGTACATATCTAAGTCCCTTACAGATGCCCAATGCAAATATTCCCAAATTCAGAAGGAGGCCCTAGCCATCGTGTTTGCCTGTACCAAATTCCTCCCATATCTTTATGGTACGTCTTTTCGCTTAATCACTGACCATAAGCCCCTCATGGCCTTATTTTCCCCGTCAGCCCAGTTACCCACGAAAACTTCCCATTGCCTGCAGCGATGGGCCCTATTCCTTTAACGTTTTCGGTACACCATCCACTTCCGGCCCACCTCCCAGCATGCCAACACCGATGCCTTGTCTCGGCTCCCCTCCGGCCAGAATTCGGCATTCAGTTCGTCGGACCTCCTAATTTTCCAGGTCGATGACGACATACAGGATGCGTTAGCTGCATTCCCAGTCACAGCTGAGGGGGTGGCCGCAGCGACGATCGCAGATCCGCTCCTACAACTGGTGCGCTGCTATGTTCTCTGCGGCTGGCCAACGCTTCCTCCGCCTCGCGCCCAGGCTCACCTCCGATTCTTCTTCTCCATCCGCCATCAACTGCTGGCCGTCAGCGGGGTGCTCCTCCGTGCGGAAAATGACGCCAGTCCATGAGTCATCGTACCAACTTCACTGCGGTCCCGGATTCTCCACGTCTTACATCAAGGTCACTGGGATATTGCCCGGACGAAAACCCTCGCACATCGCCATGCCTTCTGGATAGGCATGACAGCAGACGTGGAGCGCATGGTCCGGGGTTGTTAGCAGCGTATCCAGGCCCTCCCCACACCGCGCCGGTCCTTCCAATCCTGGCCGGCTGCTTCCCTCCCATGGGAATGCATCCATGTGGATTTTGCGGGACCCTGTAACGCCCGAAATGCATATCCTCCTATTTCCATCTATTGTACTATAATTTTTTCTTATTTTTGTTATCTAAGTATATAACATTTCTGTGTCTTTACATATTGTAATTGTTTTACTATTTGTATATATATATTTATGCATTTATGTCGATGTATAATTGGTTTGTTTCGTAAATATTATTTGTATTTTTACGCTGGGTCTTGCCTAGGGAAAACTGCTATCGAACGATTACATCGATAGGTCGTGTGAAGACTCAAAGTGTGTAGGATCTTTGGTAGTGTTAACTCTGCCGCGTGGAGCGCGGGCAGAGCTGTGGGAGTCTGGCTGGAGTAGCGAGTGGAGCAGGTGTGTTGTGTGACGCTCCCACGAGTTGCCGCGCTTTCGGGGTTTGGCAGCATGTAATTGCGCTCGACTCGCGATGATAGTTCCTGACATGGTGTCGCGGACGGGAAGCATTAGCTGGCGCATATCAAGAGCCCGTTTTGCCTGGTGACCGTGTCGAGAAGAAGGCGAGCCAACATCCAGCTTCTGCAACAGCGACGGCCGACAATGAGTGACTGTCACCACCTCCTCGATCGACGGCTTCAAACCTTCAATCAACCAACAAGGAAGACTAAAAGCACGTAAAGTTTCAGAACTGTATGGCAGACCTCAGCTTTTCAAATTGTTCCATTTGCCTCGCAAAATTACAGCAACTTAGCATGAACCTTTGTTGCTCATTGTCCCAATTGCATTGCCAAGCAGGGTCCCTTCCTTTTCCGAAATGAACCCGAGTGTCGTTGAAATTCAAACGCCAGCATAATTCCATTTCACTGCTTTAATTTCAAAGTTCAATTTAAGCATTAGCTGGCTACAATAGTTAGATAACACAAGCACAAATTAAGAGTGCGAGTTTTGTTACCGTATTTTAGCTTACCTGTGACTGCAGCTCAGCTTGGTACGTACTAAATTTTACTATTGTTAATTGTTCAGAATCGTTTAATTCAAGTTCAAAGTTAAATCTCTTCTTTATAAATTGCGTAGATTCAAGTAGCTTTAGAAATGATTGTTGAGGTAGTCCAAGACTGACTGTATTTCGATGTGCTTCAGAAAGAAAGCTCACTATTAACTTCAGTCACTAAATTAACTTTCGATTTTCCGGTTTTATTAATTCTATTGCTAAATTATGTCAGAGTGTAGCGAAATTTATTACTTCTGACAAACTTTCAGTTTTCACACTACACGTGTCAACCTTCAGTTGCCACGCTTCTAGTGCTAATTATATGTGTAATAACCTTTCTTTTTCAGTTATTATAGTAATTGTCCATAGGACTGGCGACCGTAATTTTCCCCAAATCTCAAACATCTAATTACCGCTAGTTAATTGTTAACGTAACGGCCGCGCATTTACTTTCTTTATTAACTTTACCCCCTTCCAAAATTAATTTCCACTGGTTTCATTTGCATTTTTCCTTTCATTTAGATGTAACCCTTTCCTCCCTCTTTACCGACAGATTAACTTCGGTGACGATTGCTTTTTCCCAAATTTCCATTAGGTACACGCGGTTTAATTTTTCACTGTCATTAAGGTCGATAAGTGAGGGGGAGGTTACACGAGGCGACCTGGTGACAGGACAATCTTCAAATTTGAGGTTGTTCTGGACACGAATTTTGCATTGTACAAATCTCGTAACAAAGTACTGGTTACGAAATGGTCGATACGTCAGCGAGAATATTAGTGTGAGGAATCCTAATTAGATTTGAGATTTGGCATTTGTATTGAAAATTATTAAAATGAGTGAAGGCAACAATTACCAAAATTTGGTAGGCTTGGATAAGGAACAATCGGTCGAACAGTGGGGAACGCGCACCGCGGTACCCATTGTTCAGGGACAGGCGGCTAGCATGAAAGACGCGACCGCCAAAACGCAACAAAGAGCAGAAATGGAATTCCACACTTTAGAAAATGTTTCGGAGTCGGAAGTGAAAATCAAATGCGAATCCCTTGATGACGAATACGGGGGGACAATTAAAGAGGAAGCCGCTACGGAAGTAAAACCGGTAGTTTCCGGGAATTTAACTGATTTATTGAATGTTTTGATTAACGAAATCAAGAGTCAATCGGCCAAGCAAGAAGCTCAGTCTGAAAAAATTGAACGAATGCCAGACAATCAGAACAAAGCTATTAATGTTGTTAACAACAATGTTGAAGTTGTTAACACAAAAGTTGATAAAATCAAAGACGATATTGTCGTGATTAATACCGAAATCGGTAATCTTAAACAGGAAATGATAGGCGTTCAGGCGGAAATTGCGAGCATAAATACTCGCTTTTATTCCGAAATTAGCAGAATCGAGAAAAGTGTAGGAGAATCAGTTGCTCCGATCATCGAGAATAAGGTGACGGAACAAATTCAATTAGTGAAAAAAGAGGATCAAAAGAAGGTGGAAACTTTAAAGGCTTTAGTATCCGAAGTAGATAGCAAAGTGACGAAGCAGGCTAATACCTGCGAAGAAAAAAAAAGGGAAGTAGAAACGCTTGCGACAACCACTTGCCAAGTAATTACGAGAGTGTCGGAATTAGAAAAGAAACTTGACGAAAAACAGAGCTATGTGCCAATCTATGCACATAGTTCGGAATTGTTGACGAAAGAGGAGCGGTTCGACCCCTTGAAAAAACGCGGTATACACGCGACGGATTTCATTAAGAATTGTGAAAGAGTTTTACCCAGATCATGGACTAATGAGAGAAAAATTAATGCGATTATTGATGTGTTGGCTGGTGATGGCAAGCGTTGGGGCTTAAACCTCAACATTACGGACCTGACTTTTGACGAATTTAAAAATTTGTTTCTGGCTGAATACTGGTCAGAGCAAAAACAGCAAAGTGTCTGGCGCGAATTTGTCGTATCGAGGCCTTTCGATGCGAATTCGCGCGGTTCGATGAAGGAGTTTTGTGAGGGCTGGATCCGCAAGTTGGAATATTTGCGCGATCGCCGCACGGAATCCGAAATAGTCTGGGAACTCTACATGAAGCTTCCAGATGATACAAAACGCTACGTAGGAAGCAATTACAGGACAATCAATGATTTCCTGGAAAGAGTTGAGGACGAGGACAATTGGCGCAATAATCGCGACAGTGGTAGAGGCCGTGGTAACAACAACGGGTACCACAGCAACCACAACAACCATGGGAATAATGCATACCGCAACCATGGCAGCAATAACAATAATGGTTCGGATCGTAATAACAATCGGTACAATGCAAATAATAACAGGAATGACGGAAACCAGTATCATACCAACGTGATACGGGCTTCACA
The DNA here is from genome assembly GCF_023864345.2 of Schistocerca serialis cubense. NCBI lineage: Eukaryota > Metazoa > Arthropoda > Insecta > Orthoptera > Acrididae > Schistocerca > Schistocerca serialis. Next base: position 218,219,344 of record NC_064640.1, read on the forward strand.
GAATAGTAATACCGCCAGAGGGTGTGATCAGCCGCCTCGGCAGCATCCGGGGAGCGTATCTGCTGGGACGAGACAGGGAAACCATTAGCCGCGCCGGTGAGGGGCCGACCGGGCGTGGAGAAATTTTGGAGGCCCAATAACAAGAGAAAACCCAGGTGTCGTCGTTATGAAAATTCCGTATGGAATAATCAACGGCGGGAGAGTGTGCCAGTGTTAAGAGAAAGGAGTGCGCCCACTAGTAGTAGTTCAGCTGTATACACGGCAGTAGAAGATACATTCACTGTCAGTGAGAACAATTTAAGTAGTGTTCCGGAAATCGATTATAAGGTGCCAGCTGTAATACCCACAGCGGAACTGGAGATTGAGTTTAAGAATGATTCGCAATTGTTGAGAGAAGATCAGATGTCGGATAACACGTCCGTCATTGAGCGAGGGGATGCAGAGAGGGATGAGGTCTGGTTAAGGCAGTTCGGTCGCTTATACGACGAACTAAGAGATTATAGGGGCCTGTACGGGAGAAGCATTTATGGAGAGCGCGGGCAGAATTTGCCGCGTCTCGTCCCACAGGAAGATAGTAGTTGTGAAGTGATAGAAAGTTCTGGCCCTAACCGGCAGACTTTACTGGAAATAGTTGATGTTAATGGGGAGCACGAGCAAGATGCGTCGTGTTTCGTCCCGCAGGAGTTGAATGTTGAAGTAGTAACGGAAAGTCCTGGCCCTAACCGGCAGACTTTACCGAAAGTTATAGTGGTAGAAGTAGCCGACCCATCCGACGCAAACCTCCAGTTTAAACATTGCGAAAGTATTAAGGAGAAAGAGTACGAGAATTTTAGTGATTGCCAGACACGATTGGTAGAAAAGCACATAGATTACAGAGTGTATGAGGTTAGAGCTGACGTTATGTGGTCAGACGTTAGCAGTGTGGGTTGCGCAGATCCAGAGGAAGTAATTTCAGATGCGACTGGGCACATTGCTCCAGGTAGATTGGCAGATGAGATCAATCTGGCCAAAGAGGAATCAACAAAGGTGACAATTAGTGAATTGATAGCAAAGCAACACTCACTAGTTGACGAGTTACAGGAAAAGGGTTCGGTATTGGAGGCGAAGCTAGAGACTAAGCCTCAGAACAAACGTGTTGAAATTAAAACTGTATGTGAACAGAGGCTGAAAAAGCCGCCAGATAAGCCGGATTTAGGATCAAAGCCGGATGGTTTTTTCTGGAATGACCTGGATATAGACGAGGATTTACTGTGGGAAAATAAAGAAACAGTCGAGGACAGGTGTAGACAGATAGTAGTGTCTGTTGATATGCACGACCTACAACTAAACGTGTTGATTGACACCGGTGCAGAATTGAGTGCTGTATCTGGGAAAATATTTGAGTTACTGAAAGACAGACCTGGTATCGTAGTTACGCCAGTAACAGGAGTGAAAATTATCGGTGCTACTGGGAAGGCCAGTAAACCGGTCACAAAACAGATTTTTGTCAACTTCGAGATATGTGGGGCACGATTTGAACAAGAGTTTGTCGTCGTGCCAGACTTAACTACGGAAGTAATTATCGGGTTAGATTGGCTATTAAAGTACCGTGCCGTGATTAACTGCGAAAGCAAAACTTTGACATGTATGTCACTAGATAAAATAATGGTAGTTGGTTTTGACGAGGCAGGAGACGGTGTGCATAGGCAATACCAGCCTATACACATTGTTAACTGGCCGGATGACATTGACGTAGGAATGAGTTTGAACTGCCGTAACATGAGGAATTTCGGCATTGACAAAAGTGTACAAAGTGAATTGGAAGAGATAATCAAATTCCCTCCACGGATTGACATTAGTATTTGTGTGAAAAAAGATCGTTTGCGAGAAGTAATGAAGCTAAAAGCCGATGCTCGCATACGTCGTCATGACGCTAAAGTGCGTTTTGCTAAGTTTGCAATCGGAGACTTAGTACTTGTAAAAGCTCATGAGAAATCGAGCGAGATAGACAATGAAATCTCTAAATTTAAGTTTGTTTATAATGGACCATATAAAGTCATTGGTATACCTCACACAAATGCTTATTGCTTAGAGTATCCAAGCTCTGGAAAACTATTAGGTATACGGAACATTGTAGACCTGAAATTGTACCAACCTAGGATTGATTAATACCACAGAATGGGTAATTTGTACAGTATGTAAAATAGAGTGTAAGATTTAACGATTTGCTAGATTGCCATGCTTTTGACTGACCAAGGTCATTAAAGAAGTTGTAATTAATAAGTAATTAATTTTGATTAATCAATTTAATTTTAATCAATTTAATCATGATCTAATCAACTGAAAAATCCAAGCTGCTAGTTTAAGTTTTCAGCTGAGTCACAGTAGATTAAGGAATGTAAATATGATTTTGTAAATAGCTGTAAGATTCCATAAATATGTGATTTAATAGTCATTGCCGATGTACTTAGACGCTGTTTTAAGTTTCAGGCTAGTACATGCGTGTGATGATGGACAGTGTTGAGTTATCCACTGTGATAGTGTTTATGGACTCCTTGAGATTACTCGGGAGTGAGTTTTTCCTAAAGAATTCAGTGAAACGGACGTTCTGGAAATGCCGTTACGCAGGCGACTGAGATCAAGCGTGCCGCAGAGGCGGGCGCAACAATACTGGCGAGGCGGAGCCGCTGTCGGCTCTTGTGCCGCTGTCGGCTCTTGTGCCGCTATCGGCATTCTTTGTACTTGCGGGTACGGAAGGCGGAATTGTTTTTCTTCCCGGACAGCTGATACGAAGGAATTCTGTTGTCAATATTTGTGTTTTTGTCGATCTGCTGTATATTATTTTCTTGTTTTGCATTAAGTGGACTCTCATGGCGAGAGTATTAATTATGAAAAGGTTATATAAAATGTGTATTCTATGTAATTAATAATTAATTTGCGTATTTTGATCTACCTGTTTTTATGACCATGTACTCTGATTAATTTTGTAAATAGTTTTCCACTTCTTGATAGTGTTACGGATTTTGACGATTTTAGAATAGCTAAACCATTTTCTATATTTTCTATGAATTTTAATATGTTGTCAACCTGTTTTATTTTGATCAAGATGACAGAGTGGAATACGATTAGGAGTGTCTCCACTCAATTATTATTGCCTAAAAATTGGTTTATGGTTAATTAAACGAATGCGAAATTTTGTTGATGTTTTGAGCATATGCATTTCCGCTGTTTCTTTTTTTGGACATTTTCTGAGTCTGTTTACGTTACACGAACATCCTCAGACAATGTGGGGCACGTGTAACGCCGGAAATGCATATCCTCCTATTTCCATCTATTGTACTATAATTTTTTCTTATTTTTGTTACCTGAATATATAACATTTCTGTGTCTTTACATATTGTAATTGTTTTACTATTTGTATATATATATTTATGCATTTATCTCGATGTATAATTGGTTTGTTTCGTAAATATTATTTGTATTTTTACGCTGGGTCTTGCCTAGGGAAAACTGCTATCGAACGATTACATCGATAGGTCGTGTGAAGACTCAAAGTGTGTAGGATCTTTGGTAGTGTTAACTCTGCCGCGTGGAGCGCGGGCAGAGCTGTGGGGGTCCGGCTGGAGTAGCGAGTGGAGCAGGTGTGTTGTGTGACGCTCCCGCGAGTTGCCGCGCTTTCGGGGTTTGGCAGCATGTAATTGCGCTCGACTCGCGATGATAGTTTCTGACATGGTGTCGCGGACGGGAAGCATTAGCTGGCGCACATCAAGAGCCCGTTTCGCCTGGTGACCGTGTCGAGAAGAAGGCGAGCCAACATCCAGCTTCTGCAACAGCGACGGCCGACAATGAGTGACTGTCACCACCTCCTCGATCGACGGCTTCAAACCTTCAATCAACCAACAAGGAAGACTAAAAGCACGTAAAGTTTCAGAACTGTATGGCAGACCTCAGCTTTTCAAATTGTTCCATTTGCCTCGCAAAATTACAGCAACTTAGCATGAACCTTTGTTGCTCATTGTCCCAATTGCATTGCCAAGCAGGGTCCCTTCCTTTTCCGAAATGAACCCGAGTGTCGTTGAAATTCAAACGCCAGCATAATTCCATTTCACTGCTTTAATTTCAAAGTTCAATTTAAGCATTAGCTGGCTACAATAGTTAGATAACACAAGCACAAATTAAGAGTGCGAGTTTTGTTACCGTATTTTAGCTTACCTGTGACTGCAGCTCAGCTTGGTACGTACTAAATTTTACTATTGTTAATTGTTCAGAATCGTTTAATTCAAGTTCAAAGTTAAATCTCTTCTTTATAAATTGCGTAGATTCAAGTAGCTTTAGAAATGATTGTTGAGGTAGTCCAAGACTGACTGTATTTCGATGTGCTTCAGAAAGAAAGCTCACTATTAACTTCAGTCACTAAATTAACTTTCGATTTTCCGGTTTTATTAATTCTATTGCTAAATTATGTCAGAGTGTAGCGAAATTTATTACTTCTGACAAACTTTCAGTTTTCACACTACACGTGTCAACCTTCAGTTGCCACGCTTCTAGTGCTAATTATATGTGTAATAACCTTTCTTTTTCAGTTATTATAGTAATTGTCCATAGGACTGGCGACCGTAATTTTCCCCAAATCTCAAACATCTAATTACCGCTAGTTAATTGTTAACGTAACGGCCGCGCATTTACTTTCTTTATTAACTTTACCCCCTTCCAAAATTAATTTCCACTGGTTTCATTTGCATTTTTCCTTTCATTTAGATGTAACCCTTTCCTCCCTCTTTACCGACAGATTAACTTCGGTGACGATTGCTTTTTCCCAAATTTCCATTAGGTACACGCGGTTTAATTTTTCACTGTCATTAAGGTCGATAAGTGAGGGGGAGGTTACAACCCTTCCCCGGCACTTACTGGTTACTAGTCATGGATGCCTACTCATACTTCCTTTTCATTATCTGATGCTCCTCTATCACCACAGAGACTACCATCATGGCCCTGTTAAAAATATTTTCCATTGAAGATCTTCCCATCACCTTGGTATCAGACAACGGCCCGCAATTTCGCAGCCAGGAGTTCGCCAAATTCTGACATGATAATGGTATCCACCACGTCTTTACCCCTCCTTTCCATCCCCAATCCAATGGAGATGCTTTGTTCACACTTTTCAAACTCAGATGATGAAGTACACGGAGGACTGTTCTCCAGAAGAAGCTCTTACGTTATTTCTCAGTACCTAGAGGGTGACAAGAGTCTGGCCGAACTGTTCCATGGTCGGCACCCTCGGACCCTACTTCGTCTCCTCCTGCCGCAGGTTGGACCTCGCGCCCTACCCGGCACTTCCCGATATTCGTCTGGCTCCAAGATTTGGGCTCGCGTTTTTGGACCACGGCCCAGCTGGCTTCCAGGGGTCGTTATCCGGCCCCGTGGTCGGCAGCTGTTCGATGTACGCCTGGACGATGGGTGGTTTCGCGTCACCGCAACCAACTGCGTCCTCGTTTGCTCGAGCAGCCGCAGCCACACCCGCAAACGCCGGCTCCTTTCTCTCTCCCATTTCCGGCCCCTTCCTTGGGGCCTACGTTGTTGCCCTCACCTCAGTTGATGGATGATCTTCCCGGCTGCTAGAGCCGCGCCGCCGCATACTACGGACCCAGGGCAGTTCCGGGACCTTCTCTTGAAAGCACTTCCCGGCCCCTCTTCGGCGCCGGCTCGGTTGGACGACGGGGACGTCCCCATGCCGCTTGCCCAGCCCGACGTCGACACGCAACCGCCACTGCTTCGGCATTCCAGCCGCCTCGCGCGGAAGGCGGCGCACTACTCTCCGGCGGCCGGCTTCCACCGCTTCCTTCAGGAGGACTTAGCTGCAGATCAGCCTACAGTACCGGGCTATGTTGGTACTCTCTCCCCCGCGGTCGCCCGTGTTGCTCCAGCTTTTCCAAGGGGTGGTTATTGTTATGCCGGAGCCAAGGTAGCCCCTGAGGGCCGGCAACCCATATTACACCACAGAGGACGGCGTTGTCTATGCCCAAGGCGTACCAAAAGCACCATGTTAAACATAATAGAAACAGACATTCGGAGCACTACTTCCTGCAGGGGGAGCTCGAACCACGGCATGCAGGAAGTATCACTACGCCAAAACCTGATTGACTGGAGACAGTTATTTAGGGGCTAGAACCAGCCCCAAAGTTTAGTTCACTCCGGATGCCAACCTCGTGTACTTCGAACGCTGAAGATTACGTCTTTGTATCTGAATTGGACTCTTACTAGTGTGTGTATGTGTAACCACGAACCTTTGTGGAAAACTTTTACTGGCATCGTTATTGTTACCTTTTTGTTTGTTGTTCAGTGATTTACCTTGTGAACTTACCTCAATAAAAGTTGTGTTCGTGAAAAATTGCGAAGTGTCATTCGCAACAGTTATTATATTCTGTAGACCACTTTTCATCAGCAGTTCGCTTAGAAAGCATGTTTCAAACTGACTTTCACCATCTAAAACGTTGTAAAACCTCTGTGCTTCAGTTAAAACATCTTTGTGTTCCGTCAGAACTCCTTTGTCTTCTGTTCGCAGACTCCCGATAAAATTCCTTCTTCTGTTCTTTTCATGTTGTCTCAAATGGAAGAGAGATGTGTTTTCTTCCTGCACAACTGACTTAACATGCGACTTAATCTTCGGGTCCTCCAAGTGTGTTTGTTTAAGACTTATCAGTTTAGTACTAACCTTCTGTATACTTACTAAAACATCTTGGGACATTGGCTGTTCGTAAAGCTCCCACAGGCATGTGTAATAGAATTCAATTGTATTTTTCAACCACCTTGATTTTTCTCTTCCATAAGCTATCAAGGTAGATCGTAGCTTCCTTTTTGCATATAATGTCCACCAGTCTACAGTATACCGAAATTTGAGACGTAATCGGAGAGAAGTCTGCAAAGTACAGGATACTGGCTCATCTAGATCATTGTTATGGAGCACGTTAATGTTGAGTTTCCATGTGCGACGACTCCAGTATGTTTTTTGTTTAGCTAATCTGACGCCACACGTCACTGCCAAGTGGTCGGGAAAGGCTGCAGGTATCGTTTCGACTGCACTAAGTTTGTGTGCTAAGTTGCCGGTAACATATATTCTGCCGGTCCTGCTTTGTGACTGTGCTCTGAAATACGTATATTTCACTTTCGTAGGATACTTTAATATCCACGCATCCTTTACAACTCATATTTTTAACTAGTCCCTCAAGTTCTTTGGAGGATTTGAAATTCGGGCTTTGATCTTTTCTGTGTACAGCACAGTTCCAGTCGCCGCCAATTGAAACTTCCGATTGGTTGTCCTTAAGCAAAAACCACTAAATAATTTTTAAAAATTGCCCCTCTATTCTCTAAGCTTGTTCCATGAGGGAGCGTAAACATTTATTATTGTAGTAGGTATTAATATTCGACAACTAATACCTCGTCCAGATTCTAAACAACTAACGTCTTTCGTGTGAATCACATCCTCCACCAGGACTGCAGTACCACACTCTTTTTCATGGGCAACGTTTAAACACACTTGGAATCCAGGAACCCGTAAGTTTTTAATGTTCACTTCGTGAAGGAGAAGAATGTCCGCATCAGACTGATATAAAATTCTTTTAAAGCAGCCACCTTCATGTCATTCTGTATATTGTTGATGGTAAGAGAAGTTACGGCATACGTTTGTTCCAATGATATTTAAAACGTTAGAGTTGATAACACAAGTGAAGGCAGTTTAGCTCCCAACTTCATGTTCCATCACACTCAGTTGTTTGTTGCTTTGCCGTCTGCATGTTTCGTTACCACTTCCAGAACTTCTTCAGTTTCCTGGTCAGACTGAGATTCTACGTCTTCCGCGCAATCATTTTTATATACCTCCCCATTATAGCCATGACGAGTGCCAGTGTATCTTGCACAGTCAGTTCTTCCCTCATCAACATCGTCATGTCGGTATCGTGTCTCATTGTACCGTCGTACACTTCTTCTTCACGTTCAGGTTTCTATCTCAGTCTGTCTCTTATTGCGGGAGCCAGATTCTATGCCGACTGGCGTGCGCGGATTCGTTTCTTATTTTTGAGATTTCTTGAGAGATGGCGAAGGCGACGTCGTCGGCGATCTCGAAGGCGAGATCGTCGGCGACTGCCCCATCTTTCCTGCGTGATGTGACATCATCATTGTGGTGTCACCGCCAGACACCACAGTTGCTAGGTGGTAGCCTGTAAATCGGCCGCGGTCCATCAGTATACATCGGACCCGCGTGTCGCCACTGTCAGTGATTGCAGACCGAGCGCCGCCACACGGCAGGTCTAGAGAGACGTCCTAGCACTCGCCCCAGTTGTACAGCCGACGTTAATAGCAATGGTTCACTGACAAATACGCTCTCATTTGCCGAGACGATAGTTAGCATAGCCTTCAGCTACGTCATTTGCTACGACCTAGCAAGGCGCTATTACCAGTTATATTGAGATTATATAAATGTCTAAACAAGAGCGATGTACACCACTTATGGATTAAAGTTAAGTATTACATCAACTACGTACTTTATTTGCTACTATTAATTCCCTTAACTGTTCCAGACCTCGCGCCAGCCTGCGTGAGCTTAACGCGTGCCTTTCGGCTTTCTCTCATAGTGACTTGGCTGTCTTGCCAAGTCACAACATTTTGGCGACGAGGATGGGATTGACTAGTTTCAAAATCTGTTCCCTTATACGAACATCAGAAACGTTCTGTGCAATTGCATCACGCACCATAGTATCTGAATAAGGGAGTCCACATTCACACTCAGAAGCACAATCCCTAGTAAGGCATTGCAAAGTTGCAACCCACTCCCTATTAGTCTGACCGGCCGTAAAGGTGTTCCGTTCGTCTGGACGACGGAATGCGAACGCGCCTTTCGCGAATTGAAATCGGCGTTGCTTTCAAATACTTGCCTTACGCCATTCGATCCCCAGAAACCCCTTTTGTTGATGGTAGATGCAGCGGATTTCTGGATCGGTGCGAGCATTCGATTCCTCCGAACTTGCTTGCATGTTCATTGATGCGGAAACCAATGACGTGGTCGAATCGTTTCCGATTGATTTTCGTCGTGTAGCTACAGCCACAGCTGCTGACCCTGTCCTTGCTAGAGTTTTGCGTTTTGTTGCTACTCAATGGCCCTTGTCAAAGTCACGGATCGAGGATCCGTTGGTTCGCCGATTTTTTGCTCACAGGGAGAGACTTTTTGTACGACGTGGTGTTTTGCTGTTGCGTTCTGATAATGATCAGTCCCGGGTCGTGGTCCCACGTTCATTACAGTCCTCTGTCTTACGGCTTCTCCACCAAGGACATTGGGGTATAGTGCGAACGAAACAACTTGCTCGTGAGCACTGTACTTGGTTCGGAATCGATGCTGCGATTACGAATATGTGCTCTTCTTGCATGGCGTGTGCCGAACAACAATCCGCACCGCCGCGGAAATTCTTTGCATGGCCAAAAGCCACTGCCCCTTGGCAACGCTTACACATCGATTTTGCTGGTCCATTCTGGAATGCTCGATGGTTGGTTGTGGTCGATTCTTTCAGTAATTTTCCTTTGGTTGTCAGTATGTCTTCCACGGCGTCATCTGCCACCATCCAAGCGTTATCCGCTATCTTTTGCATTGAAGGTCTTCCACAGACTATTGTTTCCGACAATGGCCCACAATTCTTGTCCGCAGAATTTCAGTCATTCTGCAAGGCCATTGGTATTCAACATTTGACATCCGCGCCGTTTTCGCCTCAGTCAAACGGTGCCGCTGAACGATTGGTCCGGACTTTCAAGTCACAGATGTTGAAGTTGAAAGAGTCGCATTCTCGGGAGGACGCGTTATTGCTCTTTTTGTCCGCGTATCGCTCTCAGGCCCGAGATGGTCGCTCGCCGGCTGAGTTGTTGCACGGTCGTCCTCATCGAACCTTGATGTCTTTGCTGCATCCGCCGCATCAGGTTCCTGTGCAGCGGCAGACGCCTGCTTTTGCTCCAGGCGACGTTGTATACTATCGCAACTATCGAGGTTCACGGCGTTGCCTCGCAGGGCGCATTCCTCGCTGCCTCGGCCGCGCTATGTATCTGGTTTTGGGGGCCTCTGGTGAGGTGCGTCGGCATCTCAATCAGCTGCGCCTCTGTCGTCGCACGGGTTCTGCCGCTCCCCGTCTGCTTTCAGCGACGGTGCCGTCCGGTCAGCGCCATGTGGACCCATCTACTGGCTCGCCTCATCGTCAGGTGTTACCGACGCTGCCTTCCATTTTGCCCCATGGCGACGCGCCGCCGCCGCCACCTGTTCTCCCGGCAGCGCCGCCCGCAGTGGACGCTTCGCTGCAGCCGCCAAGCGCCTCCCTGGGTCCCGCGCCGCCGATCGCTTCCCGTGACCAGCTATCCTCCGACATGGAACTCTTGCCCGCTCCGGACCAGATGTCGTCTTCGCCCGTCGACTGCCCCGCCCCGATGGAGGTCGAATCTTCGGCCCCTCCTGTCTCTTTACGGGCGCATACACCGCATGTTGGCGTGCATCCTGGACTAGGTTTTCAGGCGTTTCCTAGATCCCCTCAGACCGAATGGCCGGGTGCGGGTGGCACAGCCTCGCCTGTTGTTAGGCTTCCCACCTCGTCGCATACGTCAACATGGGGTCCTCCGCACGGCGGGCGGAAGCCTTATAACACAACCGTACGCCGATTTGCGGGGGAGGAATGTGGTGTCACCGCCAGACACCACACTTGCTAGGTGGTAGCCTTTAAATCGGGCGCGGTCCATTAGTATACGTCGGACCCGCGTGTCGCCACTGTCTGTGATTGCAGACCGAGCGCCGCCACACGGCAGGTCTAGAGAGACGTCCTAGCACTCGCCCCAGTTGTACAGCCGACGTCAATTGCAATGATTCACTGACAAATACGCTCTCATTTGCCGAGACGATAGTTAGCATAGCCTTCAGCTACGTCATTTGCTACGACCTAGCAAGGCGCCATTACGTTATATTGAGATTATATAAATGTCTAAACAAGAGCGATGTATACCACTTATGGATTAAAGTTAAGTATTACATCAACTACGTTCTTTATTTGCTACTATTAATTCCCTTAACTGTTCCAGGCCTCGCGCCAGTCTGCGTGAGCTTAAGCGCGTGCCTTTCGGCCTTCTCTCATAGTGACTTGGCTGTCTTGCCAAGTCACAACAATCATCCCGTGTCACTTCTGTCTGCACATTTGCTATATTGATTTCCTCGCCGTGGTTCGACTCTTGGACATATCTTATCCCCCTGTGTTGCTTTTTTTCCTTTCATATCGTGCGGGGACCGGATAATTCCTGTTCTGTTCCTCCTTCACAGTGAGCCACCGGTTTGACTGATTCGGTTATATTTCCAGAGGTGCTCTCATGGGATAGCTTGTTTTTTTTTTTTTTTTTTTTAAAAATTCTTTATTCATAACAACAATAATAATTATACATGATTGACCCACCACCTTAATGATTAGTGGGTCCTATGTTCCTACTTTATACAATGGCAGCTTCTACATTTTACTTAATTACAGACAGTTATGTGGTTAGTACTAGGCAGACTACTTCTTATTCTAAGTTAGCTTAACTTCTAGTTACTACAAAAAGGGTTAGTACTAACTGCCTGCAGCGTTACAATTGTGCCAGTGTAATTTATAAACCTACTTTGGAAGCCTTGCCCATAGAGCTAATCCCTATGGGCGTGCCCCTGGCACAGGGCAGGCAAAGATGGTTTATCGCTGCAGGTTCCTAATTTACCATCCTATTCTGATTGCCTAATCTACTTCCTATTCTAAGTCAAAGTTGGTGCGTTGTCCTATTCGGGATTACCCCAGTCCCCCTAGTCCCGGTCGTGGCGGATTCCAACTGTGAAGTCGACCTATCCATGAACGGGCGGTATGGGACCGGAGCTATGGTCGCAATCAATGTTTTTATTTAACTAGGCTTGTAGGTCTCTCAAAAAACTTTTAATACTTTTTGTGATACCTCGTTGGCTAGTATGTTTAGTCTTTGAAAGGTCTCCTCTTGTCTCAAAAGGTCATAAGTATTTGTATTTGGTAGTTGTCGTCTTAGTGTCCTGGCTACATCATCGAAAAGGGGGCACTCGTAGACCACATGGTCAGGAGTACCCTCCGGTGCACCACAGTCGCACGCAGGCGTCGCCCTTTCCCCAAACCGACTTAGATAAGTCGGATATGGGCCATGACCGGTGAGGAAGTGGAACAAACCCCTAGTTGGCTCAAAATACTTCATTTTTAGTCTTTCCTTGACGTCTGGTAGGAACTGAAAGGTTCTTCTGCCAGTTTCATCTGACTCCCATATCTCCTGCCATAGGTCTATCCCTCTTTCCCTTATCTCTCCCTTTTCCCTGACTATTACCCCCATAATTTCCTCTACCTTTGTGTCAATACCCTTTTTGGCCCAGTACCAAGCGGCCTGCTCCCTAATCTTAATATCTAAAGGGCAGAGCCCCATTATGATTAGCAGTGCTCCACCCGGAGAAGTTCTATATGCTCCTACGGACCTTAATATCATGTTTCTTTGCATTCTCCTCACCGTCATGGCAGGCACCACCCTCGTGAGCCTGTGAGCCCAGACTCCTGACCCGTAACCCACTATGGATGTCAGTATACTATTGTGGTAGAGTTTCATTAAATGAGGCGGAAGGTGGAATCTCTTGTGTCCTATAGAAATCAGATTATTTAATAATTGTAGGGCTTTCTGGGTTACGGTTTCTATGTGCCTTGCAAAGTTCCACCTTTCATCGATGATGATTCCTAGGTAGCGCGTTTCTCGTCTTCGTAAAACGGGCGTACCGTCAATTCTCACAGTCGGGTTTCTCGTTAATTGTCCTTTAAGTAGCAGGTACGTCGACTTGGTTGGTGAGATCGTCATTTTGGTGTTGCAGCACCACAGTTGTAGTTTATTTAGTGCTCGCTCTATTTTGGGTTCTATATCCTCGCGACTTCGGCCGCCGACCAGCAGGAGGAGGTCGTCAGCGTAGGCTATCACCTCTAGCACTTCTTCGCTTCGTTGCAGGCTTTCCAGAAGAGGCTCCATGTGGATGTCCCAAAAAAGGGGACCCAACACGGAGCCCTGGGGGCAACCCTTAGTGATGGTTTTCCGGACTTTCCCGCTAGGGGATGATAGCCATACCTCCCGATCTTCACAATAGCTCCTCAAACACCCATATAGCAGCCCTGGACATCCCTTCTCCCGAAGGCAGGAGAAGAGTGAAGGCCACCACAGGTTGTCGAAGGCGCCACTGATATCCACCATGATGCCAACAACATACTTACACGGGGCTGAGCTGCAGACCTCGGCCGCCAGGGCAATTGCATCAGATGCCGATCGCCCCGGCCCAAAACCGAATTGCCTGTCGCTCATCCCCTGCAGCATGCGGTGAGCCGTCAGTCTGTTCGCTAACAACTTTTCAAAGAGTTTGCCAAAGCCATCCAGCAGGCAGATGGGCCTGTAGGATTTGGCCTCAGCAGGGTCCTTCTCGGGACCTTTTTTGATGATTACCACGTCTGCAGTTTTCCATGTTTTTGGAAATTTGCCTTGTCTAAGGCATTCATTATAAAGATCTGTAAGTGGGGCAACTAGTTGTGGGGCCAAGAACTGCACCACCTCCGCCACAATGCCGTCTGGTCCGGGGGCTTTCCCTTTCTTTAAGGACTTGATAAGAGCAGCAACTTCCTCTACCGAGAAGGGGAGGACCGCTACGTCATTTACATACCTATAAAGGTCTTCGTTTCGTAATTGACGCTGCTCTTCAGTATCATCATTCCTGTCATCGTCAGGCAGCAGTGACCGAAGGAGGACCTCAGCAGTTTCCTGCCAAGATTCCGTCACTCCGTCACCGTGCCTGAGCGTTGATATCATTGTTGGGGAGCGGATTTTCTCCCTCACCAGTTTGTAAGGTACACCCCAAGGATCGAGGGCCAGCTGATTAGTTACAAAACTTTCCCAGCTGTTTATTCTCGTCTTTTGTAACTCTTGTTGAAAGTTGTCCTTTGCCTCCCGGTATAACTGTAGCCATCTTTGCTTCTCCCACCAGACGACACTGCGCTGGTAGTGCTTCCTCAGTCTTCTAACAGACTGACGCAGTTCTTGCAGCTCGGCTGACCATGGTGCCGGTGTGGCCGCCACGGCCCTCCTCCTGGTTGGTACGGCCGCCTTAATCGCCCTTGTTACCGCTCGTACCAGTTCCTCGGCTCTGTCGTCCACATTGAAGTCCTGTCGTGCGTCTCCTTCCGGTAATGGAGGAATATCGCACTCTCTGGCTAGGCGCTCCCAATCCGTCTTTCTGAAGTTTCTTTGCACCTCCCACCCCATGGCCCAGCGGCACTCTCCACCTCCTACAGTGAAGGTGATTAAATTGTGATCACTGGTGGTGGCATTGTCTTCCACTCTCCATTCTTGTATCATGTTTAGTGCATTCGGCGTGACCAGCGTCACGTCTATGTTGGTGCCCTGTCCTCCTCCAGCCACGAAGGTGGGGGGGTTACCTGGCCTGTTCGCCACCACCAGTTGGAGAGCCATTATCGTCTCCTCTGCCTTAGCACCATCATCATCCCTTGTGCCACTGTACCATAGGGGGGACTTGGCATTTATATCGGCAGTTATAATAATTTTGCGTCCCCGCAACGCCGTGGCCACACTCGCTAGATGATCTAGGTGTCGTTCTATTCTTTCACCATACTGGAAGTACATATTGATGAAGATGATAATTCCAGAAGGAGATTGTATTTCCACGACGTTGCAGTGACTATTGGAGTACTGTGACAGAGGTGTTGCACGCAGCGCGGTGTTTGTTATCACAGTAGCCGCTCTGGGACTGTCCCCGCTACTGACAATTTGCCATGTTGCGGCAGTGAACGCAACTTTTCCAGCCAGAGAATATGGCTCCTGTAAACAGAGTACATCTAGTCTCTTCTCCACCACTTCCTTACGGAGCTCCTGCATTACCAGTCGACTGTTGTGAGTGTTTAGTTGTCCAATTTTTATTCTAGTCGTCATGGGAAATAGGTATGTATGTGGTCATGTGGCCAAGTTTTGTTCCAGTCATAAGCCAGTCGTCCGTTTGCCATCACTGATTGTTGATAAATTTCATTTAAGTCAAATTTTTCTCCTCGTCTGTCAAACACTTTTATGAGTAGGTCTCGCAGTGCTCCGAAGTCAGTGGGGAGGTTCACTGACTTTAATTGTATCCTGTCCACAGCCTCCATGACCGAGAAGGTTACCCTTCGTCCGTACTTATGTCCTACTCGGACCAAGTGACGCAATGCAGTGGTCAGGGTTGTCGGCTGCTCCAGTCTAGCTAGCTGCATGGTGTACTCAAGGTTTGGGTACACCCTCACCGGGTCCACGGGAGGCAACCTAACCACCGGGCTATCTCTGGTGTTGGGAGTGGCGGTGGAACTCGTTATTGTACTTTCTTGGATAGGTTTCATGTTATTGTCTGTCACTACCACAGGATGCTCTTGCCGTTGTGGATTTTTAATCGGCAGCTTATCCCGGCATTGGGAGGAGGGTGCTCTGGCCTCTGATGGGAGCTCAGTTTGTATTCCAATGTACCTGGTGGGGGAGTCAGTTTGTATAGATTTATCATCTGTTGATACATCAGCCTTAATAAGCGACTTCAGGAAAATCCTGAATCTGCATGCTCTCATTGCATCCCTCCTCCTTTTGCTCGGGGATTTATGCTTTGGCATCCCGCATGGTATGCCGTTTTCAGCCATAATCGATGCGAGATATCAACCTTTGCTCGAGCATCCTGTAGGTAGGGCAGTTCCGTCCTGTGGCTCCACAGGACTTCTTGCCCCGACTCTTGCACGGGATGTAGACACCTGTGGCCTTGCAGTCTTTTCGTGTGTGTCCATTATCACCGCATTTGGAGCAGGCTGACCCCCTGGTGCAGTGCCTCAGGATGTGGTCCAAGTCACCACAGTTATGGCAACGAGGTACCACAATGTAATCCTTTGTATTTATGGCGTGGAATCCCACGTATTGTCTGCCCAGTACCGTGATTTTCCTCCACATTGTTGCGGAAACCTCGGCGACGTGATGTACGACATCACGGTCCCGAGGACCCGTCTTAAATCTTAGTTTGAAGTTATTTTGAAAATCTTTCTCATTTATATCTTCAAAATTTTGCTTTCTGATTGCCTCAGTCAGCTCTTCATTGGTCATTACAGTAGGAACATCATAAAGTATGACCAGGGGGTTCCTCTTTTTGGGGGGTTCACATTTCACTACTGCATTTAATTTGGGGTTTTCTAGAAGTTTGTTCTTGTCTTCTTCTGTCGCAACTTCCACAATTACCGAGTTGCGGCTTGGTTTGACCCGTTTTATCTTGATTTTATCTTTAACTGGGTCTATCGTAGTGGTCAGAAGTTCCTGTATTCTTTTAACACTTGTATCTTTACCAGGCAGGGTCCTAAGGAAGACTGCCGTCTCCTGTTTCTTTGACACTCTGTCTATTGTCTCTTTTGTGTTGTTTTGTCTGGGGGCTTGTGCTGCCACCGCCGCCCAGGTCTTGCTCGGTTGATGTTGTTGTTGTTGTTGTTGTCTTAATCGGGTATTTTCCTTTTCTAGCTCCTCTACTCTTCCTTCCAATTTAGTATGGGCAATTGCCCATGCAGCCAATTCATTTTTTATCTGCAAGATTGCCGCCTGACTTATCTTGCCGTTTTTAATGCTTTGTTCTAGGAGCAGCGTGATTTTAGAATGCCTCTGCATTACTGTAAAATCCTCCACTGCCTGTCCCATCTCGTCCTGTGGAGAGGGATCAGGCGCAAAAGAAGCTCTCGAAGGCGCACTAGTATCACTCGTATCTGTTGTCGCCATTATGAACGAGTGATAAAAAGAAGTGGGAGCCCGTCTCTTGCCCCGGACCGGCTCCTCTGGCATGGGGGGGGGGGGGGGGGGGGACTCTTGCAGCTCGCCCACCGACCTCGCCCCTAGGTCAAGGGCACTCCAGAGCTGCAGGGTTCAGCGCGCCGTTGCCAGCGCACTGGTCCCCGTCGAAGGCCTCATCGTCGACGATTTCACTCGACGCTCCTCGGCAAGTGCACCCCGCACTCCGGAGAGGTGGATGCACCCCTCGCCCTTCGCCGCCTACTAGCCCGAGTTTCCACCTGAAGGCCAAGGACCCACTCCTACTCAGGTGGTGGGTCGGTCCCCCAGTCGTTCGGCGGTCTGGGCCCATCTAACCTAGCCCAGGCGATGTCACCACCTCCTGGGTTTGGCAGAACACGCCCCGGTTACCCAGGGGCGCGGCGAAGCACCCTTGCCGACTCGCGCCGCGATCCCACGCCGACAAACGAGGTCGCCGGCATGCAGAGCACCTGCTGGTCTGTGCCCTGCGAACAGAAAGGGACTGGTGTTCGGTCCCTTGACACAGCTCCCCCTGTGCCACGCATCCTTCGCTTTCGCATCGGGTTGGGTCGCAGCTCTCCCTTTTGTCGCAAGGCAGAACGCCAAGCTTAACATCTGGCACCACGGGAAGGCGGAAAGAGCCACTTGGGAAGGAGAGGCTATGAGAGACGCTTCACTTCCCCTGCGAGGACGGCCGCGGCACACCCGACTGGAAAGCGATACGCCCCAGTGCGAGCTTCCGTGCCCTACGGCGCGCCGGCAGCGGGCGGGCCCGCCCCGAAACGCGCCGTCAAACGACTGACCTCACGCTACCCTTTCCTTGCGACGATTGCTCAGTTTTATGTTCACCAGACAGCGATACAGTACGGTCCATATCGGTAACGGACGAGGCGGTGCTCACATAAGAGTGCAATGGAGTCACTATCTGCTTGTCGTGGACAGAAGATAATTCTAAGGTCTTATTCTAGTCCTCTTGCGTCCTGGATTCTGCCACCTGTCCGGACAATTCTTGTTCACATGAGATAGCGAACGGCCGTGGCATCAGTATATGACAATTTCATACTGGTTACGGGGTTTACAGTTGGAGCTTCACCGTTAGGAATCTACGGCACGCGCCTCCAGTTATATTCAACATGAATATGTTCAGTAGAATTGCACAACGCGTATGTTCGAGGTTGTCCATCATAAATTTCAAGAGCACGATACCCGCATACATTTATAGAAGACGGAATATGCTTCTGAAGTTCGATTTTTACTTGTCGAGCTCCGTTAAGGACAGAGATCATGTATGGTTCCGACCACCATTCTGCAGTATTCGATATGACCCTACCACTGTCTTTTAGAGCCGAATTTATTTTCTCACCATGGATCTCGAACGAAAGTTAAAAAATTCTAATTGTGCGAATACCCAAGCAAGCATAAGACACAATTACATCACTAACTGTTCCATCAGAATGATTGAACTTCACGGCACCATCACATCTCTCCACATTATAACAGCCTATTTTCATAGTTTTCATCTTAAGAAGTACAGCATTTGTAACAAACGATAAGTCAGTCCCCACAACATCATCTGAAAATATTCCTACTTTTTCCTTTAGCCACATCTCAGTTTTATTCGTCTTAGGTCGTATAAAATCACTGTAAAACCTAAACCGAGTCGTATCGTATCTGTGCTTTGATAATTTGAAATACTCATTACATCTATTCCAAAACAATAGCGTGAAGGGCACAAGCAGCTAGCAGCTCAGGCTAACGTAATACGTGGCAACACAGCCGTTATTCACGTAGGAAGAACGTCCGGACCCGCTACATGTCTGTTCGGCGGCTGGCTCGCAACAGTGACTGAGATACCGAAGCACGACTCACGACCCCTCCTCACAGGTCACACAGAGCAGGTACTGCCGGAAGCAGAGGTGTGAGGAGCGGTCGGGGATCATGCTTGGTTAGATCAGGCGGTATAGCACTTAAAAGCAAACGGCAAAGTTCCCGAGTTAGAGTCTCCAACTGGCACAGTGTTTTGGTTCAAAAAATGGTTCAAATGGCTCTGAGCACTATGGGACGTAACTTCTGAGGTCATCAGTCCCCTAGAACTCAGAACTACTTAAACCTAACTAACCTAAGGACATCACACACATCCATGCCCGAGGCAGGATTCGAACCTGCGACCGTAGCGGTCGCTCGGCTCCAGACTGTAGCGCCTAGAACCGCTCGTTGGTTCAGATGGCTCTGAACACTATGGGACTAACATCTGAGGTCATCAGTCCCCTAGAACTTAGAACTACTTAAACCTAACTAAGCTAAGGACATCACACACATCCATACCTGAAGCAGGATTCGAACCTGCGACCGTAGCAGTCACGCGGTTCCGGACTGAAGTGCCTAGAACCGCACCGCCACCGCGGCCGACCACAGAGTTTTAATCTGCCAGCTAGTTTCTCACACTCCACAGCGGAGTGAAAATTCCATTCTGGAAACCTCATGGTTTGTATGGCAGCGGATTGACGGCCAGCAGCTTTCATCTTCCGTGTTCTGTGGGTTTGAAGCGACGCCCTGGGTGACCTATCTCTTTCCTTCTTCCTTAGTGACTGATTGTCCGGCCCCGGTAGCTGAGTGGTCAGTGCGACAGAATGTCAATCCTAAGGGCGTGCCGGCACGGTAGCTAAGCGTGTTCGCTCAGAGAGCTGGTTGGCCTCTGTAATTAACTGAGTGGAAGGATCAACAAACGAACTTGAACGGATGTCATGTGACGTCCGCAACGACCAAACATAATGATCAACAACGAACAGAATGGAAAAAAAAGAAAAAAAAGGGCCCAGGTTCGATTCCCGGCTGGGTTGGAGATTATCTCTACCCAAGGACTGGGTGTTGTGTTGTCCTGATCGTTACCATTTCATCCCCATCGACGCGCAAGTCGACGAAGTGGCGTCAAATCGAAAGACTTTCACCCGGCGAACGATCTACCCGACGGGAGGCCCTAGTCACACGACATTTACATTTTAGTGACTGACTGCTGATCTTAATCCTTCAGGTAGTGCACGGCGGCCGACACGGCTACCCTGTGTTTGCAATCCTAAATTCTTGCTCATATTATGGAAAATTATTTTCTATTACGTAGCTAAATTCGTTTATACAACTTGTGCATATTTGACAGGCTCGAAGAACACATATACTGTACATTTCGTTAAACTATTGAGCTGTGATACTAAGGCTAACATTCTGAGGAACCCGACATATTATTCAGTTTTAAATATCTAATTAAGCTTTTTTATACCTTCTTTATTGCAGGTATAACAGAACAAATGGAAACCAGGAACTGATCAACTTTTTGAAGCTTTTGCCTAATCTTACATATAGTAATTTCAATCACGCAGCTAAGTATAATAAAGACTATATCGACCCATCTCAATACCTCGACGTGATTCATAAGGTAAGTCGACAAATTTTTTCACATATTAGTAAGAGCACTTAACGAGAGAAGTAGAGAGCATTTGAAAAGTTTTAAGCACCCCTAAGTGCAACAGAATGTTTTCCCTAAAGAGCTTGATACAAATGAAGGAATGGTCCAACCAAAATGCTTGTGGCTACATCCAATGTCTTCGCAGTAAACCTGGATTACTGGTCACAGCATTTCGTAGTCAGTATCCTTGGGATGAACGAGCAGACAGTCTCAACGGATCACTGAAATGCTTGGAAGAGGGCGATTTTTACTATATCGTACACAGAATGTAACAAAAAGATATGGCTAGAACTACAGAAAACATTTCTCACATGTAGAGGAAGAAAATATCTTACACGGACATGCGCCTGGGGGTGCTTTATTTCTTCATTAGAGCTCAGTTTCTACAACTCTTCAGCACAGTGGTCATGGGAAACACACAGGAAAAGAACGTATCAGCACAGTATGAAATACTTTCCTAAATGCAGTGTTCAAAATGACTTTTGTTAGCATATATATATGCATCAACCACTGTCGCATTGAATCCCTGATGCACTGATGTATCCCTGGTGAACTGAGTATTGTTTCACAGCTTTCCACAGGATGGACACGAAGATTCTGTACATCTTGTATTGGGCTCCCATACATAAGAGTTTTAAATTGTCCCCACAAATGAAAGTATAGTGGATTTATATCCAGAGAGTGGGGAGCCCAAGCAATTGGGCCACCGTTATCTATCCATCTGTCACAGAATGTGTTACTTAGAAGCCTATTAACATCAACAAAACACCGAAATGAGGGGCTTCTCTATCATGCATGAAGTACGTATTTTGTCGCACTCGTAAAGGCACACGTTCTAGCAGAACAAGTAGAGTATTCTCTAAGAAAACAAGGTAAGATTCTTCGTTGAGCCTCGCTAGAAGAACATGAGGCCCTAACAAGCAATCACCAACAATTCCGGCCCAAAGGTTGACACAGAATTTTTGTTGATGAAGTGCTTGCAAAATTTAGCGAGGATTCTCGACTGCCCATAATAAGAAATAGGAGGCACCCAAAATTGAAACTTGAGAGGCTCCCTTCACTATTTCTCCCTTTCACTAAATTTTTTCCTCCTTCCGACAAGGTTTGAATTCAGCACTACTTTTTGAGTTTTATTTGTTAAGTATTATTCAAGCCAGTAGTGTTTCCCATGATTAAAGTGATTATCAAGAGAAGTAGAAAATGAGCTAATAACATGGAGATAAAGTGTTTCCAGACCCACGTCCACATTAGACATTCACTTCCTCTACGTGTGAGGAATGTTTCCTGAAAGTCTGGCCACACCTTTTGGTTCACCCTGCATTAAGGTTTTTTCTTGTTCCTTTCACGGACGGAGCGAGGGAAGAACGAATGTTGAGTACAAACTGTTGTTTTCCACATTTTATCTGCACGATTTCTTGGAACTGACACGCAGAGCACCGAAAAAAATACCTGGTATATGCCCTGAAAGACGCAGTGCTTAACAGCAATCGTTCTTCCCACGACGCATACACGAGTGGAACAGGATAAGGGGGAAGAGGTACTGGTATACAAAATATCCTCCGCTACAAACCGTAAGGTGGCTTGTGGAGCACAGGTGGAGATGTAGACGTTTTGTGAGTAGGTTCTTTGAATGTCTACCAGTTACGAGTTTTCATCACTGCTGTCACGATCTCCCACGAGTCAAAGAAGCCTATGATCAGTCGCGCGGCCTTTCATTACATATCCTCGACGTCACTTGTTAGTCCGATCTGATATGAGCTGCACAAATGTTTTGCATACAATATACACACATCAAAAAAAGTTTTGAATCACCCCGGTTCCCAGAACTCCTGAAGATAGACGTTGACTGTGGATATTGTAACACAGACACAGTCCCTTTGACTGTTCAGAGATGTCACTAAACCCACCCAAAGATGTAAACAACCATACATGAGCAGCGCCTATTAGACGGAGGGGGTCCGACAGCATATCAGTTCCAGTCATTCCACAAGGAAGGAGGTACACGGCTCGTGTTGTCTGTAGTTTAACCATGCCTAGACGGCCAATACCGCGGTTCGATCGCGTCCGCATTGTTACTTTGTACCAGGAAGGGCTCTCAACAAGGGAAGTGTCGAGGCGTCTCGGAATGAACCAAAGCGATATTGTTCGGACAAGGAGGAGATACAGAGTGACAGGAACTGTCGATGACATGCCTCACTCAGGCTGCCCAAGGGCTACTGCTGCAGTGGATAACCGCAATCTACGAATTATGGCTCTGAGGAACTCTGACAGCAAAGCCACCGTGTTGAATAATGCTTTTCGTGCAGCCACAGGACGTCGTGTTAAGAGTCAAACTGTGCGCAATAGGCTTCATGATGCGCAACTTCACTCCCGACATCCATGGCGAGGTGCATGTTTGCAATCACGACACCATGCAGCGCGGTACAGATGGGCCCAACAACATACCGAATGGACCGCTCAGAATTGGCATCTCGTTCTCTTCACCGATGAGTGTCGCTTGTGCCTTCAACCAGGCAATCGTTGCACACATGTTTGGAGGCAACCCGGTCAGGTTGAACGCCTTAGACACACTGTGCAGCAAGGTGGAGGTTCCCTGCTGTTTTGGGATGGCATTGTGTGATGCCGACGTACGCCGCTGGTGGTAATGGAAGGCGCCGTAACGGCTGTACGATACGTGAATCCCATCCTCCGACCGATAGTGCAACCATATCGGCAGCATATTGGCGAGGCATTCGCCTTCATGGACGACAATTCGCGCCCCCATCGTGCCCATCTTGGGAATGACTTCCTTCAGGATAACGACATCTCTCGACTAGAGTGGCTAGCATGTTCTCCAGACATGAACCCTATCAAATATGCCTGGGATAGATTGAAAAGGGCTGTTTATGGACGACGTGACCCAAAAACCACTCTGAGGGACCTACGCCTAATTGCCGTTGAGGAGTGGGACAATCTGGACCAACGGTGCCTTGATGAACTTGTGGATAGTATGCCACGAAGAATACAGGCATGCATCAATGCAAGAGGACGTGCTACTGGGTATTAGAGGTACCAGTGTGTACAGCAACCTGGACCACCACCTCTGAAGGTCTCACTGTATGGTGGTACAATATGCAATGTGTGGTTTTCATGAGTAATAAAAAGGGCGGAAATGATGTTTATGTTGATCTCTACTACAGTTTTCTGTACAGGTACCGGAACTCTCGGAACTGAGGTGATGCAAAACTTTTTTTGATGTGTGTATTTTGTAGGAAATCTGTAGTTGGCCAATATCCTACTGATTAATCGTTGCCTGCTATTTGATTTACCAAAAATTGAGCTTCTTCAGTCGTTGCATTTCAAATTTTGAGCCATTTTTGCACCCAAATATTTCTATGATATGTCTGACAAGTTGTGGCTCATTAACCCTGTAGTCAAAGGATATCACGCTTTCACATTCCGTGATGTGCACAGCTTCTCATTTCTCTATGTTAAGAGCCAGTTGCCAGCGTTTATATGAGGCCGATATTTTGTCGATATCTAAATGGGCGTTACAAATGTCTACCTCATAGATACTAGTTTTATCTGCGAAAAGCGTGAGATTGCAACCAATACTATCCGCTAAGTGTTTAATGTATAGCGTGAGCAGCAGCAGGTGCTATTATACAGGATGTAACAATAAGCTATAGCCAAACTTTCAGGAAGCATTCCTCACGCTTAGAGGAAAAAAGTATATTATACCGACATGGGTCCAGAAACGTTTTATTTTCTTGTTAGAGCACATTTTCTAAATCTTTTCGAAATCATATTAATCACGGGAAGAAAAACGTACGAGTATTACATGAAACGTTTTCTCACATGAAATGTTCAGTATAGCCTCTTGGTTACGTTTGGTTGAAATGTACATTAAGTTGTAATTCTAAGGTTCACCACCAACGTTTGTTGATCCAATTGAACTAAGATAATGGTGACATGCAACCCACTTCATTGCTTGTGTTGACATGCGACTAACTTTATTGCTTGCGTTGAATATGCGTAGGCTTTTAAATAACAAATTCCGTGAAAGACGGATAGATAGAGGTGGATCAATTCCTTGGCCTTGGCCTCCACGCAATCTGGACCTAAACTTGTAACACTGGGTGTTATGTTGATGTTGCAATCTGACTAGCCCCGCTGTGGTTGACCCATCTCAGATGTTACACAAAACTTATTTAATTGAGCCTAACTGAATAATGTTCTTAAATAACCTATTCAGACTAATCCTATTTAAATAAGGATAGTAGGATGCTATCAAGTTGTTTATTACAAAAAATCAAGGAAATTGCAAAATAGGATCTGCACAATTACAACATTCAATTTCTCCTACTGATTAGCACTCCGTCGTCAGGCCATGAGTGGCCTACCGGAACCATCCGACCGCCGTGTCATCCTCGGTGGAGGATGCGGATAGGAGGGGCGTGGGGTCAGCACACCGCTCTCCCGGTCGTAATGATGGTATTCTTGACCGAAGCCGCTACTATTCGGTCGAGTAGCTCCTCAATTGGCATCACGAGGCTGAGTGCACCTCGAAAAATGGCAACAGTGCATGGCGGCCTGGATGGTCACCCATCCAAGTGCCGACCACGCCCGACAGCGCTTAACTTCGGTGATCTCACGGGAACCGGTGTATCCTATTGATTAGACTAAGTTTAAGATTGGCTCAACACCTATCTTCTATGCAAAATAGCACCACCAATTTTCACGACATGAACACTTAAATGCTTGATACCGTCTAGCCTCTTTGTTCGTAAAAACCCCGACCCTCACTGGCGCTGACAAAGGAGAGCTCAGAGAACAATTTAGTGGAACTGAAGACATTTATCGTTACGGTTCCCTATTTCTCAAGCCGTGGTGCTTTATCACCATAAATAGTCGAGTGGAAAGCACGTCTGCCGCTTCGATTTTCGGAAGGCTGCGGTCGGCATGGAGACAAAATATGAAGTTCAGATGTGAATTTAACTACACAGAGAACGTGTGGCTGCGTCCGCAAACAGCTGCTTTCGATGTTACACATGTACAGAGTCCATTCATGAGTCATGACAGTTTGCTTGCACACTCGCCAGGATAAGACACTTGACTTAAGTGCACTGTCGTAAATGAGCGCTTCGTAATGCCTGAAGCACCAAGGAGAAGCACAGATTTGTCCTTCTGTTCGCAGAGAAACAAAATAATTCTGCTTGAAGTTTCACAATCGGTATTTTCTTAGACTAAGTTTGAGAGTGACCACTGTACGCATTGCCAGCAATGTCTCAAACAAATACAGGGCGTCCGAAAAGTCTTTCCCTGATTACATAAATTGATAACTCAGGCTAGAAGTAAGATACAAATATGAAACTGGTGTCTAATTATTTACAAACTATCGAAGTTTTTTTCACAGATCAGTAAACTTCCACATGAGTACCCTTGGTAGTACGTCCAAAGGTGAATGTTTGGTGCGCGCTATTGCACGATCGAATTATGGGACCATTCTTCTTCGCTGAGGCTACCATCACATCTGCAGTGTATCTGGACATGTTGCAACTGTATGCTGTTCCTCAGCTGCTTCAGTGTCACCCCGATTTCAGTAAGGCGGTGCACCGCCTCATTGGGGTTTGGACGTCCGTGCCTGTCTCGATATGACCTTTCCTGGGCGATGGATTGGTCGTGATGGGCCAACGGTTTGGCCTCCACGCTCTCCTGACATAACCCCATTAGACTTCTTTTTATGGGGTTATGTTAAGGACAAGGTCTACCGAACACGTGTACCAGATCTTGAAACCCTGCGACAACGGATAACCACAGTTGCTGAATCGATCCCTCCAGTGATGTTGGCTAATGTGTGGACGGAAATTGAATATCGGCTAGATGTGCTACGTGCCACCAAGGGTACTCATGTGGAAGTTTACTGATGTGTGAAAAAAACTTTGATAGTTTGTAAACAATTAGGCACCAGTTTCATATTTGTATCTTATTTCTAGCCTGAGTTATCAATTAATGTAATCAGGGAAAGACTTTTCGAACACCCTGCATAATACGCTCTCCGGTGATGTTTGTCGGAGGGACATCCACCAGGAAGCTCACGACACTTTCTGCCTCAATATTAGCTAACTTCGGTTCACTATTGCACATTCTCGACTCAGCCAATGACGGCCTTCATTACAACCTGATTTCTTCTCACCCTTTCTACACATGAAACCGCTGTCCAACTCCGAGCAGTTCACACAAAAATGTTCTACAAATTTCTCAAATAATTAAAGCAACGTCCGCCTGAAGAGCTTAGCCATTCACAGGGCCTTCTGGAAACAGCGGCGGGAAAGTGCTGTGCATTCTACGTGAGAAGAATTTTTAAAGACTGACTGCCGGGTGCCTGTGTGGCGACAGGAAACGCAATCCGACAGGACAAAAGAAAACTGCAGATTATTCTTGTTAGATGGCACTTTACTGCCTCCTTTCAATTTCCGCCCGCTCCACTGCCAACGAGAGGCGGGACTCACTGCGCCGCTCCACACGACGGCTTCGCAGCGGGCTGTAAAAATTCTGCCCTTCGACCGCTGAACAAAAAAACTCCCTGCTCGCTCCCGACATGCCCGAAGTCCACGGCTTCCTCAGCCTCTCTCGCTGTCTTAGCCAACGGAAAAATTATTTTTGTAAAGCACGCTGTACTGCAGATGTCCCGTATCAACCAGTACGATTAATAAGCTGATAACTCCACCTAACATTCGATCTCAGATGATATAAATACGTTAATCGAATCGACCAAATTAATTACGTTAATTGATCATACACTAATGGCCTTTAATATTGCTACACCACGGAGATGACGTGCTACAGACGCGAAATTTAACCGACAGGAAGAAGATGGTTCAAATGACTCTAAGCACTATGGGACTTAACATCTGAGTCATCAGTCCCCTAGACCTAGAACTACTTAAACCTAACTAAGCAAAGGACATCACACACATCCATGCCCCAGGCAGGACTCGAACCTGCGACCGTAGCAGCAGCACGGTTCCGGACTGAAGCGCCTAGAACCGCACGGCCATAACTGCCGGCGGAAGAAGATGCTGTGATATGCAAATGATTAGCTTTTCAGAGCATTCACACAAGGTTGGCGCCGGTGGCGACACCTACAACGTGTTGACATGAGGAAAGTTTCCAACCGATTTCTCATACACAAACAGCAGTTGACCGGCGTTGCCTGGTGAAACGTTGTTGTGATGCCTCGTGTAAGAAGGAGAAAAGCGTACCATCACGTTTCCGACTTTGATAAAGGTCGGAATGTAGCCTAACGCGATTGCAGTTTATTGTATCGCGACATTGCTGCTCGCATTGCTCGAGATCCAATGACTGTTAGCAGATTATGGAACCGGTGGGTTCAGGAGGGTAATACGGAACGCCGTGGTGGATCCCAACGGCCTCGTACCACTAGCAGTCGAGATGACAGGCATCTTATCCGCATGGCTGTAACGGATCGTGCAGCCACGTCTCGATCCCTGAGTCAATAGATGGGGACGTTTGCAAGACAACAGACATCTGCACGAACAGTTCGACGACGTTTGCAGCAGCATGGACTATCAGCTCGGAGACCATGGCTGCGGTTACCCTCAACGCAGCATCACAGACTGGAGCGCCTGCGATGGTGTACTCTACGACGAACCTGGGTGCACGAATGGCGAAACGTCATTTTTTCGGATGAATCCAGGTTCTGTTTACAGCATCATGATGGTCGAATCCATGTTTGGCGACATCGCGGTCAACGCACATTGGAAGCGTGTATTCGTCATCGCCATACTGGCGTATCACCCGGCATGATGGTATGGGGTGCCATTGGTTACACGTCTCGGTCACCTCTTGTTCGCATTGACGGCACTTTGAACAGTGGACGTTACATTTCAGATGTGTTACGACCCGTGGCTCTACCCTTCATTCGATCCCTGCGAAACCATACATTTCAGCGGCATAATGCACGACCGCGTATTGCAGGTCCTGTACGGGCCTTTCTGGAAACAGAAAATGTTCGACTGTTGCCCTGGCCAGCACATTCTGCAGATCTCTCACCAATTGAAAACGTCTGGTGAATGGTGGCCGAGCAACTGGCTCGTCACAATACGCCACTCACTACTCTTGATGAGCTGTGGTATCGTGTTGAAGCTGCATGGGCTGCTGTATCTGTACAGGCCATCCAAGCTCTGTTTGACTCAATGCCCAGGCGTATCAAGGCCGTTATTACGGCGAGAGGTGGTTGTTCTGGGTACTTATTTCTCGGGATTTATCACCCAAATTGCGTGAAAATATAATCACATGTCTGTTCTAGTATAATATATTTGTCCAATGAATACCCGTTTATCATCTGCATTTCTTCTTGGTGTAGCAGTTTTAATGTCCAGGAGGTAAAATATTACCGCCTTATAAACGCACTAGGCTTAGGAGCATTGGAGAGTTCTTGCATACGGAAGCCCTGCATGAGATGTACAGAGTCTTCACGCTCGTGTTATAGAAGGCTGTGAAACAACACACAGTTCTCCAGGGATACATCAGCGCATCAGGGATTCAATGCAAAAACAGGTTGATGCTTGTGTATTTGCGAACGGAGGGCTTTGAATATTTCATTTAGGAACGTGTTTCATACTGTGCTGATACGTCCTTTTCCTGTGTGTTTTGCATAATTAATTTGGTTATGAAGAGAAGCAGAAAATGTTTCCAGGTGCATGTCCATATAACGTATTTTCTTCTTCTGTGTGTGAGGAATGTCTCCTGTAAGTTTGGGCACATCTTTTGGTTACACCCCGCATTCCTATAAAGCACATCAGGTATTACTGCTGTGTATGTAGATGGCTTTCCATCCAGGATAACATGTTATGACTGCGTCGGTCGTTTTATTGGCCGCTATCCGTATGGGCAATGTACGAACTAATTTTTTAGTTTGACTTGTTGTGATATCATAGGTGTCGCTCATGCACCAGCGCTGTAATGTCCACACATTTATTACATTGAATCTAAACACTTTTAAGTAAGTTGGCAAGTTAGCGAATAATTTACAAACAAGTGAAATGACTGGATATATCCCACAGGATTAATAATGTTGACGAGACTAGGGGATTATAGTTTACACCAAGTAAATGTGTCTTGAATAATGTTCATACGAAACTTCGTGGCAGATTAAAACTGTGTGCCGGACCGAGACTCGAACTCGGGACCTTTGCCTCTCGCGGGCAAGTGCTCTACCAACTGAGCTACCCAAGCACGACTCACGCCTCGTCCTCACAGCTTTACTTCCGCCAGTACCTCGTCTCCTACCTTCCAAACTTCGCAGAAGGTCTCCTGCGAACCTTGCAGAACTAGCACTCCTGGAAGAAAGGGTACTGCGGAGACATGGCTTAGCCACAGCATGGGGGATGTTTCCAGAATGAGATTTTCACTCTGCAGCGGAGTGTGCGCTGATATGAAACTTCCTTGGAGATTAAAATTGTGTGCCGGACCGAGACTCGAACTCGGGACCTTTTCCTTTCGCGGGCAAGTGCTCTACCGGAGAGCTTCTGTGAAGTTTGGAAAGTAGTAGACGAGGTACTGGCGGAAGTAAAGCTGTGAGAACGGGGCGTGAGTCGTGCTTGGGTAGCTCAGTTGGTAGAGCACTTTCCCGCGAAAGGCAAAGGTCCCGAGTTCGAGTCTCGGTCCGGCACACAGTTTTAATCTGCCAGGAAGTGTCATAGCAGCGCACACTCCGCTGCAGAGTGAAAATCTCATTCTGGGAATATCCATACGTGTGAATGTTGTGGCCTCACATAAACTCCAGTTTCAAATGAAAAGCATTAATAATTAATGTACACAGTGCGAGCACAGCATCGAATACAGAAGCAAGTGAGAGCGAAGTTCATTTAGCGGCACATTAATTCACGGAAATCAAGAGCAAACACTGTAAGTCCAAAAAATGCAGTTTCCCACTATCAACTGCGACGTAAACGTAAGTTAGTTATGGCAAATAGCCATTCAGAAACAAGGAACAAATCCACGAACAAAGTTAAATTTCATAAAATCGTGCACAAACACCGAAAAAACAATCGAATGAGTACTCTGAAAAGTTAAAGCACAGCTGCTTGGGCACATAGCCCTCTCGACAGACTCACCAACAGCGACCGACCAATGCACAAACCAGCAAAAGACCCCACGCGTCCTACAGCTCGCTCTTTAATGCTTTATGTGACATCTCATACTATTGAATCACAGTAGATACTCAATGACAGCCGTTCATATCTAAACCTACCTGTACATAAACAGAATATATCAGACTTAAAAATATTGCAGTCTTTTGCGACTTTCCATCGAAAAACCACACAATATCGAACAAGCTCGTAAATACATATGTTCAATTTGAAGAATGAGTGTCCTCTTTAGTTGCAATATCTTTTATTTACTTATTTTAGTCATTATAATTCGCGTCTCCATGGCAGTTTTATACAATTTTATTAATGGTAATTTACATAACCAATCAATTAGAGCATATCAAATAGTAAATTGTGGGTACTCATCAGTTATGAAGTTAAGGCAATGATCGAGGAAACTCATTCTGCCTCCATACCACTGACTGCTTTTCCATTGGCTGAAGACAATCTCCACCCAAAGTAAATCGTTCTTACGTTCTACATACCTGATCTGACTTTACAAAACCATTTTCGAGACTAAAATAACATATTACAACGATATTTAAATAAAGGAATGTTATAAATATTCGGTCACATTCAAAACACTTACAATAATTATAAATAAATGTTTATCCATAAATAAATGATCCAGCAGTTTTGCGCAACTGCGCTCATGATGAATGACCATAGATTATTGTTAAGCACGGTTTAAACAATTATTTATGCTAGCTTGACAAAAGTGTCTTTTAGGCCCTCTTTACAATAGTGGTTCCAGCTAATACAAGCGACTGACCACTTTTAAATTACCATGGTTTTATAATAGCACTTGCAGTTAACATTTGAATAAAGTTACTGACAAAATAGTAGACTGCTCATTAAGTAAATGCACAAATGTGACAAAATATGAGGTACTGATGCTGCGTTCATTTGTTGTATAAATGATAAGGATACAATGTTCGGTCGCAGGTTCGTATCCTGCCTCGGGGATGGATGTGTGTGATGTCCTTAGGTTAGTTAGGTTTAAGTAGTTCTAAGTTCTAGGGGAC
The DNA here is from genome assembly GCF_023864345.2 of Schistocerca serialis cubense. Taxonomy (NCBI): domain Eukaryota; kingdom Metazoa; phylum Arthropoda; class Insecta; order Orthoptera; family Acrididae; genus Schistocerca; species Schistocerca serialis. The sequence goes on from NC_064640.1 coordinate 218,250,846, forward strand.
TGATGACCTCAGATGTTAAGTCCCATAGTGCTCAGAGCCATTTGAACCATTTTTTGTGTGTCCCTAACTTATCCCAATTATCCAGCCGTGGAAAGAGGACTTAGAGTTTACCTTTGAATCCGAACCACTTGTCTCTAGCGACTCCTCACATCGTTGAGATGTAAAGGCTACGTTAAAAGGAAGACTGAAAAATTGGTGATCCGATCTAGAATCTATTCCACAACTTCTCAGTTTCGAGGCAAGCTCTTTACCGCAAGACCACCAAAACCGGCATATGTGTAGATTGTTCATCTGTGGTGAGTGAGTTTACGAGTATCAGAATATGCGTCATATATGGCCGTATCTTTTGACTGCTTTAGCTTAGATGCTTAAATGATTTAAATCGTCTCTGAACCGTAGACATCAGTATTTGACATAAACTTACACTGTGCATTATCTTCATAAGCAGAAAATAATGATTCGTTCTAACAAAAAATTTAAAAAATACAGAATCATAGGCCTTGCGAATCTTCAGAATATAACATAACGCATGTAATGTCAGAAAATGGACGTTATGTGTTACGAACTGCATCCAGGACGTGTGTCCATCGCAGTTGGCATCTGTTTCAGTAAATGAAGCGCGTTGGGGTCGCAAAATACGAAAAGCGACCAGGTAACTGGAACTAGTGCTGCTACTGTTCGAGAACGCAGTCTGCGCTCTGCTGGTTTCACAGAAGAATCTGTCCAGGAGCTTGGCTGGAAATCACTCCGTATTGAACTTCGTCTTCTAATAGAGCGCCCTCAAACATTTTTCTTTCTAGCTCCTTATGGAACAACCATCAGGAAAACGATATGAAGGAAAGATAGATCGCTTCTCACCGTAAAGGTGACAAGTCGAAATGCAGACAGGCAAACGAAAAGACACATTATGAATTACCTCGAAGAAAACGGTCTATTGACACGCAGTCAACATGGATTCAGAAAACATCGTTCCTGTGAAACACAACTAGCTCCTTATTCCCATGAAGTGTAGAGTGCTATTGACAAGGGATTTCAGATCGATACCGTATTTCTGGATTTCCGGAAGGCTTTTGACACTGTACCAACCAAGCGGCTCGTAGTGAAATTGCGTGCCTATGGCATATCGTCTCAGTTATGTGACTGGATTTGTGATTTCCTGTCAGAGAGGTCCCAGTTCGTAGTAATTGACGGAAAGTCATCGAGTAAAACAGAAGTGATTTCTGGTATTCCCCAAGGTAGTGTTATAGGCCCTTTGCAGTTCCTTATCTATATAAACAATTTGGGAGACAATCTGAGCAGCCGTCTTCGGTTGTTTTCAGATGACGCTGTCGTTTAGCGACAGAAAATCAAAACAAACTGCAAAACGATTCAGAAAAGATATCTGAATGGTGCGAAAAGCTGCAGTTGGCCCTAAGTAACGAAAAGTGTGAGGTCATCCACACGAGTGCTAAAAGGAACTCGTTAAACTTCGGTTACACGATAAATCAGTCTAATCTAAAGCCGTAAATTGAACTAAATAAATAGGTATTACAATTACGAACAACTTAAATTGGAAGAAACACATAGAAAATGTTGTGTGGAAGGCTAACCAAAGACTGCGTTTTATTGGCAGGACACCAAGAAAATGTAACAGACCTACTAAGGAGACTGCCTACACTACGCTTGTCCGTCCTCTTTTAGAATACTGCTGCGCGGTGTGGGATCCCTACCAGATAGGACTGACGGAGTACATCGAAAAAGTTCAAAGAAAGGCAGCACGTTTTGTATTATATGGGAGAGTGTGTCACAGAAATGATACAGGATTTGGGCTGGACATCATTAAAAGAAAGGCGTTTTTCGTTGCGACGGAATTTTCTCACGAAATTCCGATCACCACCATTCTCCTCCGAATGCGAAAACATTTTTTTGACACCGACCTACATAGGGAGGAACGATCACCACGATAAAATAAGGGAAATCAGAGCTCGTACGGAAAGATATAGGTGTTCATTTTTTCCGCGCGCCATACGAGATTGGAATAATAGAGAATTGTGAAGGTGGTTCGATGAACCCTCTGCCAGGCACTTAAATGTGATTTGCAGAGTATCCATGTAGATGTAGATTAGGTGTCGGCCAAAGCCTTCGTCAGAAAAGGAGACAAATACACATTCATTCATACGAGCAGGCACACCGCACGCACACATGGTCGCCATCTCCAGCAGGTCGGACTTGTGCCTGTCTGCAACTCAAAGTGTCATCTTTACGGTGAGTAGCAGTCTATATTTTCCGTATATTGTTGACATTCCGAACTTTTGTGAACAAAAATGCATTTTCAACTTGGTTTGACGGCATCTCTATCTCTAAACCAGTAGCTTTCTATAGGCGTGGAATCGAGAAACTGCCTGACCATCGTCAGGCCGTATTAGTTAATAGCGGCGCGGGAGAGGGACAAATTATTGTTAACTAATTTTTCTCCTCTGTTTTTCAGTTATGTTCAATAAACAAACGAGAACCACTACAATACGAGTATATGCTCTATTCTAATACAAATGAATTACAGTTTATCAGAGTGCTCTGATGTGCATGATAGAAGTCAAATGTAATAAAACAAGCAGTATTTGTAATATGAGTGAACCATAACATCACGCATTAGCAAGATATTAGACACCAATATGGTCTGTGTCTATTTGAAGTCCCTTGTCCTTCCCAGGAAACATTGCGGGATTACCAAGAAAATATATAAACCTCGCAGTGAGAGTAGATCGGAAAAGGAACCTAGTTTACAAACTCTTCAATGCTACATATAATCAATTGAATTGTGGATTCGCAAAAAACTATGATGCGTGGAGATATGAGCAAAAAAATATAAGTTTTAACCAGGAAGCGAAGTCACAGTTTCCCAAATTTTTGACTATATATCTAGTGGTTACTAAATAGAAACTGTAATGAGACTTAAGATGGTGGAGTTAAGATTTCGTTAATGGTTTTTGATCTGGAGGCTGATAGCTCGATCGGAGGAAATGTAAAACGGGGACAAAATGTTTAGACTCCACCGAGAATAGAACTATATCTAAGGCAGCATTCTCTGTGCAGGGTGGTGACACTAGCGCTTAGCTAGCGCGTCGGTACTCCTAGGAGTGCACTCTCACTGCGTTATTGTTGACTAATAAAGATAATTAGTAACAACATATGTTTTTGAGTGGGGTCCGCCTTCAGCAAAATACTATTTTGTTTTTGTCCCAGACATGTTTCGCTGCAGTTGTAGCATCTTCAGTGTTTTTTTTACTATTGTTATGGCTGTTAAACATAAAGAATGTTCTTTACTGTTTAAATAATACAAATATTAGTTTCTAAATCGTAATTACAGGTTTTTGAGGAGCACATAAAATTGTGTATTCGTACCTTCTTACCACATGGTGTGGTTTTCCTGCAACTATATACAACTTAATGTAGGCAAAACATTTATGTAAAATTACGATTTCTAAACTGTTGTGGCTATGCCTGAGATTAATAATTTATGTAAAAGATTGCGAGTGTGTATCTATTTACATTATGTTTCACTTACAGTTCCTTTTTACATCATCTTCTTCATTGCCAAGTTCGGTGCTTTGAGTTGACACTGTCACTGTCACTGTCTATCAGTTGTGATAACAAGGTGGCGGGCTGTGGAACAGTAGAAGGCGTGAAAACAACATGGCAGACAGTGGAATGGAACAGTTGAAGATGTCATTGGCGGTTGTTTTGAATTTCTCAGAGAGAGAGAGAGAGAGAGAGAGAGAGAGAGAGAGGGTGTGTGTGTGTGTGTGTGTGTGTGTGTGTGTGTGTGTGTGTAAAGAAAGAGGGAGAGTGACAGAGAGAATAGGTTTTATCATTATTATTATATATATATATTTTTTTAATTTTATATGTGTGTATCTATGTATGTGTCTGTGTGTGTGTGTGTGGGGGGGAGGGGGGGGGGATGTTCTATAGATAGGTGTTATCTACTAATTCTGTGAGGGTAGAGAACAGAGATCCATTGCAGAGAGCTGTGTACTCATTTATTACTTGCTTTCCTTCAACAATGGCTTTTTGTATTTGATAATTTTCTTCAATTATTAGTTTTTGTGGGGGGCTGTTGCTGCATCGCCCGCATCTCGTGGTCGTGCGGTAGCGTTCTCGCTTCCCACGCCCGGGTTCCCGGGTTCGATTCCCGGCGGGGTCAGGGATTTTCTCTGCTTCGTGATGGCTGGGTGTTGTGTGCTGTCCTTAGGTTAGTTAGGTTTAAGTAGTTCTAAGTTCTAGGGGACTGATGACCATAGATGTTAAGTCCCATAGTGCTCAGAGCCATTTGAACCATTTTTTTTGTTGCTGCATTTGAGAATTTAAAAATCAGTGTTGATGTCTGTTGGGATATGTTTATTGTCCATAAGGTGTTCAAGGCAACGGCCTTACAGCAGTGGATACACCAGTTCCTGTCAGATCATCGAAGTTAAGCGCTGTCGGGCGTGGCCGGCACGTGGATGGATGACCATCCGGGCCGCCATGCGCTGTTGCCATTTTTCGGGGTGCACCAGCCTCGTGATGCCAATTGAGGAGCTACTCGACCGAATAGTAGCGGCTCTGGTCAAAGAAAACCATCATAACGACCAGGAGAGTGGTGTGCTGACCACACGCCCCTCCTATCCGCATCCTCACCTGAGGATGACACGGCGGTCGGATGGTCCCAGTGGGCCACTTGTGGCCTGAAGACGGAGTGCATAAGGTGTTCAGCAAATGTGGAGTGACAGCTGTTACTTTTTAATGCTCTCCTGTGTTCTGTATATCTGGTATTAAAGTTTCTGCTTGTCTGTCCTATATAAACTGATTTGCAGTCCTGGCATATTAGCTGGTAAATACCAGATGTGTTGTGTTTGTCTGTGCTTATGTTGGTTGTCCTTAGTTTCCTCTGTGTTGAGTTAGTAATGTTAAATATGAGATTTATTGTATATTCTGTGTCGACTGACCTTCCTTGAATCAAGTAATAAATATGACACCCCAGTGTTATAAATGAGAATCATTCAGATCATTTATCGAAAATGACGACGAAATACCGAGTGAATATAGCAGGACAATTCTGAACCGCTCCAGGAAGTAAACTGATGATAACGTAATTACCAAACGTATTCTACAACGTGATTCTCCATTAGACTAGCGATAGGAAGAATACTTTTGCTGAGACCGATGACCGTAGCAGTCTGGTCCCTTTAATCCCACAAACCAACCAACCAATACTCTTGCTCAGCCGACGTGCTAATCTGGGTAGCACGTGGGAAGCCAGCCTTTTGAACATGCGGCGACGCCTCTTGCTACCCCTCTGACTGACAGCCGAAAGATCTGAAGCAGAGCTCAATGATTTTGATCTAAAGCATAGTTACGAATAATAGCTAGACTCACCGGTTGTAGCTCAAACACACAAATAAATAGACCGCCCTTCAGTAGCTGCTGTAACTACTGTTTTCCATCAAACTGTGAAACTCATTTCCCAGTTGCCATTAACTACTTTTTATTTTCCAGCATCAGCTGTTGTTATCCTGCAAATATTATGCGGAGATAGCTCTTTTTATTCTTCTGATGATTATGAACTTATTTCTTACGATGTCTATCATTGGCATGACACTAGGTTTCAAATCAAGGAAGCGAAGTGTGCTTAAAAACTTGCAAAGAAATGGACCCGGCGAGTATGTCCAGATAAAATCCGAGTCGTGTTTCTGTTAACACGAAAGGAGAAGCAGCTGTCACCAGAATATGTAAAAAGGAACATAAAACGCTGACATTACTGGCTGTATTGTCTGAAATATGTCTTGATTGAGACTGCCATTCAGTATGTAATAATTAAAATAACTAACAATATCATATATTTGTCGTGATTACATTCTAATCTCTGATATAGCTTCGTCAATGAAAATGAAATGCGTCTGAAGAATGACCGTGTCAACATGCAATGCATTTCACACAGAGGGAAGACAAGTTATCTGTCAAGCTGAGGGTGGGGTGAAGTTTCTACGCAACGCTTTGGATCTGCCGATGTTTGCCTTACAATTAGTTCCTGATTTTTCATGCTAGCGGAGCTTCCAGGCTGTATGAAACTTCATATGAGAGTTGACATAGCGTAATTGTTAAAACAGACTACTAGGTTCAATGGTAGTCTACTTGGGGCTGAACATGACTCAGTCGGCGACCCTAATTTTAATTTAATTTCACCTTCTGATGTCATGCAAAATGAGTCAGAATTCCTCTTATAGTAGTGTTATCTGCATTCTGAAAGCTCAAAAACAATGTTGTATCGGCTGACAATCAGAACTGCTTGCAGTCATGCGTCGAAGTCTTCATTGTCGTACAGGATTATCGCTTCTCAGCAACTTGTTGCTCACTGCTGTAAGTCGTTGCTTGCTGCAGTTATTGTTTTAATTCCCAGGACCTTTAGTAGGACACTTTTCCACACAAGCGACTTATCAATGTCCCCCCCCCCCCCCCCCCCTTTTTACTCTGCGCCCATTTCCCTCGTCAATCTTCACCATTGACAATTCTCGCTATTAATTGCTATAGCACTGAATACAAACTTGTATTGGGCGTCATGGGCGCCGCAAGCGGCTGCTGCTGATTGTAATATGTCCTTTACAGAAATCTCACAGTCTCTGGGACCTCTCTCGGCTTGGCGCTCCACGCAGGGCTTGTATCGCTTGCTTTCCACTCCTGTTTCTGTGCTGATGTATATCTTTATTTATGGAGTACACATAAATATGGTGCAATGTAAATGTAAGGGCCCTGTTAAATGCACAGCTAATTTGAGTAACAAATCGTAGCGTGTGGTACACAAGCGAAATGATGGTCATTGCACAAGTTCTATGTGTTCAAAATGGTTCAAATGGCTCTGAGCACTATGGGACTCAACATCTGTGGTCATCAGTCCCCTAGAACTTAGAACTACTTAAACCTAACTAACCTAAGGACATCACATACATCCATGCCCGAGGCAGGATTCGAACCTGCGACCGTAGCAATCGCGCGGTTCCGGACTGAGCGCCTAGAACTTCTATGTGTTCAGTTTGATAAATAATCAGTTCACTGCCAGCTATCTTTCAATTTTCAGAATTTTATTGAACGTAATCGCGTCCTGCATGAACGTTCCCAAGAGTATGATACGTTTTAGTAGCCTCATTCAAGACTACACCTCACTTTCGGTGCACTACATCGACTTCTCAAGTTAGAGCCTCATTACAAAAGCTCAAAACAACTACCGAAACCCGAGATACTGGTTGATCCTCAGTGTTGTATCATGCTAGAAAAATGCCGAATGTATTCTAAATATTGGAGGTGCTCATTCTAAATCTTTTGCACAAGAACTTTCACTTTTTTGTGGCACACACATATCCTCATTTGAAAACCGGAAAATAAGAAAATATTTGGAAAATTGTGGAAGTTCCTACGCGACCAAACTGCTGAAGTCATCGGTCCCTAGGCTTACACACTGCTTAATCTAACTAAAACTAACTTACGCTAAGGACGACACACACACCTACGCCCGAGGGAGGACTGGAACCTCCGACGCGGAGAGCCGCGCGAACCGTGGCAAGGTGCCGTCGGCCGCGCGGCTACACAGCGTGGCCTCGGAAAATATGACAGTCGATTCGTTTTAAGCGTGGCTTTACAGAAGAATGATGAAAATTAAGTGTCTGATAGGATAGGATACGATACGAGGAGCTTCGTTGCAGAGACGACGACGAAAAGAATACATGTAAAATATTTATTGAAACAGGATTACAGAACACGCGTTAAGCCAGAAAACACCCTCAGTACTAGAGAGATCCGTATAGGACAAAAGCAGTAAGGGAAGACAGGTATTGAAATACTTGCACCAAATAACTGAAAACGTTTAGTGTAAATGGAGAAGATGGTGCAGGGAAGAAGTCGTGTCGTGCTATATCAGATAATTCAATAGCCCGGAGGGAAAAATACTTCAATAGAGAATTATTTATATGTTGTAGTGATGGTCTTCGAAGACTGGATCGATGCAGTTCTTGACGCTAATTATATCTGCATAACTACTGCAGCCTGCTGCCACTTGAAAGTTCTCACCATATTCAAACTTCGGTCTTTCTCAGCTGTTCTTATCTCCCCCCCCCCCCCCCCCCTCCCCCTCTGCCCCGCTACACACACTTCCACCCACTACCAAATCAGGACGTGTATAATTAAACGATCCTTACTTTTAGTCAACTTGTAAAATAAAACATTTTCTTCCCAGATCGATTCAACTTCTCAATATCCGATCTACCCGTCTAATATTCAGCGGTCTTCAGAGGCACCGAATTTCAAAAGCTTCTTTTTTCTTCTTGTATGAACTGAAGCCCACGTTTAAATTCTGTTCCGGGTTACACCCCAGACAAATACCTTGTTACCTAGATAACAACATACATCTACTACTTTTAGTGTTCTATTTCCGAATCGAATTCCCTCAGCGTCGCCTTGTTTAATGCGAGTAAATTTCACTATACTTGTTGTACCTTTGTTGATATTTATTGTATGACCTCTTTTCACGACACTATCCATTCGCCTCAACTGCGCCTGTACGTGTTTTGCCGTTACCGACAGAATTACAATGTCATCGGTTAAATTTAAGATTTTTATTTGTTTTCTTTGAGCTTTAGTTTCCTTTACAAATAACACCACACCTTGAACGACTAGAGATAGGAGTTCATATTCGCAGGACACGTTCATTAGATATTCTGCAGAAATCTTTAGCATTTGTTTTCTCTGCCTTGTGATGACTGGGTGTTGTGTGATGTCCTTAGGTTAGTTAGGTTTAAGTAGTTCTGAGTTCTAGGGGACTGATGACCATAGATGTTTAGTCCCACAGTGCTCAGAGCCATTTGAACCTTTAGCATTTGAACCATGTCGGCCTGCGTGTTCACTGTCAACTTTCATATCGCTGGCCAACACCACCTACCGGGAAAATGTGCCTGCGGCTCTCATTGTCGCTGTAAACCGAACATAATGGATCAGTGTGACTTGAGAAGACGTGCAAGGTGCCTCTCAGACGTGTGCGCCATCAGTACCGTCAAATCAGTGAGTTTGAAAGAGGGCGCATTGTTGGCATGCGGGAAAGTGATGCATCTACCGGGAAATTGTTACTCGTGTGGGACGAAGCGTTTCGGCAGTGCAATGGGTGTGAGCAGAATGGTTCACGGAAGGCCGTAGGATCCGGCGAGGTGAATCAGGTCGCACCACCCAGACCTACCACCTCCCCCATATGATCGACTCCTCATCCGAATGGCATTGCGGGACCGATCTGCGTTCTCCTCGGCTCTGGTGCAACGGTGGAACATATCGCACACTATCAGGGGTTCATCGCCGTTTGTAATTATTACGGCATGCGTTGATTAAGTTCAGATCGTCCACTTCTCTGCCTACCTTTGACAATTGTGCAGAAACACGCTAGACGGCAATGGTGTATGGAAGGACATCACTGGGTACAAGAATGGCATCAGATAGTGTTTTCGGACGAATCCACGTTATGTTTATTTGAAAATGATGACCGAATATTGTTTCGCTGCAGACGGTGTAGCAGCTTCAAAGTACTGTATTCGCACAAGACATATAGCGCCAGCTCAACGATTTACTGTGTGGGGTGCTATTGGGTACAACCACAAATTACAGCTAGTGCGTGTCCAGGACACTGTGACCAATGTGACCTACGTGAATAACATCCTGCAATCCATAACCAGCCCTTTCTGCACAACCCCCTAGACGCCATTTTTCAGCAAGACAATGCACAACCACATATTGCTGCATGAACACGTGCCATCTTGATGTCACAGGTTGTCAGCCTTTTCCCCTGGACCGGCAGATCACCAGATTTATCGCCAATCGAAAACGTGTGGGATATGGTAGAACGACGGGTGCACCGCTGTGACCCAACGCCAACGAACTCCAATCTCTAGTCGTTCAACGTGTTCTGTTTTTTCTGAACATGAGTGTAATATTAAATTGTACGTGCAATTCATTAAAGATGAATAATTGCAAAGTTTGTTGCAATGCTCAAAAAGAGTTCTTTCTCTTTGTGCCGATAAATATTATTACAATTATTAATTTGGCACCACTTCCTTAACGAATGTTTACTACTCTTTTCGTTGCACTACTCAGAATTTACATATCTTTAACAGTTCATTAGTTATGGAGGAAATTAAGCAAAATTATAAATAAAAACAGAAACATTCAACAAAAAGATTTAAATTGTGTGTAACGACCTGGGCCAATGCATGCTGCCCTCCTGTGTGTGTACTTGTTTTACGGATCGTCAACGAGGTTATTAGAGACGGAACACAGCTCACAGGTTAGGGAAAGATGGGGAAGGAAATCTACCGTCCTCTTTCAAAGGAATCATCCCGGCAGTTTCCTGAAACGATGTAGGGAAATCACGGGAAACCTAAATCAGGATGGCCGGGCGTGGGTTTGAAGCGTTGTCCTACCGAATGCGAGTGCAGTGTGCTAACCACTGTGCCACCTTGCTCGGTCAGAAAAGTGGTGCACCCTTCTTTCATATGACGTATCGTCCTTCGTTCCATGGTTAACCGATTGTTTTTTATGAGGGCAAACGCGAACAATAGTTAGCTGCCATCGTGCCTTCGACGGCTCAGCTGGCACCACGTCCGTATTATTTCAACTTTGACAGATACGTGTGGCGCAGCCGCCGGACAGCAGCGGTCAGCGCAGAAACGGGGCTGACTCCAGTTAGCGCACGGACAAAACCGGCGGTGCACTCGACTACACACGCAAGCGCAGCCCGCACAGCGTCCAGACTCCACGTCACGGTGCGCGCGCCCTTCAAATGCCACTCTCAACCAGACCCTCTATTTCACACATAAACACTGTCTGTCATGTCATAATACTTCCGCTTACTTTAACTTTCACGTAGTGACGAAGATAAGGGAAGCAACACCACGAAATAAAGCATTTGTTGAAGATATTCATTTCCCAATCTGCAAATAAAGTATCAATAAATATACACAAAAAATGGCTCTGAGCACTATGGGACTTAACTTCTGAGGTCATCAGTCCCCTAGAACTTAGAACTACTTAAACCTAACTAACCTAAGGATATCACACACATCCATGCCCGAGGCAGGATTCGAACCTGCGACCGTAGCGGTCGCGCGGTTCCAGACTGTAGCGCCTAGAACCGCCCGGCCATTAAACACAAAAGCGTAACATTTGTGCATCGTCAAGGTCATTATAGGTGGTGGGTACTTGTCATCTTAATCTAAATATGTATCAAGCTGCCAGAGTAGCACCTTAAACCTAGACAAAACGACAGATTTAGAGTATAAACATAATAAATAAACCAAATGTTTGTGTAATGGTTCCTGTGTGAATGTAACACTCTTTACTCAAATTACAACTATTTAAATATGTCATTGTATGAAATTTGATTACTCAGTACTTGTGCTTCAATCTGAGCTGACATAAAATAACAAAATTTTACAAAACCTTTTTTTTTTTTTGGAATTATGTGCATCTTTCATTCAGTTTTATGTCGTTTGCAGCACTCCGGAACTTTTCCTCATTTGTCGGGTCAGTTAAATTCGTAGCACAATTTACACATCAAACTCATTCAACGTAGCACTTGTAGAGACGAGCCGGCAGTGGTGGCCGAGCGGTTCTAGCCGCTACAGTCTGGAACCGCACGACCGCTACGGTCGCATGTTCGAATCCTGCCTCGGGCATGGATGTGTGTGATGTCCTTAGGTTAGTTAAGTTTAAGTAGTTCTAAGTTCTAGGGGACTGATGACCATAGCAGTTGAGTCCCATAGTGCTCAGATCCATTTGAACCATTTGAAAATACGAGTCACTGTTCACTTCTGAAACTACGATCTTAGTTCGGTTATATTTCTTAGTCCCAGGACTTTCCTTGAAACTGGATAAGCCAAGCGATACGCATTCTGGCGTGGGCACTACTTATCACAAAAGTTCCATGGTACAGCTCAAACAGTTTCTTTATATTTCTGTCAAGATAGCTGGATTACTCCTTAGTCTTGATGAGCACCATGTTCCCCAGTTTGCCTCACAAGCCTTGTACTTCCTATCGCGCTGTCTCTCTTTTTCTTGGCCTTCTTTTCCATATGTTGCTTCACTTTCGCCTCAAGTTGCTGAGGAGAGATTTGCTCTCTTGGTGAGAAATCCACTACCTATGTCGACAGGTTCGGCGGTCCCTCACGCATCATCACTTAATGCAGAGTGAATCCGGTGACGCAACTTTTGACACTGTTCATGATGTGCTCAAACGTCGGTATGTACTGCACCCACTTTGAGTGTCGGAGGCTGCAGTGTGTTCTCGCAAGCTTTCCCGATTCTCTCATGTAGCGTCAACCGGATTTCCAGCTGGGCTGCACAGCCATGTCCGCACACGTTTGTTACCTACTTTAGTCATGTTTCTCCCATAACTTGGACACAAATTGCGAACCCTTGTCGGACAACATGGCCATAAGTTTTCCTACCTTGCAAAAATAATCCTTTTCTAGCTCATTTCTCATATTTTGCTGGTGGCCATTTTCATAGTGTACAGTTTAACATACTTGAAATAAAAGAAGTGAGCTGCAAGAATCACGTATTTTACACCCCCACGACCTCAGGGAAGAGGCTCGAAAACACAAATCGCAAGTAAGTCATGAACTTGGTCAGGTATAATGCTGTGCACCTTTCCCTGACTCGCCACAGTACCATGCTTTACCCACTGACAACGATCACAAGCACTGAGCTACTGCCTCACTCTCCTTGCCATGTTCTTAAAAAGGACATAATCTTGTAGCACCTCCAGGGAATTCAGAGGCCCATAGTGTTCGTCACTTAGTTGGAAATACTGAATCAAAGCTCCTACATTATAGTCCGGGAAACAGAGCTTCCATTCTCCCTTGTCTTCGTGTTTTCTCCGAAACAAAACCATTTTCAAGTCTTGGAATAGTACAGCAACTTCTCATTTCCTTCAGTACCAAAAACTAAACTAAATTCTACTCGAACAGGCCATGAAGGCCCAACGGTACCGAATGGCCGCAGTGTCATTCTCAGCCACAGACATCATCAGCTCACCGCTCCCCCCCCCCCCCCCCCCCCCCATATGTCGGTTTACGAGACCGGAGCTGCTACTTCTCAGTCAAGTAGCTCCTCAGTTTGCCTCACAAGGGCTGAGTACACCCTGCTTGCCAACAGCGCTCGGCAGACCGAATGGTCACCCATCCAAGTACAAGGGTTGCCCAGAAAGTAAAGTACCGCTTTTTTTTTTCAGCCGAAAACACTGCTTCAAATGCGAAACATTACGTATGTATTATCTGAAGTCTCGTGAGTGAGCGCACCAAGTTTCTGTCACTTCCAACAGATAGTGTAAGTAGTGGGGCAACAGTGATGCTGGTGCAGTTTGTTAGTGCGGGTTCCCTACATCAGGGGCAGGTCTGCACTCAGGGGCAAACCTATTGTTCTCCTTTGATTGACAGGTACTTAACCTATCGTCCTCCTTTGATTGACACATACATAACATATTGTTCTGCTAAAAGGATCCTACCTTTTGATTGACAGGCACTTAACCTATTGTCTCCTCACCCCATACCACTGCCCTCCCCAAATCAGGAAACCTCCAACTGCTGGCCGGTGTGGCAGAGCAGTTCTAGGCGCTTCAGTCTGGAACTGCGCGACCGCTATGGTCGCAGGTTCGAATCCTGCCTCGGGCATGGTTGTGTGTGCTGTCCTTAGGTTAGTTAGGCTTAAGTAGTTCTAAGTTCTAGGGGACTGATGACCTCAGATGTTAAGTCCCATAGTGCTCAGAGCCAAACCTCCAACCCACCCCTCCTCCTCGCTGCTACAGGTACAATTTCAGGTCTGAGTTATTGGAATAGTCCCTCTCACTCTGATCATTTTGATTGACTACTTAATTAAGTTGATTAATTAATAAACCTCTTCCCATCTGGTAGACCACCCCCCTACCCATCCACCCTCCCTCCCAGAAATTGATGGGAAAGAGACTCAATTGATCGATCATTTGGAGGGAAATCGATTGTTGTGTAAGGGAATTTTTAAACAATTTTAGACAATGTGTGGAATATTGTTTATTTTAACAATTTAGGGCATTCAAGGCAGTGTATGGAATATACGGAAATGGTGGAGAGGAAGGATCTCATAACAGGAAATCCAAGGGTATATTGTTTATTTATAAAAAATTCAGTTTGTGGGGGTTGGATTTCTCTTGCTCATCATTCTCTACTGTTTGGAAACATGTAGGTCTTGTAAGAAGGAATTACATGGGGAAAACATGTTGCATAAGCTAATGTTCGGTACTGTACTCCGGGTGTCTTAACCTAATGTTCGGCCCTTTGTCTGCACTTAACCTATTGTTCTGTAAAGTGGTTTTCCATGTCACCCCCATTTCTTTAAACTATTGTACCGCCTTTGATACCAAATTAAGTAATTAGTTATGTCCTTCCACCATTTTCTGGTACACTTTTCGAGTTTGACATGCTTTTGAACGCCATTTCTGGCGCATTATTCTTTGTCACCCACCACCTTAAACTATTGTACTGTATTTTAAACAAAAATTATGCAGATTAATGTATTGTTCTGCACTTAACCTGCTGTTCTGCTCCATGTCACCCATTCACGCACACCCTCCCGATAACTGTTGTACCACTAACACCATGTTGATATAAAATTTATGCAAATTAATTAAATCGATATTCTGTAGCTGCAGGACAGTTTCCAAATGGCGTCTGTAGGTTATGCAAGTTATAAGCAATGTGCCATCATCGAATTTGTCTCTGCAGAGAGGTAAACTGAGAGGAATATTCAGAAACGCTTGTGCAAAGTTTATGTAGCATCTGCTGTCGACAGAAGTACAGTTAGTCGCTGGGCATGAGGTCATCAGAAGGCGGTTCACCGGAGCTCCACGATTTGCAGTGGTCTAGCAGACCATTCACGTCTGTCATACCTAACATGTTGAGCGAGCTTCCACTTGTTTGGGCCTTTAACGGATGCCATTAGCCGGCCGCAGTGGCCGAGCGGTTCTAGGCACTTCAGTCTGAACCGCGCGACCGCTACGGTCACAGGTTCGAATCCTGCAGTTCTAAGTTCTAGAGGACTGATGACCTCAGATGTTAAGTCCCATAGTGCTCAGAGCCATTTCAACCATTTTTGGATGCCATTCCTGAAAGACATTTTGAGGATGATGAGGAGGTGATTCACACAGTGAAGCACTGGCTCCGCCACCAGGAGAAGTATTGGTACCAACAGGGCATACACGCCTTTGTTTTTCACTGGAGGAAGGCCATGGAACGGGGCAGAGATTACCTGGAAAAATAGCATGAGTAGACAATACACCATTCTTTTGTGCGTGTAATTCTCATTGCGTTCAATAAAGAACTGTTGAAGAAAAAAAGTGGTGCATTAGTTTCTGGGCAACCCTCGTACTAGCCCAGCCCGAAATTTGGTGTTAAGTTCCTATGGGACCAAACTGCTGAGGTCATCGGTCCCTAGGCTTACACACTTCTTAATCTAACTTAAACTAACTTACACTAAGGACGAGACACACACCCATGCCCGATGGAGGACTCGAACCTCCGACGGGGGAAGCCGTGTGAACCATGGCAAGGCGCTTAATACCGCGCGGCTACCCCGCGTGGCCAGCCCGATAGCGCTTAACTTCGGTGACCTAACTGGTATCGGTGTTACCAGTGTGGCAAGACCGTTGGCCCTTTGGTACCAAACAGCGGCTTAACCAGCTTAGCGTCTGGATCTGCATTCTGCTTTCTTCGCATATTTTGTAGATGCCTCGAACCTCAATTTCGCCTTCAACTCCCATCATATACAGAACACAGCAAGGGCGCCGACTTCCCAAAATTTCTGTGGGTGCATATAAATGGCGGCATGTAGTATATGTTTTCTGGGGAGCTTCGATATGTTTTTAAGATAATTACCTTTCATCTTTTATGAACACTGCTTGTGTCATAAAGATCTGTGCTGTGATAAGGTAATATATACTGGTACTACAAGCATATGTTGAGACTGCCTAACTCAGTCGGTAACACAGCTGACTTAAACGCAATAAAAATGAGGTCAAACCCGGGTTCAAATGTACTTGGACGAACCAACAGACCCAGAGGCGTAACGTACGCGATACGGGCTCGCATACAAAAACAAAAATCATGACCCCCCTCCCCCCTAGAATAAAATGTATAACCTACCATTGACTAACGTAACTTACATTACAGCAGGTAGAAATAGAAATTTAATGGACTGTGTTGCAAAACCCCGTGTAATATAAACAAAGAGATCATTGTTAAAAGTTTCTCGGACCCCTTGCCGCGCCTGTTCATGGTAAAACCTCGAGCTTTCGACAGTTTCCACTATCGTTATCGTCAGGAGTAACTGACTGTCAAAATCATTTTTTTTCCTTTATTGTTATTTTAATACCTGAACAATCAGGTAGGCTGTCAGCGGCATGCTACGCCGCTCTTCAGCCATAGTGTTGACAATAACAGAACACAGAATGGAGAATCAGAATGAACATAGTGACGAGCAAAAAAAAAAAAAAAAAAAATAGTGGTTACAGATACACGAAAAACACGGAGCCGTTCACACTCGACGATAACGACACTGAAAACACGTTGACACGGCGCACATAACACTGATGAATCCGACGGCACAAGCGAACGTAGAAGCGTGACGGCGGACACTAATTACACAAAATGACGTCACACACACGAGACACTGATGGCGATGATCTCCGGCGCACGAAAGTCCACGTAGCGTGTGCGAGTGTGGGGACCTGCCAAGAGGGGTAGAAGGGTGAGGGGGGGTCGAGAGGGTGGAGATGGGAGAACAAAGATGCCAATAGCTGAGGAGATGGAAGGAGGAGTAGAGGGACAGGGGAGGGGAGGTCCGGGGGAGGAGTGGGGAGAAAGGGAGGAGGGAGGGAGGGTGCCCAGAGGAACAGACACAGGAAGAGGGAGGGAGGGAGGATCAAAGTTGGTAGGAGGGATATATGGACGGGAGGAGGACATCATCAGGGAGGGGGAGCTGGCGGAAGCCACCTTGGGAGAGGGTAAGGAGGGTGGAGAGATGGAGATCGGGTGGGACGTGGGAATACAGGCGCGGAAGCGGGCGGGGGCGGGAGAGGATGGGCGAGACAAGCGGGTGAGGAGGATCGAGTTTGCGGGAGGTGTACAGGATCTGTATCCTTTCAAGGAAAAGGAGGAGGTGGGGGAACGGAATAAGACTGTACAGGATCTGCGTGTGGGAGGGGATACGGATGGGTGTAACAAAGGATAGGGCGGATGAGGGATTTATAGGTGTGGAGTATGGTGGAGGGGTCCAGACCTCACGTACGACTGGAAAGGGGCTTGAGGAGACGGAGTCGGGAGTGTGCCTTGGCTTGGATTGTCTGGAGATGGGGGGTCCAGGAGAGTCGACGGTCGAGGGTGACGCCAAGGTACTTAAGGGTGGGGGTGAGGGCGATAGGACAGCCATAGATGGTGAAATAGAAATCAAGGAGGCGGAAGGAAGGGGTGGTTTTGCCTACAATGATCGCCTGGGTTTTGGAGGGATTGACCGTGAGCAACCACTGGTTGCACCAAGTGGTGAACCGGTCAAGATGGGATTGGAGAAGGTGTTGGGAGCGCTGCAGGGTGGGGGCAAGGGCAAGGGCAAGGAAGGTGGTGTCATCGGCAAACTGGAGAAGGAGGACGGGGGGTGACGGTGGCGGCATGTCCGCCGTATATAAATGGTACAGAAGGGGAGAGAGGACGGAGCCTTGGGGCACACCAGCGGAGGGAAAAAAGGTGTAGGAATCCGTGTTATGGATGGTGACGTAGGAAGGACGGTGTGAGAGAAGGAGCCGATCAGATGGACGTAATTAATGGGAAGGGCGAAAGTTTGGAGCTTGAAGAGCAGACCGGAATGCCATACACGGTCATAAGCACGTTTGAGGTCCAGGGAGAGGAAGATTGCAGAGCGACAGGAATTAAGCTATTCGGAAACGAGATGAGTGAGGTGAAGGAGAAGGTCGTCGGAAGAGAAGGATGGCCGAAAGCCACACTGGGTAACGGGAAGGAGGCGGTGCTGGCGGAGGTGCTGGTGGATGCGGTGGGTGAGGATAGATTCCAGGACCTTGCTGAAGACCGAGGTAAGGCTGATGGGACGGTAGGAGGAGACAGCGGACGGCGGTTTACCAGATTTAAGGAACATCAGGATACGGGAGGTTTTCCACAGGTCGGGGTAGTAACCGGTGGACAGGACTACATTGTAGAGCCTGGCCAGGGTGGAGAGGAAAGAGACAGGAGCTTCACGAAGGTGACGGTAGGTGACACGATCGTGACCAGGAGCGGTGTTGCGTTTCGTGCGGAGTGTAGCAATGAGATCCTGTGTAGTGATAGGGGCATTGAGTTCCGTGTGTGTAATGTTGTCCAAGTACTGGAAACCAGGAGCGAGGGGAGGGACAGAGGTGTCAGTTCGATCGCGGACATCTGGGAAGAGGGAGTAATTGAACTGGGGATCATCAGGGATGGAAAAGACATCGGAGAGGTAAGAGGCAAAGTGATTGGCTTTACAAAGGGTTTCAGGGAAGGGGTGATCATCATGGAGAAGAGGATAGTAGGGGGAGGGTTTAGTTCCAGTAAGGCGACGGAAGGCTGACCAGAACTTGGACGAGTTTATAGGTAGGGTAGCATTTAAATGGGTGCATGTCTGTCGCCAGTTCCGGGATTTCTTAGCCGCAAGCAAATTTCGAATGTGTCGCTGGAGTTGCCGGTGGCGTCGTAGTGTGTCCGGGTCATGCGTGTGGAGGAAGGCACGGTAGAGACGGCGGGATTCACGGAGGAGCAGGACGGCCTGTGGGGGTAAGGTAGGACGGTGGGGGTGAATGGCAACAGTAGGGACGTGGGCCTCCACGGCCTCATACAAGGTCGGCTGGAGAAAGGAGGTGGCATGGGTTATATCATCAGGGTGATGGTAGGTGAAGGGGTGGCTATCGACATGGGTGGAGAGGGTATCCCGGTAGGCATTTCAGTTGGCACAGGAATAGTCATGGACATACTTTGGGAGAGGGTCATTACGAGGGTCGGGGCGGGGGCGACGACCGTCTGAAACGGTGAGGAGGACAGGGAGATGGTCGCTACCAATAGGCTCCAGGACATCCACCGTTATGCAGCCAAGGAGATTAGGGAGGAAAGGATAACATCGGGAGTGGAGTTGGATTCGGGACGGGTGTGCTGGGGGATGGGGATGAGGTCACCTTGAAGGGAGGAGAGGAACCGATGAGACCGCCCGCCGTAACTGGGTGGCGGAACGACTATGGACGTTGAGGTCGGCGGCGATCACGTAGGAGGAGAAGGTACGGTCAATGTGGGAGAGGAAGTCGAAGGGAATAGAAAGTTAGGGCGGACATAGATGGTAGCGCAGGTGAGGGTAAGGCCGGGGAAGAAGAGGCTAAGGATCAAGTGTTTGGTGGGGTCGCGAAGGAGAGGTTGGAGCTGAACTGGGATCTGGCAGTGGTGACCAATGGCAACTCCGCCACGCGCAATCGGGAGGGGATTATCGGAGCGGTGAAGGAGGTAGGGTGACGTGTGGACGGTGCGGTGAGGTTGGAGGAAAGATTCGCTGAGGAGGAAGGCATCCACGCGGTGAGTGGCAAGGGTGTGCAGGAAAAGGTTCTTGTTGGTGGGAAGGGAGCGGATGTTGTTGAAAAGGATACGGTGCTGTCGCGCCATGACAGGGATTTAGACAAGGGTGTCAAGATGGGAGAAGGTGAAATGGGCCTGGTTGTTGGAGTAGGTGGCACACATTTTTAAGTGGAAAATGGAACGGGCGGCGAGGGAGACCTGTTGGAGGGTGTGAGGGTGCTGGAAAGGGTGGACGTTTTGTAGGACAGTGGTGAGGAACCTGATGATGTCCTCAGCGGTGGGGGGGGGGCGGTGGGACGAAGGGAATTGCCAGGAGGGGTGGGGGCGTCCAGAAGACGGACAGGGATGGTGAGTTAAGGAATGGTTGGAGGGGGCCGGACTTTACACTTTTGGGAGTGGGTGGGATGGGGGAGATTGCAGGTATTGCAGGAGGGAGGGGATTGAAGGTTAACTGTCAAAATCACTCCTGTGGTAGCCTTATATCGCCCAAAGGCGGCTTCTGATTGGTCAGTAGTTACGTCATGCTGTCTCAATGGTGTCAACGTCTGCGCTGGTGGCGCCACCGCTCCCACAGTAATGTAAACATTGCGACGAATATGTATGGCTTTTCTCTGCATCGAGAGCTCTCTTCCAGCACCACTAAGATTGTATCTGTTGACAAGGTTCAAGGTTTATCACACACATCCTTATTTCTACAGCCTCTTTAATTATAGATTCCCAGTATGTGGGAGCCTGGAACAAAACTTTTGTTCTGTCAAACAGAATTTTATATTGCTTTGTGAGGCTGTGTTCAGCAACAGCAGATTTCTCCAGCTCACTATTTTTATTATGCCGTTGATGTCCTGCACAGCGGTCGGAAACGGTGCGGATGGAATGACCAATGTAACTGCTTCCTGTTTCACATCGGATGGTGTGAATTCCAGGAATCCTGAGGCGAAGGTTGTCCTTAACAAGGCGTAGCATCTGCTTTATATTCTTAGAAGGTCGGAAAACACGTCTGATGCCTCGTCTTCCCAGGAATCTGTCTGTTTTGCTGGATGTAGTGCCGCAGAAAGGAAGGAATGCAATCGATGACTCATAACGTGAATGTTCAGCATTTTCACGTTTCCTTTTATTGGTGAATGCTGACTTGATATCATATGACCCATAGCCGTTCTTCCGGAACACATACTTCTGATGACTAATTTCTGAATCCAAGTGGTCTTCGTCAGAAACTGTTTTTGCTCTGTGTACCTGTGTATTTAAAGTCGCTCTCTTCTGTACTGGATGGTGAAAGCTCTGGGCGCTCAGATACAAATCAGTGTGCTACGGCTTGTGGTACACCGAATAGCCGAGACGTCCACCAGACTTTCATTACACCAGAACATCTAAAAACGCAGCCTTCCTTCCCTGGGACTGGATGTTTGGGTACATGCTCTTCATATGTTCCTGGAAGTGCTCAAGAGCTTCTACGCCGTGTGGCCAGACCAAAAACGTGTCGTCAACATAACGATAAAATGAAGATGGACGAGGGGGGGAGGGGTGAATTTATTGCAGGCGCCTCAAAATGTTCCATAAAAAAATTGCCAGTTGCATCTGATAATGACGATGGTGGAAATCGTCGAAAGCTCAAGGTTTTACCATGAACTGACGCGGCAAGAAGTCCGAGAATGTTTTATTCAGCAGTGCGGCTGCGAAAGATTTCGTTCTCAGAGAGATCGTTCGTTTGATATATTCAAAGTATTAAACAAAAATTATTAAAATCGACAAATGTTATTAAAAATTACATTATAGTGATTAGCATAGGTCTATATTTCTTTCTGTTGTATGACTGGTTTGTGGCTATAAAACCTCACTGTACTCACTTTGATCTCAAGTGAAACTGGACCATGTGGCGTACTTTCTGTGATGAAAGGTATTGATTGTTTCACTGGCATCAATAGAGCACTTCGGATTCTGTGGAGGCTGAGTTCACTAACTTTAGGAAAATAACTTTGAATAAATGGTTAACATTACGCATACCCTCAAGTTTGCTATTTTACTTGGCTACAGTGATGTACAAACTGCCATTAAAATGTCCCATTTCTTTGCTGAAGATGCAGCCGATGACACTGCTTCTTAAAAATTGTGTCAGTAGCAAGATAAATTATCAGCTGCATCTGAACGAGAGAACACGCTTTATAAAGCTCTACATTTTCCGACTGCGTAATGTGAGATGCTAAATTGCACAGCTTTGATTGGAGCACTATCTGAAAAATGTATTCACATATCACTATTTGGTTTATTAAAACAACAGCTTGTTCTCTTTCTGCCCTTTACAGTACTTAGATGTCAATATTATTTTTTATGGGCCCTTAAGTAGCCTAATAGACATGAGCAAAACGAAGGGCTTTTACAGTCTGGTATCTCGAAGACGGAGGTGTTGGGCCAAGGTTTTGTATGGTACAAGAAAACACCAGAAGTTCCCATCTTTTAATTCTATGACTAACGAAAGATACGTTTCTAATGTGTCGTTAAAACGGACATGACTTGTTTAATTGCACATATAGCATCGTTAAGTGCTAAACTTAAAAGTGTGCACTGCACATATTTTGCGGTCAAATACACTACTGGCCATTAAAATTGCTACACCAAGAAGAAATGCAGATGATAAACGGGTATTCATTGGACAAATATATCATACTAGAACTGACATGTGATTACATTTTCACGCAATTTGGGTGCATAGATCCTGAGAAATCAGGACCCAGAACAACCACCTCCGGCGGTAATAAGGGCCTTGATACGCCTGGGCATTGAGTCAAACAGAGCTTGGATGGCGTGTACAGGCACAGCTCCTCATGCAGCTTCAACACGATACCACAGTTCATCAAGAGTAGTGACTGGCGTATTGTGACGAGCCAAATGCTCGGCCACCATTGACCAGACGTTTTCAGTTGGTGAGAGATCTGGAGAATATGCTGGCTAGGGCAGCAGTCGAACATTTTCTGTATCCAGAAAGGCCCGTACAGGACCTGTAACATGCGGTCGTGCATTATCCTGCTGAAATGTAGGGTTTCGCAGGGATCGAATGAAAGGTAGAGCCACGGGTCGTAACGCATCTGAAATGTAATGTCCACTGTTCAAAGTGCCGTCAGTGCGAATAAGAAGTGACCGAGACGTGTAACCAATGGCACCCCATACCATCACGCCTGGTGATACGCCGGTATGGCGATGACGAGTACACGCTTCCAATGTGCATTCACCGCGATGTCGCCAAACACGGATGCGACCATCATGATGCTGTAAACAGAGCCTGGATTCATCCGGAAAAATAACATTTTGCCATTTGTGCACCCAGGTTCGTCGTTGAGTACACCATCGCAGGCGCTCCTGTCTGTGATGCAGCGTCAAGGGTAACCGCAGCCATGGTCTCCGAGCTGATAGTCCATGCTGCTGCAAACGTCGTCGAACTGTTCGTGAAGATGGTTGTTGTCTTGGAAACGTCCCCATCTGTTTGTTTCAGGGATCAAGACGTGGCTGCACGATCCGTTACAGCCATGTAGCCAGAAGACTGTCATCTCGACTGCTAGTGATACGAGGCCGTTGGGATCCATCACGATATTCGTATTACCCTCCTGAACCCACCGATTCCATATTCTGCTAACAGTCATTGGATCTCGATCAACGCGAGCAGCAATGTCGCGATACGATAAACCGCAATCGCGATAGGCTACGATCCGACCTTTATCAAAGTCGGAAACGTGATGGTACGCATTTTTCCTCCTTACACGAGTCATCACAACAACGTTTCACCAGGCAACGTCGGTCAACTGCTGTTTGTGTATGAGAAATCGGTTGGAAACTTTCCTCATGTCAGCACGTTGTAGGTGTCGCCACCGGCGCCAACCTTGTGTGAATGCTCTGAAAAGCTAATCATTTGCATATACCAGCATCTTCTTCCTGTCGGTTAAATTTCGCGTCTGTAGCACGTCATCTTCGTGGTGTAGCAATTTTAATGGCCAATAGTGTAGCTTGGAAAAGCGCAAGTGAATATCCTGATGCCAACATCTCATCTCCTTCCCCAAAATTTTAAATCTCACGTCCCCTAGCTATAGTAGGGCTCCCCTTATTGTTGTCTACTCGATCTGAATCACACTCACTGGGAGATTACTTGATACCATCAGCCATGGCTTACAAGTTGCAAACGACAAAGCAAATAGCGAATGTTCCTCAGCTTAACTTTGGTCTGAGACAGTTCTGCTGCTGATTGTGTAAAGCTGATGGCTGTGGACGTCGCGTGGAGATGGCAAACGCGTGGCGCACTGGACGTGGCCCCTCGTTGAGGAGCTGTGCTGCGGCGGGCCGTTGTGGAGATGACCGCGTGGCGCACTATAGCCCAGTGCCTCGGTGCGTAGTACTGCGATGTGTTTATCGGCGCTGCGTGGTGGACGCGCGTTCACAACGAAAACGAATGGTACATGTGTCTCTAAGGCTACGGTTTCCTATGTGCGGAAATTTATCGCAGTACGCTGCGGAATCCGCTTGCGTCTTCCGCTGTCCGATGCAGGCCGCAGGACGCAGCGTGTAACGTTTTCCTAGGCGAGGGGTGGTGCGCGCCACAACGAAGAAAATAAAAGTGGTGATGTTTTATAATTTCACAGCTATACATGATGGAATGTTATGAGAACTAACTTCTGATAATTTTTTTACTTCAATGAAAATTCTGCACTACTGAAATAGAGAAAGATTCAAGCTTTTAAGAAAAGGCGATTTTTCGCGCTGCTCAAATTTATCGCACCGTATCTCCTAAACTGTTTGTCGTACAACAACATAATTTTATTGTCTTCTGTAGTGCACTTAAGAGCTAAAGAAATAGGTACACCTGCCTAATATCGTGTAGGGCTGTCGCGAGCACACAGAAGTGCCGCAGACAGAGGTGGCGTGGACTCGACTAATGTCTGAAGAAGTGCTGGTGCTGGATGGAACTGACTCCATAAATCCTGCAGGGCTGTTCATAAATCCATAAGAATACGACGGTGGGCGGGGTCGAGATATCTTCTGAATAGCACATTGCAAGGCATCCCAGATATGCTCAATAATGTCCATGTCTGGGGAGTTTGGTAGCCAGAAGACTGTTCCTGGAGCCACTCTGCAGCAATTGTGGACGTGTGGGGTGTCGCAGTGTCCTGCTGGAATTGCTCAAGTCCGTCGGAATGCGCAATGGACATCAATGGATGCAGGTGATCAGACATGATGATTACGTACGTGTCACCTGTCGGAGTAGTATCTACACGAATCACGGGTCCCATATCACTCCAACTACACACGCCCCACACCATTACCGAGCCTCCACCAGCTTGAACAGTCCCCTGCTGACATGCAGGATCCATGGATTCGTGAGGCTGTCTCCATACACATACACGTCCATCGGCTCGATACAATTTGAAACGAGACTCGTCCGACCAGGCAACATGTTCCCAGTCGTCAACAGTCCAATATCGGTTTGACAGGCCTAGGCGAGGCATTCATCAAGGGTACACGAGTGGGCCTTCGGCTCCGAAAGCCCACATCGATGATGTTTCGTTGAATGGGTCGCACGCTGAGACTTGTTGACGGCCCAGCATTGCAATCTGCAGCGATTTGTGGAATGGTTGCAGTTCTGTCACGTTAATAATTCTCTTCAGTAGTCGTTGATCCCGTCCTTGCAGAATCTTTTTCCGGCCGCAGCGATGTCAGAGATTTGATGTTTTACCGGATTCCTGACATTCACGGTACACTCACGAAATGGTGGTACGGGAAAATCCCCATTTCATCGCTACCTCGGAGATGCTGTAACCCATCGCTCGTTCGCCGACTATAACATCACTTTCAAACTCACTTAAATCTTGAGAACCTGCCATTCTAGCAGCAGTAACCGATTTAACAAATACACCAGACACTTGTCTCATATAGGCATTACCGACCGCAGCTACGTATTCAGCCTGTTTACATATCTCTGCATTTGAATGCACATATCTATACCAGTTTCTTTGGCGCTTCAGTGCATATGTCGATAATGTATGCAAACTTCTTTCGACTAGTGTCAGTAACAGCGAAGTAGTAAATTAGGATATCACATGTGACACCGAACTTTTACCAAACCAACGTTCGAAGTGTAGTAAGCGACGAACTTTTTCCCTGAACGTTTTTTGTGGGGAGTGAAAGCGACAAAAAGTTTCGGAAAGGTTTCACTTTATTTTTACACTTTGTTGGAAGGCGGTGGGTGCTACGGTTTCTCCTGTACTAGAGCGGTATTATGTGGCTTATTGGCGCGACGCGAGTTCCAGCGCTCTGCGAGAAACGTTCTGCTAGGCGCGGTGCAGTACGCGGGACTGGCAGCGGAGGCGGCAGAAGCGAAGCATGCAGCTCAGTGTTGATTTAAAAAAGCTGTTAATTTTGGCATTCCGAAAGTACGTAGAAGTTAGGGAAGAGGAGGAGGAGGACTGTATATTACTGGGAAGAGTACTGAAGAAGTGTAAAGCAGTCAGAGAGATGTTCTTACATCGTGAAGAAGGAATGTGTAACATTTTAGTAACAAAACATTTGACTGACGATGCGGAGGATTGCCATTTCCCACTGCCTTGTAACACAGACCTATCAGAAATCAATGAACTGCCTAAGAACAACAGGACATCCGTGGTAGGTGTCGGCGATAACGACAAAGCTGAGGTATTCACTGTGCGGAGCGGATTCACTGATTACTTCAAGGGGCCGAATATTAATCATCGTTCACAGTACTGATAATAATAACAAAACTAATTATAACTATGGTAAAAGGCTCAGTACAAATACACTACTAGCCATTAAAATTGCTACACCAAGAAGAAATGCAGATGATAAACGGGTATTCATTGGATAAATATATTATACTAGAACTGACATGTGATTACATTTTCACGCAATTTGGGTTCATAGATCCTGAGACATC
The DNA here is from genome assembly GCF_023864345.2 of Schistocerca serialis cubense. Lineage (NCBI taxonomy): Eukaryota > Metazoa > Arthropoda > Insecta > Orthoptera > Acrididae > Schistocerca > Schistocerca serialis. The sequence goes on from NC_064640.1 coordinate 218,277,426, forward strand.
AGTACCCAGAACAACCACCTCCGGCCGTAGTACCGGCCTCAATACTCCTGGGCATTGAGTCAAACAGAGCTTGGATGGCGTGTACAGGTATAGAGGTACAGCTGCTCATGCAGCTTCAACACGATCCCATAGTTCATCAAGAGTAGTGACTGGAGTATAGTGACGAGCCAATTGCTCGGCCACCATTGACCAGACGTTTTCAATTGGTGTGCGATCTGGAGAATGTGCTGGCCAGGGCACCAGTCGAACATTTTCTGTATTCAGAAAGGCCCGTACAGGACCTGCAACATGCGGTCGTGCATTATCCTGCTGAAATGTAGGGTTTCACAGGGATCGAATGAAGGGTAGAGCAACGGGTCGTAACACATCTGAAATGTAACGTCCACTGTTCGAAGTGCTGTCAATGCGAAAAAGAGGTGACCGAGACGTGTAACTAATGGCACCCCATACCATCACGCCGGGTGATGCGCCAGTATGGCGATGACGAATACGCGCTTCCAATGTGCGTTCACCGCGATGTCGCCAAACGCGGATGCGACCACCATGATGCTGTAAGCAGAACCTGGATTCATCCGAAAAAATAACGTTTTGCCATTCGTGCACCCAGGTTCGTCGTTGAGTACACCATCGCAGGCGCTCCTGTCTGTGATGCAGCGTCAAGGGTAAGCGCAGCCATGGTCTTCGAGCTGATAGTTCATGCTGCTGCAAACGTCGTCGAACTGTTCGTGCAGATGGTTGCTGTCTTGGAAACGTCCCCATCTGTTGACTCAGGGATCGAGACGTGGCTGCACGATCCGTTACAGCCATGCGGATAAGATGCCTGCCAGCTCAACTGCTAGTGATACGAGGCCGTTGGGATCCAGCACGGCGTTCCATATTACCCTCCTGAACTCACAGATTCCATATTCTGCTAACGGTCATTGGATCTCGACCAACGCGAGCAGCAATGTCGCGATACGATAAACCGCAATCGCGATAGGCTAAAATCCGACCTTTATCAAAGTCGGTAACGTGATGGTCCACATTTTCCTCCTTACACGAGGTATCACAACAACGTTTCACTAGGCAACGCCGGTCAACTGCTGTTTGTGTATGAGAAATCGGTTGGAAACTTTCCTCGTGCCAGCACGTTGTAGGTGCCGCCACCGGCGCCAACCTTGTGTGAATGCTCTGAAAAACTAATCATTTGCATATCACAGCATCTTCTTCTTGTCGGTTAAATTTCGCGTCTGTAGCATCTTCGTGGTGTAGCAATTTTAATGGCCAGTAGTGTATATTTGCAAATGTATTAAATTGGACATAATAAAAGACAGTTCTTCTTATTTGTTCCGTGCATTTTTCTTCCGATTGCTGCCCAAATTAGTTCCTTCTGCATTTTACTTTTCAACTGTTCAATGTTCCACAAAATAAGCTGCTCATCCTCTGAGCGAGAGAAGCGGTCAGTCGAAATTTCTGGCGAATGTTTCAATAATGAAATAGGAAGAATTAGCTTCTCTGTTGCTGCCAGTGCGCGGGCAACAAATACTGCAGCTACTGCTTTGCAGTTTGCTGCTGCTCAGTTGGACTTCCCCAACCGTACCAACCAAGCAAACAGATGCAACGTGCTGAGAGACTCCTCCCGAAGCACGCAAGCGATTCACGCAGGTAGAGTCCACAGTGGTAGTGCGTTGCCCACACCGTAGGAAAACGGTCTGGCATGTTTCAAATGTTCAAATGTGTGTGAATTCCTAAGGGACTAAACTGCTGAGGTCAGCGATCCCTAGACTTACGCACTACTTAAACGAATTTAAACTAACTTATGCTAAGAACAACACACACACCCATGCCCGAGGGAGGACTCGAACCTCTGGCGGGAGGGGCCGCGCAATTCGTGGCTCCTCAAACCGCGCGGCAACTCGGCGCAGCCTGGCTTGTTTCCATTGTGCCAGTAGGGAACACAGTCTCGTACGCCTTTTACCCAGCACGTTGCGGGAAATTCCCACAGCTGGGAAAACATACCTTAGGGATTGTCTTGTCTGGGGATGATCAACTTACCTTCGCTTTCCCGTGCTCATTAGAAAGTGAAATAATAAACTAAAATGGCTCCTTATGCTGTTAACCAGTACGACACTTAATCACTAGGCGTTATCCAGCTGCAAATTAAGTGAAATGGCAACTCGCAATTACAGTGTTTCAATTTTCAATAATAAAATTTATTGTTTTTAAAACGTTCACATAAACTCAAAGACTGGTGAAACTGACAAACTGCCTATTGGCTTCTGTCTCGAGTTCTGCCAATAGGCAGTTTGTCAACAAGTGGCCACGAAAGCCTTAACAATTTTGTACTGGTGAAACTACACTCCTGGAAATGGAAAAAGGAACACATTGACACCGGTGTGTCAGACCCACCATACTTGCTCCGGACACTGTGAGAGGGCTGTACAAGCAATGATCACACGCACGGCACAGCGGACACACCAGGAACCGCGGTGCTGGCCGTCGAATGGCGCTAGCTGCGCAGCATTTGTGCACCGCCGCCGTCAGTGTCAGCCAGTTTGCCGTGGCATACGGAGCTCCATCGCAGTCTTTAACACTGGTAGCATGCTGCGACAGCGTGGACGTGAACCGTATGTGCAGTTGACGGACTTTGAGCAAGGGCGTATAGTGGGCATGCGGGAGGCCTGGTGGACGTACCGCCGAATTGCTCAACACGTGGGGCGTGAGGTCTCCACAGTACATCGATGTTGTCGCCAGTGGTCGGCGGAAGGTGCACGTGCCCGTCGACCTGGGACCGGACCGCAGCGACGCACGGATGCACGCCAAGACCGTAGGATCCTACGCAGTGCCGTAGGGGACCGCACCGCCACTTCCCAGCAAATTAGGGACACTGTTGCTCCTGGGGTATCGGCGAGGACCATTCGCAACCGTCTCCATGAAGCTGGGCTACGGTCCCGCACACCGTTAGGCCGTCTTCCGCTCACGCCCCAACATCGTGCAGCCCGCCTCCAGTGGTGTCGCGACAGGCGTGAATGGAGGGACGAATGGAGACGTGTCGTCTTCAGCGATGAGAGTCGCTTCTGCCTTGGTGCCAATGATGGTCGTATGCGTGTTTGGCGCCGTGCAGGTGAGCGCCACAATCAGGACTGCATACGACCGAGGCACACAGGGCCAACACCCGGCATCATGGTGTGGGGAGCTATCTCCTACACTGGCCGTACACCACTGGTGATCGTCGAGGGGACACTGAATAGTGCACGGTACATCCATACCCTCATCGAACCCATCGTTCTACCATTCCTAGACCGACAAGGGAACTTGCTGTTCCAACAGGACAATGCACGTCCGCATGTATCCCGTGCCACCCAACGTGCTCTAGAAGGTGTAAGTCAACTACCCTGGCCAGCAAGATCTCCGGATCTGTCCCCCATTGAGCATGTTTGGGACTGGATGAAGCGTCGTCTCACGCGGTCTGCACGTCCAGCACGAACGCTGGTCCAACTGAGGCGCCAGGTGGAAATGGCATGGCAAGCCGTTCCACAGGACTACATCCAGCATCTCTACGATCGTCTCCATGGGAGAATAGCAGCCTGCATTGCTGCGAAAGGTGGATATACACTGTACTAGTGCCGACATTGTGCATGCTCTGTTGCCTGTGTCTATGTGCCTGTGGTTCTGTCAGTGTGATCATGTGATGTATCTGACCCCAGGAATGTGTCAATAAAGTTTCCCCTTCCTGGGACAATGAATTCACGGTGTTCTTATTTCAATTTCCAGGAGTGTATTTATAAGAATACTTTCCTTGATTTGGGGAATTCCGCGTGGAAACATTATTTAATTTTAATGTTGTTTTCGACAGTACACGTAGTTCAGCGATATTCTCATTGGGAAGCCGCTAGCAGTCTTAATTTTGTATAGTTGTACAATGTATGTGTTCTTAAAGAAGGATCACTTGTGGAACTGCAACATATCTTCAAGTTTTACTACAAGAACGATATTCTACAGTGAAATGTCTTATTCGTAGCATCCTTGGACCAGTGAGTTCAGCAGTCACAACCCTAACGTTTTTACACATAAACATCATATAATCGACAACATATGTCGTACGTGTAGAGGAGTTTATTACCATCGAATACTGTACAACTATATTGTCATGGACAAATACAAACTCATTTATGGGGGCGCTTACATTAGAAGGCTAGTTAAAATCAGTGTATGAAATAATGTTAAGGTCCAAAAACTGACGTACGTGTTTATGGTCTACTCAAAAATGGTTCAAATGGCTCTGAGCACTATGGGACTTAACTGCTGCGGTCATCAGTCCCCTAGAACTTAGAACTACTTAAACCTAACTAACCTAAGGACATCACACACATCCATGCCCGAGGCAGGATTCGAACCTGCGACCGTAGCGGTCACGCGGTTCCAGACTGAAGCGCCTTTAACCGCACGGCCACACCGGCCGGCTTATGGTCTACTCATAAATATGGCGCAGTGTAAAGACAAAGGCCAAATATCGATCGCACTCTCATCTTTACATTTCTAAGCGCATTTCGTCTGGAATGATTTTTCATGCAGCATATTATGTAAAGAGAATTGAAGTATGTAATCAACCTGGGCAAAGTTTACTTAAGGACAAGTGGGAGTAGGACTTACTCTCTGGGGATTTCGACAAACTTAATTATGTTTACAGATAGTGATAATAATAATTCCGTGTTGTTCAATGGCCTGGTGGAAGTCCTTCTGTTGGACGTCACTTCGGCGATTTGTATGTCCCTAACCCACTCGTTACCCAGCCAAGGAAAGGGGACCTACAGTTGAATGTGGAATCCGAACGGTGCATTGTTTCTGGCGACTCTTCACAATGTTACCCGGAGAAGGCTAGGTTAATATGAAGAACGAGAACTTGGTAATCCTATCGGAAATGGATTCCACGACCTCTCGCGTTTGAGGGACGCGCTTAGACCGAAATGTGCATGCGTTGTTCACCTATAGGATTCAATAGGTGTCAGCATAGGCCCTGTGAGTCCTCAGAATGTAATGTTATGCATCTAGTGGCACAAAGAAGATGTTTCGTGTTAAGAGCTGCATCGCTGTTGGCATCTATTTCAACACTGAGGCGCTTTGCGGTCGCAACATGCGAAAAGAACGAAAGAAACTGCAACTAGAGTGGCTACTGAACGAGAACAGCCGTCTACACGCTGCAGATCTCTCAAAAGAATCTATCAAGTAGCTCGCCTGGAAAGCACTCCCTATTGCAATTCATCTTTTGATCTAGCGCCCTCAAACCTGTTTCTTTGTTGTTCCTTGTCGAACAACCATCAAGAAAATTTCTTTGTGAACGAAAGTGCACTTTAAACCTGGATTGACGTCATCCTTATCTCCAAACCAGTAGCTTTCTACAGGTGTGGAATACAAAAAGAACCTGGCCATCGTCAGATTGTTTGAGTACATGATAGGGGGAGGGGGTGGAGGGGGAAAGTCATATTGTTGATGATTGATTTGTCTCTATTGTTTTCCAGAAAAAAACGTGAAACGCTGTAAAAATACACTCTGTTCTAATACAATTTAATTGCAATTTACCAGAATACACTGATGACAGAAGCTTAATTTAATAAAATAAATGCTATCTCTAACATGAGCCGGACCAAAACATCACGCATTAGCAAGATATTAGGCACTTTTGAGCTCGATATGTTCTGTGTCTATCGAAGTCCTCTGTGCTACCGAAGAAGCATTTCGGCATTACCACGAAAATGTATAAACCTCTCAGTGAGAGTAAATCCAAAAAGAATCCAGTTAACAAATCATTCACAGCCACACATAATCAGCTGAATTGCGCATTCACAAAAACTAAGATCTGTGTCATTAGAAGCAAATGAATTTACTTTGTAATACTTAAGAATGCTGCACGGTCACAGTTTCTTAAATTCCATACCTTAAAATTTAGGGGTTACTAAAACGAAATTGCGATAAGACTTAAGATGCTGATGTTAAGATTTCCTTAATGCGTGTGATCATTGCTTGTACAGCCCTCTCGCAGTGTCCGGAGCAAGTATGGTGGGTCTGACACACCGGTGTCAATGTGTTCTTTTTTCCATTTCCAGGAGTGTATAACGAAAAAATTATTTTTACATTAATTGTTTCCACAAGTTAAAAACATAGCAGTTTTCATGTAAGCATAGAATATCTGAAAAAGCTTCAGTTATTGTAGTATTATTGGAGTGTAAATTGATTCTGGACGAAAGGGGGGAGGAGCAGGGATGCAGGGCGCAGTCGGCTTGGATGAATTGAAGCAACCCACTTTAAAAAATCTCGAACTATAGAATGTGATGTCATCACATACCCTTTTCGCTCTCCACAAATCCCTCCCCAACGAGCCACATCGGAACTGGTTTTCATAACTGAATACCAGACGGGTGACCAGATTGGGTTATATTTTACCATTTGGGCTTACTACTGATGGAAGTTGAGCAAAGTTTTTGAAGAAATGCAGCCATCGCCGTTGGGCGAAAATCCAGCTGCATTTTTATGCACTGATTTTAATTTAATACTGTTTATAATGATGTTCACCTCTCCGCTGCCTTGTGAAACACTGAAATATTGGAACCCCAAAGTTCTACCAGTCTTCAAATAACGACTCCTGTCCTAAAATTAAACTGCTATAGATAGGTAATAAGCTACTATACTAGTGCGTACATATTTTTGACTTACCATAACGGTTGCAGACGAATCAGTCAGTTTTCCTCTTCGTTTTTGTTACAGACTTATCCAAATTAGAAACTATCACAGCAATAAACGGCAGCACTTACATTACGTACAGTTGCAAATAAGAACTGAACTGATTAACAAAACAACAACTTAGCTCAAGTAAGGCCAATAACGTACAGTAGTTGATCTTCGCTAAAGTACGGATGGGCGATAGGCAACAGCGCTATATATATATATATATATATATATATATATATATATATATATATACAGGGTGTTACAAAAAGGTACGGCCAAACTTTCATGAAACATTCCTCACACACAAATAAAGAAAAGATGTTATGTGGACATGTGTCCGGAAATGCTTAATTTCCATATTAGAGCTCATTTTAGTTTCGTCAGTATGTACTGTACTTCCTCGATTCACCGCCAGTTGGCCCAATTGAAGGAAGGTAATGTTGACTTCGGTGCTTGTGTTGACATGCGACTCATTGCTCTACAGTACTAGCATCAAGCACATCAGTACGTAGCATCAACAGGTTAGTGTTCATCACGAACGTGGTTTTGCAGTCAGTGCAATGTTTACAAATGCGGAGTTGGCAGATGCCCCATTTGATGTATGGATTAGCACGGGGCAATAGCCATGGCGCGGTACGTTTGTATCGAGACAGATTTCCAGAACGAAGGTGTCCCGACAGGAAGACATTCGAAGCAATTGATCGGCGTCTTAGGGGGCACGGAACATTCCAGCCTATGACTCGCGACTGGGGAAGACCTAGAACGACGAGGACACCTGCAATGGACGAGGCAATTCTTCGTGCAGTTGACGGTAACCCTAATGTCAGCGTCAGAGAAGTTGCTGCTGTACAAGGTAACGTTGACCACGTCACTGTACGGAGAGTGCTACGGGAGAACCAGTTGTTTCCGTGCCATGTACAGCGTGTGCAAGCACTATCAGCAGCTGACTGGCCTCCACGGGTACACTTCTGCGAATGGTTCATCCAACAATGTGTCAATCCTCATTTCAGCGCAAATGTTCTCTGTACGGATGAGGCTTCATTCCAACGTGATCAAATTGTAAATTTTCACAATCAATATGTGTGGGCTGACGAGAATCCGCACGCAATTGTGCAATCACGTCATAAACACAGATTTTCTGTGAACGTTTGGGCAGGCATTGTTAGTGATGTCTCGATTGGGCCCATGTTCTTCCACCTACGCTCAATGGAGCACGTTATCATGATTTCATACGGGATACTCTACCTGTGCTGCTAGAACATGTGCCTTTACAAGTACGACACAACATGTGGTTCATGCACGATGGAGCTCCTGCACATTTCAGTCGAAGTGTTCGTACGCTTCTCAACAACAGATTCGGTGACCGATGGATTGATAGAGGCGGACCAATTCCATGGCCTCCACGCTCTCCTGACCTCAACCCTCTTGACTTTCATTTATGGGGGCATTTGAAAGCTCTTGTGTACGCAACCCCGGTACCAAATGAAGAGAGTCTTCGTGCTCGTATTGTGGACGGCTGTGATACAATACGCCATTCTCCGGGGCTGCATCAGGAATTCCATGCGACGGAGGGTGGATGCATGTATCCTGGCTAACGGAGGACATTTTGAACATTTCCTGTAACAAAGTGATTGAAGCCACTCTGGTACGTTCTGTTGCTGTGCGTTTCCATTCCATGATTAATGTGATTTGAAGAGAAGTAATAAAACGAGCTCTAACATGGAAAGTAAGCGTTTCCGGACACATGTCCACATAACATATTTTCTTTCTTTGTGTGTGAGAAATGTTTCCTGAAAGTTTGTGCGGATTGCACAAACAGTGCCCGAACTCTTACGGGAACCGGCAAAAAGCAGCGAGTAATGAGTATAATGGGCAGGGGCACTATGAATATAGTGAGGGACAATAAGTTGGTTCAAATGGCTCTGAGCACTATGGGACGTAACATCTGAGGTCATCAGTCCCCTACAGCTTAGAACTACTTAAACCTAACTAACCTAAGGACATCACACACATCCATGCCCGACGCAGGATTCGAACCTGCGACCGTAGCGATTGCGCGGTTCCGGACTTATGCGCCTAGAACCTCTCAGTCACAACGGCCAGCCACAATAAGTTGGGAATGTGGGTCTCACGGGAGGCGTGCCAGAAATAAGTCCCCGCAGTCGCACTATCCTCTGTGTCCTCGGTGGCTCAAATGGAGACCGGCACGGTAGCTCAGCGTGTTCGGTCAGAGATCTCTCTGTAACACAAAAACTGAGTCAAGGAATCAACGATCGACGTGAACGTATATCTTATGACGTCCGTCCAGACCAAACGCAACGAACTATATCGAAAAAAAAAAAAAATGTATAGAGCGCCTGCCTTTGTAAGCAGGAGATCCCGGGTTCGAGTCCCGGTCGGGGCACACATTTTCAACTGTCCCCGTTGACTTACATCAACGCCTGTAGGGGTATTCGTTTCATTGTAATAGTGCTATCGATATGTCGATAGCTTAAATACATAGGTGGGCTCGTTGGCTGTTGATAGTGCGTATCCATTTTTCATCGTATGATGAAATTCAAAACATCTTTCAATTTCACCACATGCCATCTAGATCGTGTTTCATTTCATTCAGGTGACTGGGGGGGGGGGGGGGGGGGGTGCTGACCCCCGTTGGCCACGTCCTTGTTTTGGGGCATGCCCATACACTCATCTCAATAATGAAATGTTAGTTACCACGAGACGAACTTGAGTACAACGCAACACCTAGTCCCCAGGCTGGGAAAAAGTTTTGCCCAGCCAGGAATCGAACCCGTGACCCTTCGGGTAGTAGTCCGCCGCTCTTACCGTGCAGCTACCGAAGAGGACAGATGTTATCTCAGTGTTTACAAAATCAAATCACGCTTTGGGTAGCCAAGACAGCTAACGAATATATATGGACAAACAATCAAATCCATGTTTCGAGCAGAGCGTCGGAATTCTGTTACAGCATTGAGCGTCTTTCTTCGAGTCACAATCAGGAGCCAATGCTCTCTGTATGTTCGTGGTCAGTTGGAATGACTAGTTCCGTTTCTCTAAGATCTTGGTTCGATTCATACGCCAGGTAACCATTTTTAACGAGCATAAACAGCGCTTGCTCACAACTGGTAATGGCGGTTGAAGAGTGTAGGGCTGCTGTAGGGCTGCACCGTCGTTCCACATCCACAATAAACTTGATGTCCGTTCGCTGCCTACTGGAGGAGAGTCTGTGTAGGTTTGTTCATAACAGAGGCGGAAGTCACGCCAGCCTATGATTGTCACACGTAAGTTTTTTTACACGCGAGCTGTTTTTCGTCAATGAGCCAGTCATCATGTAATGTCACGGGGCCCTTCTTCCTTATTGTGTTTGACCTTGATATCGCTCCTTTCGACGGGTTTGGCGCCTTTGAGACGATGCAGTTCCACATTTCCATTGTTGCCCCAAGATTCCCAAGCCCTCAAGATCTCCACGAAAGGCGCATGTCTGGATTCCAAACCTGGTCTGGCACAAAATTTCCATCGCGTCAATTCAAGCTTTAGCACGCGTACAGATGCTTTTCCACACTAGCGACTGATGCCGGTTTCGACCCCAATTAGACACATAACTTTTCGTCATATCATTTCAGGTTGAAATATTCTAACTCTTAGTTAATGGTGGAAAGGAATTTGGTAGTAAAGCTCTCTTCGTGTTTAGTCTACAAAGATGATATCTGCAGCGTTCGACTCCTAGTCACCACAAGAACTTTACCTCATATTGTTTCCAGTTCACACATGTGCACATCTCGCTCCAGGCGAAACAAACAGATTTTTAACATCTATGTGTGCCTAGAAGTCAACAAAGATAGGTGCTAGGTTCGAATCCCGATAAGATAAAATTTTTTCGTTTTGTCATTTCAGTTTCAGTCATCTCGCTACTTTGAAGAATTAAGATTTCTAACTCTTGATTGTGCTTAGATAACAATCCTATTAGGTACTCGGTTCGAAACCCCATGAAACACAAAACTTCATGACATGTCATTTCAAGTTTAAACCAGCGCACACTTTGTTACTTGCGATTGAAATCACGTTTAATATCATCTGTGGTTAGTTAACAGGATTAATAGTTGCTAGATAGGAGGCCCAGTCCAGTACAAAAGTCGTCGTAATGTAATTTCAAATTTAAATGTGCATTATGGAATTTCATTTCCTGTAATAAGTTTGAATTTGCAAGAGTAGAGGCTGTTTCGTCTCTAATAACCAGTTGTCTGATATTTGTATTGTCGTGGTATTAATTTGCATCTGGATTTACAGCCATAGAGAGCGGTTATCTCTTATGACCTCTTGTAGTAACCGTTTTGCGTAGCGAAACGGCTGTACCAAATAGAGAGCAGAGGACCTGCAAGGCCGTTCCGTTATATGGGTTGCATACAAATCAGGCGAGACGTAATTGAGGTCGTTTGGATACTTCTGAGCATAATAGTACATTCAGAGGTATACGTGGATACCGTCTGGAAACTGTGCTGCGAATAGAGTCGGTAGTAAAGGAGTAATAAAGTAAAACGTCATGTTTGATGCTGAAGTTTTATTGCTTCTTCCATTAAACATTGTGTGTGTGGTGGGATTGAGAAAAAGTTTCGTGAAGGTTTGAAACAATGTGTAAAATTCGTTGTAAGTCACTGAGTGCTCTCATTCTCAAATACTGAATGAATAAAGTCCGGCCCGCGTCTCGTGGTCGTGTGGTAGCGTTCTCGCTTCCCACGCCCGGGTTCCCGGGTTCGATTCCCGGCGGGGTCAGGGATTTTCTCTGCCTCGTGATGGCTGGGTGTTGTGTGATGTCCTTAGGTTGGTTAGGCTTAAGTAGTTCTAAGTTGTAGGGGACTGATGACCATAGATGTTAAGTCCCATAGTGCTCAGAGCCATTTGAACCATCTGAATAAAGTCCGGGCCGGCCGGTGTGGCCGTGCGGTTCTAGGCGCTTCAGTTTGGAACAGCGTGACTGCTACGGTCACAGGTTCGAATCCTGCCTCGGGCATGGATGTGTATGATGTCCTTTGGTGAGTTAGGTTTAATTAGTTCTAAGTTCTAGGGGACTGATGACCACAGATGATAAGTGCCATAGTGCTCAGAGCCATTTGAACCATTTGAACCAATAAAGTCCGGGTATTCGCACGCCGTCAGATACGCTACCTCGACACAAACGCACAGCTTCTAATTTTAATGCTCATCGTACTGTGTATTTGTGGTTTGCGTACTGTAAGACCTTCGGTACACACACCATCAGATTATTTGACTTGTCGCTCTAACGAAGTAGGCGAGTGTCAGCAATATGTCTCGTGGTCTTATCATGGCGTGTTTATCTTCTGCCGTTAGGTCAGAGGATAGAAATGCCACTTGCATGCTTAGAGTAGCAGATTGACAGTGACCAACTTTAAACAGAACTTGACTAATTTTCACACACATGTATTAAAATAATAAAAATCATAGAAATTACTTAACTTGATTCTGGATGCTGTTTACAATTGACAATCTGAAGTTCCTTTGGTCTTGGTACGTTAATCTTATTCTCACATATCTCTGATACTTGACGAAGTGTCTATAAATTTATCTTCATGGCTATGTACAGGAATATGGTAATCTTATTAGGCGCAGACTGAAACTTGACTATAGACTGGTGCAGACTAATGCAGACTGACTAATCGGAGGTCTGTACACTTGTTATAATACCTCGCGCGTTCAGGTATCACTGCGCGAGTGTGATCCGCGAGGAGAAAAGGTTCTACGTTAGCAGCAATCTCATTGGCTGCGTTACATATTAATACGCGGATCGGCGGAAGCAGAATTTGGTCCATCTCTAAGACAGCGCCATCTCGTAGTGTGGAGACGGACGAGCGCTGCGCCTGCGCTGTTCTGCTTAGCGGGGCGCGCTCTATTGGGAAAGTTGTGTACGCGCTGACTACGCGGAACTATGTACACAACAGTATTTCAGTTCACTTAAGAAATGAGCAAGGTTTCTTTATTTTTCGGGGAGCCGATAGATGGGCAACCTGTAACTGATATCGGATTCCGGTCGTCGCTTAGTAACATAGGTTACTCTCCAGTCTCAACTCTGTTTACGATTATAGGGAATAAACGTCCAGTACCATAAGGATATTTCGTACATGCATTTCCCTAAAGATGCTTTTTCAGGATTGCATATTATTTTTTGGTTTTCATAATATAATTCATATTCATAATTATTTTCTTTTTCAGATTCGATTTGAGTTGCGCTACTATGCTGAGTCGTCTACAGGTTCCAAAGGAACATCTGTCATGGAAACTGTCAACGAGCAAGGATTTTGCTTCACTTTCATCTCAAATGTTGCTGTATTCAACTCATACCAGTAAGTACTGCTGCTCTTCTTTTGGTCATACCCTCGCTGCTTACCCACCTAAATGAAGGGACCTGAAACTGAACTACACATAATAGTAAATTTACTGGCTAATTACAAACTGTTTACTCTTTTTTTACTTTTTTAACCTGTGCTTGCTACAGAAAATAGTTGTCTATTCTTAATGCCCCAAATGTTATCATACTGTGTTGATGGGGCAGAGAAATTCCTTGGCAGTGCCTGGGATGGGACCTGTTATTACCATGAAGTAGTCAGTCTTGCTGTGGACTTAGTTGCTGAGATAGACTATTCATACACCACCAGATAACTAATATACTTATTTGTCAGCTTATTGTACTTACACTTGAGTAATTTTCCGCGAAATGAGTAAAATGAAGTAAAATTGATACATATTAATAAAACTAAATTTGTATCCTCATGTGTAAAAAATAGAGCCCTGATTTTTATGTAATTAGTTGTTCTTATATTTCGCCCATACCCGCATGAAAACCGTAAATAATCACGAGAAATGTTGCAGATTTGATATACAGGGAGAGACAGGGGGAAAGGTACATGCTTTGAGCGGTGATAGTATTGGTGATTCTGGATAAAAAAAATTCATATAGACATATGCCATATTTCAGATGGTTTCCGAGACCTTCATTCTCAATTATCTAAATTTTTTTAATAGTAGAAAACCGCGGCCTCTAGCGAAAACGTGTCACGGTATAAAATTAAAACATATTATGTTTCCTACACAAACGGTCTTATTCATTTTTTTCTCTAGAGCTAGTAGTTTGCGTGAAGAGAGTGGGAGAATACTGAAAATCTAGCGCCACGCGCATGCGCTGTAGCTTCGATAGTTTTTGTTGGCCAGTTTGAGGTGGTTTCCCGACTTGATAGATCACAAGTGTCCCCTATCAAATTGTTCGGCTTGAATTCCCCTGCACTACTGTGGTAAGTTGTAAACATTGACAGTGTACTGAACAATACAGAAAATGTACACTGAGAGCTAAAGAAACTGGTACACCTGTCTATTATCGTGTAGGTCCCCCGCGAGCACACAGATGTGCCGCAACACGACGTGGCATGGACTCGACTAATGTCTCAAATAATTCTGTAGGGAATTGACACCATGAGTCCTTCAGGGCTGTCCATAAATCCGTAAGAGTACGAGAGGGTGGAGATCTCTTCTGAATAGCGATTTGCAATGCATCCTACATATGCTCAATAATGTTCATGTCTGGGTAGTTTTGTGGGCAGCAGAAGTGTTTAAACTCAGGAGAGTGTTCCTGGAGCCACTCTGTTGCAGTTCTGGGCGTGTGGTGTTTCGCGAGTCCGTGGGAATGCACAATGGACATTGTTGTATTCTACAACAGTTTATTGAACGTAACTTCTTCTACAATACAATAGCTGGCTGTACAATAGATGTAGACGTCCGTCGATCTAGCCGGAGATGTCGTTCCTCTCGGTCGGCTGGTACTTCGATCGGCGGTGCAGTACAGCGGCTTCGGCGATATCTTCTCGGAGACTCTGCTACAGCGGTTGCCATTAGCAGCGGACGAAGACTGGTCTGTCTTCGACCGGCCGGGCCTATATAGTGAGCTGGAGCCAATAGAAACCCGGCGTAGGAATACGTGGCCGGATATGTCGCGGCGACCTCTGCAAGGAAAGGTTCCTATTAATCGACTGGAATCTTCGGCTTGTTTACCTGATGTCTTCGCCTGTTTGGCTGTTGGTTTGTTTCTTTCATAGCGTGGCTGTTATGCGGTGCTACCTGCCATTTAGGGGAACCCGGTGGCAGACAGTACAGACATGAATGGATGCAGGTGATCAGACAGCATGTGTCACCTGTCAGAGTCGTATCTAGACGTGCCAGGGGTCCCATATCACTCCATCTACGCAAGCACCATAGCATTACAGAGCCTTCACCAGCTTGAACAGTCCACTGCTGACATGCAGGATTCATTGATTCATGAGGTTATCACCATACCTGTACACAAATGAATGTGATCCCAGGGACCCGCCGGCTTAGGCCAAGAGAGGAAGGTTTGAGGGGGCCGGGACAGCTGTTGGGCGCATCTGGAGCAATTCTGAACCATGTGAGTGATGTCCCTGGTAAGCCCAAACCAAAAGACGTGACGCCGGGCCAACGCCTTGGTGCGAGCAATTTCCCAATGGCCTTGATGTAAGAGACGCAAGACTTCGGTCCGTAGATGTTGGGGAACGACCACACGCGGAGTGGACGTAGGGTCTACCCACAATAGGACACCATCCACTGCCGACAGCTGATGGCGGATAGAAAAAAAGAACCAAAGGTGCTGCTGGTCGTGGGTGGGGGCACAGCTGGGCCACCCGCGCTGAACATAGAAGCGGACAGGGTGCAACAATGGGTCACACGTGATCGCAATTGCCACCGTGGAGGCCGTGATGGGAAACCCGCGCAGGGTGTCGTGGATCGCTTTATCAACTTGGAAACCAAGGACGTCCGAAGAGTCAAACGCAGGGTTGGGACCAAGAGGAAGGTGGGAAAGAGCATCCGCGTTGGCGTACTGGGAGGTGGACTTAAAAATGCAAGGTGTAATGGAACTGCAAGAGGAACAGGGCCCATCGTTGAAGCCTCTGGGACGTCTTCGTAGGAAGCCGGGCCTCCGGGGAAAACAGGGAGAGGAGGTCAGTGATGATATGAAAGGCCCGTCCATATAAAAAGGCATGAGTTTGGAACAGGCGAATACGATAGCCAATGCCTCCTTTTCGACCTGAGAGTACTTCAGCTGGGTGGCAGTTAGGGCCTTGGATAGAAAAGCCACCGGACGTTCTGTCCCATCCGGAAGCTTGTGGGAGAGAACAGCCCCGACCCCATAATCAGAGGCGTCTGTGGTCAGGAGCAATGGCAGAGACGGATCATACGGCATCAGGCAGGAGGCCAGTTGCAACTGGCGTTTGAGGGTGGAAAAGGCCATCTCACAGGCCGGGGACCAGCTGAAGGGGACATTTTTGCGGCATAAGTCATAAGGGGGCCGTCACCTGAGCGGCCGACGGAAGGAACTTCCGGTAATACGATATTTTTCCAAGGAAGGATTTCAGCTGATGGATGTCCCTTGGGGGAGGCAGGCGGCGTATGGCGTCCACATAGGAAAATGATGGAGAGATGCCTTTATGTGAAACAACATGTCCTAAATAGGAAATAGAAGGTTGAAAGAAGGAACACTTCTCCTTATTGCATTTTAGCCCAGCCTGGTGGAGGCAAAGAAACAGCTGACGCAAGTTAGTAAGATGGGCTGCAGCAGTAGGGCCCGTAACGACAGTGTCGTCGAGGTAATTAATGCAACTGGGAATGTCCTGCAGAAGTTGTTCCAAGAAGCGTTGGAAAATGGCCGGGCGCTAGTCAGGCCAAACATGAGGCGTGTGACTTGGAACAGGCCGGCGGGCGTATTCAGAACGGTGAGGGCTTGAGGAGCTTCATCCAAAGGAACCTGGAGGTACACCTCAGCGAGATCAATTTTGGTAAAGTAGTGACCACCAGCCAATTTACGGAAGAGATCATCAGGCCGAGGGAGCGGAAAGTCGTCCACCTGGAGCTGTGAGTTGAGGGTCGCCGAAAAGTCCCCACAGAGACGGAGACGCCTGCCTGGCTTCTGGACGATGACGAGAGGCATGGCCCAGGGGCTTAACTGAACAGGCCGTAGCACCCCTTCCTTTTGTAGACGGTCCAATTCGTCACGCAGTGACTGCTGGAGAGCGACAGGGACCTGCCTCGCCCGGAAGTATCGAGGGCGGGCTGACGGCCGGAGGTGGAGGGTCGCTGCAAACCCCTTGGCGCACCCGATTCCGGGGTAGAAGAGATCCTGGTATTCTGTGCAGAGAGAGTCAACTTCGGGAAACGGCACCTGTGGAGAAACCAGATGTACATGATCGTCGATTGTGAACCTGAACATTTGGAAAGCATCCAACCCAAACAGATCGGTAGCATCGGAACTGTTGACTACCAGAAAAGAAATCGTACGACTGACAGATTTGTAAGAAACCACCGTCGTGAACTGCCCCAACAAAGTGATTTCCTGTCTGTTGTACGTAAGGAGGCGTCGAGGAGGCGGTTGAGGGCTTGGCGCACCTAAAACGGTGTAGGTAGTGTAATTGAGCAGGGATACCGCAGCCCCTGTATCGATCTGCAGTCGAACCGGCTTACCCAATATGGTGACATCAATATACAGTTTGGAGGACGCCGAAGACACAATTTGGCCGATGTCCATGGACGCATCGGTGTCGGAGCGCCTGGAGATCGGCGCCGTGGCAGAGTGACAGACAGATGCAAGGTGGCCGTCCCGACCGCAACGGCGACACGTCGCCCAGCGTTCAGGACAATCGTCGCGTTCATGCTGGGAGTAGCATCTTGGACAAGATGGAAGGCGCAGGGGTTCCCCGCGGCGGCGTTGCTGGCCCGGCGGCGGCTGCTGGTTGTCTTACTGGAACGACCGCCTTTTTTTCTTTTCCGTACGTCGAGAAGATGCCGGGGTGCTGCGCTGGGGAGTGCGGCGTGAAGGTGCGTATATGGCCGCGACGTCCTCTTGGACGTCGGAAGTCTCTTCTCGGATGGCTGCGACGTCGGCCCACGTTTCCAATCTGCGGTCAGCTGCAGTGGAAACTTCAAACTTGAATGCAAGTTCTATGATTTGATCTAGGGACGGATCCTCCAACTTTAAGGCGTCGTGGCGGAAAGCCGCGTCTGGGGCTGCTTGGATCAGGTGATCCTGGACCATGTCATCTGCGTAAGATTCCTGGGATATGTAGGTGACAAAGTTGCACTTCCGAGCGAGACCTTGGAGTTCAGCAGCCCATTGTCGGTATGTCTGATCGGGTTTCTTTCGACTCTGGTGAAATTCCACTCTTGCTGCCATGACGTGATATCTGCGGCGATAGTGGGAGGTGAGACACTCACATATGGCGGTGAAGGTAAGACTGTCAGGATCACGTGGCTGGAGTTTCGTCAGGAGCACGTATATACGGGAGACATTCCAAGGAAGAAAATAGGCTCTCTGATCGTTTCGAATGCCGGGAACACTGGCGGTGTCGGTGGACGGTGAAGACTTTGAATTTCGGCAATCAGTTGCTGCTGGAGTATCACGAACTGTTGAAAAAGTTGATTCAGTACCTGCTGCACTGATAGATTCTGCTGTTACAGTGGTGGTTGTGCTCGTTGTTGTTGTTGTGGTTCCTCTCAATCGACTGGAATCTTCTGCGTGTTTACCTGATGTCTTCGCCTGTTTGGCTGTTGGTTTGTTTCTCTCATAGCGTGGCTGTTATGCGGTGCTACCTGCCATTTAGGGGAACCCAGTGGCAGACAGTACAGACATGAATGGATGCAGGTGATCAGACAGCACCTGTCAGAGTCGTATCTAGACGCGCCAGGGGTCCCATATCACTCCACCTATGCACGCACCATAGCATTACAGAGCCTTCACCAGCTTGAACAGTCCACTGCTGACATGCAGGATTCATGGATTCATGAGGTTATCACCATACCTGTACACGTTCCTCCGCTCGATGCAGTTTGAAACAAGACTCGTCCGACCAGGCAACATGTTTCCAGTCGTCAACAGTCCAATGTCGGTGTTGACGGGCCTAGGTGAGGCATAAAGCTTTGTGTCGTGCAGTCATCAAGGGTACACGAGTGGGCATTCAGCCCCGAAAGCCCATATCGATGATGTTTCGTTGAATGGTTCGCACGCTGAAACTTGTTGACGGCCCAGCATTGAAATCTGCTGCAATTTGCGGAAGGATTGCACTTCTGTCACGTAGAACGATTCTTTTCAGTTTTCGTTGGTCCCATTCCTGTAGAATCTTTTTTCCGGCCGCAGTGATGTTGGAGATTTGATGTTATACTGGATTCCTGATATTCATGGTACACTCGTGAAATGGTGATACGGGAAAATCCCCGCTTCACCGCTACCTCGGAGTTGCTGTGTCCCTCGCTCGCGCGCCGTGTATAACACCACCTTCAAACTCACTTAAATCTTAATAGCCTGCCATTGTAGCAGCAGTAAAAGTCTAACAACTGCGCCACACACTTTTTGTCTTATATAGGCGTTGCCAACCGCAGCGTCGTAGTCTGCCTGTTTACGTGTATCTGTATTTGAATACGCATGCCTATACCAGTTTCTTTGCCGCTTCTGTGTGTAAAAATGATATTAACCGTGTTCTATCTCGGAAACCATTCGGAATAATTTTTTTGTTCAGAATCACTGGTACTGTTACCCCACAAGGCATATACTTGTCCTCCTGGTTCACCCTGTACCTCATTTTATAGTTACATATTTTTAAATATTTCACTATAATTACTAGTTTTTACATACCAGGTGATCAAAAAGTCAGTATAAATTTGAAAACTTAATAAACCACGGAATAATGTCGATAGAGAGGTAAAATTTGACACACATGCTTGGAATGACATGGGGTTTTATTAGAACCACCCCATAATCCTAGACGCGTGAAAGATCTCTTGAGCGCGTCGTTTGGTGATGATCGTGTGCTCAGCCTCCACTTTCGTCATGCTTGGGCTCCCAAGTACCCAGACCACAGTCCGTGCGATTATTGGCTTTGGGGTTACCTGAAGTCGCAAGTATATCGTGATCGACCGACATCTCTAGGGATGCTGCAAGACAACATCCGACGCCAATGCCTCGCCACAACTCCGGACGTGCTTTACAGTGCTGTTCACAACATTATTCCTCCACTACAGCTATTGTTGAGGAATGATGGTGGACATATTGAGCATTTCCTGTAAAGAACATCATCTTTGCTTTGTCTTACTTTGTTATGCTAATCATTGCTATTCTGATCAGATGAAGCGCCATCTGTCGGATATTTTTTGAACTTTTGTATTTTTTTGGTTCTGATAAAACCCCATGTCATTCCAAGCATGTGTGTCAATTTGTACCTCTCTATCTACGTAATTCCGTGATTTATTCAGTTTTCAAATTTATACTGACTTTTTGATCACCCGGTATTTTACGCCATTGCTAAATAAAGTAAGACATTACTACATTTTATCCTTCTTCATATTTCTATACGTCCTCAGTAGGTATCTCCCTTAGCAAAATACACGGATCCGACCGAACATGAAAGCTGAAGAGCGGCAGTAAATTCTCTCGAAACAGCCAAGATCTAGTGCAATAAAAAGGCGTTCATTGCGGTTTCAGTTTTGATTATGAATGACGTGCGTCTGCTTAATTTACTAAGATTCTGAACCTTGATTCTCGAAAACAATACAGTTATAATAAGAGTACTGTGAGCAGCATTGTAGTAGCCATTATTGTGTGTAGTAATGGGCTTTGTATGCTGTCGAGGTTGGCTGTGGGGCAAACAAAAGACTAGCTGCCTGAAGTTTCTACCTATTCACAACCAGGGAGTGCGTGGGCCAAGAAAAAATTGTTAAATAGGTTCTTCTTAAGAGTTTACAATCGTTTGTGTCCATGGTATATCCCGATGAATTAGAACCACCATCTAAATTAAGGTCTTGGGTTACGATGGACGACGCTTTCACTAGTGGTGGAAAGATTATTCTGAGTCTAGAGTGCAATAAGCAGACTGGGAGCTATAGAAATCTCAAATTCAGCAACGTGTATGTAGTGATTCGCACCGAAAGGACAAACTAATTGTCTAAGACGCAAATGTTATTGATGCAGATATAAAAGCCTCCCCCAATTCCACAAACGAATTTTTTTCTATGATACGTGTTCCACTGTGGTTGCTGCGAAGTAATTTGAAGTGCCTGAATATTGCTCGTTTCTACAAAAGTACTATGGGCAACAGATTCATGATAAATCGATATTATGGATAAACTATTTAGATATTTGTTACAAGGAGGTTCTGAAAAGTATGTAATCATCACATATGGGTAGCTGTCGACGAAACAACAGACGTACATAGAAGTTTCATTGGCAATCTCATTGTTGACAAATTCGATAGAGAAAAACTCCAAAGCCATTTTTATTTCCTGAAAATGCTGAAGTGCACAAATCATTCAATAGGAGCTCGTTTCGTGAATGAAAGTGTTAAAGTGTTGTGGCCTACGGGAATTCAAAAAGAAAAGGTTGTTACTATGTATTCGGATGCTGTGAACTATGTGCTGAAGGCGGAAATCACCCTACACGTATTGTATCCGCATTTAATCCATTTCACCAGTCTGGCCCCTACAGTGCAACGTATTGCCAAAGAAGCGTTCGGCAGCTATCCAGGAGTAAATAAATTAATTTCATACACCAAAGTACTGTTTCTCAAAGCCCTGCATCATGTGTCGTCCTTTAGGGAACTGTTGCAGAAATTAGAGTTACCGCCTAACAAGCTTTGATAGGCTACATTGATTGAAGCTGTCGGTTTTTATAACGAACATTTTCAAGTCGCGATATTTGCCATTCATCTCCGAGAGAATCCTGAATTTCATTACGAGATGCAAATAATACTTTCACTGGATCTAAACTTGAAGATAGTCTGGCGTACATGCATAGCATGCCAGCAGCACCGAAGAATCCGAATCTATCGGGTTGGCCCTTCAGTCTGGAACCGCGCGACCGCTACGGTCGCACGTTCGAATCCTGCCTCAGGCATGGATGCGTGTGATGTCCTTAGGTTAATTAGGTTTAAGTAGTTCTAAGTTCTAGGGGCTGATGACCTCAGATGTTAAGTCCCATAGTGCTCAGAGCCATTTGAACCATCTATCGGGTTGCCTTTGCAAAAAATGGTTCAAATGGCTCTGAGCACTATGGGACTTAACATCTATGGTCATCAGTCCCCTAGAACTTAGAACTACTTAAACCTAACTAACCTAAGGACATCACACAACACCCAGCCATCACGAGGTAGAGAAAATCCCTGACCCCGCCGGGAATCGAACCCGGGAACCCGGGCGTGGGAAGCGAGAACGCTACCGCACGACCACGAGATGCGGGCGCCTTTGCAAAAATAGTTAGAAATTGTTGAGCATGTCAAATGGAAGCTGCCTGACAATAGATGTAGTTCTGGGCAGAGGATAGTGAATAAATTTGAGGCTTTTTTGGGAAGCAATCCAGGCTGCTCGAATTTTGGTACTATCTATAATATCCTCAGTGGGATTTTGCTCCTAAAAAACATCCTTTCTGATCGACGACATTCTATGTCTGCAGAAAATTTGGAGAAGTACATGATGGTTCGTCGAGGATCAAAACGAAATATAAGCTTGACTGCAGTGATGATGGACGTTTTAGTAAACAGATGTGTCCGAAAATATTTTTTCTTTATTAGCGCAGCAAGGACTTGAAAAATAAAATAAAAAATAATTAAAAAATTTAATTAAAAGACAGTCTCGACCCCACAAAATATTTCATTTTATTTTAAAAGATGTTGTTGTTGTTGTGGTCTTCAGTCCAGAGACTGGTTTGATGCAGCTCTCCATACTACTCTATCCTGCGCAAGCTGCTTCATCTCCCAGTACGTAATGCAGCCTACATACTTCTGAATCTGCTTAGTGTATTCATCTCTAGCTCTCCCTCTACGATTTTTACCCTCCACGCTGCCCTCCAATGCTAAATTTGTGATCCCTTGATGCCTCAGAACATGTCCTACCAACCGGTCCCTTCTTCTTGTCAAGTTGTGGCACAATCTCCTCTTCTCCCCAATTCTATTCAAGACCAGTACCTCCTCATGAGTTATGTGATCTACCCATCTAATCTTCAGCATTCTTCTGTAGCACCACTTTTCGAAAGCTTCTATTCTCTTCTTGTCCAAACTATTTATCGTCCATGTTTCACTTCCAGACATGGCTACACTCCATATAAATATTTTCAGAAACGGCTTCCTGACACTTAAATCTATACTCGATGTTAACAAATTTCTCTTCTTCAGTAACGCTTTCCTTGCCATTGCCAGTCTTCAGTTTATATCTTCTCTACTTCGACCATCATCAGTTATTTTGCTCCCCAAATAGCAAAACTCCTTTACTACTTTAAGCGTCTCATTTCCTAACCTAATTCCCTCAGCATTACCCGATTTAATTCGACTACATTCCATTATCCTCGTTTTGCTTTTGTTGATGTTCATCTTATACCCTCCTTTCAAGACACTGTCCATTCCATTCAACTGCTCTTCCAAGTCCTTTGCTGTCTCTGACAGAATTACAATGTCAACGGCGAACCTCAAAGTTTTTATTTCTTCTCCATGGATTTTAATACCTACTCCGAATTTTTCTTTTGTTTCCTTTACTGCCTGCTCGATATACAGATTGAATAACATCGGGGAGAGGCTACAACCCTGTCTCACTCCCTTCCCAACCACTGCTTCCCTTTCGTGACCCTCGACTCTAAACTGCCATCTAGTTTTTGTACAAATTGTAAATAGCGTTTCGCTCCCTGTATTTTACCCCTGCCACCTTCAGAATTTGAAAGAGAGTATTCCAGTCAACATTGTCAAAAGCTTTCTCTAAGTCTACAAATGCTATGAACATAGGTTTGCCTTTTTTCACATTTTAAAAGATAACTGGTTCCAATCCGTGTGAGATCATCTTCAGACTAGTTACTCCGTGATGACTGTCGGAGGCGGTGGCGCGGAACAGGAACCGCTCTATGGAGGTGAGAACGTCAACTGCAGTAGTTTATTTTTATTTTAAAGGGTGACCGGTTTCCATTCGTGTGTGATCATATTCAGACCAGTTATTCCTAGCTGACTGTTGGAGATGGTAACACGGAGCAGGAACCACTGTAGGAAGGCGTGAAGATCAACTGCTGTAATTTATTTTTGATTTAATAGGTAGCCCGTTTCTATTTATGAGAGATCATTTTCAGACGACTGTTGAAAACGGTGGCACGGAGCAGGGACCGCTCTGATAAGGCGTGAAGGTCAACTGCAGCAGTAACCGCTCTAGGAAGACGTGAAGATCAACTGAAGTCTACAAGAGTCATCATGGAGTAACTGGTCTGAAGATAATTTCACACAGATTGAAACTGGTCACCTACTAAAATTGAAATAAATTCTTTCATTTAATGGAGACTGCTTTTAATTAAAATTTTTGATAGTCATTTTCAACAGCTGCTGTTTCCATGAACAGTGTTTGAAAAAAAATTAAAAAATCAAATAATGTAAAATGCGCATAACACGGAAAAAATTCGTTTGTGGACTATGGAGGCCTTTGCATATGCGTCAATGACATTTGCTTCTTAGACGATTGGTTTGTTTTTTCTGTGTGCATCACTACGTACATGTTGCTGAAGTTGAGATTTCATAGACCGCTTAGTCTGTTTCTGCCCTCTCGACGTAGAACAATCTCTCCATCAGCAGTGAAAGCGTCGTCCGTCGTAACCCAGGATCTTCGTTTAGATAACAATTTTGATGTAACAGAAGGTAGCATGAACACAGACAGTCGTGAATTCTTCAGAAGTACTATTTGGCAATTTTCTGTTGGCGCACACACGCCATGGTTATGGGGGGACAACTATCGTTCACGTCTGTGACATATACCTGTCCTCTGGGTGGTGTTAGGAACAGTTACTTCGGAGCAAATGTATAAAGCCAAGAAGCAGAGGCAACCAGATAATCTCAAATATTTATTTATTGATTTATTTAACCTGGCAAGATTAGGGCCATCGGGCCCTCTCTTGCATCTAACCAGGCATTCTACCTATTTTACATTCATATGTTTTAGTAGGCATGTTAAACTACATCTAGTACAAAAAGTGAAATAAACAATTTGAAAGGTACACCTGGAAAAATACATACATATAGAGTTTATATTCTTAGGTCACAAGTACTGTTATAATTAGACATTATTGAAGAGACAGATTTTAGATAGGAGTGCTGGCAGCAGGGAGTATGAGGGAGACTCATGGTGAAGGGAGGAGAAGAATGGAGACATGATGAAACATAACTAAGGAAATATAAAGGAAAAGAAGATTGCGTGGCTAATAGAGATAGATGAAGAGGATGGCATCTCAGGAGCAAGATAGGAGACGCTAGCTTTGCTATTTGACAGATGAGGGGATTGTCCTTGTACATTAATTTTGTGGAGAACTTTATGAGGATGATAGTAGGAAATGCTTCAACTTCTTCTTAAAAGCAGCAGGAGATCGAATTTTGCGCAAGGTAAGGGGCAGTTTGTTCCAGAGGCGGACAGCGGCAACTGAGAAGGAGTTTGCAAAAGTTTTTGTTTTGTGAGTGGGCACAGTTAGGATACCAAATAAGAGTGACCTCGTGTTTCGATTATGATGACATGACAGGTTTTTAATCTCTGAAGCAAGGTACTGGGGTGCTTGTGCGACGAGGAGTCGGTGGAGGAGACATAGAGTGTGGTAGTCACGCAATTTGTCCGGCCGCAGCCACCCTAGCTCGGAGTGTGAAGCACTAACATGATCATATCGGCGAATGTTGCAGGTGTAACGCACACAGGCGTTCATGGTTAGCTCCAGCCGTCTTTTGTTTTCACTACTCATGCCTTGTTGAATCACATCACAATAGTGGAGGTTCGGTAGCTTGCATGAGCTGGCGTTTCAAGTCCTGTGGAAATATGTTCCGAAACTTTTTGAGAGCATAGAGACAAGCAGACGTCTTTCGGCACACTGCGACTGTATTCTCCGCCCAGTTGAGATGCTCATCCAAAGTTACACCCAAGTTCTTCACTGTTTTCTGATATGGTATTGGAGTACCGTCGAGCAGAATAGGAGGTAGAATGAGATTTTCACTCTGCAGCGGAGTGTGCGCTGATATGAAACTTCCTGGCAGATTAAAACTGTGTGCCCGACCGAGACTCGAACTCGGGACCTTTGCCTTTCGCGGGCAAGTGCTCTACCATCTGAGCTACCGAAGCACGACTCACGCCCGGTACTCACAACTTTACTTCTGCCAGTACCTCGTCTCCTACCTTCCAAACTTTACAGAAGCTCTCCTGCGAACCTTGCAGAACTAACACTCCTGAAAGAAAGGATATTGCGGAGACATGGCTTAGCCACAGCCTGGGGGATGTTTCCAGAATGAGATTTTCACTCTGCAGCGGAGTGTGCGCTGATATGAAACTTCCTGGCAGATTAAAACTGTGTGCCCGACCGAGACTCGAACTCGGGACCTTTGCCTTTCGCGGGCAAGTGCTCTACCATCTGAGCTACCGAAGCACGACTCACGCCCGGTACTCACAACTTTACTTCTGCCAGTACCTCGTCTCCTACCTTCCAAACTTTACAGAAGCTCTCCTGCGAACCTTGCAGAACTGGCACTCCTGAAAGAAAGGATATTGCGGAGACATGGCTTAGCCACAGCCTGGGGGATGTTTCCAGAATGAGATTTTCACTCTGCAGCGGAGTGTGCGCTGATATGAAACTTCCTGGCAGATTAAAACTGTGTGCCCGACCGAGACTCGAACTCGGGACCTTTGCCTTTCGCGGGCAAGTGCTCTGCCATCTGAGTTTGGAAGGTAGGAGACGAGGTACTGGCAGAAGTAAAGTTGTGAGTACCGGGCGTGAGTCGTGCTTCGGTAGCTCAGATGGTAGAGCACTTGCCCGCGAAAGGCAAAGGTCCCGAGTTCGAGTCTCGGTCGGGCACACAGTTTTAATCTGCCAGGAAGTTTCAGAATAGGAGGTAGCCGTTCGCGGAAATCTGAACTTATTAATTTCTGATGGGCTATTAAGATTACTTGCGTCTTTTTTGCATTTAGTTTAAGCACCAGGTTTTTCGCCCATGTCACTACTGAAGACAGATCATCATTCATCTGAGCGATTGCAGTGTTTACATCTTCAGGTCTGATGCTTAGGTAGAGCTGGAGGTCGTCGGCATAGAAATGATATTTACAGGACAGAACCGACGAAATATCGTTGACATATAAAGAAAACAAAAGTGGTCCTAAGACTGATCCTTGTGGCACTCCCGAGAAAACATGTTTCCAGGAAGATTTTTCATTTACGCAGACAACACATTGCTGTCTGTCTTTTAAGTAGCTTTCAAACCATCTCATTGCACTATCAGAGAAATTAAGCTGTTGCATTTTTCTGAGCAATATGTCAAAGTTAACAGTGTCAAAAGCTTTGCTGAAGTCCAATAGCGTCAATATTGTTGCCTTTCGATTGTCGATGGCATATTTCAGGTCATCAGTTACTTTAATTAGAGCAGTGTTTGTGCTGTGATGTTTACGGAAACCGGATTGAAATTTGTCATATAGGCTGAATTCATGCAAGTGTTCAGTGATTTGGTCATGAACAATATATTCAAGTGCTTTGGAAACAGCAGGCAGTATGCTAATTGGTCGGTAATCACTAGGCAGTTGCGGGTTTTCGATCTTAGGGATGGGTCGAATTATGCTTCTTTTCCATGCAGTGGGATATATTCCGTTCACGAGGGAAAAATTAAATATGTCAGTTAAGACAGGTACTAAGATATCGGCAACATTCTTAATCATGGTTATACCGATACTGTCGTTGCCTATTGCATCAGAAGAGATTCTCATTATTGCTTTTCTTGCCGTATTTGTTGTTACATGTTTTAAATGGAAGGTATCGTTGTTAGTTATCCTGTTTGGGGATTCTTGTGGACAGTAATTATCAGCTGTGCTGGTATTCAGAGGTGCAGAGAAGAATTCATTTAATTCGTTAGCTGACACATGAAAAGTAGTTTCCGATTTTGCCTTTCCGAGCCCCAAGCTACGGAGATTCTTCCATAGAGTTGTGGGCGTCAGATCGCTGCATACAAGGGAGCGAGCGTGCCTGATTTTAGCATTGCGAATGCCTTGTTTCACTCTGGTCCGTAGCTTTCTATATTCTTCGAAACGCTCGGGTTTCGGATCTGCCTTGAAACGCCTGTGGGCAGCATCCCTATTAGTCATCATTTGTCGTAATTCAGCTGTCAGCCATGAAGCAGGAGATTTTCTTACACGGATTGTGCGCACAGGTGCATGTTTGTCATAGAGGGCAGTGAGTTTATCACCAAGTTCATTAATTTTGCCGTCGATTGTGGGTTTTCTGATTATTTGATGCCATGAGATTTCTGAGCAATCGGCTGTTAGAGCGTCAAGGTCAATACGTTTCATGTTCCTACAAGTTATGTAACGCGATTTGATCCTTGGGGGCTGCACAGAGTAGGCCAGGAATATTACATCATGTGCTGAGAGGCCAGGGGCCGATGTTTGACCAGCATCTCTTACTTTGTCAGTCTGTTTCGTTGCGATTACGTCTATAAGAGTATGACTGTGCGCCGTATGGTGTGTAGGTTGTAATGGAAGAATGTTCATGCTATTGCAACTAAACAGTCTTCTTAAGTTTATTGCGGAGGGAGTGTCTCTTAGCAGGTCTATGTTCAAGTCACCCATTACGATGACATGTTCGTATTGACACTGAAGTGAATGTAATTCCAACTGGAAGGAACTCATTGAGCTTATTTTTGGCGGCTTGTACATGACGCCAGTCAAGAATTTCCGACTTTGTGTATTTATTTCAATGAACATGATTCAGCCTCTTTTTCTTCAGCAGGATTTGACGTACATAAGACTTTCGCTTTGAGATCTGTTCGTATATACGCGCCGACCCCGCCACCTCGCTTTTTTGATCTGTCTGCCCTAAGAAATGTGTAACCTGGGAGATGAAAAGATGCAGAGGATATGTGTGGTTTCAACCACGTTTCAGATAAGAGGATTATGTGGTAGTTTAGTTGGTTGAAGAGGAGGCTAAGTTCTTCGTAATGCGCAGGTAAAGACTGGATGTTGCAGTGAGCTGCTAAAAGCTCTGACGCGTTCCGCTGAGCAGCCTGGAGTAGGGTGGCAGACTGGTTTGTCCCTTTGTTAGGCACTACCTACCGCGAGGGGCACTGGCCGCTGCTTCCGCCAAGTGACATAACACAGGGGTGTCCGAGATTTTGCGCGCCCTGTTTGTGACACCGCGAGTGCCGAAAGAAAGGCGAATGCTAAAGATTTCCTGAGGTTGCGGGAGTATAGAAAATGGATTAGTGGTATTCGGTGCAAGGAGAATATGACCAAAATACTGACGGCTGTGTGTCACTGTGTATCCTCTGTCATAAGAGGAGAAATGTAATTAGCGTGTTTGAAACAGCTTAGGGTGGAAATAAGGGAGAAGGGAGTGATTTAAGAGGCCAATGCTGCCAGCAGAGAGAAGTAAGCTTAATAATTAATAGATTATCGTAGGAAGCTAGAATTAAATTGAAATTTACTAAAGTGATACTGGTAGTGATTATCGTAGGAAGCTACAATTAGATTGAAATTTGCTAAAGTGATACTGATAGTGATTTTTGTTATGAACAATTTAAACCGAAGAGATGGGTGATTAATGAACTAGAGGAGAGACTAATAATTGCAATAGAACTATTTCAGAACGGAAGAGAACAAACTGAGAGAATGAAAAAAGTATTAGCAGTAACTAAAATTAAGTAATGGTTAGAGCTACAGACACAAAAAAATAGTGAAAAGTTAATACAGTTACAAAAACAATTAGTTGAAGGTACAAATATGGGTATAATTAAAAAATTAATAAAACTACAAGACTATATCTGAGTATTGGGGCTGTTACAATTGCAAATGGTGTTAAG
Source organism: Schistocerca serialis cubense (assembly GCF_023864345.2). NCBI lineage: Eukaryota > Metazoa > Arthropoda > Insecta > Orthoptera > Acrididae > Schistocerca > Schistocerca serialis. The sequence continues at coordinate 218,307,017 of NC_064640.1, forward strand.
TTTGCACTTTTGGCTCGAGTAGCTTCACTTAATACAATTCAGTTCTGTCATGTTTGTGACTGTCTTATTTCCAGCTGCTGTCTTAAAGATTACTCTGCCATCCTGAGTCCACACTTTCTGAAGACCGAAATGGGATATGGCACTGTTTAAAATCTTTAGCCGTTCGTGTGTCAGATCTTCCCTTATTGTAAGCCCTGTCCTTGCTAACTTCTTCCTCTGGGTAAAGATCTCTGCCCTTTTTCGGTACGAGACAAATTTAATTATTATTGGACGAGGTTTGGTGGCACCTGGTAGTTTTCGTCCCACCCGATGGCTCCTGTCAATGTCTGCCTTGGTCACTTCAACGCCTAATTTTTCACGCGCAACCTGTATAAGCAGGTTGTCCGTGTCTTCTTCCTTATTTTCTGCTACTCCAAACAGTCGTAGACTATTTCGCCTTTGGTACTGTTCTAGTTCGTCAGTTGCGGCAGATAGTTTCACTTCCAACTCTCGTGCCTTTTTCTGGTATTCAGACACAGACTTTTTTAGTGCTGTAATTTCGGCAGTATTGGCCTCACCAGTTTCACGCATTTTGGCCAATACTGCTGCCGTTACAGTATCTGATATAGTGCCTGCTATCAGATCGAGATTGTTTTTATCGCGAAGCGCAGCGTTTACCTCAGAGCGGACCAGCTCCGCTATACCGGGAGCCGCGGCCGCACCTTCCGCCAAGAGCGAGCCCGCCGCACCTGCTGCTTCCCCGCTGCTGGACGCGCTGCTGTTCACTCTTCTGTTTACCATTTTCTCGAAGATATTGGCGGAGCACAGAAAAAAATAGCACTACTGCACAGAACACTGTTGTTTTCACGATTTCCACTTGTACTAGACAACACCACCTGCGAGAACACCTTCGAATTCAACTAAATTTCGCTAGCCGAACTTAACACGTGTTACACTGCAGCCGCCTGGTTAAAATAAATTCGTCACATGACGTGGCCTCACATGGCTTTTTTGAGGACCCTCCAGCTATTAACTTTGGATCTGTTATCAAGATATTTCACATTTATGTCGTGTGCATATATAAATCAAACTACCAAGTCTTACACGCGATTTTATCACAATATAACATCGACGTTGTCACTGTCCAGGAAACTAATGTTGAAAATGAAGATCAAATGAATCATCTACATCTACATCTACATCTATACTCCGCGAGCCACCTTACGGTGTGTGGCGGAGGGTACTTATTGTACCACTATCTGATCCCCCCTTCCCTGTTCCATTCACGAATTGTGCGTGGGAAGAACGACTGCTTGTAAGTCTCCGTATTTGCTCTAATTTCTCGGATCTTTTCGTTGTGATCATTACGCGAGATATATGTGGGCGGTAGTAATATGTTGCCCATCTCTTCCCGGAATGTGCTCTCTCGTAATTTCGATAATAAACCTCTCCGTATTGCGTAACGCCCTTCTTGAAGTGTCCGCCACTGGAGCTTGTTCAGCATCTCCGTAACGCTCTCGCGCTGACTAAATGTCCCCATGACGAATCGCGCTGCTTTTCGCTGGATCATGTCTATCTCTTCTATTAATCCAACCTGGTAAGGGTCCCATACTGATGAGCAATACTCAAGAATCGGACGAACAAGCGTTTTGTAAGCTACTTCTTTCGTCGATGAGTCACATTTTCTTAGAATTCTTCCTATGAATCTCAACCTGGCGCCTGCTTTTCCCACTATTTGTTTTATGTGATCATTCCACTTCAGATCGCTCCGGATAGTAACTCCTAAGTATTTTACGGTCGTTACCGCTTCCAATGATTTACCACCTATGGCATAATCGTACTGGAATGGATTTCTGCCCCTATGTATGCGCATTATATTACATTTATCTACGTTTAGGGAAAGCTGCCAGCTGTCGCACCATGCATTAATCCTCTGCAGGTCCTCCTGGAGTACGTACGAGTCTTCTGATGTTGCTACTTTCTTGTAGACAACCGTGTCATCTGCAAATAGCCTCACGGAGCTACCGATGTTGTCAACTAAGTCATTTATGTATATTGTAAACAATAAAGGTCCTATCACGCTTCCCTGCGGTACTCCCGAAATTACCTCTACATCTGCAGATTTTGAACCGTTAAGAATGACATGTTGTGTTCTTTCTTCTAGGAAATCCTGAATCCAATCACAAACCTGGTCCGATATTCCGTAAGCTCGTATTTTTTTCACTAAACGTAAGTGCGGAACCGTATCAAATGCCTTCCTGAAGTCCAGGAATACGGCATCAATCTGCTCGCCAGTGTCTACGGCACTGTGAATTTCTTGGGCAAATAGGGCGAGCTGAGTTTCACATGATCTCTGTTTGCGGAATCCATGTTGGTTATGATGAAGGAGATTTGTATTATCTAAGAACGTCATAATACGAGAACACAAAACATGTTCCATTATTCTACAACAGATTGACGTAAGCGAAATAGGCCTATAATTATTCGCATCTGATTTATGACCCTTCTTGAAAATGGGAACGACCTGCGCTTTCTTCCAGTCGCTAGGTACTTTACGTTCTTCCAGCGATCTACGATAAATTGCTGATAGAAAGGGGGCAAGTTCTTTAGCATAATCACTGTAGAATCTTAAGGGTATCTCGTCTGGTCCGGATGCTTTTCCGCTACTAAGTGATAGCAGTTGTTTTTCAATTCCGATATCGTTTATTTCAATATTTTCCATTTTGGCGTCCGTGCGACGGCTGAAGTCAGGGACCGTGTTACGATTTTCCGCAGTGAAACAGTTTCGGAACACTGAATTCAGTATTTCTGCCTTTCTTCGGTCGTCCTCTGTTTCGGTGCCATCGTGGTCAACGAGTGACTGAATAGGGGATTTAGATCCGCTTACCCCATGAACCATGGACCTTGCCGTTGGTGGGGAGGCTTGCGTGCCTCAGCAATACAGATAGCCGTACCGTAGGTGCAACCACAACGGAGGGGTATCTGTTGAGAGGCCAGACAAACGTGTGGTTCCTGAAGAGGGGCAGCAGCCTTTTCAGTACTTGCAAGGGCAACAGTCTGGATGATTGACTGATCTGGCCTTGTAACAATAACCAAAACGGCCTTGCTGTGCTGGTACTGCGAACGGCTGAAAGCAAGGGGAAACTACAGCCGTAATTTTTCCCGAGGGCATGCAGCTTTACTGTATGATTACATGATGATGGCGTCCTCTTGGGTAAAATATTCCGGAGGTAAAATAGTCCCCCATTCGGATCTCCGGGCGGGGACTACTCAAGAGGATGTCGTTATCAGGAGAAAGAAAACTGGCGTTCTACGGATCGGAGCGTGGAATGTCAGATCCCTTAATCGGGCAGGTAGGTTAGAAAATTTAAAAAGGGAAATGGATAGGTTGAAGTTAGATATAGTGGGAATTAGTGAAGTTCGGTGGCAGGAGGAACAAGACTTCTGGTCAGGTGACTACAGGGTTATAAACACAAAATCAAATAGGGGTAATGGAGGAGTGGGTTTAATAATGAATAGGAAAATAGGAATGCGGGTAAGCTACTACAAACAGCACAGTGAACGCATTATTGTGGCCAAGATAGATACGAAGCCCACACCTACTACAGTAGTACAAGTTTATATGCCAACTAGCTCTGCAGATGACGAAGAAATTGAAGAAATATATGATGAAATAAAAGAAATTATTCAGATTGTGAAGGGAGACGAAAATTTAATAGTCATGGGTGACTGGAATTCGAGTGTAGGAAAAGGGAGAGAAGGAAACATAGTAGGTGAATATGGATTGGGGGACAGAAATGAAAGAGGAAGCCGCCTGGTCGAATTTTGCACAGAGCACAACATAATCATAACTAACACTTGGTTTAAGAATCATGAAAGAAGGTTGTATACATGGAAGAACCCTGGAGATACTAAAAGGTATCAGATAGATTATATAATGGTAAGACAGAGATTTAGGAACCAGGTTTTAAATTGTAAGACATTTCCAGGGGCAGATGTGGACTCTGACCACAATCTATTGGTTATGACCTGTAGATTAAAACTGAAGAAACTGCAAAAAGGTGGGAATTTAAGGAGATGGGACCTGGATAAACTGAAAGAACCAGAGGTTGTACAGAGATTCAGGGAGAGCATAAGGGAGCAATTGACAGGAATGGGGGAAATAAATACAGTAGAAGAAGAATGGGTAGCTTTGAGGGATGAAGTAGTGAAGGCAGCAGAGGATCAAGTAGGTAAAAAGACGAGGGCTAGTAGAAATCCTTGGGTAACAGAAGAAATATTGAATTTAATTGATGAAAGGAGAAAATATAAAAATGCAGTAAGTGAAACAGGCAAAAAGGAATACAAACGTCTCAAAAATGAGATTGACAGGAAGTGCAAAATGGCTAAACAGGGATGGCTAGAGGACAAATGTAAGGATGTAGAGGCCTATCTCACTAGGGGTAAGATAGATACCGCCTACAGGAAAATTAAAGAGACCTTTGGAGATATGAGAACGACTTGTATGAATATCAAGAGCTCAGATGGAAACCCAGTTCTAAGCAAAGAAGGGAAAGCAGAAAGGTGGAAGGAGTATATAGAGGGTCTATACAAGGGCGATGTACTTGAGGACAATATTATGGAAATGGAAGAGGATGTAGATGAAGATGAAATGGGAGATACGATACTGCGTGAAGAGTTTGACAGAGCACTGAAAGACCTGAGTCGAAACAAGGCCCCCGGAGTAGACAATATTCCATTGGAACTACTGACGGCCGTGGGAGAGCCAGTCCTGACAAAACTCTACCATCTGGTGAGCAAGATGTATGAAACAGGCGAAATACCCTCAGACTTCAAGAAGAATATAATAATTCCAATCCCGAAGAAAGCAGGTGTTGACAGATGTGAAAATTACCGAACTATCAGCTTAATAAGTCACAGCTGCAAAATACTAACACGAATTCTTTACAGACGAATGGAAAAACTAGTAGAAGCCAACCTCGGGGAAGATCAGTTTGGATTCCGTAGAAACACTGGAACACGTGAGGCAATACTGACCTTACGACTTATCTTAGAAGAAAGATTAAGGAAAGGCAAACCTACGTTTCTAGCATTTGTAGACTTAGAGAAAGCTTTTGACAATGTTGACTGGAATACTCTCTTTCAAATTCTAAAGGTGGCAGGGGTAAAATACAGGGAGCGAAAGGCTGTTTACAATTTGTACAGAAACCAAATGGCAGTTATAAGAGTCGAGGGACATGAAAGGGAAGCAGTGGTTGGGAAGGGAGTAAGACAGGGTTGTAGCCTCTCCCCGATGTTGTTCAATCTGTATATTGAGCAAGCAGTAAAGGAAACAAAAGAAAAATTCGGGGTAGGTATTAAAATTCATGGAGAAGAAATAAAAACTTTGAGGTTCGCCGATGACATTGTAATTCTGTCAGAGACAGCAAAGGACTTGGAAGAGCAGTTGAATGGAATGGACAGTGTCTTGAAAGGAGGATATAAGATGAACATCAACAAAAGCAAAACAAGGATAATGGAATGTAGTCTAATTAAGTCGGGTGATGCTGAGGGAATTAGATTAGGAAATGAGGCACTTAAAGTAGTAAAGGAGTTTTGCTATTTGGGGAGCAAAATAACTGATGATGGTCGAAGTAGAGAGGATATAAAATGTAGGCTGGCAATGGCAAGGAAAGCGTTTCTGAAGAAGAGAAATTTGTTAACATCCAGTATTGATTTAAGTGTCAGGAAGTCATTTCTGAAAGTATTCGTATGGAGTGTAGCCATGTATGGAAGTGAAACATGGACGATAAATAATTTGGACAAGAAGAGAATAGAAGCTTTCGAAATGTGGTGCTATAGAAGAATGCTGAAGATTAGATGGGTAGATCACATAACTAATGAGGAAGTATTGAATAGGATTGGGGAGAAGAGAAGTTTGTGGCACAACTTGACCAGAAGAAGGGATCGGTTGGTAGGACATGTTCTGAGGCATCAAGGGATCACCAATTTAGTATTGGAGGGCAGCGTGGAGGGTAAAAATCGTAGAGGGAGACCAAGAGATGAATACACTAAGCAGATTCAGAAGGATGTAGGTTGCAGTAGGTACTGGGAGATGAAAAAGCTTGCACAGGATAGAGTAGCATGGAGAGCTGCATCAAACCAGTCTCAGGACTGAAGACCACAACAACAACAACCGATTTTACATATGACCAAAACTTTTTAGGGTTCTTGTTTAGATTGTTTGCCAATGTTTTATGTTCGAATTCGTTGAATGCTTCTCTCATTGCTCTCTTTACGCTCTTTTTCGCTTCGTTCAGCTTTTCCTTATCAGCTATGATTCGACTACTCTTAAACCTATGATGAAGCTTTCTTTGTTTCCGTAGTACCTTTCGTACATGATTGTTATACCACGGTGGATCTTTCCCCTCGCTTTGGACCTTAGTCGGTACGAACTTATCTAAGCCGTACTGGACGATGTTCCTGAATTTTTTCCATTTTTGTTCCACATCCTCTTCCTCAGAAATGAACGTTTGATGGTGGTCACTCAGATATTCTGCGATTTGTGCCCTATCACTCTTGTTAAGCAAATATATTTTCCTTCCTTTCTTGGCATTTCTTATTACACTTGTAGTCATTGATGCAACCACTGACTTATGATCACTGATACCCTCTTCTACATTCACGGAGTCGAAAAGTTCCGGTCTATTTGTTGCTATGAGGTCTAAAACGTTAGCTTCACGAGTTGGTTCTCTAACTATCTGCTCGAAGTAATTCTCGGACAAGGCAGTCAGGATAATGTCACAAGAGTCTCTGTCCCTGGCTCCAGTTCTGATTGTGTGACTATCCCATTCTATACCTGGTAGATTGAAGTCTCCCCTTATTACAATAGTATGATCACGAAACTTCTTCACGACGTTCTGCAGGTTCTCTCTGAGGCGCTCAACTACTACGGTTGCTGATGCAGGTGGTCTATAGAAGCATCCGACTGTCATATCTGACCCACCTTTGATACTTAACTTAACCCAGAGAGGAAAAAAATCCTATGACAAACTGCCTATTTGCTTCTGTCTCGGGTCGTTTGGCCGACGTTCGTCTGATGATTTTACTGACCTTTTGCCAGCACCAATGGCTCGCATTGTCAAATAAACGGAGGGTGAAGCTTTGACAATGCCAGCCACTCGTTCTGGCGAAACGTCAGTAAAATCATCAGACGAACGTCGGCCGAAGAACCCGAGACAGAAGCAAATAGGCAGTTTGTCAACAACTGGCCACGAAAGCCTTAACAATTTTGTAAAAATTCCTATCTTTGACATACTAGGGGTAACGTACCATCGTGATTGTGGAGTGCCACCTTACTTACGTTCGCCAATCATGAATGCACATCTGTGCTCTGTATCTGATCCTCGAAGTTACAGTTAAAATTGGAGAACTAACGGTATACGAACCTCCAGTTATCTTTGCTCTTCACAGGTCGTGCCGGTACCACAACACCCCGCCATATATCTTGGAGATATTAACACCACATTTACTGGAAGTATAATGAAAACCGCGAAGTCGTTGTAAATTGGACAGAAGACAATAACTTACACATCTTGTTTGATGCAAAGGATGAAGGAACTTTTTTTGTCGGCAGTATGGAGGCAGGAGTATAATTCTGATCTATGCCATATAACAACTAGTGAGAAGGAACTAGCTATTCAGAGTTCCCGCTTTGTATAACAACACCATCCAGTGTTGACTAAAATTGGGACAAGTATCCCACTCGTATCATTCTCCCCACGATTTAGATGGAACGTAAGAAAGCAAGAGGGGTGTATTTGCTGGATAAATATCTTGATTGGTTTCTGACAAAAGCAAATAACAATGAGATGCATTCAGACGTACTGCGTGGATAGGACTGTTGAGTCACTCAATTTTCATATGCCAAATAGAAAAGCATGGCAGTTGGTAAACAAAATTAAGCGACAATACTCACATATCAGCTAATAGGAATGCGTCACATTTACTGTCTACATTCAGAGCACCCAGAGGTAAAGTTCATACAAGATACATCAGACTCAAATTTACAGTGCCAAAAAGGAACACATGGCAATCTGAGTTCTCAAGAACTTTCTCCAATCTGATATTTCTCTTGCTCTTTAAAATTTAAAACCTGGAAATGATGGAATCCTTTCTGAATTTCTTTGGCATTGTGGGAACTGCGTAAAAAGATTGCTGTTGGAATCCTTATCTAACATTATGATATTTGGTTCAATCCCACTAAAAAGAAGCAATCAAAAATCGTAACAATACTCAGACTTGGTAAGTCATTAGGCCAGCAAAAGAACTATCGCACTATTCTCGAGAGAATTCTATGCTATCGTATTAGTCCAGTGATCTTTCAGAACCTTTCTGTTGAGCAAGCTGGATTCCGAACAGGATGGGGTTGGGCTGATCAGATTTCGTCATTACAACATTAATTGAAGAAGGATACCAAATAAAGAAGAAAACATCAGTTGCTGTCGTTGGTCTAAGTGCAACATATGATACCGTTTGCAGGCGTGGGCTGCTTTCTAAATTATTACAACGTATTCCATGTCGACGAACAACAAATCTAATTGACAACATGTTAGCTGGAAGGACATTTACTTTAATTACAGGAAGAAAAATATTGATGAATGGTTTACCACAGGGCCCCATCCTCACATACTGGTGTCAAAAATTAAAGCAACCAAAAGGTAGTTTTGCAAGGTTGCGTTTATTTTGCCACAAACCAGTATAAACAGGTGATAATAAAGTAGAAACACTGTAATGAATACAGAACTCAAACAACTGCAAATGCATAACGGTATAAAAAAATGTTCTTTGTTTTTTTCCAACTTACGCGATTGCTCACACATTCCCATAACTGGTTAATGTCATCAGAATGGGGTGTGTCCCCCTCTGGCAGCAATACAGGCCTGACAACGACAGGACATGCTGTAAATGATGGCATCAGTCTTATGTTGAGGCAGTAACGCCCATTCTTCCTGCACAGCTGCTCGCTGTCTTGGAGAGTGGTTGGTGGATGGCGACGTGATGCAAGCCATCTCCCTAGTGCATCCCATACATGCTCTATGGGGTTCAAATCGGGAGAGCGAGCGGGCCATGCCATGTGTACAATATGAACCACCTGTGCAGTATGACGTCTAGGCCCACATCACCTCGCAACATTCGCAAATGTGGCCACAAGATCTTGTCACGATACCTGACAGCAGTTAAACCTGTAAGATTTCATGAAGAGGGGTTACAGTGGTAAACATAATCCCTGCCCGCACCCTTAGGGAGCCTCCTGGATGTCGGTCTTTTTCCACAATGTTTGGGTCCCGAAATCGCGTTCCACGTTTCCTCCAAATGCAAATCTATCGTGTATTAATCTGCAGTCTAAATCGGGACTCATATGTGAGAACAACATTGGCCCACCGCTCGACTGTCCTGGCGGCATGTTGATGACTCCACCCCAGGCGTTCCCTTCTGTAATGAAATGTCGTGTGGTGAGAGCCTCCCGGTAGGTAAACCTGATCGCCTGGTGCAAGTCTTTTGAGGTGCCGCCACTTCGGCGACTTGTGCGTCGATGAGGATGAAAGGATGATGATGAAGACGACACAGACACCCAGTCCCTGAGCGGAGAAAATCTTCAACCCAGCCGGGAATCGACTGTCTTGCGTCCATTCTTTCTATGGTCCTCCACCACAGAGAGTCTGGTAGACATCTTCTCTGTGACATACTGCACCGTCTGTGACTGTGTACACAGCGATTGTGCATGTACTGGTACCTGCCAAACATTACCTCGTTTCATAGGTGCTCTGACGTCATTGTTGGCGTGGTTATCCGTTGACCGGAACGCCATCTTCCGTGCAGAACACGATCATATGGACATCTCGCAGACAGTATGATTATATCGTGGACTAGACACAAGACGGGAAAACAGCGGTTCGTTGCTTTAATTTTGGACAACAGTGCGTACATATTGCCCAATCGTTCGCATAGCTATATTTTCTGAACTGTGCTGGAGAAGTATCAGACATATATCTGTATATATTCCTCCAGCACAGTCCAGAAAGTATGCGTACGATTGGGCAATAGCAATCCAACAAAAAACCTTTGGAGCAGTTCTCATCTGTCCAATAAATGGCACACACAGCCATTGTTCAAAATGGTTCAAATGTCTCTGAGCACTATGGGACTTAACATCTGAGGTTATCGTTCTCCTAGAACTTAGAACTACTTAAACCTAACTAACCTAAGGACATCACACACATCCATGGCCGAAGCAGGATTCGAATCTGCGACCGTAGCGGTGGTGCGGTTCCAGACTGAAGCGCCTAAAACCGTTTGGCCACATCGGCCGGAAGTCCTTGTTGTTTATTTTAACGGAGACATACTTTGTCATAAAATACATCCAAAATATCATGGAATCAAGTTACACAGGACACACTCTTTGAAGCGGTACCTAACGCTAAAAGCTATTAAGCTCAAAAGTAGAAATAACACTCTCCATAAGCTCTGTATCACTAACAGGTGATCGTCAACAGACACTCTTCGAGTATTGGCGCTAGGATTGGTATTTTCAACAGCAGAGTACTGTGCGGGCGTGGATCAATAGCCCGCATATCGAAAAGCTAGATGTAATACTTGACGGATCTACGCACATTGTTAGTGGTAGTAATGAGTAGTATCTGCAGTTATAAGTGGTGAGTAAGGGAACTGTGTCTGGTCATGCAGTACTATCCATCTATCCAAGCTTAGTACTGAATGACTAGACACAGTTGCCTTACTCACCACTTCTAACTGCAGGTACTACTCATAATCCCATTCGAGTCATGTTGTTAACGACCCCTCTTACTCACATGCTCCATTTTCTTTCATTTTAGTTACTATAGTTTCTCTTACGGTGATTTTAAAACATTACTTTGTACAATCACAGCTGCTTCATATACCTGCTCAATCTCACTAGTATATGCTATTTCTTTGTAATTGAGGACCTATTAAAGACAAGATTATTTTGTTCAGTCGCGCTTTCGGAACATATCACCAAAGTTTATTGTTCGATTTCTTTTCTTCTACAAGGGTTCATTGAAAAGTAATGCATCCACCTTCATTAATTGGGTATGGATGAGAGTATGACCGGCCGGGTGGCCGAGCGGTTCTAGGCGCTTCAGTCTGGAACCGCGCGAACGCTCTGGTCGCAGGTTCGAATCTTGCCTCGGGCATGGATGTGTGTGATGTCCTTAGGTTAGTTAGGTTTAAGTAGTTCTAATTTCTAGGGGACTGGTGATCTCAGATGTTAAGTCCCATAGTGCTCAGAGCCATTTGAACCATTTTTTATGAGAATATTTTAATAAAGCAAACGCAGAAATAATCCTCAGAATGTGATCTTTAATTACCAATATTCACTTTTTCACATAATCACCAGCCAATTGGATACATTTCTGCCAACGATGAACAAGTTTTCTGAAACCGTCACGCAAGACGTCGGCACTCTGTTTCCGCAACCACAGTCTCACAGTTCTCTCAACGTCTTCATCAGAAGCATAATGATGTCCCCGCAGATCGTCTTTCATTATCGGGAACAGATGGAACTCAGGCGGTACTAAATCTGGACTGTATAGAGGATGCCGTACGGTGGTGAGATTCAGTCTCTGAAGTTCTGCTGTGGCGGCACGTGAAGTGTGTGGTTTGGCAATGTCATGCTGCAGGAAAATATTTCTCTTTTCCTTTCGGACCCTTGTTAGTCGTTTCAGAGTTCGCAGGGTTGTGATATAACGCTCTAGATTTATTCTTGTTCCACGATCAAGGAAATCAACATGGATAACACCGTCTGCGTCCTATAACACTGTGGCCATGATTTTTCCAGCTGAGGGCCGAGTCTTGAATTTCTCTTTCTGGGGCCAGTCTTTGTGTTGGTATTTCATAGACTGACGTTTCGTCTCCGGGTCGTAATGGTGTACCCACGTTTCGTCTCCTGTCACAATTGAGTGGAGAAAGGCGTCACCTTCATTCTCGTAACGCGAGAGGAGTTCCTGGCAAATTTCAAGTCTGTGCGCTTTCATTTCAGGAGTCAGTATGCGGGGTACCCATCGTGCACAGATCTGCCGATAGCCAAGCAAACAAATAATGTGACCCACACGTTCTTGTGAAATGCCGATTGTGCTTGAAGTTTCTCTCCTTAAACTTACTCTCTTTAGACTTACTCGCCCAACGACGCACAGTACTCACATCAACAAAATCACCATAAACTGCTTTCATTCTCTGACGAATCTCCTTTGGGGTGACACCGTCTGCTGTCAAGGATTCAATGAATGCATGTTGCTTAAATCACACTGACCGATCGTCAGCGCAAGGTTCCATACTTTACACAGTAACAACACAACCGTTCAATGCTAAGGCTTCCCGCCAACTGGAGCTGTAGAGAAGAGGCTACGGAACAAGGCAGTACCTGCCGCATGCCAATGCTGCCAACTGTTGAAGAGTTACGGAGATGAAGGCATTACTTTACAGTCAACCGTCGTATTAACAATTGTTGCAGTTTGTATATAAATCAGAAGTTAATGAGTCACATATTTTATCGTAGTTAAATAATCTTACATTGCATTTACACTGAAGTAATTCCTCCCATTCCACTGTACCGCTTATTTATGTCTGTACCTGATGATGGCATAACAGCAGAAACACGGTTTGTGAAATAAATAACAAATATTGTAGAATATTACACCATTGTTGTGTGTGTTTTCATTCAAAATGCAGAAGCATGTCCTTCATTATCCAACTCAAACCGCAGTTAACCACGTTTTATTGCACTAGAACGTGTTTTTTAGATATAATTTACTTCCTGTCTTCAACCTTTATGTACCGTTGGATTCGGATATTTTTTATAAGGAAGCGATCTACTGAGGGAATACGAAACCACGAAGTAGGGTAAAAAAGTAATAATACGTAATTTTATTTTGTATTAATTTAAAGTATGTGAAAACACCTGATTGTAGTGAAATATGTAACTGGAAATGGAAATGAGCGTTTGGCGTCATTGGCCGGGAGGCCCCTTACGGGGCAGGTCCGGCCGCCTTAGTGCTGGTCTTATTACATTCGACCTGCGCGCCAGACGGGGATGAAATGATAATTAAGGCAACATAACACCCAATCCCTGAACGGAGAAAATCCCCGACCCAGCCGGGAATCGAACCCGGGGCCCATAGGACGGCAATCCGTCACGCTGACCATTCAGCTATCGGGGCGGACAATACGTAAGTGTATAACGATAAAATGAAAAATGTTTTCACTTGCATAGACATGAAGAAAAAAGTACTCAGTTACATAAAAATTCTGGCACTATATATGACAGTGCCAGAGTAGATGGAGGAATTGATGAAGTTGAAGGGGAATAGAGTCACTGAGTGTAAAACTTTGTAGTAGTTTCAGACCAGGTGAAATTTGCTTGCAATTCACGAAAATTCACGCATGAATTTGTCGTTACTGTTATTAGGATAGTAAGCAGCCAGCCTTGTCTTTTGAGACAACTCCAGAAGCAAGCTAAGCATTTTGAGCACGATTCAGTTTGCATATTTGTGGTATCCCCTTCCTTTTACTGTTGATAATGTCAGAAAGAGAAATATTTGTAATCTGTGTGCACCATCGTCTATTTGTTCACACGCGTGAGTGACGTGTTCAGTTGGTTTACTTTTATTTACGATTAGGTGTTCTCGCAAGTTATGATATCACAGTTTAAGCATGGAATTTTTATTTATATTTTGGATACACACACTATCTGATCAAAAGTATTCGAAGACCCCTGTGTAATGTGGACTTGACTACTAGATTTCACGAGAGGCGTACCCATCGTATAAAAGTCGGTGAGGGGTATGTCATCCGAATAAATCACGGACACTTCAGCACTTCTAAAACTGCCCAAGTGGACTGTTGGTGATTTTATTGTGAAGGGAAGCGCGAATGAACAACCACAGCTAAATCAAGGAAAAAATGTTCAAATGTGTGTGAAATCTTATGGGACTTACCTGCTAAGGTCATTAGTCCCTAAGCTTATCCTAAGGACAAACACACACACCCATGCCCGAGGGAGGACTCGAACCACCGCTGGGACCAGCCGTCTAAATCAAGACCAGGCAGGCCTCATGTACTGACGCATAGGAACTGTCGAGCAATGTGGAGGGTAGTTGTAAAAATCGCATGAAATCAGCGGAAGGAATCAGTCGTCAGTTCCAAAGCAGTGCCAGCAGTCCAGCTATCACAATAACTTAAAAAACGGGGTATAATGGTCGAGTAACCACACATTCCTGTTGTCAATGATAAGCGACGAGTTTCAGGTCGTGTAGGGGGCTACGCAACTGGACATTGGAAGACTGGAAACGAGTGATTTCGAATAATGAATACTCTGTACCCTGTGGCAATCCGATGGAAGCGTTTGGGTTGGGCATATACCTGGAGAACGTTACCTGCTATCGTGCTTAGTGCCAACAGTGAAGTACGAAGGAGGTCGTCTTACAGTATGGGGATATTTTTCGTGTTTAGGTTGTGCTCTTGTTGTTGCGCTTAATAAAATACTAAATGCGGAAGGATACGAACACATTTTACAGCATTATGTACCGCGTACAGCAAAGGAACAGTTCGGAGATGATCGCTACTTGTATCAGCATGAGAATGGACATTTTCATAAAGCAGTATCTGTGACGCAATATTTTGTGGACAATAGCATTCCTGACATGGACTACTCTGCCCAGAGTCCTGACCTGACCACACTGGAACACCGTTGGGATGATTTAGAACGTCGACTTCGATCCAGACCACAGCATCCAACATCTCTACCTTCTCTGGATCTGCTCTTGAGGAAGAATGGGCTGTTACTCCTCCACAGACATTCAGGTGTCTCATTGAAAGTATCCCCGGCAGAACTCAAAACTTCATAAAGGGCACAGGTGGACACACCCAATGTTAATGTTCACTGATACGTATCCGTATACTTTTGATTAGATAGTGTAGTTTTCCCAAATTTACTACTTCTTAAAATTAATGTTCCTGGGGTTTACAGTACTTTTTGACCTTTCCGAAGGTATGTAACATCAAATTTGTGGGACGGACATCACGAGGGTAACGCTGTTGCCAGCAACTATCTGTCAGAGGACGAGATCTCCCTCTCGGATATGAACTCCGGTGCCGAGGTGAGTATTTGCTGAACGCTCGAAGTCTACAACTCAGTGTAGCGCATTGTGTTCATCCAATACAAATGCAGTACTACCCTGAGCAATTGTGCGTTGTTACTATGGTGCGACCACACTTTTAACTTTGTAGGCAACAACTTGTATAACTTGAATATGAATGTTACTACCGAGTCTGACGAAGTATCTGTAATTATGATCAGCTGCACGCGTTCCTTTTTAGTGATCTACTTCGGTTGAACTGGAAGTCAGATTGTTCCTCATAGACTCAGATGCCGTATTGAAAATTGTCG
Organism: Schistocerca serialis cubense; assembly: GCF_023864345.2. NCBI lineage: Eukaryota > Metazoa > Arthropoda > Insecta > Orthoptera > Acrididae > Schistocerca > Schistocerca serialis. The sequence continues at coordinate 218,322,459 of NC_064640.1, forward strand.
CAACGGAACAACGATATGGAAAAAGGTGACCCTAGGAAATTAGTCCTCGATGCTGCTTCTCACACTATGTAATGATGCGGATAATCCAATTAATTATATGAAAGATCACTCCAAATTAACTCCAATTTATTATAATGTAATTCTCACATACATGAACGTGAATTAATGACAGAATGTTATTGAGATCGATAAAGCACATAGAACACGGACACTCTGTTTACAAACATTTAACTGGACCAAGCTAACATTTGAATAACTTGGAAAAGTCCGTATGGGAGAGGTGAATGGAATGACCATTACCTCACAAGTCGTCTGTGAAGAGACAAGACCGTTATGGGTGCACAGTGATTGCTCCAATTTCACCAGAAGGGCGTATGACTACCTCATCTAAACAACATATCGGTCTAGGTCAGAAATGAGCTCTCAATTACTTAAGAAAGAACATAGACATTGCGGAACCTAATCTATCGAAACAACATGTCTACAAGCAGTTAATAACTTACATTCCCCCACTCGCCTATGCTGTAAGTTGTCACCATACTCTGCATACTGGTAAGCCGGAAGCTGCAAGTGGTTTGTTTGGCTGCCCAAGTAACAAATCAGCCACTAGATGTCGTAACGATCCTCAGAAAAGTCTGTCTTCCTACCTAGTTGAAGTTCTAGGCTCGACCGTGTTCCAGAAGGAACTGTACCAGACCGTGTCCTAAACCTGTATGTGTCCTCGACAGAGGCTTAAACTCCAATCTCCTGAATAGAACTCCTTTCTGTCTGCAAAATCCGCGTAATAGCGTAATTCTCCTTCGCCAAAGGACAAGCTCCGCTAAGTGTTGGCCAATGGTATTATTCTTACCAAATTAATTAACTCCCCACATGGTAAAAGATTTATAACGTTAGCCAATATGCTCTCTTTCCACCTACACCGTTTTTAAACAATTTAATGCAAGTCTCCCACTCATCTCTTAAGTCTTTACAACCGGATGTTTCAGCTGCCGAGAATTCTTCCGGGTTGTATGGCCGTGGTCCATGGAACTGTTCTATCCCAGACGTTTCGTCCAAAGCTACGTTGGACACCTTCGGAGGTGCTCTTGGTCGAAGAGCGGCCTAAATACCGTGGAAAGTGGGCGTGGTCTGGATTTCACGTGATAGCACAGATAAACCATGTCAAAGATAAATTATAACTATCGATCATAGTACGTCAAAGATAAATACTTCTCATCGATTCTGTAGCACCACTGTCCATATGTCGCTGAGTTTCATGGCTTCTTCTTTTCTGTTAAAATTATCCCCATGTTTATATATTTCGATGGCTTCTCTATATAGCCGTGGATAATAGTTCGTCATAGTACATAAAACTTCAGTTTCCGAAATTTTCACCACTTTCCACGGTATTTAGGCCGCTCTTCGGCGTCCGACTCGTCAGCTGACAAGATTCAGCACAACCAGGAGCACGTCTGAAGATGTCCAACGTAGCTTTGGGCGAAACGTCAGGGATAGTAGAGTTCCATGGACCACGGTCATACGACCCAGAAGAATTCTCGGCAGCCAATACGCTGCACTCCTGCAAATATGATTCTCAGAAGTGGTGACCTGCCTTCCACTCTTCGTTACTTTTTTAAGATTAGCCAATGAAATCTGTTACCGCTATTTTATGGACATGGAGCTGTTCGCCCTGCGTGGAGTGGCGCCGCGATGTCGGCACACCACCTCTAGAAAGAGGAAGAATTTGTAAGTGAAACACAGGTGCGCTCGTTTCCTTGAGCCAATAGAGATCGGTTACTATGACTGTGCCGCCAGTAGGGATGGGAAAAACCGACCGGTTAAAACCGATACTGGTATTTTATTTCTGTATAACCAGTATTTGTTTAGCCTCGGTTACAACAACTGGGTTTTATTTTTACTAATAACCAGTAAAAAATCGAAATATCAGTTAGCCATAGCAGCAATGCGAAAATTTTTGTTTTTAAGGTGAACCTCTTTTTAAAAAACGAGTAATTTTTAACTGTAAGATTTCCATTGATTTGAAGTATTGCGTTATAATAGAAAATAGGAACAGTGATCAGTGCTATTTTAGTAACAATGACAACAGAAACGAGCAACAGACATATGACATAAGAATTGGTACGGTGTTGTTGAGACAATAATGTACCTGTTAGCACGTGGAGTGACCTATTAGCCAGTGCGGGTGTACATGCAGTGTGCAGAACTTGCCCCATCTGACCTATTGTTAGTTTCTCACTTTCGTCGTCGGACATTATTTTTGTTACACAAGGACACCATCCTTAGTCTGGAAGTATTTTACGTAGCGCGTTATCGGTGAAGTATAATACTCCAACTGCTTTGAAAGATTGAAAACTGGAGGAGCCACAACAAATATGCGACATCAACTTAACAATTAATTCACATTTTACAATAAAAACAGCAAGTAGCTGATCTGGCGCCTGTGTCTAGTAATATGCCTTTATCTGCTTCTAGTCCTTGAAAACGGACGAATTAACACGAAAGATACAGTTCTTCAATCTCAATTTTCACCCTTCAGTACTGTCTATTGATAATTGCCAAATAGTGGTGTGGTCTTTGATTACAGCATTATTTTGAGCTGAGTTTCAAAAATTTAGAATGAATAGGAGAGTACCGGCGATTTTTTGTAATACTCTCCCACTTACCACTTTTCGAGAAAAGCAGCAAACTGTGGAAGGACTATGTTTTCTTTAGTTTACCTTAGCTGACAAACCCAGAATTGCCCGGGTGTTTGTTTTTTACCAATTTTCTGTTAGAAACGGAAAAAACTAAACACTCCTCCCGAACAGGCCATAAGTCCCAACGGTACCGACCCGCCGCCGTGTCATCCTCAGCCCACAGGCATCACTTGATGCATATATGAGGGGGCACGTGGTCAGCACACTGCTCTCCCGGCCGTATGTCAGTTTCTGAGACCGGAGCCGCTACTTCTCAATCAAGTAGCTCCTCAGTTTGCCTCACAAGGGCTGAGCGCACCCCCGCTTGCCCACAGCGCTCGGCAGACCGGATGGTCACCTATCCAACTGTTAGCCCAGTCCGACAGCGCGTAACTTCGGTGATCTGACGGGAACCAGTGTTACCACTGCGGCGAGGCCGTTGGCGTGTTTGTAGTGAAGTATCGAGAAAAATTCGTTTCCGTGTATTCGTGAGGACACCTTAGAAATTACGCAACAGTCGTACAAAGAAATATGTATAATGCACTAATGTATATGTACAGTATCCAAATTGACAAACGTGATCCCGGACAGTTTCTGTACGCTGAGCGCAGCTGCTTCGCGCATCTGCGGTTTTGTAAACGTCTCTATGGCAACACCTCTTCGTAGTGTAGCTCTATGGATGGCTACTGTTTTCGCCTACAGTCGTTTGCGCTTCGCAGTTGGAAGCTGTCAAAAGCGCTGCCAGATGTCAGGGATTTCTTTAATTTTACTCGACGGTACAAGTGTCTTAGTTCATGTATGGTGCAGCAAAGTTTTCTCGCGTCTCAGTGTTTATGACGTCATACCTCCTGAACTATAAATGGTACCATGATGTAATTTTGTAGGTGAATGTAGCGGCATATGTGGATACTGTCTGCGAAGTTTATTACGAATACTGTTAAAAGCACAGAAGTGATACATTTAAATGTAAAGCACGATGAGACAATTTTTCACGCATCTCAATGTTTATGACATCATAGCTCCTGAGCTGTTATAGATAGGTGGTTCTTAGCCCCACAGCGACTGTTGCCTGACGATAAAGGATACGTGTACCAAGTTTGGTTCAAATCGCTCCAGTAGTCTGGGAGGAGGTTTAGAACATACATACACAAACAAACACACATCCATTTTGATGATATGTATGGATTTAATTTAATACGTTGGTTCTGTCTACCTTGAAACTGTGGGAGTAAAAATTTTTCAGTCTTTGTTCGAGTTCTGATTTATTACAAGAAATGACAGGAACAAAAATCCGAAAATCAGTAATTTCAGAAACCGATTGTTTATGGGTTTTTTAATAGTCAGGTTAAACAGGAGATAAAAAAATACCATATAACTGAAAACCGGTTGTTTCAGCGATAACCGCCATCCCTAGCTCCCTGTCCAATATCTTCTAGGAAGCAGGCAGTCAGAGAAAATACTTTAGAACTCTGCTTTGACCAGATGGCTCGGCTTGTAAAATGGCAATATTCTGCTCAGTTTCTTTAGGTAAAACTCTGACCCCACACTGAGCAGTGCACGTGGAAGAACGTGTGGGCGCCGTCAGCCGAGCGCCCTGCTTATTGATTAATGGGCGACACGTGGCTACATTAGGTGACCGAATGGGACACGCCCTCTCGTGCTTTCCCTACTGAGAGCAGGACCACGAACCCCTGGGGGCACCAAGGATGTTCAAGTCACTGCCCTACACCTCCTCTTTCTTCTCGGCTCATTGTGATCAGCATGAAATATGCAACTACAGAAATATGCACCATGCAAAGTACTAACCATTACCCATAAACAGCATTATATACACTGAGGTGACGAAAGTCATGGGATAGTTCCTCATGTCGTGTAGGACCTCCTCTCGTCTGGCATAATGCAGCAGCTCGACGTGACATGGACTCAACAACTCTTTGGAAGTCCCCTGCAGAAATATTGACACATGCTGCCTCTATAGTCGTCCATAATTGCAAAAGTGTTGCCGGTGCAGGATTTTGTATACTAACTGACCTCTCGATTATGTCCCATACATGTTCCATGGGCCACACACATGTCGGATGATCTGTGTGACCAAATCAGTCGCTTGAACTGTCCAGAATGTTCTTCAAACCAGCTGCCAACAACTGTGTCCATTGTCATCCACGAAAATTCCACCATTGTTTGGGAACATGAAGTTCACGAATGGCTGCAAATGGTCTCCAAGTAGCCGAACATAACCATTTTCAATCAATGATCGGTTCAGTTGGACTGAGGGCCAGATCCATTCCATGTCAACACAGCCGACATCATTATGGAGCCATCACCAGATTGCACAGTGCCTCGTTCACAACTTGAGTCCATGGCTTCGTGGGGTTTGCGCTACAATCGAATTCTGCCATCAGCTCTTACCAACTAAAATCGGGACTCATCTAACCAAGCTACGGTTTTTCAGTCGTCTAGGGTTACGAGCTCAGGGCAGGCGCTGCGGGTGATTCGTGCTGTTTGCAAAGGCATTCGCGTCGGTCGTCTGCTGCAGTTGCCCATTATCCCCAAACTTCGCCGCACTGTCCTAACAGATATGTTCGTTGATTTCTGTGGTTATTTCATGTGGTGTTGCTTGTTTGTTAGCACTGACAACTATATGCAGGTGCCACAGCTCTCAGTCGTTAAGAGAAAGCCGTCGGCCACTGCGTTCTCCGTGGTGAGAGGTAATCCCTAAAATTTTGCATTCTTTGCATACTGTGGATCTCGGAATATTTAATTCCCTACCAATTTCCAAATTGGAGTGACCATGTGTTTAGCTCCAACTACCATTCCGCGTTCAAAGCCTGTTAATTTCCGTCGTGCAGCCATAATGACGTCGGAAACCTTTTCATGTGAATGACCTGAGTGCAAGCGACTGCTCCACCAATGCATTGCCCTATTATGCCTTGTGTACGCGGCACTACTGCCATCTGTATACGTACATATCGCTATCCCATGACTTCCGTCACCTCAGGACTATGACTCAGATTGAAATGAATTGAATTAAACGTAATGAAATATGAAATATGCCAGTCTAGCAATGGATTGGTGCATTTAATTCAGACAATGAAACAGTTGGTACACCTGAATGAAACCGAATGAATCTATTTTCTGTAGGCAGTGAGTATGATGAGGTATAACAACTAGCATAAATGATAAATGTTTCCTCCATTTTAACGTATAATCCTCCATTGTGTGGGAGTTATTTCCATCAAGCCTAAATTTCCACTCATACTCCAGTACTTTCGCTGTATGTTATTGAAAAAACAATGTTCGCTACCTGGAATTATTTCGTTCAAGTTTTCGTAACAATTAGTAACAATGAAAACAGCGGAAGCACTAACTTAAATCATGGAAAGAAGTACGTATGAATTGTCAGGTTCGGATTCATCAGGGTATCTAGTATAATATACGAATATATTCAGAATGTGGCATGTGACACTACCCTAAAATGACTAGGACCCTTTTACTTCAGTTTATTGAAAGGTTTAATCAATCTCAATCCACAATGAGATGTATCTCCGTGTTAATTTATGCTGGTACAAAGTCGAGCTCCCATACAGTAGTTTCTCAAAATCACACCGCTCGTAGATATACTGCTCTTGTGATCGTTCATTTATCCAGCGTTGTAGATCCAGATAGGTTAAATTGAGGATCAAAAAGCAATCAAAATATTGTATAACGTTTGTTGATAATCATTCCGTGCACATTAATAATATATTGCTGCTTTTCGATATGGAAGTCGTCAGTGTTCCTACCAGATTTAAAAATTCACAACTGTAATAACTCTCTAAAAATACTCTGTCAGAATGTCTTCAACAGCTCAGGATGTTACTTTCGTTATGCAGCCTTGAGAACTCATTCTCATGGCATCAACCAAGCCCTACGTCAGAATTACGAAATTATTTGTACATTTTGTAGTACAGCTGAAAGTCAATTTTCCGTTCCATTCAATGGGTCAAAACAGAATTCGGGGACTCTCACAGACTACCGGTATGATTCGCATGCAAATCGTGTTTATCGGCACGCACACGACAGCATGCGCTATTTAATATATTCCAAAACGTAAGTTCAGAAAGGCGAAATTCCGATCTCTGCCACATTCGGGCAGTCAAAGAATTCATTGGCAACAAATGAAAATTTGTAGCAAGGTCGGGATCCGAATCCGCTACGCTTGTTTATTAGACAGATGCGTTAATCATCTGTAACACCTTGGCTCGGCAGTTAGACGCAATTGCACGGACTAACCGAGCATGCTTCCCTCGGTCACTCCATTTCCAATTTGCCGCACACCAATAAAGTAGCATCCCTTAGTCCATTTTCCTCTGTTTGCTCGCCGCATCAAGCGAAGTTCCACACGAGGTCTGGCGAAGAGTGCTCTGCACTGAATGATCATATTATCCCCCTTTTCTTTTCTTTTATTGAGTTTCGATTCCCCCCGAAGGGGGCGGGATGGCAGCAACTTAGTATGCCACTCTTCAGCCTACAGAATTTGTTTTAAAAAATGAAGATAATAAATAATAAAAGTGGGCGATGAAATCGGTGACTTAAATGGTAAAATGGCGGAAAATTGTGGAACTTAAAAAATAAAAAAAGGGTTGGTGATGCTAATAAAATACACAGGTAGCAGACAGGTAAAATAAAAGACGGACAATTAAAAAACACGGTGATCAAATGGTTTCTGTTCGCAAGAGATATAAAAATCACACCCAGCGACAGCATGATTTCTGTTCGCAACACTTTGGAAAGATGCACAACACTGAACACTCACTTGAACACTGGACTAAAAAGTTGTCATAAATATGACACACCACAGCCGAGGGCAGATGGGGGGATCCTGGAGAGATGATGGGAAAGAAAAGGGGGGAAGGAGAGGGAAAACGAAGGCGGGAGGGGGGGAAGGAGCCGACGGAGGACGAGGACACATAAGAGGGGGGGGGGGGCTGGCCAGACACGAGAGGGACTGGAGAAAGGCAGAGGAGGGGAATGCAAAAGGATCCAGGGGGGGGGGGAAGGGAGGCAGAGAGGCGGTAGGTGGGGAAAAAACAGGATGGAAGGGGGGAAGAGGGAGCCCAGGGAAAGGACAGAGGAAAGGAGGGGGAGATGAGGATCGGAGTTGAGAGGAGGGATAAATGGAGGGAGAGAGGGCATCATCCGGGAGGGGGAGTTGACAGAAGCTACCTTGGGAAAGGAGATTGAGGGTGTAGAGGTAATGCAGTACACAGCATACAGACCTGCGAACTACTTGTAAATCACCGAAATAATGTACTACACTTATGTACAGACACACAAACAAGTCGTAAATTCTCAAAAAATAATGCATGTAAAAGGCTCTGCAAATACGCTCATAAGGCTTAAACAGCCGAAAATAATGCACTGCACAAACACTCATTTCATGTAAAAAACGCTTTTGAACTATCGTTAACCGCAACTATCAGAAGCTCCAGTGCATGCACATGCAGATGACACCACCAGCCACTGCCAGATGCAAGCCAGTGCCATCACTCTCACGCAGCTGCCGCCTACAGCAAGCAGGTCAAAGTTGTGCCTATTTTTGAGTATACAGTTAGAGTTCTTCAAGTGTTATACTGATGTCACATGTCTATGTAAATGAGAGCCAGGTCACCCTCTGGGCCACGCAAAAGTGTTTACAATTGCTGGCATGAAACCTCTCTACCTATGGATACTGATATAACAGGTTACGTTATAGAAATCTGTTTCAATGCTTCCCAGAATAGCACGGGTTGCATTGTTCCTAGCAATCCTAACGGGACATAGGAGCTACACCTAGCCTTCCACATGTTTACCAGCCAAGCAAGGGTGATGCATCACTGCGAAATGCTCGCATTGTTATACACCATTACAAGCACATCTAAAAGGTTCTCAGCGGTATAATGATGTCACATGGCTGTATTAATGAGAGCCAAGTAGACCTCTCAGAAACAGTAAAGTCCCACAAAAATAGTTAATGCTCGCTTTTCTAGTATCTTTCATGATGCCTCAGCTTATCTGCATGGAAATTCTTGCCCCAGCAGGAGATGTTTACGAAAATAGCTCAGAATAACAATGAATGCATTCTTCCTGATGGTCCTAATGAGGCACCCCATCCATCATGTGTTACCCTTCCTGGAAATCGTTAAGTCCTGCTTTCAACAAACATATCCAAAACACAAATGTTCTCACCACTATGTAGAGGCTCCTATGTCCCAGCACAAAGGATGTCTTGTGAATGAATGGAGCATTATGATTGGCTGTTACTGAATTTACACACCAAACTGCTGATGCCACTGGTGTGTCAGCACTGTCCGCCTTTTTTTCTGCAGTAGAGACTTTCTGTGACAAAAAACAATTTTGTACAGATAGCCATATTGCACTGACAATTAAGCCCTGCGAAGCGACCTACACATTGTCAAATACCTCCCACATATTCACTGTGCAGCTGTGCAGTGCCAATCGAGGAAACTACCACTGTAAATGTGGCCCATGACCGCAGCTGCATGAGAGAGTGTCAATCAGAGAAAGAGGCCAGGTGGCCATGGATGACTTCACATCCCAGGAGAATGCTGTCAATACACCCAGCACAAACTCTCATCATATTGAATCTTCTCAAATTTCTGCAGAGTATACATGCGACAGATGCGGTCCCAAAGGCAACTCAATGCAAACTGGGTATTAATTCACTATTCACCCGCCCAGGAGGAGCCATCCAAGACAGATGCACATACACAGACATACACAAAGCAGAGCAGATGCTCTGCAAATGTAGAATATGTGGGGTGGAGGCGACTGGATACAATACAGTACAGTGCTATACTGTGCCTCCAGATCAGAGCATTTGCGCTAGGCGTTGGCAGCTGTACTACATTTACAAGAAAGGATGACATAGAGTGGATGGAATGTTTGGCTGAGATGGAGTTGTAACAAGGTACGATTTAATGGTAGACTGTCAGGATGCATCAGTTATGTGATATAACCTGCATTTGACTCATATACAACTGCATGTTCTGTGTCTACTTGTGCTCGTTAACAGTAAACCTCTTGGTCATCAGGGGAGTTCCATCTCATGTGTGATGAAATGTGACACATTCCTCTAAATGAACGAAGATTTATGTGATGTACTGCATTCCCCTGTCGTATCTTGGGTGTAAAATCGATACTTCAATTTCATAACTAAGTTAGCAATAGGTGTTTGCGAGACATTGCAATCAGTGCATACATCTGCTTGACAGATGTGCTGTTTACAGAGTTAGTGGTGGCATCACTTGTAATTTCACATGTCGGACGCTGCAGCTATGCCTTTATCTGTTTCCTTGTAAGAGGTATCCTCCATTACTAACGATCATTTTATATAGGACTGATGTGGACATTGTATAATTTCTGAACCGTGTTCGGATGTGACCAGTGGACGCTATACATATCTGGTAAGCTATATTGTGCATGTATCACACAGAGCCACTGGTTGAAGTAAGCTTTTTTTTCGATTTTCAGTTTGTTACCGTAGCTTATCGTAGAGAAACCTGCAAGAAGGGTGTATGTCATGCGGTGGAAATATGTTTCTTGCATTGGGATATTAACAGCACTGCATTCCACACAGCTTTTAGGTCAGAAATTCAAGCGATCTAACATTATAGCCTGTTTAAAGAACAGAACCAGAAGCCTTAGGAGTGTGAGTATTGATGTTCTCTCTTACCAATACCCTTCTGGTTCTGATCCCAGATACTAGACCAATACTTTAAAATTGATACGGTAGTTGATTTACGTAAAATGCTTCGAACTCCAGCTGTCTGGAGCTCCATCATGCATAAAAGCCACCTGTTTCTTGTTCTTCTTAACTGTCTGCTATTAAATCACAACACTTTCCGATCTGTTACTATACATCGATAAGGAGTGATAACCTCCTCGACATGGACGCACCTGGAGAAATCTTGTGCACTAGGATGGGTGAGGACTCGGCAAGCTCCATTCATACATGAGACTTGGAATGTAGCGGCCTACTTCTGGCCAGCTGCAGATTAAATTGGTAACGGTGCTGCAGGGTGGATTGGTCAAAGACAGTGCGAGGGGGATTTTCAGCCTCTAGTTTTATCCTAAGGCTGGGAGAATGCTCTGTGGCTCCCATCCGTATAAAGATAGATCGTAAATTAAACGCTATGCTCAAGGTGCTAGAAATATGTAGAGCGCTGTCTGGTATAGTTTGATGATGTATATGTTCGAGAATTAATAATGAATGGACGTACTGCACAGTCATCTATTTAAATTCGCAATGATACTCGCAAAGTAGAGAAGGGATGGTTTAGATATGATACTGAAATTGGGAAACATGCTGTTGCATCATTGGTCAGTGTTGAAATTACTGTAAAATTGCTAAAATTGTTCACAGTATCAGCTGTGATGCTTATTATTTCAGTACATCGACGGTGTCTTCTCTGTCCCATCTGTCCACTGATACGCTGTTGGTTATCACATAATGATTGACTGGCATCGCTTGTTTGAGTTGGAGAAAGAGATTTGGTGGAGGGACAAAACGTTCCGGGCATGGCTAGCACCGAAACTATGATCGTGTACATGACTACAATATGAGGTATCAGTCGAAACGGAATGCAGAGCCATCACTGTGACAGATGAGTTCAAATGTAGAGGTCGTCAATTACCTTCATACAGCAGTTTGGAATCTCTCTATAACCCCGCCAAACTCTTCCACTTTCCTTGTGTTCCAACTGTCTTTTATTTAAAATCATCCAGTGTGTGTGGTGTGTTATGGTAGCAGAAGTAATAACATGACTTATACCATGAAACGTCTGGTTTTCTGTGAGAATCAATGGAACAGAGCGTGTTAATGTCATTTTAGAACTTGACACAGACCTCGTAGTCGTGGCGGAAAAAACAAAATGTATGGCAGTGTACAAAGCGTGTTACAGCAGGAAAAAAATGTTTCAAACAATGACACATCGTCACAGGGAGGGTTTATTCTACATATAGTATAGTTTGTGGGATATGGTCATCCTCCTACAGTACAGGCGATGTCCCTTTACACTGGTCCATGCAGTGGATCAATAGCTGTATATTTAATAGGATCGTCACATGTGCTTGATGCCGGCATGGAGACGGTATTTATTTTCGATATATGGGAGAAGAGAGACGCAGTAAAAAAATCTTATTGACTTCTCTAGTGGATGAAGTTAGTGCAGCTTTTATAGTTTGTAATTTTTCTCTGTTGCACGGTACAGAATAATGATGATAGCATGTTGGGTGATAGACGTGAATAGGCGCTGAGGGACACGGATCTGTTTCGGACTGCAGTATCTGTATGTAGTTTCAGGACGCACCACAATGCAGTAGAAAAATTCCTCGTCCTTCTCCTAGTTCCCGTACTTTTATAATACTTCGTGTTGTAGGAGCAGGCTTAGTTTGACGCTGACCTTATACATCGTGCACAGTTGGTGGAGCTATGACAATACGTACCCATTTCCTTCGAATGATCAAAACACAGTCCTGTAACACTAACTCAGCTTACCCTGTTTCTACACGGGTTGCAGAAGGTGGTTGTTATAGATTTCCCCGACTTCTACTCAGTTCCAATTTAAATTGGAACGATGACATGCGTAAAGCTGCAAAAAAGCCAGCAGTTGCCACATCAATAGGGACTACCTAACGACCTTGGAATTTTACTGTAGCAGATAGGTTCGAGAAAGGTGACTCTTTTAGACATATGAAAGTGCCAGAAATGTGATGCACTAGTGGCCATAATCATTAAAGGACTTCTCCATACGATCCAACGCAAGCATGTAGTTGAATGGAGAGAGGTGATTCCAAATCCTAGACAGCATTTCTAGTGGATAGCCTAACACTAGAGATCTGAAAAGCTAGTGTACATTTCTTACGACCTCAGTCACCACACCATGTGATCCTTCTCCATCAACCATCGCGTATAACCCAATCGATATATCACCGAGCCCCTGACATGGCATCGAGACAGACTGCGTTACAAATGATGGAGAAATATCTAGTGGGGGCGGCGTGAGGGAGTTGCAAATACCGGTATCATACCACGTTGCTTAGCCGAATCACTTTCAAAATTCGGTGATTTTGTTACGAGGTTTCACTGTTGCAAACGTGTAACCGCACTGTTGGTCTGATACTATACACTACAGCGATCACCGTCTATGTTCAGTGTCACAGTATTTGTCTGGAAAAACTACTTCATTCAGAGGTAATACCATACACCGATTTATAAAGCCAGTATAGCTTTTTACATGGATACTTGTATGCATCTGTAGAACCAAGACCGCTTGTGACAGTGACATACAGTAGTTGGTGCGATCGAGTTTTTTAACAACTGGCGGTTTGTAAGACTATTACGCCTCTCTTTCTAGGACACAATGGTACCACTCGCAAGAAAAACTTATGAAACGTGTCCACCCATCGTTGATTTTCGGTCAGTGTTATTTCGTATCACCGACAATCAGTTATTGGCGAAGTTTTATACTTAGTAATAGGGGATGCATGATAGGGTTGCCTTAAGCATCAAGCTTATAAAGTATGTGTATGTGTTCCGACATGTGCAAAGGAAATGACTATGTCCAGTCATAAGGAAGGTATGGATTTGACGTGGAATACTGTGATAGCAAAGGGAACAGTATGTCAAGTCATAAGAATGGTACACAAATTTCTATTTCCAGAGCCACAGCAGTCAGCAGGGTGTATTTCCGAAACTTTGCTCATAGTCAAATGTCGTTCAATCGTAACATTTAATTCTAAGTATAGCGATCAAATATATATCTGACCGATTTCGTAGGACGATTCTGTCTGTGGGTGCGTGGCGCACTGGTGGTGGCCTGTGTTGGGAATGATTCACGTTTCCCATTAAAGGCAGGAGCCGTCCGAATGGAAAGGGCTGTTGGGATGCAGGAATGTAGCTGACCTAACCGTGTCGTTCTCTAGACGGCCGAATAGCTAACTGATACTTAGTATGTGTTGGACAGCTTTCGTGATCGCGTGGAAATTTGAAAAGATTCAATATGGACTTGTGTTTGCGCTGAACCATTATACCCTCCCACATAAATTGTCAGCCTGACTGCTTCTTCATATTTCCCGTCTTTAATTGGTTGAGAGAGCATCGATTGTGGTATGTGTTGAGTGCATCTAGCAGGTGAAAGACGGGTGGAGGACACGTTTGCTGGTTCTCTAGACGTGAGAACAGCTTAGTTGAGTTTGTAAATTACAAGGATGATTTGGGATCTGTTATATCACCGACATTGGTATTCGCGAGTGGAAATATCAGCTTTCTCTATTTTTTTCGAGTGATCACCTAAAGGTCTTCGCAGACGAGATAAGTTTCTAGTTACTCAATGGTTTAGAGCACGCTCCACCTCGCTAAGGTTTCGGGTTTGTAGAGAAATAATTTTCAGTCGATATCTTCGGAATTATGTTGCATGAGCGAAGGGTCGGATACTGCTATGTGCTTGATATCGAGAAGTATCGCGTAAATGGTGTAATGTTCTGGCAAACCATGTGAAAATACATGTGTTCTTGTAATCCCAGAGTCTGGAGATGTGTGTAGAAAGCAAGCAAGCAAGCAAACAGATCGGGGCCAGAAGCAGTGACACCTTTGTGCCTAGGGGAACCGACCCAGCCATTGTACAACAGTCTTCGCGGTATATGTACTAGTGTCTGGTCGTCGCTACTGCGTGTCCTATCGTTAGGGAGGTATAGATTCGGCACATAGATAGGCGTAACGGGACTTAAAGTTTTATTTTTTATTTTTTCTTTACTTTTTTTTTTACTCGGAAAGTTATGTGCGCTATAGATACTGAAATTCGTTCCAGAACCACAGTCGCAAGGAGGAGACATATCCAATACATTGGTTGGTGTCAGACTATGGCAGCAATCCTAATATTTAATATTAACAGAATCTTCCGTCGGTTCTTGGTAGAACAACATTATAATAAATGAAAAGCACCAGTTTGCTTTTGTTCTACAATATGTAGAACAAAAGCAAACTGATGCTTTTCATTTACCCTAATATTTAACTTTAGTTACACTGATAAATATGTGTCTGGTTCTCAGTGTTCTTGTGAGTCTGGAGATGGCCGTAGAAAGTGTAGCAGCAAGCAAACCGGTCGGAGCCGGAAACAGTAACGCCTTTGTTTCGAGATGGGGCTTGCCCATCCTTCGTACATTAGTTCAGAGAGTCCGAAAAAATTGTGGCTTATGACGATTTGGACGTGGGCGGGTGAATAGTGAACTAACACCCAGTTTGCGCTGAGTTGCCTTCAGGACCGCGTGTGTTGCGTGTATACTCTGCAAAAATTTGAGAAGATTCAATACGACGAGTGTTTGTGCTGGGAGTATTTCAAAATGGCTCTGAGCACTATGGGACTTAACATCTGAGGTCATCAGTCCCCTAGAACTTTTAAAAAAAAATCTTTATTGATAACATCTATAATATTTATACAAAATGAACCCACCACCTTAGTGATTAGTGGGTCATGATAATCCTACAGTGTTATATATTCAGCAGCTATTTTTATTGTTATTACAATGATACTATGTTTATTATTGTGAGCTACAGACAGGGTACAATACAGGGTAATAGGCAGACTACAGTTATTGATCTACACTACTAGCTAATTGTTAGTTTTCTTATCTACTTGTTAATTCCTAACTGCCTGCAGCGTTACAGGAGTGTCAGCGTAGATATAAACCTACTACTTTAGGCCCTGCTCATCGAGCTAATCCCGATGAGCGTGCCCCTGACACTGGGCAGGCCAAGATTGTTTGTCGCTGCAGGTTCCTAACTTTATATCTATATCTAATGCTACAACTACTGTACTAACCTACGTCAATTCCGGTGCTATTTTGGTCTAGATTAGTGTACCCTGGTCCCCCTAGTCCTGCACGTGGCGGATTGCAACTAAAAGTCGACCTGTCCACGCACAGGCGGTATAGGATCAGGGTAATTGGACGCGTTCAGTACTTGTCTTTAGTCATGAAAGTCCCTCAAGTATGCTGTCAGTACTTTCCGTGATACCTCGTTTGACAAACTATTTAGAGTTTCAAAAGTCTCTTCATGTCTTAATAGGTCGTATGTATTGTTATGTGGAAGTTGTTGTCTTAATGTCACTGCTACATCATCGAAAAGGGGGCACTCGTAAACCACATGGTCGGGAGAGCCCTCCGAAGCGCCACAGTCACACTCGGGTGTAGCCTTTTCCCCAAACCGACACAAGTATGTCAGGTAGGGCCCATGACCAGTGAGAAAGTGTATTAGACCCCGCGTTGGCTCGAAATACCTCATACCTAACCTTTCTCTTACATTTGGCAGGAACCCAAAGGTTCTTCTGCCAGTTTCATCCGTTTCCCAAGACTCCTGCCATAAGTCCTCACCCCTTCTGCGTATTTCTCCCTTGTCCCTCACCAGAGCTCCCAGGATATTCTCTATGTTCATGTTGTTCCCCTTCTTAACCCAATACCATGCTGCTTGGAGATGTTCTGTACGCCCCTATAGATCTTAACAGCATGTTTCTCTGCACCCTTCTCACGGCCATGGCAGGCACCACCCTTGTGAGCCTGTGTGCCCAGACTCCCGATCTGTAACCCACTATTGAAGTTAGTATACTATTGTGATACAGCTTGATTAGGTGTGGTGGAAGGTGGAATCGTTTGTGCCCTGTGGAAGTAAGGTTGTTAAGTACTTGTAGTGCTTTTTTGGTTACGGACTCAATGTGCCTTCCAAAGTTCCACCTTTCATCGATGATGACGCCCAAGTAGCGAGTCTCTTGTCGTCTTATAACTGGTGAGCCTCCGATTCCGACTGTAGGGTTCCTTACTAGCTGTCCCTTCAGCAATAAGTACGTTGATTTTGTTGGTGAGATCGCCATCTTAGTATTTGTACACCACAGTTGTAATTTGGTCATAGCTCTGTCTATTTTTGGCTCGATGTCTTCGCGGCTCCGGCCGCCGACCAGCAGAAGAAGGTCATCTGCGTAGGCTATCACCTCTAGTACTTCTTCACTCTGCTGCAAACTATCTAAAAGTGGTTCCATATGGATGTCCCAGTACAGGGGACCTAAGACAGAACCCTGGGGACATCCCTTAGTTATAGTTTTTCCAACTCTGCCGCTAGGGGATGATAGCCAGACCTCCCGCCCTTCACAATAGCTCCTCAGGCAACCATATAGCGACCCTGGACACTCCTTCTCCCGCAAGCAGGAGAAGAGCGAAGGTTCAAATGGTTCAAATGGCTCTGAGCACTATGGGACTTAACATCTATGGTCATGAGTCCCCTAGAACTTAGAACTGCTTAAACCTAACTAACATAAGGACATCACACAACACCCAGTCATCACGAGGCAGAGAAAATCCCTGACCCCG
Source organism: Schistocerca serialis cubense (assembly GCF_023864345.2). Taxonomy (NCBI): domain Eukaryota; kingdom Metazoa; phylum Arthropoda; class Insecta; order Orthoptera; family Acrididae; genus Schistocerca; species Schistocerca serialis. The sequence continues at coordinate 218,339,531 of NC_064640.1, forward strand.
CCGGGAATCGAACCCGGCAACCCGGGTGCCGGAAGCGAGAACGCTACCGCACGACCACGAGCTGCGGACGAGAGCGAAGGCCACCACAGGTTGTCAAAGGCGCCACTGATGTCAACCATGATGCCAACAACGTACTTGTACAGGGTAGAGCCGCAGACCTCAGCCGCCAGAGCGATCGCGTCGGTTGCCGATCGCTCCGGCCTGAAGCCGAACTGCCTGCCACTCATCTCGCACAGCACTCGGTGTGCAGTCAGTCTGTCAGCTAGCAATTTCTCGAGTAATTTCCCAAAGATGTCCAGTAGGCAGATCGGTCTATAGGACTTGACATCCGCTTGGTCCTTATTGGGTCCCTTTTTTATGATCACAACATTTGCCTCTTTCCAAATTTTTGGGAATTTTTCCTGTCTTAGGCACTCATTGTATAGCTGGGTTAGTGGCGCCACCAGTTGGGGTGCCAGGAACTGCACCACCTCCGCCACAATGCCGTCTGGGCCGGGGGCTTTCCCTGTTTTTAATGATTTGATGTGGCCAGCCACCTCCTCTTCAGAGAAGGGGTAGACTGCCCTATCGTTTGCTATTCTGTCTGGATCTTCATTTCGTAGGTGGGACTGGCCTTCAGTGTCGCTAGCCTCATCGTCATCAGGCAGCAGGGACCGGAGAAGGACCTCGGCAGTCTCCTGCCAGGACTCCGTCATCCCATCCCCGTGCCTGACTGTTGATAGCATCATTGGGGATCGGATCTTTTCCCTAACTAATTTGTAGGGTACTCCCCATGGGTCCAAGGCCAACTGGTCCAGTACAAATCTTTCCCAATTTCGTATTCTAACTTCTTCTAGTTCTTTTTGGAATTTCTCTTTTGCCTCCCGGTACTGCAGTAACCATCTTTGCTTTTCCCACCAAACGACACTGCGCTGATAGTGCCTCCTCAGCCTTCTGACAGACTGACGCATTTCCTCAAGTTCAGCTGACCATGGTGACGGGGAGGCCGCCATGGCCCTCCTCCAGGTTGGAACAGCTGCCTTTACAGCTCTGGTAACTGCGCCCACCAGTTCTTTGGCCCACTTGTCTATGTCCAGGTCCTGTTGTGCGTCACCTTCTGGCAACGGAGGAATGTCGCACTCTCTCGCTAGTCTCTCCCAGTCAGCTCTCTTGAAATTCAGTTGCAGCTCCCACCCCATGGCCCAGTGGCACCCTATATTTCCTAGGCTAAAAGTAATAAGATTATGGTCACTTACTGTAGCGTTCTCTTTAACTTCCCAGTTCTGGATGATGTTTGCAGTATTTGGTTCAAAAATGGTTCAAGTGGCTCTGAGCACTATGGGACTTAACATCCATGGTCATCAGTCCCCTAGAACTTAGAACTACTTAAACCTAACTAACCTAAGGACAGCACAGAACACCCAGTCATCACGAGGCAGAGAACAGTATTTGGTGTAACTAGCGTTACGTCTATGTTGGTGCCAAGGCCCCCTCCCGCCGCATAGGTGGGAGGGTTGCCAGGTCTATTTGCCACTACAAGTTGTAACGCCATGATCATATCCTCCACTTTTTCGCCATTTTCATCTCTTGTGCCACTGTACCATAGGGGGGATTTTGCATTTATGTCAGCTGTTGTAATCAGTTTGCGTCCCCGCAACGCCGTGGCTACTCTTGTTAGGTGATCCAGATGTTGTTCTATATTGTCTCCATATTGGAAGTACATATTTATGAAGATTATAATTCCCATGGGAGCCTGTATCTCCACGACGTTGCAGTGACTGGTGGAAAATTGTGCGAGTGTTGTTACTCGTAGAGACTGGTTCGTAATGACAACTGCCGCTTTGGGGGCATCCCCACTACTAGCTATTTGCCATGTAGCGGCTGCAAATGAAAGTTTCCCAGCTTGAGAGTACGGCCCCTGTAGGCAGAGTACGTCAAGCCTCCTCTCTTCCACCTCCCTACGAAGCTCCTGCATCACAAGTCTGCTGTTATGCGTGTTTAGTTGTCCGACAGTTAGTTTAGTAATTATGGGAAGTAAGTATGCATTCTATCGTCAGGCCAAGTCTTACTCCAATCAAAGGCGATTCGACCGTGAGCTAGGACTGACTGGGTGTAGATGTCGTCTAAGTCAAATTTCTCCCCACGTCTTTCAAACACTTTCTTGAGTAAGTCTCGCAGGGCTCCGAAGTCAGTGGGAAGGTTCACTGACTTTAGTTGTATTCTATCTACAGCCTCCATTACCGAGAGGGTGACCTTTCTTCCATTCTCATGTCCTACACGGACCACATGTCGTAAGGCAGTGGTCAGGATAGTCGGCTGCTCCAATCTTGACAATTGCATTGTATATTCAAAGTTAGGATACACCCTAACCGGGTCTACAGGCGTTAGCCTGACTACTGGGGTATCTGCCACAGTTGGATGTGCACTCGTGCTAGTAACTATGCTTTCTTGGAGTGGCTGTCGTTCAGTATGTTTAGGTTCTTGGGTAGGGGCCAGGGAGGCCGCCACCACCACAGGATGCTTCTGCCACTGTAGATCTTTATTCTGCCTTACTCCCCGGTTTTGGGAAGGGGGAGCTGTGATCTTTTCCGAGAAATCAGTTTGTATACATCTCTCCACCATAGGGGGATCTGTTTGAATTTCTTTCTCTACTGTCGTAACTTTTACGGTGCCCGAAAGGGACCATAAAAATTCTCTAAATCGATTGGCCCTCACAGCATCCCTCGTCCTTTCACTTGGGGACTTGCGTTTAAGCATCCTGTTCACTGAGCCCTGCTCAGTCATAGTCAATTCTAGAAATGAGGCGTTGTTCTAGCATCCGGTAAGTGGGGCAGTTCCGTCCCGTGGCACCTACCCCTAGAACTTAGAACTACTTAAACCTAACTAACCTAAGGACGTCACACACATCCATGCCCGAGGCAGGATTCGAACCTGCGACCGTAGCGGTCTCGCTGTTCCAGACTGAAGCGCCTAGAACCGCTCGGCCAATCCGGCCGGCCTAGGAGTATTGATAGCGTTCTCCTGGGATGTGGGTCCTCCACAGCCGGCTGGCCTCTCTCTCTGGTTGACACGCTCTTCCCCAACTGCGGTGATGGACCGCGTTTACAGTGGTAGTTTCCTCCGTCGGCACTGCACAGCAGCACCGTGAATATATGGGATGTATTTGACGATATGTAGGTCACTTTGCAGGGTTTAATTGTCATTGCAATAAGGCGATCTGTACAAAATAGTTTTTTGCCACTGAAAGTCTCATCTACATAAAAAAAGGCGGACAATGCTTACACACCAATGGCATCAGCAGTTTGGTGGGTAGATTCAGTAACAGTCAATCATAATGCTCCATTCATTCACAAGGCATTCTTTGTGCTGGGACATAGGAGCCTCTACATAGCGGTGTGAACATTCGTGTTTCGGAGATGTTTGTTGAAAGCAGGACTTAAAGATTTCCAAGAAGGGTAACACGTGATGGACAAGGTGCCTCGTTAGGACTATTAGGAAGAATGCATTCATTGTTATTCTGAGCTATTTTCGTAAACAGCTCCTGTTAGGGTAATAATTTCCGTGCAGATAAGCTGAGACATCACGAAAGCTACTAGAAACGCGAGCATTAACTATTTTTGTGGGACTTTACTGTTTCCGATAGGTCGACTTGGCTCTCATTTACATAGCCATGTGAGCCGGCCGAGGTGGCCGAGCGGTTCTAGGCGCTACAGTCTGGAACCGCGAGACCGCTACGGTCGCAGGTTCGAATCCTGCCCCGGGCATGGATGTGTGTGATGTCCTTATGTTAGTTAGGTTTAAGTAGTTCTAAGTCCTAGGGGACTGATGACCTCAGAAGTTGTGTCCCATAGTGCTCAGAGCTATTTGAGCCATAGTCATGTGACATCAGTATAACACTGAAAACATTTAGATGTGCTTGCAATGGTGTGTAGCTAAGCGAGCATTTCGCAGCGATGTGTCAGCCATGCTTGGCTGGTAAACGTGTGCACCGCTAAACGCAGCTAGCATGTCCCATTAGGATTGCTAGGAACAATGCAGCCCATGCTATTCTGGGAAGCATTGGAACAGATTTCTGTGGCGCAACTTATGACGTCAGTATCCATAGGTAGAAAGGTTTCGTGCCAGCAGTGGTAAACATGCGCGCCCCAGAGGGTGATTTGGCTCTCATTTACATAGACATGTGACGTCAGTATAACACTCGAAGAACTCTAACAGTGTACACAAAAATAGACGCGACTTTCATCTGCTTGATGTAGGCGGCAGCGGCGTAAAAGCGATGTCGCTGGCTTGTGACTGGCGGTGGTTTATGGTGGCATCTGCGCATGCGCACCTTCGGGAATGTGATAGTTGCGGTTGATGATAGTTCGAAACCGTTTGTTATGTGCAATGAGTGTTTGTGTAGTGCATTATTTTCGGCTGTTTAAGCGTTGTGAGCGTGTTTGCAGCGCCTTTTTCATGCATTACGATTTGTGAATTTACGAGTTGTTTGCGTATCTGTACGTTAGTGTACTGCATTATTTCGACAGTTTACGAGTAGTTTGCAGGTCTGCGGACTATTAACTGTGACTCCAAGCATGCCAAGGCAAGTTTTTGTATCAGTATAATAAATGAACTATGTGCAATCGATCCCTAAATAAACTGTTCCAAAATAAATAAAGTATACTCCTTCCTCTATCCAGCAGCCCAGCGCAGGCTGAGTCCTTTTCCCAACATTATCCCGCACCCCAGACCGTCATCTTGGATTACGTCATGGGAGGAACGACGGCACCGTCTGGTGGCAGTACTGTGTGCTAGGTCAGTTGGGCTCCAGACCTCATGGTGGACACACTGAATGGGGCTACTGTCTCAAATTGTTTAAAAAAAGACTTACATCCATCCTATCCAGCAGCCCAGCAGAGGCTGAGTCTTTTCCCAGCCAATTCCTAGGAAGAGGTGGCGGTCGGATGACTTAGGTTACTGCAGGTAGCTCAAGTGACATATTTTTCCCGCCATTTTCTTAGGTTAGTGGAGGTAGTTGTGGTGTGCTGCATTGTCCTGATGGAATTTGAACTTCCCCCCATTTTCTGTGGGATGGGAGGGGAGGGGGAGAGGATGGAGTTAGGTTGGTGGAGGTAGCCCAAGTGACCTATTTTCCCACCAAAATTTGAACTTCCCACCATGATGTCATTGCGACATTGCTATATCTATCGCCGTCATCTTGGTTTCGCCGTCTTGAATAAATTTGGCAGCAGTGGAGAGTGGGGTCGTGAGAACTTGGCTCTACTACTAATGGTATCGATGTCTATTGAACAAGAAGCATTGTAATCATGTCAACACTCAACACGTATGTATTGGCACCATATCCAGACCTGAATTTTCCGCAAAACGGAGTTTGGTTCACTGTCGGATCGATATGTAATCGCTTTAGTGTGTGAATTCCTTTCAAAATGGTTATGGAGTTCTCTGAGAACAAGAAGAAAGTAATTTTGCGTACTAAATAAGCATTGATATTCGTTTGAAGTGCAATAGATAATAATGCATGCACTAAAAAATTTCAAGTGGCAGCAAATAATGTTGTTTTGGATAAATTAGTGGGGAAGTACCGAACATTTCCCTATCAGATGAACGACCTGAAATTGTTTTCACATGTGCTGAACTCTGGAGTTCAATTACTGCTAAGTTTCCATTTGTGGGAACTCCTCTACGTGAATCCAGCTCTACTGACTACTTAAAACATAGCTGGTCGGTTAAGACGACTGTACAAACAGAAATGCCTCGTTTCATTATTCTGGGGCTGCAGACGTACAGGAGAGGGAATGTGACTAAGTTCCAGCATATTCGACAACAGTAATATAACCAATGTAAAAATGTTCCTGAATTCGATATATTACCCATAGGATAATACACAGCTTGACTGGAACAGTGATAGTATCAGTCTACTGTACGATATGTACTTGAGATTCCAATCTTCTTATTATGAGGGAGTCAAATTGGGATGTGTGCTCAACCCACAGAAGTTTAAGGAATTAGCCCCTGTTTGGACTGGTTGCTCGAAGCAAAACGAAATTATCAAGACAGGCTCTATAGACGCATGCACTGAATTTGAATCATCAATCAGTTTTCCAACAAACATAGTGATGTAAGTATAATTGTTGCATTATCGTATTATTAATTACTCATCTCTCGCAGGAATTGTGCAGAAAATACTATAAATATGGTATGGCAGGACTTATTATCACCTGAGCCAGTCCGCGATGGCTCCTCAAAGTGTATCACTGGGGATGCACATGGCTCTTACGACGACAGTGGACAATTTCATTATTTTTATTATACTCTGTCTGTGCAGTTCGTTCAGTACTTGACTTATAATTCCTGAAACGTCCTCAATAAATTTCTGGAAGCGCCTCCTGTCAACTGCATGCTGGATCCAGGGACCCTACGAGCTTCTCTATACATGGTAAGTGGCGAGTCATCTAATACATGAACTGAGATGCACGTTCTTCTCAGACATTGGAAGCGTGGGTTTTACATAGTGGACTGCTCCTTGCCGGAGCAGGTGGCTGCTCGTTGATGCTATCTATTCACGTTGGTGGGGCTCTCCGTAGAGTGGTGATAGCCACTAACTATCGCAAGCTCGTGACTGCTGGGAATATGTATTTTTCTGTTGGTAACTGTGTGACAGTTGGAGATGTTATATTCTTAGCTGGATGCGTGGCAGCCTAGACGGTTCAATCCCGTCTCCGGCCATCCTGATTTAGGTTTTCCGTGATTTCCCTAAATCGCTTCAGGCAAATGCCGGGATGGTTCCTTTGAAAGGGCACGGCCGATTTCCTTCCCCATCCTTCCCTCACCCGAGCTTGCGCTCCGTCTCTAATGACCTCGTTGTCGACGGGACGTCAAACACTAATCTCCTCCTCCTCGTGGCAGCCTATGCACGGCCTCAAATATATACTATGCAACTGGACCAAAATATAAAAATACCGGCGTTGTGCCACAGCATAGTGGTGAATAATACAATTTCTTTGATCACAGGATAGGCACGCGGCACTTGCGTCCTAGTGTTGCCGTGATATGGCGCATGAATAAACTATTCTTTTGATCAGAGGAAGCTGCAGACAGGTCCTGCCTTGTCTGCGCCTATACCCACAGGAATCGACTTGGCTACGCAGTGATAAGCACTCTTGGAATAGGCAGCGCTTGTCTATATAAAGGAGCGCTTCAGCACAAGAGCTAATTCGAGTGTGTCCTTGATAGGTCTCACATCCTCACGCTAGTGTGTTTGATGGGTCAAATCTATTCTTTAGTGCTTCTCACTGGCTATCCCTGCATTCCTATCCCTCACTCTCTATTGAGTAACCAGTTTCTGAATATCCATTCATTCAGTCCCACTGCTGTTAACTCGATTTTTCTTCTTCCCTGGACCCCTGCCAGTGACACAAAGCACTGTGTTGTTGCTGCTGATGATGACAGTGGTGTTGCTAATAAACGGTCCGGACTCACCTCTAACAATACAGGTATATCGAAATTATTTCTGTTGTTTCTTTCTGTGTGTGTGTTTCCATTTTTTATTACTTGCAATCAGATGCCTAATTGTTCCTTCGCCTGTTGCAGGTGTGAGCGTCCCGTCACCTCTGTTGAGCGCCAGCACACTTTAGCATCTGGTGAGACAGCTTGGCACTCCAGAGAATGGCTTTCACATAAAACCGACTCTTGTGAAAATAAGTACCGGTTTCTATTCCCTCCCCCCCTTTCTCTCTCTCCCCATCTCCATATGTGTATTTGTATGCAGTTATTTAACGTTACGCTTTTTTTGTTTGCAGGATCCTTCAGTGAGTTTGAGGGGATCGGGAAGGACCCGGTACCACAATCGAGTCCTGTAAAAATTGGCTCCATCTCGTCCACCACTGCCATTAGTGATGATGATGATGATGACGATAATGATGAAGTAGTACAGGAGCTCCCCGTCAAGCTGACTAGATTCTCTGCAGTGAGCTCATGGGGGATGACACCTGTTGTCCTGTTGACTAGTGCATATTGAGTAGTAGTAGTCCCCTCTGTTCTGAGTAGTAGTAATCCCTTCTGTTCTTCTTATAACATCCAGTATGTGTGAAGACACACACACACACACACACACACACACACACACAGTTGCATTATGAATGGTATGTATTCTTGTCTGCAGGTAGGTGCACTTGATATTGAATCTCAAGTGGATGTGTTGACTCCTTTCTTCAGCATTAGCTCATTGGGCATGGCGCTGGACAATGAGGAGTAAATAAGTGCGTAATAGCACTCCTTCTCCTTCTTCTTCTTCAAACATAATTGCATACAGGAACTACTAGCATGATGTTTATTTCCAGATGCACTCGATGCAGAGGTTGAGCTCGGCTAGCTTTTGCTAGCGGTAGCAACCAATTAAATCGCTTTGACTGATTTAGAGGAAGCTACTTTTGAATTTTAGTAGCAACACTATAGATGCCTGCATATATCTTTATTTTTAAAAAAAATTACGCATGGCACTGAATATTGTTCCTTCTTCTGCCTGTGTCCATGATACTGACAAGATGCTAGGAGATGTATTTGCACCTGTAATGGCTCTGTCGACGATGGTGCAACCATGACTTGATGAGCAACAGCCCTGTGCACCATATGAATTCCTACAGTCTGCTCCACTGGCCACGTTAATGTGCACCAGCAACCTGCTCTGTCTCCCACCATGATGCAGTTGGGCCCATTGGCAAATTTTGAACCCAAGTAGAAAAAAAATAGACCCCTACATACATCTTCATCTAAAAATTGTTGTTGTTGTTGTTGTGGTCTTCAGTCCTGAGACTGGTTTGATGCAGCTCTCCATGCTACTCTATCCTGTGCAAGCTTTTTCATCTCCCAGTACCTACTGCAACCTACATCCTTCTGAATCTGCTTAGTGTATTCATCTCTTGGTCTCCCTCTACGATTTTTACCCTCCACGCTGCCCTCCAATACTAAATTGGTGATCCCTTGATGCCTCAGAACATGTCCTACCAACCGATCCCTTCTTCTGGTCAAGTTGTGCCACAAACTTCTCTTCTCCCCAATCCTATTCAATACTTCCTCATTAGTTATGTGATCTACCCATCTAATCTTCAGCATTCTTCTGTAGCACCACATTTCGAAAGCTTCTATTCTCTTCTTGTCCAAACTATTTATCGTCCATGTTTCACTTCCATACATGGCTACACTCCATACGAATACTTTCAGAAATGACTTCCTGACACTTAAATCTATACTGGATGTTAACAAATTTCTCTTCTTCAGAAACGCTTTCCTTGCCATTGCCAGCCTACATTTTATATCCTCTCTACTTCGACCATCATCAGTTATTTTGCTCCCCAAATAGCAAAACTCCTTTACTACTTTAAGTGCCTCATTTCCTAATCTAATTCCCTCAGCATCACCCGACTTAATTAGACTACATTCCATTATCCTTGTTTTTCTTTTGTTGATGTTCATCTTATATCCTCCTTTCAAGACACTGTCCATTCCATTCAACTGCTCTTCCAAGTCCTTTGCTGTCTCTGACAGAATTACAATGTCATCGGCGAACCTCAAAGTTTTTATTTCTTCTCCATGAATTTTAATACCTACTCCGAATTTTTCTTTTGTTTCCTTTACTGCTTGCTCAATATACAGATTGAACAACATCGGGGAGAGGCTACAACCCTGTCTTACTCCCTTCCCAACCACTGCTTCCCTTTCATGTCCCTCAACTCTTATAACTGCCATCTGGTTTCTGTACAAATTGTAAATAGCCTTTCGCTCCCTGTATTTTACCCCTGCCACCTTTAGAATTTGAAAGAGAGTATTCCAGTCAACATTGTCAAAAGCTTTCTCTAAGTCTACAAAGGCTAGAAACGTAGGTTTGCCTTTCCTTAATCTTTCTTCTAAGATAAGTCGTAAAGTCAGTACTGCCTCACGTGTTCCAGTGTTTCTACGGAATCCAAACTGATCTTCCCCGAGGTTGGCTTCTACTAGTTTTTCCATTCGTCTGTAAAGAATTCGTGTTAGTATTTTGCAGCTGTGACTTATTAAGCTGATAGTTCGGTAATTTTCACATCTGTCAACACCTGCTTTCTTTGGGATTGGAATTATTATAGTCTTCTTGAAGTCTGAGGGTATTTCGCCTGTTTCATACATCTTGCTCACCAGATGGTAGAGTTTTGTCAGGACTGGCTCTCCCACGGCCGTCAGTAGTTCCAATGGAATATTGTCTACTCCGGGGGCCTTGTTTCGACTCAGGTCTTTCAGTGCTCTGTCAAACTCGTCACGCAGTATCATATCTCCCATTTCATCTTCATCTACATCCTCTTCCATTTCCATAATATTGTCCTCAAGTACATCGCCCTTGTATAGACCCTCTATATACTCCTTCCACCTTTCTGCTTTCCCTTCTTTGCTTAGAACTGGGTTTCCATCTGAGGTCTTGATATTCATACAAGTCGTTCTCTTATCTCCAAAGGTCTCTTTAATTTTCCTGTAGGCGGTATCTATCTTACCCCTAGTGAGATAGGCCTCTACATCCTTACATTTGTCCTCTAGCCATCCCTGCTTAGCCATTTTGCACTTCCTGTCGATCTCATTTTTGAGACGTTTGTATTCCTTTTTGCCTGTTTCACTTACTGCATTTTTATATTTTCTCCTTTCATCAATTAAATTCAATATTTCTTCTGTTACCCAAGGATTTCTACTAGCCCTCGTCTTTTTACCTACATGATCCTCTGCTGCCTTCACTACTTCATCCCTCAAAGCTACCCATTCTTCTTCTACTGTATTTATTTCCCCCATTCCTGTCAATTGCTCCCTTATGCTCTCCCTGAATCTCTGTACAACCTCTGGTTCTTTTAGTTTATCCAGGTCCCATCTCCTTAAATTCCCACCTTTTTGCAATTTCTTCAGTTTTAATCTACAGGTCATAACCAATAGATTGTGGTCAGAGTCCACATCTGCCCCTGGAAATGTCTTACAATTTAAAACCTGGTTCCTAAATCTCTGTCTTACCATTATATAATCTATCTGATACCTTTTAGTATCACCAGGGTTCTTCCATGTATGATACTAAATTTTGTTCCTCCTTCTGCCTGTGCAGTTGATATGTTGGGTGGCAGAACTGGACCCATCACAGCCCTGGCGACGATGGTACACCTATGACTATGATGCATCCAGCTCTGTGGATGTATTCACACCCAGCCATGCAGCAGCCTGGTAAGTGAGTGTACCCACATGGTCATGCAGCAGCAGCAGGTGCCAGTCATGCAGCACCACCTTGGCTCTTGGGTGTACTCATCACTGCCAGTGATATACCTGCAGCAGCAGTTAATGTACCTGTCACTGTCCATGATGCAGTCTGGCTGACTAACTGTTTCTGAATGTAAGTAGAAATACACATATCCTTACTTTTTTAATTAGACAAGGCGCTTAACATTGTTCCTCTTTCTGTATGTGTAAGTGTGTATATGCTGGGTGATAGACTGATGTGTCTGGCAGCAGCACCCGGTCCGCCCACGCTGTATCAGCAGCCACCCATAGTGTTTCCACATGGCGCAGAATCAGCAGCCACCCATAGTGTTTCCACAAATGTTTGTGGAGCAGCAGGAGTAGCAGCAGCTGGTTACAACGGAGCAGCAGCAGCCAGCCCATCAGCATCTGTAACAATTTACAAGTAGCTCATTGTGATGCAGAGCAGCATCTGGCCCCTACAACATCTGTGGTGCAGCCCAGATCATCAATGTCACAGTCCAGTCAGTGGCTCGGTATCACAACTCTGACCCTCTTCCCATGGTCTGGCCAGTGTTCTCCATGCCTTTGCGCATCACACAAGCATCACCATCACCATAGATCGCTGTGACATTGCATCAGGTCTAGCAGCAGGAGTACCGCCATACGAGATATTAAGGATTACCAGGCGAGTCCTGCAGTTGCACTGGAGTATTCAGTGATCACTGGCACAATTGGGCACAGGATTTCACTTGCCCAAATCGATAATTCAAATGCTGATCTTCCTCAATGCTCATGAAGCTGTTTTGGAAAGGAAGATCATTGGGTACATCAAAGACCTGCGGTATCCCACAAATAAGTGCAAGGCAGTTCTATGCTGTGAACTGACATACCCTCCAAAAGAGGACAATGGTGTTGAGTAAAGAATCATCGTCCCAATTTGGGGGGCTACTGGTGTTGTTCACTGAGTGGTTCACAAATTTTACTGAGTGTGTCATATTGGGCCATTTTTCCAAGCTGCAAGAAATGGGTCTGGTAAGGTGCTTGGGCATGTACTCCACCTTGAGGTTTACTCACACATTATTCGCCCACTTATTGGGGCCCCTGTTTCACCCCACTTCCTGAAGATATATTGCAAAAACGATCATGCATTAATGTCCAGAATCTTCAGGATAATTGTAGCTTCGCATGGTCAGTTCTGGCTAGTGAAAGAAATTACCCTGAACATTCATATCATACAGATACATGTAAAACAACCAATGCCCACAGGTATTATAATTTCCTGGTCTTCGAATTCGCTGTGAAACTCCAGAACATTTCAAAATTCGAGAGGGAGAATCCCTATTATTCAGTTCACGTATACACCCTGGATTCTGATGTGCTAGAAGATGATCATGAGCACACTGTGCAGAACAACATAGAAGTCATGCATAAAGTAATTGGACCCTTCTTCTTTCCAAATTATCCGGTAAATGCCCCAAATACATAGACCTGTTGCCAATCTCCAAGGGTGATGAGCAACACTACGTGTGGCTGAGTAACATGTCCCACCTAATTTCCACCCAAACGTCCAAACATTGTGGTACACGATATTTTTACCATAGATGTTTCAATTTGTTTATGAAGAGAGAGTATCTTGAAAGATACCTTATTGACCAGTGCATGTGTAAATGCCTAAAGAGGAAAATAATTCTTAAATTTTAAGAACGCCTACACTCAGGAGCGATGATCCTTCGTCGTTTACGCCGAAATCCGATTGCCTCCTAGCTCCTCTTGCACGTTGTGAAGGCCACCCCTGACTCCCCCCCCCCCCCCCCCCCCGCTCCATACATCCTTCACACAATGACATGACCGTATGCGGATGTGTATCAAACTGTATGCACATATGACTAGTCAAAACAAATTCGAATCTTGCGGCGGGAATAATCCTGCAAGATGGTTGCTTGAAAATCTTGCACAGGAAGTGCATCAGACAAGATGCATTGTACAAGCAGGCAGTTCAGTGTCATATTTGTGAGCTGCCACTGGACAGACATACAGAAACTCCCTGTAGAGATCCATGCCACAGCTCACAATCCATGCAAACTCAAGTACCAACTGCCATGGCACATATCCATCTTTTTCCACAATTTGAGTGGGGATGATGCCCACTTTCCAGTTCAACACTTGGATGATTTTGGGTTGAAGGATGATAAGGTCAGTGTCATTCCTGACAGCACTGAAAAGTACATCTCAGCCTGCCGTGGTGGCCGAGTTGTTCTAGGTGCTTCAGTCTGGAACCGCGCGACCGCTACGGTCGCAGGTTCGAATGCTGCCTCAGGCATGGATGTGGGTGATGTCCTTAGGTTGGTTAGGCTTAAGTAGTTCTAAGTTCTAGGGGACTGATGACCTCAGCAGTTAAGTCCCATAGTGCTCAGAGCCATTTGAACCATTTTGAAGTACATCTCATTTTCCAAAAGAATCATGCCAACAATAACGCTCCGCTTCCTGTATTCGCTTCACTTCATGCATGCATCACTTCAGAAGCTTGCTGAGACGATGCGTCCAGTGAATATGTGTGTCACCAGAGCCGCATATTCTGATGATGCAAAGTTTCAGCTTGTGATGGAAAAGGGGGTCTTTTCATACAGATACCTGGATTCAATGAAACCATACTGTCCAACATAACCAGATTCTCCAGTAAGCTAACAAGCATTGCCATAATGGATGCAGACTATGAGTATGCAGTGAAAGTTTGGCAGGAGTCTGGTATCGCAGATTTAGGGGAATATGGAAATTTATAATGAGTACTGACGTCCATCTGCTCACAGGCGTCTTCAAGAAGTTCTGGAGAGTATGCCTGGGCACTTATTAACTGGATTTTGCATTCTATTTCACGGCACCTGGGCTTCCGTGGGACGCAATGTTAAGGAAGCCACATGCCCACATCGAACTTTTGACCAATGTTGACATGTTCCTCTTCTTTGACTGCGGGATTCTCGGCGGTCTTTGACAACGCGCGGGTGCCCCAAGCAAATAACCAGCAAATAAGTGCGGATGAGGGCAGGCCATCTGATGATTTCAGTTACATCCTTTACCTGGATGCAAACATTTTCTATGGGCCAGCCATGCAACAATGTCTACCATCTGGAGGGTTGCAGCAGCTGCCCAATGAGGAAAACAACAGACTGAAGGAGAGATATTTGATATGGCTGAGGATGCTGATGAGGGATATGTTCTGGAGGTAGAGCTGGAATATTCCACCTATCTGCGCAATGAGCACAGTCACTTGACCCTATGTCTGGAGCGCCTAGTCCCACGAAATGGTTCCATCCCGAAGCTGTTGACAACACTGGAGACAAATATCGATATGTTATCCATTGCACACAAATCACCAGCAGTGTCTCAGGTTAGGGATGAAGTCTTGTTAAAATCATCCACAGAATCTACCGAACAGAGGTCTCTCGTGACATCTAATTTTGAGGAAGATTTTTACAAATTAATGAATAATTCAGTTTTCGGAAAAACCGTGGAGAATCTTAAAGAGTACCGTGAAGTTCATTTAGTTTACAGGTGGGATGGGCATTTTGGTGCAAAAGATTACGTCGCCAGAGCAAATTATACTGGCCACCATCTTCAAAGAAGGACAAGTCGCTCTGGAAATGAGTAAAATTTCAGTGCAGTTCACAAAACCTGTCTATATCAGTATTCATGTTCTGGTCCTCTCCAAACTCCATGTGAACCGCTTTCACTATAACTTCGCTAAACCAGAATACTTCAATCCCAGGTTACTTTATGCAGATCACAGTTTCATCCACTGGGTGAAAGGCTGCGATCCATCTGAAATAATTTAGTACAATCATGAAAAATTCGACATGTGCAATTAGGTGGCTGTTAGTGCTTTTGGGATAACGCCTCAGAAAAAAAAGATTATCTGCATGACGAAAGAAGAAGCGAATGATTTGCAGATTGTGGAGTTTGTTGGGCTCCAATGAAAGATGTACAACTACTCCTACCGACAGATTCAGGCGCCACCGAGAGACGTGCTAAGGGTGTGCAATTTGCGGCATCATAGGCTCTCACGATCGAAGATTACAAGAGGTGCCATCTGGATGGAGCTGAGGCGGCTCCACAGATGGTGTGCCAGTCGAGACGTCATGAAATACAGACAGCACTGCAACTGAAAGTAGGGCTGTCCCGTCATGACGATATACAGTTCATCTGTGGAGACGGGATAAGGACCCTCAAACACTCACTCTATTCACTGGCGTGATTTAACGTGTGGCTGTGTATTTATTTTTGTAAATAGTTGGTGTGTATATACGGTACAGTTTAATGAGCCGTTTTCCATAGTTTCGTGTGTGAAAGAGAGTATGAATGTTTCATTGCTCACTGTGTGTGCTTGTAAGAATATACTGGGTGTTACAAGAAGGTACGGCCAAACTTTCAGGAAACATTCCTCACACACAAAGAGAGAAAATATGTTTTGTGAACATGTGTCCGGAAACGCTTACTTTCCATGTTAGAGCTCATTTTAGTTTCGTCAGTATGTACTGTACTTCCTCGATTCACCGCCAGTTGGCCCAATTGAAGGAAGGTAATGTTGACTTGGGTGCTTGTGTTGACATGCGACACATTGCTCTACAGTACTAGCAACAAGCACATCAGAACGTAGCATCAACAGGTTAGTGTTCATCACGAACGTGGTTTTGCAGTCAGTGCAATGTTTACAAATGCGGAGTTGGCAGATGCCCATTTGATGTATGGATTAGCACGGGGCAATAGCCGTGGCGCGGTACGTTTGTATCGAGACAGATTTCCAGAACGAAGGTGTCCCGACAGGAAGACGTTCGATGCAATTGATCGGCGTCTTAGGGAGCACGGAACATTCCAGCCTATGACTCGGGACTGCGGAAGACCTAGAACGACGAGGACACCTGCAATGGACAAGACAATTCTTCGTGCAGTTGACGATAACCCTAATGTCAGCGTCAGAGAAGTTGCTGCTGTACAAGGTAACGTTGACCACGTCACTGTATGGATAGTGCTACGGGAGAACCAGTTGTTTCCGTACCATGTACAGCGTGTGCAGGCACTATCAGCAGCTGATTGGCCTCCACGGGTACACTTCTGCGAATGGTTCATCCAACAATGTCAATCCTCATTTCATTGCAAATGTTCTCTGTACGGATGAGGCTTCATTCCAACGTGATCAAATTGCAAATTTTCACAATCAACATGTGTGGGTTGACGAGAATCCGCACGCAATTGTGCAATCACGTTATCAACACAGATTCTCTGTGAACGTTTGGGCAGGCATTGTTGGTGATGTCTTGATTGGGCCCCTTGTTCTTCCACCTATGCTCGATGGAGCACTTTATCATGATTTCATACGGGATACTCTACCTGTGCTGCTAGAACGTGTGCCTTTACAAGTACGACACAACATGTGGTTCATGCACGATGGAGCTCCTCCACATTTCAGTCGAAGTGTTCGTACGCTTCTCAACTACAGATTCGGTGACCGATGGATTGGTAGGGGCGGACCAATTCCATGGCCTCCACGCTCTCCTGACCTCAACCCTCTTGACTTTCATTTATGGGGGCATTTGAGAGCTCTTGTCTACGCAACCTGGCTGGCTGGCTGGCTCTGAGCACTATGGGACTCAACTGCTGTGGTCATAAGTCCCCTAGAACTTAGAACTACTTAAACCTAACTAACCTAAGGACAGCACACAACACCCAGCCATCACGAGGTAGAGAAAATCCCTGACCCCGCCGGGAATCGAACCCGGGAACCCGGGCGTGGGAAGCGAGAACGCTACCGCACGACCACGAGATGCGGGCTGTCTACGCAACCCCGGTACCAAATGTAGAGACTCTTCGTGCTCGTATTGTGGACGGCTGTGATACAATACGCCATTCTCCTGGGCTGCATCAGCGCATCAGGGATTCCATGCGACGGAGGGTGGATGCATGTATCCTTGCTAACGGAGGACATTTTGAACATTTCCTGTAACAAAGTGTTTGAAGTCACGCTGGTACGTTCTGTTGCTGTGTGTTTCCATTCCATGATTAATGTGATTTGAAGAGAAGTAATAAAATGATCTCTAACATGGAAAGTAAGCGTTTCCGGACACATGTCCACGTAACATATTTTCTTTCTTTGTGTGTGAGGAATGTTTCCTGAAAGTTTGGCCGTACCTTTTTGTAACACCCTGTATATATATCTGTGTGTGTGTGTGTGTGTGTGTGTGTGTGTGTGTGTGTGTGTGTGGGTGTGTGTGTGAGTGAGTGAGTGTATGGGTGTGTGACTTTCTTCACCTGCTCCTCTGCTGCTGCTAGCCCCCATTTCCCAAATATATACTGCAAATAAAAAGAAAGAAGTGATTGATTAGATGCAAATAATGTATACATTGAAGGAAAATGTAAGTCATGTATATATTAAATAATAACAAAGAAAAAATGTAAATAGATAATGGGAAATGTAGTATTGAATTTCTAGTACCTGCTAGTCATACGCCTTCAGAAAAAAATACTTTGTAAGTAAGAATTATGTACGTGTTGATACATAAAAGAATGAAAATTATTGTATGTAAGAAAAAATGCTTTGTAAAAAATACCTTCTGTGTGTATAACAAAGGGCGTTGTAAGGAAAAAATTGTTTATAAACTAGAACAAAAACTGATAGTAAATAAAAAATACACTGTGTGTACCTCACATAAACAAATAGCCTCACAAATAAAAAACTGTTATGAAAAAATGCTTGGAAAAATGTGTTGCAGAAAAGACATTGTTCGTAATAAACCATAACTTATTTTTTATATCACTGTCATTATTTACAAACGCTTTCACTGCAGAGTACAGTTGACTAGGATCATGCAATAATTGAACAATACAGAGAAAATAATTGTTTGTAGTTTGCTATTACGTATAACAAACCTGCATTTACACTGGACTCGCATTCGGGAGGACGGCGGTTCAATCCCGCTTCCGGCCATCCTGATTTAGGTTTTCCATTATTTCCCTAAATCGCTCCAGGCCAATGCCGGGATGGTTCCTTTGAAAGGGCACGGCCGATTTCCTGCCCTGTCCTTCCCTAATCCGATGAGACCGATGACCTCGCTGTTTCGTCTCCTCCCCCAAACAACCCAACCCAAACCTGCATCTCTCTCCCATGATGCCCAGATCTCAAATGAAGAGGCCCACCCACAGTAGAGCTAGTTATAAAGGATGATAAGACGCAGGAGGGGGGGATGCTTAATCGAATAGACTGAGAGGGCTTCTCGCCATTTCTAGGTCACGTGAAACAAGTTGCATGGGTAATTCCACTGGGTGAGCTTGATCAATTTCCGGTGATTCCTAGGGCAGAGTGTGTGGGGATGGCCTTGAATATAAGCTGCCGCAGTGGATAACCTGACAACGAATGTGTGCCATGACACTGGATATGATAAGATCATTATCCAGCCACGAACGTACACTGCTGTCCTACTGGGTGGTAGGTATAAAACATCGTCAGATATTGTGCTAAATGCTTTCTCCAAAAATTATTTTGAGCAATTAGTTCAGGAGCCCACTCGAAGTGTAAATGGTTGTGAAAACACTCTTGACCTGTTAGCGACAAATAATATTGAGCAAATACAGAGCATCATGACGGATACACCGATTAGTGACCACAAGGTCGCCGTAATGAGACTGCAACATTCAAATCCACCGAAAACAAACGCAAAATATATTTCTTTAGAAAATCAAATAAAATTTGCTTGATGTCTTCCTAAGAGATAGTAATCACTCCTTCCCAATGAAGCATGTAAGCTTAGACCACATGTGGCTTAAATTCACGGACATAGTATCTGCAACAATTGAAAGATATATACTGAGTAAATTTCTAAAATATGTTAATCATCCACCATGGTATACAAAACAGGTCAGAACACTGTTGCAAAAACAACGACAAATGCATGCCAAATTTAAAAGAACACAAAACCTCCAAGACGTGATGTTTTACTCAAGCTCGAAACTTATAGTGGACTTCAGTGTGAGATACTCTTAATAGCTTCCACAGCGAAACTGTCTCGAAAGCTGACAGAAAATCCACAGAGATTTTGGGCGCATGCAAAGTACACTAGCGGCAAAGCGCAAACCATACCTTCACTGCGCGTTACCAAGGATAATATTACTGATGAGAGCGTGACTAAAGGGAAGTTATTAAACTTTGTTTTCCGAAATTCCTTTATCAAAGAAGACGAAGTAAATATTTCAGAATTTGAATCATAAACAACTGCCAATTTGCGTAACTTAGTAGTAGATATCCTCGGTGTAGCGAAGAGGCTTAAATGAATATATAAAGGCAAATCTTCCGTTCCATATAGCGTACTGATTAGGTGCCTTTCAGAGTATGCTGTTACAATAGCCCCATATTTACCAATCATATGCAACTGCTCGATCGGCAGGAAATCCGTACCAGGAGATTGGTAAGTCGCACAGGTCACACCAGTACTCAAGAAAGGAAGTAGGGGTCATCCGATTAATTATAGACCCATATCACTGACTTCGATTCGCAGTATGATTAGGGAACATATACTGTTTCGAACATTATGAATAACTTTGAAGAAAACGGTCTATTGACACATAGTCACCATGAATGCAGAAAATATCGTTCTTGTGAAACGCAACTAGCCCTTTATTTGCACAAGTAATGAGTGCTATCGACAGAGGATCTAAAATTGATTCCAAATTTCTAGATTGCTCACAACAGACTTGTAATACAGTTGCGTGCCAGTTGTGATACTGGACTCGTGAATTCCTGTCACAAAGGTCACAGTTACAGTAACCAACTCTGTCTTTCAGAAATCCGATAGGTGAAATGAACAATTACTGAAAATCAGATATTTTTATTTGAATTTATATTTCTCTACGCTGCGTGTAGTGCCTTTAGATTAGTAACAACAAAATTACAAAATTCCTTACAGTTGAACTTGAAAATAGTGCACACTTGTATTTTGGATTTGACATGGGCTCCATTTATCTGACTGCGGCTTTTTGACCACAGTTCGTTAACAATGCTAAAAACACGTTCAACAGCGGCGTTTGCAATGGGATTCGATACAGCGAAAGCAACGAATTTATTTCTTTTCCAGAGTCAATTTTAGATTTAAAAAAAAAAAAAACGGTGTAGGTCTACCCTCTTCGTTGGTTTACTCGCCACAACTTCACGAGCTTCTCGCGGTATACAGTAATTATCATACAATTTATTCTCATTTACTGGCAAGTTAAGAGAAGCACTCAGATACTGTAATTCTTTCCAGTCAGTTTCTTCATCCATTGCCAAAATGTTCATTTTCTTGCAAGCAGTCTTCATACTCGTGCCACTCATTCTAATAAGTCAAGCAATGTTCCAAATATTTGTCTGCATCTTCTTTGGAAGTATCTTGATCACTAACCACCAACTTTATCAGATATTGTATCACTGACTGTTAGTAATTCTGGTTCGCAATTCTGTCATAATCTTATGTTGTTCAGTGCATGTAACAGTCACTTTCCAGTTTTGTAATAGAAGTTTCAAAAATTTGCACGACTTTCCACATTGTTACTGCACATTCGTCTTCGTCTTCATTAAGAAAATAGTCCCTCGAAACCGGCCAATTCAAAAGAAGTCTGTCTAAAGCTGGAACCAAAGAGAGCCATCATGTGGGCACATTGTGGTGAATAGATATGTACTCTAAATGAGCGAAAACAGAGAATTCTTTTAGCTTCGCAGTTCGCTTCGTAAATGCGGAAAATTCGCTATAACTTTCAGTACCATAGATTGCCCATTGAACTGTAATGCTTTTAATGCGTTTTCGTTACAATTATGTAAAATGTGACACTTACAGTTTACCTTCAAAATAATTGGATTTTCTGTTTTGAGCTTTTAAAAACTGAACAGCGAATTCCATAGTCAGCTGAAGCAATATCTGCAGATAGCGAAGATACTGATTCCCAGGGTAAGTTGTTTTCCCGTAAAACTTAACTGCTGTGTTTTGATAGCCTCACTAGTTACGCTAGGGTCTTGATAAAAGTCAAGCAAATAATTTTTTAAACTAGCGGTAGGTGAAAAATACCACACTGCAACTGGAAGCATTTTTAACTTTCCTTTATTAGAAAAATTGAGAAATACCACTACTGGCCATGAAAATTGCTACACCAAGAAGAAATGCAGATGATAAACGGGTATTCTTTGGACAAATATATTATACTAGAATTGCCATGTGATTACATTTTCATGCAATTTGGGTACATAGATCCTGAGAAATCAGTACCCAGAACAACCACATCTGGCCGTAATAACGGCCTTGATACGCCTGGGCATTGACTCAAACAAAGCTTGGATGGCGTTTACAGGTACAGCTGCCCAGGCAGCTTCAACACGATACCACGGTTCATCAAGAGTAGTGACTGACGTACTGTGACGAGCCAGTTGCTCGGCCAACATTGACCAGTCGTTTTCAATTGGTGAGAGATCTGGAGAATGTGCTGGCCAGGGCAGCAGTCGAACATTTTGTGAATCCAGAAAGGCCCGTACAGGACCTGCAACATGCGGTCGTGCATTATCCTGCTGAAATGCAGGGTTTCGCAGGGATCTAATGAAGGGTAGAGCCACGGGTCGTAACACATCTGAAATCTAACGTCCACTGTTCAGAGTGCCGTCAATGCGAACAAGAGGTGACCGAGACGTGTAACCAATGGCACCCCATACCATCACGCCGGGTGATACGCCAGTATGGCGATGACGAATACACGCTTCCAATGTGCGTTCACCGTGATGTCGCCAAACACGGGTGCGACCATCATGATGCTGTAAACAGAACCTGGATTCATCCGAAAAAAAAAATGACTTTTGCCATTCGTGCACCCAGGTTCGTCGTTGAGTAACCCATCGCAGGCGCTCCTGTCTGTGATGCAGCGTCAAGGGTAACCGCAGCCATGGTCTCCGAGCTGATAGTCCATGCTGCTGCAAACGTCGTCGAACTGTTCGTGCAGACGGTTATTGTCTTGCAAACGTTCCCATCTGTTGACTCAGGGTTCGAGACGTGGCTGCACGATCCGTTACAGCTATGCGGATAAGATGCCTGTCATCTCGACTGCTGATGATACGAGGCCGTTGGGATCCAGCACGGCGTTTCGTATTGCCCTCCTGAACCCACCGATTCCATATTCTGCTAACAGTCATTGGATCTCGACCAACGTGAGCAGCAGTGTCGCGATACGATTTACCGCAATCGCGATAGGCTACAATCCGACCTTTATCAAAGTCGGAAACGTGATGGTAGGCATTTCTCCTCCTTACACGAGGCATCGCAACAACGTTTCACCAGGCAACGCTGGTCAGCTGCTGTTTGTGTATGAGAAATCGGTTGGAAACTTTCCTCATGTCAGCACGTTGTAGGTGTCGCCACCGGTGCCAACCTTGTGTGAATGCTCTGAAAAGCTAATCATTTGCATATCCCAGCATCTTCTTCCTGTCGGTTAAATTTCGCGTCTGTAGCACGTCATTTTCGCTGTGTAGCAGTTTTAATGGCCAGTAGTGTATGTCGAATCACAGTTCAAATGGTCGTATTTCTTGTGACAGTGAGGCTATGACATTTCCACAGATGGATGTGGCTTTAGTACGACCGAACACTATTTTCTTTGCAACTTCTGAACCATGAAATAATACGGGAAACAACTTTTTGTTACGGGCTTGACTTGATGTGATGACTTTAAACTCCACTATATACAGACGCAACCTCCGCGGCAGTAATTACATCTTCTTCCCGTGTATGTTTTTTCACAAAAAAACTAGAAATTGATAGCATCACAGCCTTGCTTTTCAGACATAACTTGAGGTTCTACCTTCCAAATGCATGATCAGAGCTCTTTTATCTTTGTATTACACTGTAATGTCGGTTCTGCATGCTTCACATTCACAGTGAAATCAACTACTTTTCTAATCCAAGTACTAACTGGAGGATCGTTCAAGCAAGTTATGTCAAAGCTTGTGTGATGCGTGACTTTTTTTTTCGGTGGTGTATGCGTTGGGATTTCCGAGCCCGACATAATGCTTTACTCCGAATGTAGCAGCAACAATAGTCACGTAAATGTTTACAAATACAGAAAGCGTCCTGCTCCGACCATCTTTGGTCACTAACTAATTACACGATCAAGGTCGCGGGAGAGAGTGCTGAAGCACTTCCGATTCAGAACTACCAGCTGATAAGCTCGCGCACCTCTTACCGAACAGCGGCAATGGTTTAAATTCCACCCTGAGCTGAGGACGTTGATGGCAATGGGAAACAAGTGACCGGCGACTTGCAGTGTTCCGAATGATTCCGACATGCCCCGAGGAAATTTCGGGTCCAGCCTCCAAGGTAACTGTGTGAACTACAGGTATTTTTTGACCTAGGCGAGCCGTCCGGGGTGGTCGAACGGTTCTAGGCGTTACAACCTGGAACCACGCGACCGCTACGGTCGCAGATTCGTATCCTGCCACGGGCATGAATGTGTGTGATGTCCTTAGGTTAGTTAGGTTTAAGTAATTCTAAATTCTAGGGGACTGATGACCTCAGAAGTTAAGTCCCATAGTTCTCAGAGCCACTTGAAACATTTTTGACCTAGGCGCCCCGGACGCCTGTGTGATGAAAATAATCGGGAGATTTTAGCTGCGTCCCTGGAGCCAGGAGATTTTAAAAAATAGTCGCCTTTTTCCGTGATTTTGTGACTAGGCGGAATTACTTTCGTCCGGCCACAACTGTAGTTTCTTTGATCGCTCTGGGAGAATGTTCATGACACTAGAACACCTGAAATATTAGTTCCCGTTATTACGTAAATGAATAAAAGATTTGCTTAATTTTTACAGACTTCTTTGCCATAGGAGTACTGGATAATTTACAGTTCTCATGGCCGGCCGGAGTGGCCGAGCGGTTCTAGGCGCTTCAGTCTGGAACCGAGCGACCGCTACGGTCGCAGGTTAGAATCCTGCCTCGGGCATGGATCTGTGTGATGTCCTTAGGTTAGTTAGGCTTAAGTAGTTCTAAGTTCTAGGGGACTGATGACCTCAGAAGTTAAGTCCCATAGTGCTCAGAGCCATTTGAACAGTTGTCATGGACTTGCAAAGCATCACTTGATGCAGTAATTAACAAGTTGTTCTCTTCAGGTACAATGTTCAACATTAATAACACTACAAGTTCATCTGAAACCTAAAGTATTCATGGCTCCTAGACGGCGATGTTGATTTCTGAGGTCTCGAACTGGGTGAGCTCTTGCTAACTCAGTGCCGCGCGGGATTAGCCGAGCGGTCTCAGGCGCTGCAGTCAAGGACTGTGCGGCTGGTCCCGGCGGAGGTTCGAGTCCTCCCTCAGGCATGGGTGTGTGTATTTGTCCTTAGGATAATTTAGGTTAAGTAGTATGTAAGCTTAGGGACTGATGACCGTAGCAGTTAAGTCCCATAAGATTTCACACACATTTGAACATCTTGCTAACTCAACACTAGACTGCTCTCAGCGTGGGGGCGTCACTATGCTGAGAGGGGAGACGTGGTGTTCAGGAGTGCTCCCATTCGTCGCTGCGGATTGCAAGGTGCCCTCGTTGATGTCTGTGGTACCGCATTCTTTGGTGTGGCGATGCGATCTCTACACGATTCCACATTCATGCCCCCCCCCCCCCCCCCCCCCGGACATCCGCACCGTCATCGTGTACCGGGCAGGACTGGATAGGGATGCTAGGGAGGCAGGAAGGGGAGCTATGGCTGATGATGCCTTCCCGCCCGCAGCCCTGTATGCAGCTCGAGGGTGTCTGGAAAAAATGGCTCTTAGCACTATGGGACTTAACATCTGGAAAAACCAACCGAAAAACCAGGCGTAGGATGCACGTCCGCATCAAGAGACGTAGATGCTGTGGGCGGCTGGATAGCAAAGGGATCTTCTGGAGCAACGTGACGACCTTCCGGGGGCGGGTCGTCCCCGGATATCGATTTGACCGCTCGGCACGTGTGGGCGCGGTTGACGTCAGCGGCGATGGCAGCGGCGGCGGCGGCGGCGGCGGCGGGGCGAGGTATCGATCTCCGTGGGCTCCCCAGGGGAAGCTGGCGCGGTGATGGCTGCGCTGGCAGATGAGGACCCCAGCAACATGCTGGACCTGTCGCAGAATCACTGACATACTCGTACGCGAGGCGCAGCTGGCTTTGATGGCGTCGCCGTAGCCCAGCAGAACCGTGGCATATATAAAAGGAGAGTCCAATCGTTTCGGTAAAGACTTAACATTCCCAAGGCAATTTGTATAAGACTTCATCCTATGGCTGAAAGTTTGTCTGACCTGGCGGAATGAATTGTTTCCATGGGGGCCGCAGTAGATGTAACAGGATACATACCTTCGACCGTGTAACAAATCTGCCGGCGACTTCCCGTCATATGGCAAGGGGCAGTAGGAGGACAAAACAGTTTTCAACGCCAGCTCCCGTTGTAAAGTCTTCATACGTTTTATGCTACTGCAAATAATTCATCTTTACTGTGCTAGGACAAAGATAAAGGAGTGCACTGCGTGAGTAATGAATAAGATCCTTGAGTGTGTTTAGTGTTATCTGTGGTCCTCTCGCTAGTCAATCAGTTTTGCAGCGCTGGGGCGTTGTTATTTGAGGCATAGAGGCGAGCAGTTGAGTTTTTCAGAGAATGAGATCTGTTATTTGTGAATGAGGGGGAAACTATCTATCTCTCGCTTGAGCCTTGTCCCACAGTTACGCAGGGTCAGCTATCGTTAATCAGATTTGGCATGTTAATGGTGAAGGGGTGGCCAGATGCCCTTCCTGCCGCCACCTCGTACCCCCGGGACGGAATCTGCGTCAAGTGTAATCCATGGAATAGTGCGAATGTGTTCAGATGTCTGCGAGCCGTGTAACTGAGGTGGAACATGGGGACCAGCCCGGTATTCACCTAGCGGGATGCGGAAAACCGCCTAAAAACCACATCCAGGCTGGCCAGCACATCGGCCCTCGTCGTTAATCCGCCGGGCGGATTCGATCCGGGGCCGGCGCGCCTACCCGAGTCCAGGAAGCAGCGCGTTAGCGCTCTCGGCTACCCTGGCGGGTAATCAGGGAGAAACTATCAGGAATACTTTATTAAAAAGATGAAAACTTGTTTATAAAGCTGTTTCATTCCTTGTGTTAATGGAGAAAATTTTTGGAGGAATTTTTAAACGTAACCCACTCATCCGCGAGAATAATACGATCCTTTGTTTGTCAGAGACTGATTATCGACAAAAAGGACCATACAACATTAGAAGGCTGACAACTGCAAAATTCTCATTACAAAAATTACAAGCATCTGAACCAGTTGCGTAATTTGTGACACAGGGAAAACAAAGAGCTCAAATTAACACTAATCATAGATATTATAAGATGTGAAGTAATGACTCCTCTTTTAACAATAAAATTTACAAGCAGGACCCAGGACTAGCAATGGGAAGCCCTCTCAGTGGCCTATTAGCTGAAATATTTATCAACCATATAGAAAATAAACTTCTAACACTAAATGACATCACAAGCAAAGTTAAATGCTATAGGAGATATGTAGATGACACCCTCATTCTGTTTGCAGGCACCAAGGATTAAGTGACAAACCCTTTTAACAAATTCAACAGCCTACGTAAAAATAATCATTTCACCCTTGAACAAGAAGAAGATAGCACCATACCTTTTCTCGACATAAAAATATCAAAACAGAACCAAAAGGTAGCTTTCATTGTTCACAGGAAACCTACTGGCACTGACACCAATATACCAAACTCCTCAACACATCCCTCCTCCCACAAAAAAGCTGCTTATAGATCAATGCTGTACAGAGCACACAAATTTCCACTTCAACATACAGAATTCCAACAAGAAATATAAACTATAACATATACTGCAATAAACAATGGATATGACCCTTCTCTAATTAATGCCATGTCACAACAGATAAAAAATAAACTGAACAAACAACATCAAACTACACTCACAACTGACAGTGCCCAAGCAGTCAAATATTTAAAAATGCCATACCTTGAAATAGTATCTGACAAATTAGCAAGACTATTTAAAAACACAGAAGTAAAAATCAGGTTCAGCACCAACAACAACCTAAGTAGGAAGTTTATTCACAATATAAAACTACCAGATACAAGTCCTGATGCATCTGGCATTTACAAAATTTCCTGCAGCCAATGTAATAAAAATTATATCGACCAACAGGCATAAATTTCAGAACCCGATTCAAAGAACATTTAGACTGCTACAGGCTTGATAAATGTAACAAATCAGCAGTAGCAACTCACATTAAAGACACAGGCCACCCCGAAAATCGAAGACAACCTCGAAATTTTACACAAAATAGGAAAAAGTAAAAGAATGGATATCATGGAAGAAATGGAAATTTTCATACATAACACAAAGCATGGAGATAACATTCTTAATGAAATAACCGAATTCAAAACTCAAAATTCTTCAACAGCCTGAAGCCAGTTCTAACTCAATAGATTCAAGATACGTCAATGTAAATAATTGACTACAAATCTGTCAGTACCAAGAATATCGATACAAAACCTCGATAATCGATACATACTCAAATACTACAGTCCGCCATCTTGTGTTGTATGTATAACATCGAAGAAATTTCTGCAGTGAATTACGTTGGCAATCAGTGACAAAATATAATGTGCAATAGTGTAATTTCAATCAACAGCTCCGCCATTACACCAGTGATGCAAGTGAAGCAGCAAGATGATGAAATTGTAAGTGATCAACTGTCATACTAAATCCTTTCCCACTATTTTCGTGACACATAACTGCTGCAAATCTGTCTGCATCCTATACTGGCTGTGATATACATAGTCAACCACAAGGAAGAAAAGAAGCAGAAGACATCAGTGATTTCGATTTCTAGCCATACACTGCCCCCCTCCCCCCCCCCCCCCCCCAAATGCCATACCAGCAGCTACAGAAAAAAACAATGGACAAAGAGTTCTACATTAATCTAGTTTAAGACTATTTTTAAGTAAAATTTCTCTATATGTATGTATGAATAAAAACCTGAAGATGAACAGAACATATTCGAAACGAGTTGCAGTATGTTAGATTAAGCATAAAATAAAAAGTGACTGGTAGCAGAAACTTGAAATAAATAATTATCGATATTATTAGTTACGTGAGGGACAAAGATTTCCTTCAATTTATAGTTCTGACAAACAAATATCTTATTCTTACGCACGCAATGTTTGCCTTTAAAAATATCTCCAGAAATCTTCTCCATTAATGCAATGAATGAAACAGCATTGTAAACAAGTTTTCATCTCGATAATAAAGTAATCCCGACGAATAACAGATCTCATTCTCTGAAAAACTCTACTGCTTGCAATAGTGCCCCAAATAAGAATGCGCCAGCACTGCACAACTGACTTACTAGGAAGAGAACCACAGATTAAACAGTCAAGGTTCTTATTCACTACTTGTGCAGTGCGCTCATTTATCTTTGCCCCAGTACAATAAAGGTGAATTATTTACAATAGCAGAAGACGTATGTAAACCGTGTGTCGGAGGAACGGAGTTTCTCCATGTGGCTTTTGAACGTTCAGGCGAACCATTCAGCTTCACCGTTATACTGTGTGTGAAAAGGTGCAGTAGTCATATGGTGTATGCCAAAAGTGATGGAAATCGGCTGGCGTGAATTGCGGATCATTGTCCTAGACAATGACTTCAGGAAGACCTTCAAGGCAAAAAATAGAAGTCAAAGCCGAGTCGCAGTAGTGGTGGATGTCATGGGAACAACAAAAGGAAATCTACGGTAAGCATCTACCATTCACAACCATCGCGTGTTCCAGAATGGACCCGCTAAAACAATATGAATGCCCTGCCAAGGTCCGGCAACTCAAAGCAGCGTCACGGCGAAGTGGCTAACTGTCCGCACAGACTTTTCAACGAATGGTCATGTGGTCAGTCTTAGCGTCCACGCCCTGCCAAGTACAATGACGGCGGGCGAGTTGCTTCGTGCCAACTACACCCAAAAGACAGCGATGTAATCGAGACAGAACTTCCTGCTATAGGGATTGAGGAACACACGCATCGTCGCTCTAAATGTTCAAATCTGTATGAATTCCTAAGGGACCAAACTGCTGAGGTCATCGGTCCCTAGACTTACACACTACTGAAACTAACTTATGCTAAGGACAACACACACATTCATGCCCGAGGGAGGACTCGCACCTTCGGCTGGAGAGGCCGCGCATTCCGTGACCTGGCGCCTCAAACCGCGTGGGCACTCCGCGTGGCTCGTCGTTCTCTTTATGCAATAACAGAATACCTTAATCACGCGGAAAGCGTGTGAAGATGCGAAAAATAGACTCGCACTACTGGGTGGGGAATTTCTTTCAAACTGTGTGGCCACCCAAGGCGCACATATTGTAAAACAACCTGAAGAGCTGCGTCAGAAGCAGTTGCTACGGCAACACTAGCAAAGCCGAGAGGAAAAATTTGAAGACATTCAATATCCTGAGAATCAATTTTAAAATGTAATTCCTCAGCGGAATCGGTACCGTCAGTTAACCGAGGCAACATGTCAGTGTTCAAATGTTGGACAGTGTGCCTGTATAACAACTCATACTGATAATTAGACAATATCAGTGCCGAATGTTGCAATTTTTGCGCTGCCTGACGTGGGTGGAGACTTGGCAGGATTGAACAAGGCCGATGATCTGTCGTCAGACAGAACTTCCGGCTGCACAGATACTGGTGGAATTTCGTAACACCAAAGATAATAACATTGGAAGCTGAAGAAGTGAATTGAAATTTCTGCTGCGGCCGGGACTCTTCTTGCTTACTAGGCAGATATGCTGACCATTACAACACCCATTATGGTCAACGTAATGCTGTCCGGGTTCGAGTCCCGACCGCAGTTGAATGTGATATTGAAATGAGTGGAGGTAGCGCACTTAACACTGAATTGTATCTCCAGCTTTCCTTAGCATTCGACCAAAACTTCGCACTTACGTCTGTTGACACTTTTCGCTGGTTTTTCATTTCAATTGAGAAGGAAATTTAAAAGCATAACACTGATTACCGCCGATTAAATTTACATTTTCGTTATTAGGAAACGGAGAGATTTACGTTAATAATTGTTTCTCGTTTCAGTAGAACAACTGAAGAAATCTTAACTTCTCCAGGTTATCTTAAACCAATAATTCCGCAAATGCAGGCTACAAACTATCTGAAATAAAACGTAAGTTGATGAGTTTTCATACATCTAAGAGATTGGCACACAGGCCTCTTGATATATATTTTGACAGAGACAGACTTCGTTATAACATGTATCCAAAATACCTTGGGACCACGTTAGAGAACACACTTTCTTTTAAGAAGCCCTTGACGTCAACATCAGCAAAGCTCAAAAGCGGAAATAAAATCCTCCATAAACTCTGTGGCTCTACTTGGGGATCGTCAGCAGACATTCTTCACGTATCAGCACCCGGACTGGTATGCTGAACAGTACACTATTGTGCGTCTGTCTGGCTTCTAGTCCATATATCAAAAAGACAGATGTACAACTTAGCGAATCCATGGACTTTGTCACAGAGGGCCAATACGGTTTACCCTCACATACTAGGTACCTAACTTAATTCACATTCCACCTCCTGATATCAGACAGAAGAGTGCCCTACTACATGAATATCGAAAGACAGTTGATAACGCAAACTTTCCAGTTTTTAATGATGTATTTATTCCATGTGGAGCGAAGAAGATTAAGATCAAGACATCCGACTCTTATCAAAGAACTGGAACTCTTACTAAAAACGTTCTCATTACCATCGATGAATGGAAATGCTGTTGGCGACAAAGCTGTCTTCCACAATTCCTGAAAATGTCGTGGACCCAGGAGAAACTCCCTGGATTTGACCAGTCTTGGCGAATTTTGACTAGTTTGAACTGGCTCTGAATGGACCATTGAAGGTGTGCATACACTCTCTGCTGTGGTGCCCTAGACAGCAGACGCCGATTACACCATGCACAACATACACATCATGCGGGCTGCAGCAAGCTCAACTGCTACAGTTTAGACAATACAGACTTCACAATCCCGGAACTCAGCGGTCAAGCCAGCAGAGGGCATCAACAGCACTCTGGCCAAGCCGCCAGGTGGCGTACATGGCGCTAATATAGGTCGCCGATGTTCTGTCTTTCTTACATGCTGTGTGGTTTTTTAGTGGATACAGATGAGAGGAACAGATGCTGTTCATGAACAGAGAATTCAGATATTAATTATTTCTATGTATAATATCAAATAATACAAATAATACATAACTTTGTTGCTTTATTTGTAGGGTCAGTTGCTAACAGTGGATCTGAATGTAGAAATATATACAGATACAAAAGATATATAAATCTCTCTTCAATATGAGAGCAGTTTCCTTCCAACTATAACCTGGCCTTGTCCCCCCCCCCTCCCCAGGGCCCCCTTTTTCCTCTTCCCTCCTTCTCCCAGAGCGGATTTTCCTCCTCCCCTCCCCCCCCCCCCCCGAGACCCTGCACCCCATACTTGCCTCTTTCCTTCCCACATCCCTCCCTACCTGGCCCTCCTCAGCGCGCCCCCCGCTTTTCTCCCCCATCTCTTCCCCTCCCTCCCTCCCACCCTTCTTACGGTCTTCCTCATATCCTTGCGCCTGGCAGATCCTCTGCTTTGATCATCGTCAGTGTGCCACATCAGTGTTGTGTTTAGTGCCGTTTCTCCTGTGCGTCAAGAGGTGTGATTTTAATTGTGTACTGCCTTGAGGTTCACCGTCAGTGTTTGTTATGTGCTACGCCATCCGTCAATACCTTTTATGCTCCAGTCATACTGTGCCTTGTGTTCTTTTAATTGTCGCAGTGTGTGGCTTTTTGTGTGTGCTTCTTTTAACCAGTTTTTTTAACTCCATTTTACAGTCACCCCGTTTTTTGTCTATTACCTTCCATGATGTTTTCCCCCTTTTTTTATATCAATGTTCACCATATTCTCTCCTTTGTTATTTTTTTAAATGTCTTCTATTGTTTGTTCTACGTCTTTTGGCTGAAGAGCAGCGCATATGCCGCTGCCAGCCCACCCCGATGGGGAATTGAAATACAATAAAGAAAAAAAAAATGAGAGCAGTAATTTATCGTAGATCGCTTGAGCAACGAAGGGAAGCTAACGACTGGAAAAAGAAGCGCAGGTTATTCCCGTTTTTTTAAGAAAGGCCGTAAGACAGATCCGCACAATTACAGACCTACATAATTGACGTCAATCTGTTGTAGAATTGTGGAACATGTTTTATGCTCAAGAATTATGACGTTTTTGGAAAATGAACATCTTCTCTATAAAAATCAACATGGATTCCGCAAACAGAGATCCTGCGAAACTCAGCTCGCTCTGTTCCACCATGAGATCCACAGCGCAGTTGACAACGGCGCTAAGGTTGATGCCATGCTCCTTAATTTCAGTAAGGCATTTGACACCGTCCCGCATTGCCGTTTAATGAAAAAAATACGAACTTACGGAGTATCGGAGGAGACTTGCGATTGGATTCAAGACTTTCTTGCAGATAGAACTCATCACGTCGCTCTTAAAGGAACAAAATGGACAGATATAAAGATAACATCCGGAGTACCACAGGGGAGTGTGATATGACAGTTACTGTTTACAGCCGGCCGTTGTGGCCGAGCGGTTCTAGGCGCTTCAGTCTGGAACCACGCGACCGCTACGGTCGCAGGTTCGAATCCTGCCTCGGGCATGGATGTGTGTGATGTCCTTAGGTTAGTTAGGTTTAAGTAGTTCTAAATTCTAGGGGACTGATGACCTCAGCTGTTAAGTCCTATAGTGCTCCGAGCCATTTGAAAAATTTTTTTGCTGTTTACAATATATATAAATGATCTAATAGAAAGCGTCGGATGCTCTTTAAGGCTATTCGCAGATGATACAGTTTTCTATACCAAAGTAGCAGCGCCACAAGATAGTAAGAATTTGCAGAACGATCTGCAGGAAACTGATGGTTGGTGCAGGCTCTGGCAGTTGACCCTGAACATAAATAAATGTAACATATTGCGCATACATTGGAAAATAAATCCACTACTGTACAGCTATACTATTGATAACAAACATCTGGAGACAGCGTCTGCCGTAAAATATCTAGGCGTAACTATTCAGAGCGACCTTAAGTGGAATGACCATATAAAACAGATAGTGGGAGAAGCCGACACCAGACTTAGATTTTTCGGAAGAATCTTAAGGGAATGTAGCTCGTCCACGAAAGAACTGGCTTATAAGGCGCTTTTTCGTCCGATTCTTGAGTATTGTTCATCTATGTGGAATCCCTATCAGGAAGACAGATAGAGGAGATAGACAAGGCTCTGAGCACTATGGGACTCAACATCTGAGGTCATCAGTCCCCTAGAACTTAGAACTACTTAAACCTAAGTAACCTAATGACATCACACACACCCATGCCCGAGACAGGATTCGAACCAGCGCCCGTAGCGGTCGCGCAGTTCCAAACCGAAGCGCCTAGAACCGCTCGGCCACACTGGCCGGCGAGATAGAGAAGATCCAACGAAGAGCGGCGCCTTTCGACTGGATCGTTTAGCTGGCGAGAGAGCGTCACGGAGATACTAAACAAACTCCACTGGCAAACGTTACAAGGGAGGCGTTGTGCATCACGGAGAGAGTTACTATTGAAATTTCGGGACAGCACTTTTCAGAAGGAGTCGGACAACATATTACTTCCTCCCACATACATCATGCGTATTGACCACGGGGAGAAAATTCGAGAAATTAGAGCCAATACAGAGACTTATCGACAATCATTCTTCCCACGCACTATTCGCTAGTGGAACAGGGTTGGAGAGATCAGATAGTGGTACCGAAAGTACCCTCCGCCACACACCATTAGGTGGCTTGCGGAGTATGATGCAGATGTAGATGTTGATTTAATGTCTAAATCAGAAGATGTCGAGCCCTGGACACTACGAAATTTTGTAAATGTTATTCAACTGGTAAGCACACAAAATGGAATCAGTGCAAATTAAGGATGGGGCCCCTCCACGCCCACGCCAACGTGGTGACCAAACCAAAAGTTCTACTGTCACCTCCGTACAACATACACTCCTGGAAATTGAAATAAGAACACCGTGAATTCATTGTCCCAGGAAGGGGAAACTTTATTGACACATTCCTGGGGTCAGATACATCACATGATCACACTGACAGAACCACAGGCACATAGACACAGGCAACAGAGCATGCACAATGTCGGCACTAGTACAGTGTATATCCACCTTTCGCAGCAATGCAGGCTGCTATTCTCCCATGGAGACGATTGTAGAGATGCTGGATGTAGTCCTGTGGAACGGCTTGCCATACCATTTCCACCTGGCGCCTCAGTTGGACCAGCGTTCGTGCTGGACGTGCAGACCGCGTGAGACGACGCTTCATCCAGTCCCAAACATGCTCAATGGGGGACAGATCCGGAGATCTTGCTGGCCAGGGTAGTTGACTTACACCTTCTAGAGCACGTTGGGTGGCACGGGATACATGCGGACGTGCATTGTCCTGTTGGAACAGCAAGTTCCCTTGCCGGTTTAGGAATGGTAGAACGATGGGTTCGATGACGGTTTGGATGTACCGTGCACTATTCAGTGTCCCCTCGACGATCACCAGTGGTGTACGGCCAGTGTAGGAGATCGCTCCCCACACCATGATGCCGGGTGTTGGCCCTGTGTGCCTCGGTCGTATGCAGTCCTGATTGTGGCGCTCACCTGCACGGCGCCAAACACGCATACGACCATCATTGGCACCAAAGCAGAAGCGACTCTCATCGCTGAAGACGACACGTCTCCATTCGTCCCTCCATTCACGCCTGTCGCGACACCACTGGAGGCGGGCTGCACGATGTTGGGGCGTGAGCGGAAGACGGCCTAACGGTGTGTGGGACCGTAGCCCAGCTTCATGGAGACGGTTGCGAATGGTCCTCGCCGATACCCCAGGAGCAACAGTGTCCCTAATTTGCTGGGAAGTGGCGGTGCGGTCCCCTACGGCACTGCGTAGGATCCTACTGTCTTGGCGTGCATCCGTGCGTCGCTGCGGTCCGGTCCCAGGTCGACGGGCACGTGCACCTTCCGCCGACCACTGGCGTCAACATCGATGTACTGTGGAGACCTCACGCCCTACGTGTTGAGCAATTCGGCGGTACGTCCACCCGGCCTCCCGCATGCCCACTATACGCCCTCGCTCAAAGTCCGTCAACTGCACATACGGTTCACGTCCACGCTGTCGCGGCATGCTACCAGTGTTAAAGACTGCGATGGAGCTCCGTATGCCACGGCAAACTGGCTGACACTGACGGCGGCGGTGCACAAATGCTGCGCAGCTAGTGCCATTCGACGGCCAACACCGCGGTTCCTGGTGTGTCCGCTGTGCCGTGCGTGTGATCATTGCTTGTACAGCCCTCTCGCAGTGTCCGGAGCAAGTATGGTGGGTCTGACACACCGGTGTCAATGTGTTCTTTTTTCCATTTCCAGGAGTGTATTAGTTTTTGAATCAGGAACAACAGGATGCGGGCTGTGATGTTATCCTGGGTAAGATTACTCATTTACATGGTCAATCAGGAGATAAAAAGTCGACGAAAGCGGTCGAAGGGTAGCGGTTGTAAGGGCAGAGAAAAAAAAGCGCCAAGGCAAGCGCCAAGGGAAAAAAACCTGTGCGACAGTAGGACGGGTAGTAACGGCAGTAGCAGCTTGCTAGGTGCGACAGTGCGTGCAAGGTGTGGTTATGTTAGGGCGAGGTACCGTGCATCGTTACCGTTGTCGTTGCGGAAGCTTGTTTCATTTATTTATTAATTTATTTATTGTTCCCTGGGACCAAATTGAGGAGAAGTCTCCATGGTCATGGAGCGAGTCAATACACGAAATTATAACACGATATTAGAAACAGATAAAATGAAATATAAAAAAAACATATTCAGGTGTTGTTGTAGGGCTTGCTGCAGTTGCTGCGTCCATATAACAGTTCAAGGTCGTCATACATTAGTGGGCGACCGGTCATAGATCGGCTCACAGTGTAGGGTGTGTGTGTGACTGGTTTGTGTCCTGTGTACAGTACGGTTCCACGAAAGTTCGACCTTAAGTACTTCCGCCGCTGGAGTTCCGGAGAGGGGATGCTTATATGTCATTGGTAGCGGCGTAATCGTTCATGGCAGCGCCCTCATGCTGTCATAGTGGTTGTAGGAAACGCGGTGGCTTAAGTGGCGGCGTGTATTTGAAAGTGCGGCCGACTGGATAATTTCCGACGCCGCCATTGACAAACCGCACTTCATGTACCTGCGGTGTCACGTGCCGAAAATAATGCCGCAAGTATCCTTCGGCGAGGCGGCTATTGAGGCCAGCGCACGAGCTCCGGACAGCAGATCCGTCGAAGCCAACAACTGGGAGATCTTCACCTATCATATTTGCTGTTGCTCTACTGACCAACAAGATAGAGTCAGACATAAAGTTTTCTTTCCTTGTCGGCCTTATAAATTTTCGTTACCGTTGAACTCTTGACACTTCAGTAAGTGAAGTATCTACGCAAGAATTCGTCAAATGTTTGTTCTTTCTGTAAACTGGAGTTGGCTGCAGACTTGTTTACTACAACCAAACCGAGGAAACATTTTTATCTATTCAAGTTCAAGTTCTGAATATTGCTTTATTTGGTTACTTAATGCGATTGACTATTTCAAGGATTATTTAACTTAATTATTTATATTGTGCACTTGGAACTCCAAAACTAATTTCATTAGTGAAGAACTTCCATTTATTTTGTTTTTGGAGACTTTTGTTTTATTCAGGACCACAGGAGCCTGAGAAGTTTTGGTTCAATGTTCAAATGGCTCTGAGCACTATGGGACTCAACTGCTGAGGTCATTAGTCCCCTAGAACTTAGAACTAGTAAAACCTAACTAACCTAAGGACATCACACACATCCATGCCCGAGGCAGGATTCGAACCTGCGACCGTAGCGGTCTCGCGGTTCCAGACTGCAGCGCCAGAACCGCGCGGCCACTTCGGCCGGCGAGAAGTTTTGGAACTGAGTTTATCAGTAAATCTGTATGATTGTCGCTACTTATATTCTCTTGTGGATGTCTCCCTAGAACGGGACACATCACATGGCAACGAGTAGGTAACGGATGTTTTCCACATGACTTGTTGCAGGTAGTTCAAAATGGTTCAAATGGCTCTGAGCACTATGGGACTTAACTTATGAGGTCATCAGTCCCCTAGAACTTAGAACTACTTAAACCTAACTAACCTAAGGACATCACACACATCCATGCCGGACGCAGGATTCTAACGTGCGACCGTAGCGTGTTGCAGGTAGTCCTTTTCTGTATGGACACTTTCATTCATGGCAACAGCTGCAGATACATTGGTCATAACGCATCCGGTGATCATTCTGCTACAGAGGATGTAACACGCCAATGAACTTCTAGTTGAGTGGCTGGCCGCAGTCACCCAGTTGTCACCTGAATTCCCTGGGGATCTCGGGCAAATTTAGTTCTCTGTACACAACAGCCGGCCGTAACCGACATCTTTCCACCAGTTCGACCAAAAGGTGTAACCGTGGTCCTGTTACTCCAACCACATGGAACAACACTTCCTCGTCCGCGACATAACACGTGACACGCAGCAAAGTGCATTCCTACTAGCCGGTGTACCTATCATCCGTGCCTTTGAATAGTCATTGCGTTCGTCGGCAATGCCGCAGGAACTGCAGCTTGTTTTTACATCTTGGTCATCTCGTAGAGTCCTTCCCCTGTCCAAACAACCGAAGGACCTGCACAAAGAGCCTCCAGGCCACCACCATTTTCACCAACTTCTGTTGTGCAGCCAGTGCTTCATTAGCCATCAAAGACAACACTGTCGGCGCCGACGGGTGAGATGTGCGCTGTGTGGCAAATCGGGCCACAAGGCAGAGGTTTGCTATTCCTCACCTGCTACAGCAGTCGATGGACATATATGGACTCTCTGGACTCTGGTATTCTGGTCAAGGACTCTGATCCCCCTGCTGTGTTTTTTCTGCAGTCGATCCTCCCACATTTTAAAAAGATGATGTCGATCTCAGTGATGGTTGATGAGGTTCCTGTTCCTGATACTAGCTATTGCACTACCAACATTGATTGACCCCCTACCCAATAGGTAGCGGCACCTCCATTTCAGTATTTTGATATTCCCCTATGCAGCTTGAGTAACGACCTCATCGCCATCATGTGCACTTTGGCCACTCAGATGCAATGCGGCTTGATCGCCCTAACTACCCGTATCCTTGTGATCACCACGCCCAAGTCTTCAAATTTACTTGGTCCCGATCTCTTCATTGCCTCTGGGTTGGAAATTCGCAATACTGATCCCACCATCAATGCCATAGACAACGGCACATGCATCTCTGAACTCTTTTCCAAGTTCACAGATTCTGCAAAGCTCGCACTTTGCCATTTGCTCTTCACGACAAACTCTGACTTGAGGTACAGCGACTTCAAGGTGAAGGGATTTTAATGCCTGTCCCCAACAGACAATTG
The DNA here is from genome assembly GCF_023864345.2 of Schistocerca serialis cubense. NCBI lineage: Eukaryota > Metazoa > Arthropoda > Insecta > Orthoptera > Acrididae > Schistocerca > Schistocerca serialis. Next base: position 218,378,315 of record NC_064640.1, read on the forward strand.
GCAAACTCCATCATTGTAGATGGAAAGCCTAATAGCATCTTATGAGTTAGTGGTGATTTTAACAACAGCGAAGCGGCGATAGCCTTGTACCTTATTCTGACGGTGGAAAACGTTGTGGTGAAGCTTGCTGGAGCCCAAGTTTTTAGCAAATTTTGACCTGCACAACACATACCTTCAACTTCTACTTGACGTTGCATCCCATGAAGTGTTAGTCATCACTATTCCATACGGCTTCTATAGGTACAATCACCTTCCATTTGGAATAACAAGTGCATCTGCCATTTTCCAGTGGTACTTTGAACAGTTCATTCGCGATGTGCCTGCTGCTGCAAACTATGTGTAAGATATTCTGGTGGCTGGCAAATCTGCCACGGGAATTATTATTTTCAGCTTTTGATTGAGTGACCTTGAAGTATAATAAAGACCGGTGTGACCTACTTGTGCACCATGTGGAATACCTTGGCCAGATCCTCAGTGCCCAACATCACAATATGTTGAAGCCATTCAGAAGTGCCTAAGGATAAGCCACGGGTGAATCTGTCCTTGTGCAACTCATCTATTATCATCGTTTTGTACCTCATGCCACAGTAATTGTGAAGCCTAGCTGTGACAAAGCCCTTCAGAATTTGCGGTAAGTGGTGCTTTACTGCATATGATCCCTCAAAACCTCTCAATCTGGCCTCTGACACATTTGATTATGGACTGGGGGTAGTAACTGATGGCGTCAAATGCCCCACTGCCTTATTGTGTAAGACTCTGAATGCTGCTCCGTGTAGTTACAGTCAAAAGAGGCCTTGCCATTATCTTTGCCATCAAGAAGTTCCACTAAGAGATCTATGGCAGAAACTTCACCCTTCTGACATACGTCAAACCTTTGCTGCTACTGTTTAAGTTCTCTGCCCCTGTCCTAACTATATCCCGCCACGGGGAACGCTGGGTGCTGTTACTGTCCAATTACACGTACCATATCAAATATCGATCCACAATGCATCATGCTGATGCTGACATGCTATCTCGTCTGCTTCTAGGACAGGACCTTGTGTTTGATACCAACCCAAAGTTTGCTTCCACATGGACATTGAGGCAGAAGACACAGTAGTCATGCTCCCTTTGGATGTCCATCGTATCTAGCAGCACACAGCAGATTATCCAATGCTATGTAAGGTGTTTTGCCACATTCACCAAGGCTGGTCCTCCAATAGGAAGGTCTTCAGTCAACCAGACCTCGAAGCATTTTGTGCTTGCTGGAAGAAGCTCTCCATTCTACAAGGCATCATCCTGACTCAAGATGACAATGGACAGAGGTATGATATCATCCTTCGTGCACTGCAGCATCAAGTTCTTGATCTACTCCATGAGGGACAATGGGACATGATCCTTACAAAGAAGCTGGCATGCCAACACATCTACTGGCTAGATATGGACCCCATTATCACAGATATGGCCATATCTTGCTCCACATGCCAGAGCATCATGACAGCACTATGGACATCGACCTGTGTCTAGGTCCACCCTTCCTAGGAATAGAAGACTTGGGCGTCACTGACGATTTTGATGGCTGCCCCCACCTCCCCTCTTTCACCCCAGGCGAGGGGAGAGGAAGGAATGCCACAGTGCCCTAGCGCTGAATGTTTCTGTGTACATTTAGATTTTGCTGTTCCTGTGTTGGGAACCTTGTGGTTCGTGGTGATTGACACTGGAAATAGCTTGCCTTTTGTCACTAAGATGGCCTTCATATCCTCTACCCATACCATAAAATTCCTTAAGCACATATTTGTGCAATTCGGAGGGCATCCCTGAGTCTATTGTCACAATGGACCCCAGTTTACATCCTCTGAATTCTGTATCTTTTGTGCTGCAAACTGGATCTCCCTCATCCACATAGCACCGTTTCATCCAGCCTCCAATGAGTCAACTGAGATTTGTTAGAACATTCAAAATGTTAATGGGAAAACTTTGCTGCCTCCACTCTGTGGATGATGCCATCACTCTGTCTCTCGATTCTTACAAACGCACCCCACAGGATGGATTTTTGCCCACTGAAAAACTGCACGGGCAGCCACATTGTTCCCAGCTCTACTTCCTCCACCCCCAACCCCCACCGTCCACAGGTTTGCTGCCACTACTATACATTACAAGATCCTATCTGGTCACCCCCTCTCCTGAGGTCATCCCAGGTGGCTCCCTGCTACTGTTATACAACTGCTTGGCGGCATCATGTTAGATCTCGAATTACAGGATGGCACCCAGTGCAGAAAACATATCAACCAGATTCAGCCACATTGGGGTTCCATACCTCCTGCAGGAAATCTTACACAACTCTCTGTTCCAGAAGTGGAACCCAGCATGGATCCTACCACAGACGCCACCTCTCTGTCACCTGCCTTGGCTAATACACTCCTGGAAATGGAAAAAAGAATACATTGACACCGGTGTGTCAGACCCACCATACTTGCTCCGGACACTGCGAGAGGGCTGTACAAGCAATGATCACACGCACGGCACAGCGGACACACCAGGAACCGCGGTGTTGGCCGTCGAATGGCGCTAGCTGCGCAGCATTTGTGCACCGCCGCCGTCAGTGTCAGCCAGTTTGCCGTGGCATACGGAGCTCCATCGCAGTCTTTAACACTGGTAGCATGCCGCGACAGCGTGGGCGTGAACCGTATGTGCAGTTGACGGACTTTGAGCGAGGGCGTATAGTGGGCATGCGGGAGGCCGGGTGGACGTACCGCCGAATTGCTCAACACGTGTGGCGTGAGGTCTCCACAGTACATCGATGTTGTCGCCAGTGGTCGACGGAAGGTGCACGTGCCCGTCGACCTGGGACCGGACCGCAGCGACGCACGGATGCACGCCAAGACCGTAGGATCCTACGCAGTGCCGTAGGGGACCGCACCGCCACTTCCCAGCAAATTAGGGACACTGTTGCTCCTGGGGTATCGGCGAGGACCATTCGCAACCGTCTCCATGAAGCTGGGCTACGGTCCCGCACACCGTTAGGCCGTCTTCCGCTCACGCCCCAACATCGTGCAGCCCGCCTCCAGTGGTGTCGCGACAGGCGTGAATGGAGGGACGAATGGAGACGTGTCGTCTTCAGCGATGAGAGTCGCTTCTGCCTTGGTGCCAATGATGGTCGTATGCGTGTTTGGCGCCGTGCAGGTGAGCGCCACAATCAGGACTGCATACGACCGAGGCACACAGGGCCAACACCCGGCATCATGGTGTGGGGAGCGATCTCCTACACTGGCCGTACACCACTGGTGATCGTCGAGGGGACACTGAATAGTGCACGGTACATCCAAACCGTCATCGAACCCATCGTTCTACCATTCCTAGACCGGCAAGGGAACTTGCTGTTCCAACAGGACAATGCACGTCCGCATGTATCCCGTGCCACCCAACGTGCTCTAGAAGGTGTAAGTCAACTACCCTGGCCAGCAAGATCTCCGGATCTGTCCCCCATTGAGCATGTTTGGGACTGGATGAAGCGTCGTCTCACGCGGTCTGCACGTCCAGCACGAACGCTGGTCCAACTGAGGCGCCAGGTGGAAATGGCATGGCAAGCCGTTCCACAGGACTACATCCAGCATCTCTACGATCGTCTCCATGGGAGAATAGCAGCCTGCATTGCTGCGAAAGGTGGATATACACTGTACTAGTGCCGACATTGTGCATGCTCTGTTGCCTGTGTCTATGTGCCTGTGGTTCTGTCAGTGTGATCATGTGATGTATCTGACCCCAGGAATGTGTCAATAAAGTTTCCCCTTCCTGGGACAATGAATTCACGGTGTTCTTATTTCAATTTCCAGGAGTGTATGCATCAGCGCAAAGTGGGTTGTCAGACACTGCTATGGACATTGACCTATGTCTAGCTCCACCCTTTCTAGGGATAAAAGACTTGGGCATCATTGAAGATTCTGATGGCTGGCCCCACCTCCCCTTCTTCACCCCAGGCGAAGGGAGAGGGAGGAATGCCACAGTGCCCAAGGTCCCTAGACAGTAGGCACTGACGACATCACGTACAACATATACATCGAGCAGGTTGCAGCATGCTCAGCCCCTACACCTCTACAGTTCAGACGACACAGGATTTTGCAACCCCAGAACTCAGTGGCCAGGACAGCATAGGGCATCAACAGCATTCCGACCAGGCCCCCAGGCAACGTACGTGACGTTAATAGAGGCTGTCGACAAACTGCACATCTTCATGCATCTGCCATGTCATGTGACAATAAGAGACGTGGCGGCTGTTTAGGCCAGTGCACGAGCTCCGGACAGCGGTTACGTTGCAGTCAACAACCAGAAGACCTTCACACAAGCCACACCAAGGACTCAGCCACTGACTGCATGCCTCCTCCATGACCCTATGAGTAAGTGTTTGACAACGTGCCAGCTGGGACCTGGTATTATTTGTGCTGTTGTTCTGCTGACTGACAAGATAGAGTCAGACTTAAAATTTTCTATCGCTTCGGACTTACACATTTTCGTTACTGTTGGACTCCTGACACTTCATCGAGTGAAGTACCTATATAAGATATCGTAAAGTGTTTGTTCTTTCTGTAAACTGAAATTGGTTGTAGACTTGTTTACTAAACCCAAGCCGATGAAAGCTTTTTTGTCCAAGTTAAAGTTCTTAGTATTGAGACGCAAAGGAATTACAGATATTGGCTGCAAGTCGACATTGATTGAAATCAATGGCGAAAGTTGAAAATTTGTGCCGAATCAGGATTCGAACCTGAGTCTCCTACTTACTAGGCAGATGTACTGACCACTGAACCATCCAGACACAGTGGTCGTTACAACTGCACCGACTATCCTAGCACGCCTTCTGTCAGATCCAAATCCTCAACTTATCCATACACTACTAAATACTTTGATATTCATCTATAGCTATTGTCATTTGTGTTTATATTATTCTGAAGAGCTGTGTTGAAATGTTGCCCATTATCTTCATTACTCGCGGCATTTCACCGAATCCCGTAAGAGTTGGATCCTGGTTTGCACCTGTACTGAAGAGATCATCGGCCGTCTCGCCTTCTGTTCTTCAAAACGGGTTCTACATTAATAGTCTGTGGATAAGTTGAGAATTTTGGTCTGACAGGAGGCGTGCTAGAGTAGTCTGTGCAGTTGTAATGACCACTGTGTCCAGCTGGCTTAATGGTCAGAGCATTTGCCAAGTAAGCAGGAAACCCTGGTTTGAATCATGGCCTGGCATAAATTTTCAACTTTATCCATTGATTTCAGTCAACGTCCACTCGCAGCCAATATCTACAATTCCTTTGTGTCTTAATTCACAGTGGCTGCTGGATCAAAATATTCTCAATATTGCTTTATTTGGTTGCTTAAAGTGATGGATTATTTCGAACATTGTGGATATGAATTATTTATTTTGGAGATTAGAAAGCCTAAACTAATTTCATTGGTGAAGAACTTTCATTTATTTTGGTTTATTTGGAGGGAACTGAGTTTATCAATAAATCTGTATGATTGAGACTACTTGCCTTCTTTTGTGGATATCTCCTAGTATGTGGCACATCACTCTTCAGAAGTGGGACAAATTTTCATCGCCAACAACAAACGGTTGCTCATGTTGTATCAACATGTCCCGCACGTGCCTGAGGGGTCCTTTTGAATGTTTCCAGACAGTGACGAGCTGTGTGATGTATTATGTAAAATACCTTGATATTCATCTATAGCTATTGTCATTTGTGTTTATGTTTTCTGAAGAGCTGTGTTGAAATGTTGGCATGTAGTAGTTTAGTAATATTTTTACATCTATAATTATCCTTGTGATCCAAATACTCTTAATGTATGCCATATATTGAATGAATAAATAAAGCAGATAGTTTGTGTTCTCTGCAGTGAAATATGTAAACCACTTCAAAGGTTTTATTAAAGAAAATATAAGGAAGACAATGTCAATAAAATGTGAAATTTACATACGATCTGTCGTATAAGCTACCTGTTAAAATGTGCTATATGGTTTAGCCCGCATCTCGTGGTCGTGCGGTAGCGTTCTCACTTCCCACGCCCGGGTTCCTGGGTTCGATTCCCGGTGGGGTCAGGGATTTTCTCTGCCTCGTGATGGCTGGGTGTTATGTGATGTCCTTAGGTTTGTTAGGTTTAAGTAGTTCTAAGTTCTAGGGGACTGATGACCATAGATGTTAAGTCCCATAGTGCTCAGAGCCATTTGACCAATTTTTTTTGCTATATGGTTTGTTTGAGGGCAGACATCGCGACCCGGGGTAAACTATTTTTATTTATCATCAAAATATCTAAATTAATAGTGATGTTTTAGCCATGCAGTTATAGATAACATGAACGTAAGCAGCAAAGATGATTAATTTTAATCAGCATAACAGATACATTTTCGTACCTGTTTACTTTTAAGAAAATTTGTTGTCCTTTTTATTTTTACTAGAAATTACTACGAAGCTGGTGCTTATTCACTTCGTTCTCGTGAGGACGCGAACTTCCTTTGCTGGTTCGCTGAGAAACGACAACCAGCGGAACATGAGCGAGCTACAGCGAAAGCGAATCGCGTACGACCGAACGTCATTTGCGCATGCGCGCCTCGCGTTCACACTAGAGAGAATTCTCGTTCGCTGTTGGACGTTCGCTTCGGTATAAAGGGGGCTTTGTCCCCATTACATCTCACGCTGTTTCGTGAAGCAGCTCCTTTAGCTGTCCGGAATGAACTCGTGCATGTTAGGTGGTAGATGAGTGCTCTGCTGCGTGACTACAAGTGAGGGAATTGCCGGCAAAGAGCACAACTAGTAGCGTCGAGATACTACATCCATAAGAAAAGGCGTCTCGTTTAAAAAGAGCGGGAAAATTTGTGAACAGGCTCCCAGCCAAGTGTGGACGCAGTTCGTACTCATCCAATCCCATATGTTGTTCAACCACGACTGTTTCAATCACCTGCACTATATTATCGTCATCACACCGTCCCCTGTGTGTGACTATGGTGAAGACGAGGACTTAAATCACAGTTTCTTTTGCTGCTTATACCAGAAGGACTTGTCAGCCGAGCTACTACGAAACATGAACTACCTGAAAAATCAGTGACATTATGTATCTTCTTAGTCAAAGCAGAAGTAACTACTATTATCACGTCACGAGAGGTAGCAGCATCTTGTAGGTGAAATATGTTAGCGCCAGAGCTACACCCTGAACTGTCAAAATTACCCACTTACCACACCAACAATGAGATAACTGATGTTTGCCATAAGGACTTAGCTATTCCTGTTGAGGGCATACACAGAGCACTTTTTTCTTCCCGTGCCCCTCACTCCCCTGGCTGCGAATATCTTGACAAAAGTATATAAGAGGCATTCGTGAAATACAAAGTAATGATTTATTTTTGGACACTATTGTAACATTTCCTACACCGGGTGATCAAAAAGTCAGTATATGGTTCAAATGGCTCTGAGCACTATGGGACTTAACTTCTGAGGTCATCAGTCCCCTAGAACTTAGAACTAATAAAACCTAACTAACCTAAGGACATCACATACAGCCATGCCCGAGGCAGGATTCGAACCTGCGACCGTAGAGGCCGCGCGGTTCCAGACTGTAGCGCCCAGAACCGCCCGGCCACTCCGGCCGGCTAAAGTCAATATAAATTTGAAAACCGAATAAATCACGGAATAATGTATATAGAGAGGTACAAATTGACACACATGCCTGGAATGACATGGGGTTTTATTAGAACCAAAAAATACAAAAGGTCAAAAAATGTCCGACAGATGGCCTTTAACTGATCAGAATAGCAAAAATTAGCATAACAAAGTAAGACAAAGCAAAAATGATGTTCTTTACAGGGAATGCTCAATATGTCCAACATCATTCCTCACCAATAGCTGTAGTCGAGGAGTAATGCTTTGAACAGCACTGTAAAGCATTTCTGGGGTTATGGTGAGGCATTGGCGTCGGATGTTGTCTTTCAGCATACCTAGAGATGTCGGTCGATCACGATACACTTGCGACTTCAGGTAACCCCAAAGCCAATAATCGCACGGACTGAGGTCCGGGGACCTGGGAGGCCAAGCATGACGAAAGTGGCAGCTGAGCACACGATCATCACCAAACGACGCGCGCAAGTGGTCTTTCACGCGTCTAACAACATGGGGTGGAGCGCCATCCTGCATTTTGGTTCTAATAAAACCCCATGTCATTCCAAGCATGTGTGTCAATTTTTACCTCTCTATCTACATTATTCCGTGGTTTATTAAGTTTTGAAATTTATACTGACTTTTTGATCACCCAGTATTTTGTACTTATTGTTAAGCTACTGTAATTATGTATTTATCTGTTATGTATCATCTTAATGTAGATGGTAAGCATAAAATGTTTCCCTGATTACAAAAATTTATCTCTAAGGAATTATGCTAGATACACCTATGCAAATAAAGTTTTTATGGATAGCCTTCCACATGGGCTCTGAAAGCATCTCAGTTCTTTTCTCTCTTCTTGTTACAGGTAGCACAATTTCGGAGTGCTCCTGTAACAATGGCGTGCATGCAGGGGAAATCGCATTATGTTTTGTGGTTTCATGAAATCCGGTCACCCAATACAGTTCAGCAAAAGTTCCGGTTGAGATCCACTAGCTGTGAAGAGCATCAAAGGCGATATGAAAAGTTTAAAGAGACTGACAGTGTTAGTGACAAGGTAGGAAGTGGCTGACCAGGAGTGAGTGATGACAGTGTTGATACCTAGGGTGCAGCATCTCAACGCTGTCCGCAGATACTGACGCGTCGTGTTTCCAAAGAACCAGGCATACTTCATAACACTGTAGTTCATTGTTTGTACAAACGGCTGAACTTCCATGCATACAAAATGCAACTCCACAAACTGTGCAGCCCGATGGTAGGCCCAGGCGTGCTAAGTTTGCTAGGAACGTGCTGGAACGAACCGTTTAATAAAGTTTGTTTATCCGATGAAGCGACTTTACACAACTTTGGGAAAGTAAACAGGTGTTCGGATATGGAGATCGGAGAACCCAAATACCTTTGTACAATAGATAAGGGACGGTCCTAAATTGGAAATATAGTGTGCCTTAATGCACAAACAGTTACTGACAGTTCTTTTTCCCTGAGCGTACCATTACGCCAAAAGTTTACCTACACATGTTGGAACTTCACGCTGCACCTCAGTTGCAGGAAATTCAACCACGGGTAGTTTTTGAAGAAGATGGTGCACCACCACACTCAGAGTTGTTTTTTCGCCACTTCTTGGGTGAAACGTTTCCTGAGTGGTGGTCGGTATAAACGATCCAATATTATAGCCACCTAGTTCACCAGACATAGCCTCTCTTGACATTTTCGTAGGGTTATGGTAAGGATAAAGTTTTCAGTTCCCTCGTTATTGAGGTGCGAACTCTTGCGGCACGAAGGTGCTGTAGAGATGTTGACGGAAGACATGTAAGCAAAGCCAAGGAGATAAATAGAGTATAGTCTAGAAGATCTACGGGCAACAAACGGAGCACATGTGGAAGTGTATTCATGAAGAACTTTAAGAGTTAAGATACAATTTCCAGCAAAGCGCATAGCTATGACTACTACTAGCTATTAAAATTGCTACACCACGAAGATGACGTGCTACAGACGCGAAATTTAACCGACAGGAAGAAGATGCTGTGATATGCAAATGATTAGCTTTTCAGAAAATTCACACAAGGTTGGCGCCGGTGGCGACACCTACAACGCGCTGACATGAGGAAAGTTTCCAACCGATTTCTCATACACAAACAGCAGTTGACCAGCGTTGCCTGCTGAAACGTTGTTGTGATGCCTCGTGTAAGGAGGAGAAATGCCTACCATCACGTTTCCGACTTTGATAAAGGTCGGATTGTAGCCTATAGCGATTGCGGTTTATCGTATCACGACATGGCTGCTCGCGTTGGTCGAGATCCAATGACTGTTAGCAGAATATGGAATCGGTGGGTTCAGGAGGGTAATACGGAACGCCGTGCTGGATCCCAACGGCCTCGTATCATCAGCAGTCGATATGACAGGCATCTTATCCGCGTGGCTGTAACGGATCGTGCAGCCACGTCTCGATCCCTGAGTCAACAGATGGGGACGTTTGCAAGGCAACAACCATCTGCACGAACAGATCGACGACGTTTGCAGCAACATGGACTATCAGCTCGTAGACCATGGCTGCGGTTACCCTTGACGCTGCATCACAGACAGGAGCGCCTGCGATGGTGAACTCAACGACGAACCTGGGTGCACGAATGGCAAAACGTCATTTTTTCGGATAATTCCAGGTTCTGTTTAAAGCATCGTGATGGTCGCATCCGTGTTTGGCGACATCGCGGTAAACGCACATTGGAAGCGTGTATTCGTCATCGCCATACTGGCGTATCACACGGCGTGATGGTATGGGGTGCCATTGGTTACACGTCTAGGTCACCTCTTGTTCGCATTGACGGCACTTTGAACAGTGGACGTTACATTTCAGATGTGTTACGACCCGTGGCTCTACCCTTCATCCGATCCCTGCGAAACCCGACATTTCAGCGGGATAATGCACGATCGCATGTTGCAGGTCCTGTACGGGCCGTTCTGGATACAGAAAATGTTTGACTGCTGCCCTGGCCAGCACATTCTCCAGATCTCTCACCAATTGAAAACGTCTGGTCAATGGTGGCCGAGCAACTGGCTCGTCACAACACGCCAGTCAGTACTCTTGATGAACTGTGGTATCATGTTGAAGCTGCCTGGGCAGCTGTACCTGTACACGCCATCCAAGCTCTGTTTGACTCACTTCCCTGGAGTATCAAGGCCGTTATTACGGCCAGAGGTGGTTGTCACCCAAATTGCGTGAAAACGGAATCACATGTTATTTCTAGTATAATATATTTGTCCAATGAAGACCCCTTAACATCTGCATTACTTCTTGGTGTAGCAATTTTAATGGCCAGTAGTGTAGCATAGTTCTTTAGAAACAAAGTTCTGTTGCCAGGTGAAGATTTCATGCTCACCCTGTATTACCTTCACGTCTATTGCGGGCGTAGGTGGCTGAATGGGATCGACAGAAAGCCAATAAAAAGATACAAAGTCTTAACAAACGCATAATATACTCTTTATACTCTCGTTACGTTAGCTCACATGACATAGTGCTAGTCGTTCCATATATACACCGAGGAGATCGTATTACCATTGCCTATAGAAGAAGGCGTGGACCCTATAAGACCGCTGATGCCCCAAACTCGCGCTGGAGGGACATGGGCGCACACCCACGTGACGACAGAACGAGCACGTGCACACGTCTACTGTCCACTGCACTCAGTCGAGCTGAAAACAGAGAAATAGAGGTTTCAAAAGAAGAGCAAAGTGGTTTAGTGCGTTTCCTTCAACCGAATGAGTGCATGAAACCGAAATTCATCGAAGAATGGGACAAGTGGGAGAGCACTGCATGTTTGTTGTAGTTCCGACAGTCAATCTGACCTCTGGGGGAATGGTTGCCACAGTAACTCGTAAATCTCCGGTCTTCAATAATGAGGGCATCCACATTCGGGACAATGGTGATGCGTTCCAGATTGTCCGTCATCCGTCAACGATATCAGTGCTTTCCTGAATCGCTTGTGCCACTCCCATGATTTCTATCATTCTTCACGAACTTCTGTTATCCGCACCCCTTCCGCTGTCAGGAATGGGCTCTGAGCACTATGGGACTTAACGTCTGAGGTCATCAGTCTCCCAGAACTTAGAACTACTTAAACCTAACTAACCTAAGCACATCATACACATCCATGCCCGAGGCAGAATTCGAACCTGCGACCGTAGCGGCCTCGCCGTTCCAGACTGAAGCGCCTAGAACCGCTCGGTCACACCGGCCGGCCGCTTTCAGGAAACGCACTACACTCCTTTGCTCTTCTTTTGAAGCCTCTATTCCTCTGTTTTCGGCACAACTGAATGCAGTGGATGGTCGACAGGTGCCCGTGCTCGCTCTATCTTAACGTGGGTGCACCTGTGTACCTCTAGTGGCGAATATGGGGACTCAGCGCTCTTGTAGCGGCCACGCCTTCTTCCGTAGACAGTGGCGTTATGATGACACCAGTGGGTTTCATTTTACAGCCTCAGGCTTTACTTTGTTTTTGAATGCACTTTATGCACATCATGGAGAGGTAGGTCATATGGAGCTGCTGCTCAGCACACACTTCAGTTTGAATATCCTTATAACTTCCCTTCTGTGATCTCAGTCTCCTTCCTCCTCTAGCGTGCTCCAATCCTCTCTTCTTCTTCTTCTTCTTCCTATTACTTTTCCCACTCTGTACCCATTTTCTTTTGCATTTCTTCCTTCCTTCCTTCCTTCCCCCCCATTGCCAGAAAACTGCGCCAGTACCCAAGGCACACCCCCGACCTGCCGTACTCCAGTGACGCCACTCATGACATGAGTTAAGCTGCGTTTCCACATGCAACAGAAGTGACGCAGCATGGGCATCACTCGAGAGGCATCACCAAATTCCTGTGGAGCCACTCGAGTGATGCCACTGTTAGCCATACCGTGAATGTTAAGGACACTTAACTTCTGTGATACCACTTTCCCTCTCCCACCACCGATTAGTGTCAGAAGCAAAACAAGCAACCGCCGTCTTTATTTTACTGTTTGCGAAGCTAACTTGCGTATATGGTCGTTTTTGTAGTTATACGTGTGTATGACGATAATATGCCGTTTCAGTGATACATTGCTTTGAAGAGCTCTCCACAGTGCGTAATTTTTATGATGGTTTGTTGTGCTACAGTGGTAAGAAGCGTGACTTTACTACAAAATACCTTTATGAGCCCATAATGGTCACTTTGGATGGTGAAAGTATATGATGTTTCCATTATATTACTCATGGATACGATTTGTCTGTGAGGAAGCAAGTATATTGAGTAGCTAGTCAAAGGTGATTTGAAGTTTCACTACAGGGCACTTATTTTTACAAACTGTGAAAATTAGTGCAAAACATGATATATGTTCAGATTCTAGTACTGGCAATTTCAACGCTCTGAAACACTTGCTCAGTGGACGTGAGAAACGAAGTGGCAGTGTAATTTCAGACTGGTGTAGCTTTTAACAAAGCAAAACAACTACATTACAGTGTCTTTTAGTCCCGTTGCATGAAGCATAACCACAAAATTAGGTATAGAACAACTTTAAAAAGTTTTCTAATTATATGGTGTGAGGTGCAAGAGTAAAAATATTAGCTTTCTAATGAGTCTTCAGGGCACTGTCGACAGCATCCAACAACTGACACTACAAAAGTGCAATTGTACTGAGGACGTAGTATAAATATTGGAGGAATGACAGGTAATCGCCAGATGTCAAATATCGAAGTGTCACGTATAGTTCCACTCGAGCAAGTGATGCATCTCTAATGTGAGTGCGTTATCGGATATTTTTAATAGAGCCCGATACGCAGCTCCACAAGTACTCGAAATTTCCATTTTTATCAGAAATTAGTTCAAGAATGGATTTTTGTTTATGGGCACCACTTGGATTGAAAACTGAGGGGAAAAATCGTAATAATTAATGTATAGTAATGAAATTCTGGGAATGCATTTGTCTAAGTTACATATTTCGGTGATTAACACCGCAAGATCATACGTTAATATTCTATGAGTTTTTGGTATTGCAGCTGGATCACGATGACTTCTTACTACAATATTTCGGCTGGCAACCGTTCAGCCATCGTCAGGTGAGTGTCCACCACTGGAGACTGCGAGCTTTTTTTTCTTCCTTTATTGTGATTTCATCCCCCCACGCCCCATGTGGGCGGGGGAGGGGTGGCTGATAGCGGTACACTTTCGCTTTCCAGCCAGCGGACTATACACAATTAGGCGCTAACATTTAGATATTAAAACATAATGACAATGATTTTAAAATGCTATTGAAACACGACGATTATAAAAGATATGCTGGCTGAATGAATAGTTTAAAAGCAGTGATAAAAATATGGTCAGGCAGCACAGTTTAAAACACTCACGAAGAGCACTACAAACACTTGAAAAAACACTGGAACAACACCGAACAGCACAGGAGAGACACTGACCATTTAAAATGGAGCACTGCGCACTTTCGCTAAAACTCGAAAGGGTCTGCCCTGGGATGGTTGGTGAAAGAGAGGGAGAGAGGAGAGGGATGGGGATGGAAACTGAAGGCTAGTAAGAGGTGGCAATGACAATGAGATAGGGATGACTGTAGGGGCACAGGGAGAGATGGGTTCCTGGCATTGGGATTTGTGAATTTGAAAGGGAAATGAGAGTGGCGAGTGTCTGGGAGGGGGAAAAGGAGGAGGTGTGGGAGGGGGGAGAGGAAGGGGAGAAAGCCGCTGGAGGGTGGAGAGGGTGGGGTGGATTCAGAGTTGGTAAGAGGGGTATATTTTGGGTTGGAGTTCATGTTGTGGGAGAGGGAGATGGTCGAAATTTTCTTGGGAGAGGATGCTGAGTTTGTGAAAGTGGAGTGTTGGTGGGCTGTGTTGGTAGAGGCGAGGCAGCACCCTAGGACTGGAGAGGAGAGGCGACGCAATTGGACTGCTGGAGTCGAGTTTGTGGATGGTGCAGATTATCCGGTGGTGTTCTATGTGAGTGAGGAGAGGCGGGAATTAGATGAGTGGTAAAGGATCTGTGTGGGGGAAGGTAAGCAAATGCAGAAAGCGAGGCAGAAAGCATGGCGTTTAAGGATCTGCAGGGACTTACAGCACTTGGGTGGAGCAGATATCTATGCAATATTGGCATAGCAAAAATAGGGCAGATCATGGATTTGTATGTGTGTAGGATAGTGGAAGGGTGTAGTCCCCATGTTCGTCCAGTTAGTAGTTTTAGTAGTTTCAGTCTATTGTGGGCTTTCTGTTGGATGGTTAGTAAGTGAGGTTTCCACATTAGTTGCCAGTCAAAAGTTAGTCCAATGTACTTTAGTGTGTTAGTGAGCTGGATAGGATGGTTGTAAATGCTGAGGTAGAAATCATGAAAAGATGCGAGAGGTGTATCCTATAACTATTGTCTGAATTTTGGAGGGTTTAATCTTGAGGAGCTATCGGTTACACCCAGAGATACACTGACTGAGGTGGAGTTGGAGGGATCTTTGGGACTTCTGGAGCGTAGGATATAGGGCGAGGAAATCAGTGTCATCAGCATACTGAAGGAGGTGGATGGAAGGAGGTGGTTTGGACATGTCAGCTGTATATAAGAGGTAAAGGAGAGGGGAGAGAACAGACCCTTGGGGCACACCTGCAGTGGATGGAAGGTATATGAAATAGTGTTGTTAACTGTGACAAAGGATGGGCTAGTGGAGAGAAAGGATGCAATAAGGTGGACACAGTTGATGGGAAGTGCATAATTCTGCAGTCTGAAAAGGAGACCAGAGTGCCATTCATGGTCATACGCTTTCTCGAGGTTGAGGAGACAAAGATGGTGGATTTATGGTTGTTGAGTTGTTGGGACAGTAGATGGGTGAGGTTCAGGAGTTGGTCATCAGTGGAGAAGGAGGGACAAAAGCCACAGTGGGTAATAGGAAGCAGATGGTGTTAGTGCAAATGTCAGTGGATACGCTGCAAGAGGATTGATTCAAAGACCTTGCTAAACACTGAGGTGATGCGTATGGTGCGGTACAAGGAGGTATCAGTGGGTGGTTTGAGTAAAACTCGGATTTTGGAGGTTTTCCACAGGTCGGGATAGTAGCTGGTGCAGAGGGCAGTTGTATACAGGGTGGCAATGGTTAAGAGAAAGGAGAAAGGACATTCTTTGAGGTGTTGACAGATAATATGGTCATGACCACGGGATATGTTGCACTTTGTGTGCTGTAATTGGTATGCTGTTCAAGTGCTATAAAGCTGGAGACCAAGGGTGGGCTATCGTATCTGTATATACACGGGCAATAGAGAATTGGGAGTAGTCAAAGTGAGGATCGTCAAGGACAGGGAAGATGTCAGAAAGATAGGATGCAAAGTGATTTGCTTTGCTAAGGTCATAAGGTAAGAGGAGATAGGTTGTGAAGGATTGGGTAGTGAGGGATGGGATGGGTGGCAGTAGGTCAGTGAAATGCTTTCCAGTACTTGGAGGAGTTAATGGGGAGTGTAGCATTGATGCTGGTGCATGTCTGTCGCCAGTCCTAGCGTTTCTTGGCAATGAGTAAATTTCTAACATATCACTGTATCTGCCAGTGGCATGTGAGTGTGTCTCAAGTCCGTAGGAAGGAGCTATATAAGCGACAGGATTCACAGAGGAGTATTCCCTATGGTGGGGGAGATAGACAATGAGGATTATATGCCTTTAGCGAGGATGTGGGTGAACATAGCATCTGACAAGATCTGCTGCTGAAAGTCTGTGGCATGTGTGAAATAATCAGGTTGCTGGAAGGTTAGGGGCTGACTTAGTCTGGGTATCTACAGATTCCCAATAGGCATTCCAAGTGGCACAGGAATAATCATGGAGAATTTTTGGATGGAGATTGCGATGGGGAGCCTGGGGGTGGGTATGGTGCAGAATATGGTGAGGACAGGTAGGTGGTCACTTCCTATTGGGTAGAGACTTCTGTAGTGAGGTGACCAAGGAAGTTGGGAGATGCTAGGACAACATCTGGGGTGGTGTTGCTTTCAGGATGAGTGTGCTGTGAGATGGGTCAACATCACCTTGAAGGGAGTCAGTAAACTGACGCCGCCACCACTGGAGTTCTGTGGGGGATCAACTACAGATGTTGAGGTTGGTAACAAAAATATAGATGAAAAGATACAGTCAATGTGGGTTATAAAATCGTAGGGGATGGGATTATTAGGTCGGATGTACATGGTAGCACAGGTAATGATTAGGGTTTTGAAAAAGAGGCTGAGGATCAGATGATCGGTGGTACTACTGAGTTAAGATTGTGGCCGAAGCGGAATATTCCTCTGATGGCCAATTGCTACTCCACTTCGGGATAGAGGGTATCAGTGAGGTGGAGGAGATAGGGAGAGGTATAGATGGTGTGGTATGGTTGGAGGAATGTTTTTTTGGAGATGAAAGTAGCGACATTTTGTTGGGAAAGGGTAAACATAAAAAGAGGCTTGTTGGTGGAGAGGGAGCGGATGTTGCTATATAGAATGCTGTAGTACTGTCGCGCCATGATTAGGGGCCAGGTAGCTGGTGGCGTAGGTTAGGGGTGGAGAGGTTTATACGAGGGTATCGAGTTCACGGTGTCGGCTTTATAACATATACTGGTGCGGAGACGAATGCGCATTGGCGGCCGTCACAGGAGCGCCCTCTATCGAAATCCACTCCCTCTGCAAATACTGTTCCACCTGCGGTGCGCAGGCACATGCGTAAAGGTAAAGGTACATGTCCGCTCTCTGTCGGAATATGCGCTCGCGGCGCTAAAAACGAACGTAAGATGTCGCTAGAAGTCTCATTATGAATAAAATGTTTTCTCTGGGAAGAAATTAAAGAGATCACCGGGTTTCAAGCCTTGTCCAGTTGAAAGCCGCCGTCACGATTTATAAAATCTTGTGCTAGACGTATTTCCACGCAAGACAGTTCTCGAAGTTCACCCGCCTGTCAGCAACGTTACCGCAAGAAGATACTTTTCGACGCTCTGTGGTCAATAAGACGGATAAGGTTTCTAACAACGTAATGCTGTCTGTGCTTGGGAAAGGCTTGCACTTAACCTATACGTCGAGAACCCTGCCTCTAACTGATTTTATTAGCGCTGTTGAGGAAGCTATTAGACCTCTTCCTAGTGATGCCGCACAAGAAATAAGGCGTGAAACATGTCGTGCACTCTTGAAAACTCCGCCTCAGAAGAGCAACATTTCTGCTATGGAAAGGGCCGTACTACAAAAGCTACAAGAAAACCCTCACACGGTGGTCTTACCAACGGACAAGGGAAACGCCACTGTGCTGTTGCCACATAAAGTTTATGAACCGAAGATTTGTAACTTGTTGAGTGAAGCAGTGTATCGGAAGACTGACAAAGACCCCACAGGGAAAGTGAATGGGAAAACTTCAGCGCTGCTGAATTTTTCTTCTATTCCGCAAGTAGTTGCCAAAATGTTAAGATCTCATAGTTCTGTGCCACCCAAGTTATATGGTCTTTCGAAGATTTATAAAAAATTGGTTCCGTTATGGCCAATAGTCAGTAATATGTCAGTAACATCGTCACCCCAACGTATAATTGGGTTATACATCTTGCCTCTCTACTGAAACCTTTTGTGGGGAATTGAGCGCATCATGTTCGCAACTCTGCTGACTTTAGCAGTAGACTGAAGTCACTTTAACTCAATGAAACTGACTTACTAGTAAAGTTCGCTGTCATCTCACTTTTCACTAAGGTTCCTATTATGGACTCTGTCACTCATCGGCAATAAGTTCACGATATAACAGCAATTTTTCATCATGTGTTTTTATCAACCTACTTTTTCCTTAACATTGAATATTTTGAGCAAACTGACTGTGTTACCATGGGCAGTCCTCTCTTTCCTCTGGTAGCAAACCATGTTATGTAAGACTCTGAGGAAAGGGCACTTGATTCGGCAGAACTTAAACCGAGGGTCTTCTGGCGATATGTAAATGACTATTTTGTAGTGTGGCTCCATGGTGATGAAGAGCTGTCACGTTTGTTGCAACGTCTGAATTCAATCCAGTAGGAAAGTGGATGGGTCATTAGGGCATTCCGTCTACCGTCAGCCTACACATACGGACCTCTATCTGTAAGCGAAGAGCTGCCATCACCTTCACAAACTACCGGCGTCCTTAGAACGTTGGCGCACCGGGCACATGTTGTTTCTGATGGAGACAGCCTTATAAAGGAGCTAAAACATCTAAGTCAGTGTTGAAAGATCATGGTTACACTCCACATCAGATTAGCACAATGCTAATGTGGAAGAAACATGACCAGCCACAACATCAAGAAGATAAGGAACTGTTAAAGTCTAGGATGTTCCTTCCACACGTCGGCAAACTTTCGTCTGAAGTAAGGAGAAACCTAAGGAAATATCGGGTTAAAGTAATCTTCTGGCCACTGGCGAATATTATTGTTCTTCCCGGTTCGGTAAAGGACGATCTGGGACTGCGGAAAGCTGGAATTTTCAAAATTCCTCGCCAGTGTGG
Source organism: Schistocerca serialis cubense (assembly GCF_023864345.2). Classification (NCBI taxonomy): domain Eukaryota; kingdom Metazoa; phylum Arthropoda; class Insecta; order Orthoptera; family Acrididae; genus Schistocerca; species Schistocerca serialis. The sequence continues at coordinate 218,397,391 of NC_064640.1, forward strand.
AAAAGCTCACATATCTCGCCTTTCGCAGCTAAGTGAGTCGGCCGTAGCTGACCGTTGTATTACCAACGACCCCTCTATGGATTATTCTGACACAAAAATCTTGGCCCCGGCGAAACCTTTTTGGGATTCAGTAATTAAAGAATCTGCGGAAATACGTCTAGCACAAGATCTTATAAGTGGTGACGGCGGCTTTCAAATGGACAAGGGTTGGGACCCGGTGACCTCTTTAATTTCTTCTGAGAGGAAACATTGTATTCATAGTGACATGCCGCGCGTAGTGGCCGCGCGGTTTGAGGCGCCATGCCACGGATTGCGCGGCCCCTGCCGCCGGAGGTTCGAGTCTTCCCTCGGGCATGGGTTTGTGTGTTGTTCTTAGCATAAGTTAGTGTAAGTTAATTAAAATAATGTGTAAGTCTAGGGACCGATGACCTCAGCAGTTTGGTCCCTTAGGAATTCACCCATATTTAAACATTTGAACATAGTGACATGTCTGGCGACATCTGACGTTTGCTTTTAGTGCCACGAGCGCGTTCCAAAAAAAAAATGGTTCAAATGGCTCTGAGCTCTATGGGACTTAACTTCTGAGCTCATCAGTCCCCTAGAACTTAGAACTACTTAAACCTAACTAACCTAAGGACATCACACACATCCATGCCCGAGGCCCTCTGAAAGGGCACGGCCGGCTTCCTTCCCCGTCCTTCCCTAATCCGATGAGACCGATGACCACGCTGTCTGGTCTCCTTCCCCAAACAACCAACCAACCATGCCCGAGGCAGGATTCGAACCTGCGACCGGAGCGCGTTTCGACAGAGGGCGGACATGTAGTTTCACCTTTACACATGCACCTGCGCGTCACAGATTGAACAGTATATGCAGAGGAGTGTATTTCGTTAGAGGACGCTCCTGTGACAGCCACCAAGGCACATGTGTCTCCGCGAAAATTTATGCTATAAAGCCGACACCGTGAACTGGCAGTCTCTAGTGGCGGACACTCACCTGAAGATTCTTGAGCGGGTGCCAGCCGAAATATTATGGCAAGAAGTCGACATGATCCGGTTGCTGTCCCGAAACCTCATAGAATATTCAGTACGCCGGGAATCTTTTAACGTAAGCGCGAGATAAGCCATTACAAATGTGTATTAATAACCGCTGTAATCGCCAGAATGTTGAAAGTAAGCACGCATGCATTGTGTTGCAACAGGTGCAGGATGTGAGTTTGTGGGATGGAGTTCCATGCCTGTTGCGCTTGGTCGGTCTATACATATACGGTTAATGCTGTTTGAGGATGAGGCTGTAACTGTCGTCTGGTGATGTCATATACGTGCTCGATTCGAGACAGATATTGTGACCAAGCAGGACGAAGGAACATGTCGACACTCTGTACAGTACGTTGGGTTACAACAACTATACGCGGGCGAGCGTCATCCTTCACTGGCACCATGCCAGAACCCAATTTCATCGGAAAACACAACAGACCTCCACCCCGCCTTCCAATCAGCTCTCACGTGACACAATTAAAGTCGCAAATGGTGGTGGTTTGGAGCCAGTGGAATGCGTGCTACGGGGCGTCTGGCTCGGAGATGTCCTGGATGTAGTTCATTTGTAGCAGTTTTTTGTGTCACTGTGATGCCAACTGCTGCTCAGATCTCTGCTGCTGATGCAGTACAATGCGTCAGAACCCAACGTCGAACACGATGGTATTCCCTCTCGGTAGCGCTACATGGCTATCCGGAGCCCGGACTTCTTGTGACCATACGTTCTCGTGAGCGCCGGTGCCAGCAATCAAGTACAGTGGCTGCATTCCTGCCAAGCCTTTCTGCAGTATCGCAGGAGGAACATCCAGCTTCCCGTAGTCCTATTACACGACCTCGTTGAAACTCAGTGAGGTGTTGATAAAGGCGTCTTTGTCGCCTTAAGAGCATTTTTGACCAACATCAACTCGTAACGTCCAATCTAAAAGGTAACTAATGCTCAGAACTGTTACAGCGTGTATTTAAGGGGACCACACCGTGGTTCAGGTCGAAAAAAACCGATTTTCGGTTTTCATCATATTTCGATAGATTAAAATTTTATTTAAGTACTCTGAAAAGGATTTTGCCGAAAAAAATTTTTTCGAGCATGTAAAGAGCATTTTCCTGCCACGTTTGTTTATGTGCCACACCCACTTTTTCGCCACCCACTTCTCTGTATATACTTTAGATCTTTATATCCCATACATTGCAAGTTAGGGATTTTTTTTTTAACTACAGAGTGTGTTGGCTATCGTTGGAATGCAGCGGTCGGTATTCTTTTGTTTCTGCTGTTTGTAAACAACACGCTTTCAAACACGCACCGAGCGAGGTGGCGCAGTGGTTAGCACACTGGACTCGCATTCGGGAGGACGACGGTTCAATCCCGCGTCCGGCCATCCTGATTTAGGTTTTCCGTGATTTCCCTAAATGGCTTCAGGCAGACGCTGGGATGGTTCCTTTGAAAGGACAGGGCCGACTTCCTTTCCCACCCTGCCCTAATCCAGTGAGACCGATGACCTCGCTGTCTGGTCTCTTTCACCAAATCAACCCAACCCAACTCAAACGCGCGGCTAGTTTTGTTCAAGTGTGATTGCGAGTAGTTGTTATACTTACGTTTGCAGTGCTTGTTTACAAATGTACTCACCTCTTTCACAGCTATTTATATAGAAGCTCCTGCAAGTTAAGCCTATACCTAACGTCCTCTACTGATGCAAATACATTAGGGCTCAGGCAACTGGAGAATATTATTCTCACCAGCATTCTCTTCCTGCTGCTGTTATTATAGGAATTAAAACTATTTTCGGAGACTTGGCTCATCCTGACATTCTAAGGAAATGTCTGCATGGGCAGACACAGAACCCAAATGAATAGTGGTGGTGGTTAGTGTTTAACGTCCCGTCGACAACGAGGTCATTAGAGACGGAGCGCAAGCTCGGGTTAGGGAAGGATTGGGAAGGAAATCGGCCGTGCCCTTTCAAAGGAACCATCCCGGCATTTGCCTGAAACGATTTAGGGAAATCACGGAAAACCTAAATCAGGATGGCCGGAGACGGGATTGAACCGTCGTCCTCCCAAATGAATGTTTCAACAGCATAATTTGGAACCGCCTTCCTAAAACTGTATTTGTAGGCATGCATACAATGAAACTTGGAGTTCGTGATGATGCTATTACATTCAGTTGTGGTAATATTGGAAAGTGTTAGGAACTGAAAAAGCTGGGAATTAATCCTGGTGCCGGCCGCGGTGGCGGTGCGGTTCTAGGCGCTCCAGTCCGGAGCCGCGCTGCTGCTACGGTCGCAGGTTCGAATCCTGCCTCGGGCATGGGTGTGTGTGATGTCCTTAGGTTAGTTAGGTTTAAGTAGTTCTAAGTTCTAGGGGACTGATGACCACAGCAGTTGAGTCCCATAGTGCTCAGTGCCATTTGAACCAATTTTGAATTAATCCTGGTGAAAATGTGATCACTGGGCTGCAACAATGCGATAAAATGAGGATAGCCGATGCAGACAGGTCTGCATCTAATATGGCCAAGAAAGCAAGTCAAACATCCAGGAAAGTGAAAAAGAAGATCGAAGACCTGGTAGAGGCACAAGAAGGGCCATCATATGCAGCAGAACAGTTTTAATTAACTGTAAAAAATTTCAAAATTTTTTTCTTTGAAGTCAATTTCCGGCAAACTAAAATTTTCAGTACATATGCCCCATTATATCAGAAACTGTAATAGATAATTGAATGAAATTTTCAGAGACTCTGCATAACATAAAAAGCCACCTCTGGTACTAAATTCATTAATATTCCCCGATTAGGAAGTTCACAAACAAATAGTTTCTGCAGAAAAATCTTAATATCTTTTGTTAATAAATTTAAAAATGTATTTCTTAAAAACTATAAAATGGATAAAGAAGATTTCAGTACAGTTGACCCTATTAGCATAATGTAACATACAGTAAAAGTACACTACTGGCCATTAAAATTGCTACACCACGAAGATGACGTGCTACAGACGCGAAATTGAACCGACAGGAAGAAGATGCTGGGATATGCAAATGATTAGCTTTTCAGAGCATTCACACAAGGTTGGCACCGGTGGCGACACCTACAACGTGCTGACACGAGGAAAGTTTCCAACCGATTTCTCATACACAAACAACAGTTGACCGGCGTTGCCTGGTGAAACGTTGTTGTGATGCCTCGTGTAAGGAGGAGATATGCGTTTCCGACTTTGATAAAGGTCGGATTGTAGCCTATCGCGAATGCGGTTTATCTTATCGCGACATTGCTGCTTGCGTTGGTCGAGATCCTATGACTGTTAGCAGAATATGGAATCGGTGGATTCAGGAGGGTAATACGGAACGCCGTGCTGGATTCCAACGGACTCGTATCACTAGCAGTCGAGATGACAGGCATCTTATCCGCATGGCTGTAACGGATCGTGCAGCCACGTCTCGATCCCTGAGTCAACAGATGGGGACGTTTGCAAGACAACAACCATCTGCACGAACAGTTGGACGACGTTTGCAGCAGCACGGACTATCAGCTCGGAGAACGTGGCTGCGGTTACCCTTGAGCCGCATCTCAGACAGGAGTGCCTGCGATGGTGTACTCAACGAAGAACCTGGGTGCACGAATGGCAAAACGTCATTTTTTCGTCTGAATCCGGGTTCTGTTTACAACATCATGATGGTCGCATCCGTGTTTGGCGACATCGCGGTGAACGCACATTGGAAGCGTGTATTCGTTATTGCCATACTGGCGTATCACCAGGCGTGATGGTATGGGGTGGCATTGGTTACATGTCTCGGTCACCTCTTCTTCGCATTGACGGCACTTTGAACAGTGGACGTTACATTTCAGATGTATTACGACCCGTGGCTCTACCCTTCATTCGATCCCTGCGGAACCCTACATTTCAGCAGGATAACGCACCACCGCATGTTGCAGGTCCTGTACGGGCCTTTCTGGATACAGAAAATGTGCGACTGCTGCCCTGGCCAGCACATTCTCCTGACCTCTCTCCAATTGAAAACGTCTGGTCAATGGTGGCCGAGCAAGTGGTTCGTCACAATACGCCAGTCACTACTCTTGATGAACTGTGGTATCGTGTTGAAGCCGCATGGGCAGCTGTACCTGTACACGCCATCCAAGCTCTGTTTAACTCAATGCCCAGGCGTATGAAGGCCGTTATTACGGCCAGAGGTGGTTGTTCTGGGTACTGATTTCTCAGGATCTATGCACCCAAATTGCGTGAAAATGTAATCACGTGTCAGTTCTGGTATAATATATTTGTCCCATGAATACACGTTTATCATCTGCATTTCTTATTGGTGTAGCAATTTTAATGGCCAGTAGTGTATTAAGGTCCTGTATCAAATAGTTTTCTTTTCAGAAATGGGTCAATACTTGCCTAAATTAACATGGGTTACATAGGTAGGATGTGGTCCCCTTAAAGCAATCCTGATTTGCATCCTCGTCGTGGCGCCACTGACGCCATTCTTATGCAAGAGCGTGAAATTCGAATATACATTGTGTTTCAGATGTAGAAACACGCCTACCAACTTTCGCTCATACCACGCAACTCCTTCTTGGTGCTGCAATTTATTTCGTCAGTGTGTTTTTGATGCCCCTGTGTTATTTCAGCTCAAAACCCACTTCCAAAGCTAACGAAAGCTTTCTCTTCTTCTTATTGGATTCTTGGGTGAATTCTAATACCGCAACTTGAACGACAACACCGATGCCTGTCCGTAAGAAACCGTGCACCTAGAATTTTGGCAGGATAGTGTGGAAACAGTAGCAGACGATGCCGCTGCCGTATCAGACGTCGTGCCACTTGCTGTCACGTCATGTTACTTGTGTGTGGAAAGCTGGCTTGAAACTGTCTGCAGGTGTACGTGCACAGCCCGGATGAGCCTGCGCAGATGACGTCGCGGGTGGCGACGGTGGGCCCCAGCGAGAGCGCGCACGTGTACTTGCAGGCGACGGCGGTCCGTGCCTCGCCGGAGGTGTGGGGCCTGCGGCTGGCGCAGCGCCGCTGCCGCTTCCCCTGGGAGTCGCCGTTGCCGACCACCCCCGTCTATTCTTACGCCGCCTGTCGCATTTACTGCCGCCTGGTACTCGCGCGACGCCTCTGCGGCTGTGCGCCGCACTTCTACAAGAGAACAGGTAATACACCACTGCAGACGTGTAACCCATTCGCTCGGGCTTCACTCGGCAGCTGTGCACGAGAGAGCGGAGCTACACTCCTGGAAATGGAAAAAAGAACACATTGACACCGGTGTGTCAGACCCACCATACTTGCTCCGGACACTGCGAGAGGGCTGTACAAGCGATGATCACACGCACGGCACAGCGGACACACCAGGAACCGCGGTGTTGGCCGTTGAATGGCGCTAGCTGCGCAGCATTTGTGCACCGCCGCCGTCAGTGTCAGCCAGTTTGCCATGGCATACGGAGCTCCATCGCAGTCTTTAACACTGGTAGCATGCCGCGACAGCGTGGACGTGAACCGTATGTGTAGTTGACGGAGTTTGAGCGAGGGCGTATAGTGGGCATGCGGGAGGCCGGGTGGACGTACCGCCGAATTGCTCAACACGTGGGGCGTGAGGTCTCCACAGTACATCGATGTTGTCGCCAGTGGTCGGCGGAAGGTGCACGTGCCCGTCGACCTGGGACCGGACCGCAGCGACGCACGGATGCACGCCAAGACCGTAGGATCCTACGCAGTGCCGTAGGGGACCGCACCGCCACTTCCCAGCAAATTAGGGACACTGTTGCTCCTGGGGTATCGGCGAGGACCATTCGCAACCGTCTCCATGAAGCTGGGCTACAGTCCCGCACACCGTTAGGCCGTATTCCGCTCACGCCCCAACATCGTGCAGCCCGCCTCCAGTGGTGTCGCGACAGGCGTGAATGGAGGGACGAATGGAGACGTGTCGTCTTCAGCGATGAGAGTCGCTTCTGCCTTGGTGCCAATGATGGTCGTATGCGTGTTTGGCGCCGTGCAGGTGAGCGCCACAATCAGGACTGCATACGACCGAGGCACACAGGGCCAACACCCGGCATCATGGTGTGGGGACCGATCTCCTACACTGGCCGTACACCACTGGTGATCGTCGAGGGGACACTGAATAGCACACGGTACATCCAAACCGTCATCGAACCCATCGTTCTACCATTCCTAGACCGGCAAGGGAACTTGCTGTTCCAACAGGACAATGCACGTCTGCATGTATCCCGTGCCACCCAACGTGCTCTAGAAGGTGTAAGTCAACTACCCTGGCCAGCAAGATCTCCGGATCTGTCCCCCATTGAGCATGTTTGGGACTGGATGAAGCGTCGTCTCACGCGGTCTGCACGTCCAGCACGAACGCTGGTCCAACTGAGGCGCCAGGTGGAAATGGCATGGCAAGCCGTTCCACAGGACTACATCCAGCATCTCTACGATCGTCTCCATGGGAGAATAGCAGCCTGCATTGCTGCGAAAGGTGGATATACACTGTACTAGTGCCGACATTGTGCATGCTCTGTTGCCTGTGTCTATGTGCCTGTGGTTCTGTCAGTGTGATCATGTGATGTATCTGACCCCAGGAATGTGTCAATAAAGTTTCCCCTTCCTGGGACAATGAATTCACGGTGTTCTTATTTCAATTTCCAGGAGTGTATTAACCCTCCGTCGCTCGCGCGAATGACACTCGTCATCCACACGAATATATGAATTTTGTGTCGAATTGTTTGTGCTCTCGGTAGATTACTTCAGACGTTCTTTGCACAGCAGTATTTGGCACGGATAGGGACTGCGACTGCCGTGTTCGGATGCGGGCTGAGTTGGCATCCCTTCGCTCCCAGCTTCAGGCAGTGTTGGCTTCGGTCACCCAGCTTGAGGCTGTTGCCAATGGGCATCACTGTGGGGTTCCGGACGGGGGTCTGTCGGGGACGGCCAGCTCGTCCCACTCGTCCCTTGATCAGACCACGGCCGTGGCTGCCCGGGATACTGCCCACATTGAGGCTGACCCCTCACCTGTGGTAGAGTGGGAGGTCGTCTCGAGGTGTGGCAGGGGGCGAAAGACATTCTAGGGGGCCGAACGGAAGGCCTCTCCTGTTTGTCTGACGAACCAGTTTCAGGCTCTGTCTCCGGCTGATACTGATCTTCGGCCAGACACGGCTGCTTGTCCTGTTCCAGTTGTTGCCCCTCAGTCTGCAAGATCCGGGTGGTTGCAGAGGTTGGGCTTACTGGTAGTTGGGAGCTCCGATGTCAAGCACATAATGGGGCCCCTTAGGGATATGGCTGCAAGGGGGGGGGGGGGGGGGGGAAGAAAACTGTGGTGTGCGTACTGTAAGACCTTCGGTACACACACCATCTGATTATTTGACTTGTCGCTCTAACGAAGTAGGCGAATGTAGAGCAATGTGTCTTGTGGTCTTATCATGGCGTGTTTATCTCCTGCTGTTAGGTCAGACGATAGAAATGCCACTTGCACACTTAGAGTAGCAGATGGACAGTGACCAACTTTAAACAGAATTTGATTAATTTTCACACACATTTATTAAAATAATAAAAAGCATAGACATTACGTAACTTGATTCTGGATGCTGTTTACAATTGACAATCTGAAGTTCCTTTGGTCTTGGTACGTTAATCTCATTCTCACATATCTCTGATACTTGACAAAGTGTCTATACATTTCTCTTCATGGCTATGTACAGGAATATGATCATCTTATTAGGTGCAGACTGAAACTTAACTATAGACTGGTACAGATTAATGTAGACTGGTACAGAGTGGTGCAGACAAATGCAGACTGACTGATTGGAGGTCTGTACACTCATTACAGTACCTCGCGCGTTCAGGTATCACTGCGCGAGTGTGATCCGCGAGGAGAAAAGGGTCTACGTTAGCAGCAATCTCATTGGATCCGTTACATATTAATACGCAGATCGGCGGAAGCAGAATTTGGTCCGTCTCTAAGGCAGCGCGATCTTGTAGTGCGGAGACGGACGAGCGGTGCGCCTGCGCTGTTGTGCTTAGCGGGGCGCGCTCTAGTGGGAAAGTTGTGTTTGCGCTGACTACGCGGAACTATGTACACAACAAAAACCAATGTGCACTCTGTGTGTATACCGGAGGAGTCATTCCAAATGTGGAAAGGGTCCTTCCAGATGCCATGAAGGGTGCAGGGTCCACCCATCTGCAGGTGGTCGCTCATGTCGGCACCAATGATGTGTGTCGCTATGGATCGGAGGAAATTCTCTCTGCCTTCCAGTGGCTATCTGATTTGGTGAAGACTGTCAGTCACGCTAGCGGGATGAAAGCAGAGCTCTCCATCTGCAGCATCGTCGACAGGACTGACTGCGGACCTTTGGTACAGAGCCAATTGGAGGGTCTGAACCAGAGGCGGAGACGGTTCTGTGACCGTGTGGGCTGTAGATTCCTCGACTTGCGCCATAGTGGTGGGGCTTCGCGTTCTGCTGGATAGGTCAGGAGTTCACTACACACAGCAGGTGGCTACACGGGTAGCAGGGGTTGTGTGGCGTGGACTGGGCGGTTTTTTAGGTTTCATGGCCTGGGGCAAGTACAGAGAGGGCAACAGCCGCAAAGGGTGCGGGGACCAAGCAGCAATCGGTATTGTAACTGTGAACTGTCGATGCTGCGTTGGTAAAATACCGGAACTTTAAGCGATGATAGAAAGCACCGAAGTTGAAATCGTTATAGGTACGGAAAGCTGGCTAAAGCCAGAGATAAATTCAGCTGAAATTTTTACAAAGGCACAGACAGTGTTTAGAAAGGATAGAGTGCATGCAACCGGTGGTGGCGTGTTTGTCGCTGTTAGTAGTAGTTTATCCTGTAGTGAAGTAGAAGTGGATAGTTCCTGTGAATTATTATGGGTGGAGGTTACTCTCAACAACCGAGCTAGGTTAATAATTGGCTCCTTTTACCGACCTCCCGACTCAGCAGCATTAGTGGCAGAAAAACTGAGAGAAAATCTGGAATACATTTCACATAAATTTCCTCACCTTGTTATAGTCTTACGTGGAGATTTCAATTTACCAGATATAGACTGGGACACTCAGATGTTTAGGACGGGTGGTAGGGTCAGACCATTGAGTGACATTGTACTGAGTGCACTATCCGAAAATTACCTCGAGCAATTAAACAGAGAACCAACTCGTGGAGATAACATCTTGGACCTACTGATAACAAAGAGACTCGAACTTTTCGACTCTGTAAGCGCAGAATAGGGAATCAGTGATCATAAAGCCGTTGCAGCATCCCTGAATATGGAAGTAAATAGGAGTATAAAAAATGGGAAGGAAAGTTTATCTGTTTAGCGAGAGTAATAGGAGGCATAATAGGAGGCAGATTTCAGACTACCTAACATTTCAAAACGAAAATTTCTGTTCCGACACAGACAATGTTGAGTGTTTATGGAAAAAAGTTCAAGGCAATCGTAAAATGCGTTTTAGACAGGTACGTGCAGAGTAAAACTATGAGGGACGGGTAAAACCCCCCGTGGTTCAACAACAAAGTTAGGAAACTACTGCGAAAGCAAAGAGGGCTTCACTGCAAATTTAAATGCAGCCAAAACCTCTCAGACAAAGAGATGCTAACCGATGTCAAAGTTAGCGTAAGGAGGGCTATGCGTGAAGCGTTCACTGAATTCGAAAGTAAAATTCTATGTACCGACTTGACAGAAAATCCTAGGAAGTTCTGGTCTTACGTTAAATCAGTAAGTGGATCGAAACAGCATACCAGACACTCTGGGATGATAATGGCATTGAAACAGAGGATGACACGCGTACAGCTGAAATACTAAACACCTTTTTCCAAAGCTGTTTCACAGAGGAAGACTGCACTGCAGTTCCTTCTCTATCGCATGAACGAAAAAATGGCTGACATCGAAATAAGTGTACAAGGAATAGAAAAGCAACTGGAATCACTCACCAGAGGAAAGTCCACTGGACCTGACGAGATACCAATTCGAGTACACAGAGTACGCGAAAGAACTTGCCCCCCTTCTAACAGCCGTGTACTGCAAGTCTCGAGAGGAACGGAAGGTTCCATATGATTGGAAAAGAGCACATGTAGTTCTAGTTTTCAAGAAGGGTCGTCGAGCAGATGCTCAAAACTATAGGCCTATATCTCTGACATCGATCTGTTGTAGAATTTTAGAACATGTTTTTTGCTCGCGTATCACGTCATTTCTGGAAACCCAGAATCTACTATGTAGGAATCAACATGGATTCTGGAAACAGCGATCGTGTGAGACCCAACTCGCTTTATTTGTTCATGAGACCCAGAAAATATTAGATACAGCCTCCCAGGTAGATGCCATTTTCCTTGACTTCCGGAAGGCGTTCGATACAGTTCCGCACTGTCGCCTGATAAACAAAGTAAGAGCCTACGGAATATCAGACCGGCTGTGTGGCTGGATTTAAGAGTTTTTAGCATACAGAACACAGCATGTTGTTCTCAATGGAGAGACGTCTACAGACGTTAAAGTAGCCTCTGGTGTGCCACAGGGGAGTGTTACGGGACTTTTGCTTTTCACAATATATATATAAATGATTTAGTAGATAGTGTCAGAAGTTCCATGCGGCTTTTCGCGGATGATGCTGTAGTATAGAGAGAAGTTGCAGCATTAGAAAATTGCAGCAAAATGCAGGAAGATCTGCAGCGGATAGGAACTTGTTGCAGGGAGTGGCAACTGAACTTAACATAGATTAATGTACGAGTATTGCGAATACACAGAAAGAAGGATCCTTTATTGTATGATTATATGATAGCAGAACAAACACTGGTAGCAGTTACTTCTGTAAAATATCTGGGAGTATGCGTACGAAACGATTTGAAGGGAACGATCATATAAAATTAATTGTTGGTAAGGCGGGTGCCAGGTTGAGATTCACTGGGAGAGTCCTAAGAAAATGTAGTCCATCAACAAAGGAGGTGGCTTACAAAACACTCGTTCGACCTATACTTGAGTGTTGCTCATCAGTGTGGGATCCGTACCAGGTCGGGTTGACAGAGGAGATAGAGAAGATCCAAAGAAGAGCGGCGCGTTTCGTCACAGGGATATTTGGTAAGCGTGATAGCGTTACGGAGATGTTTAGCAAACTCAAGTGGCAGCTTGCTGTTCAGGTTTCGAGAGGGTGCGCTTCTGGATGAGGTATCGAATATATTGCTTCCCCCTACTTATACCTCCCGAGGAGATCATGAATGTATAATTAGAGAGATTCGAGCGCGCACGGAGGCTTTCCGGCAGTCGTTCTTCCCGCGAACCATACGCGACTGGAACAGGAAAGGGAGGTAATAACAGTGGCACGTAAAGTGCCCTCCGCCACACACCGTTGGGTGGCTTGTGGAGTATAAATGTAGATGTAGATGTAGATGGCTTTCCCGCTCAATTTTGTCTGACAGCGCAGGACTGAGATCGCACCATTTTTATTACCTTTCTGTTAAGTCTCGAGCAGCTAGCTCCAATCATTGTTGCCTTTCAGTTACGAAAGACATTCTTTATGAAACATTATTATAGTCTGAGGACACCGGTCACCCTGCCACAATCTGAAACGAAGTAAGTCTGTATTACTTAATTGCTTTACTAGATTCAATCGATCTTTCATGAGAGTAAATTTGGACATATTGAAACTGACAGCAGTTACCTTCCGTGTTACCTAGAATTCTCTTTATTTTTAGATTGTGGAAAGAAATGTCAAAAGCAAAAAAACCTCGGACAGAGTTTAGTAGAGATCCTAATGTATGACTGGAATGGTTCAATGAGCTGAGTGATGAATATGCTCACAATGATAGCGCTGACTCAGAGACTGAGGACTGTGTTCATGAAAGGGGTCATGATTCAGGAACAGAACAAGAAGTGTCAGAGAATGATGAATATGAGTCACAGGAAGAAGTAACTCAAGAGTATGCATTTCTTTTAGGGAAAGATGGAATAACTAAACGGAGGAAAAATAAATTCCTACCATTGTTAGAAGGAGATCTTGTAATATTATTACGCATTTGCATGGACCAAAAAATCAAGCTCGTATAAAAAAGACAGAAATGGAAATTCTGAATTTGTTCTTGGATGAAAACATAATAAGCATTATCGCAACATGCACTAATATATCCATCAGTGAAGTTCATGGTAACTTCTCTAGGGAAAGGGATGCCAAAGAAACAGATGCGATAGATATCAGAGCTTTCATTGGTTTGTTATATCTGTGTGGATCTTTGAGATGTTCTAGGAAGAGTATATCGAAATTGTGGGATACCTCAAAGGGTTCAAATGGTTCAAATGGCTCTGAGCACTATGGGACTTAACATCTGAGGTCATCAGTCCCCTAGAACTCAGAACTACTTATACCTAACTAACCTAAGGACATCACACACATCCATGCCCGAGGCAGGACTCGAACCTGCGACCGTAGCAGTCGCACGGTTCCGGACTGAAGAGCCTAGAACCGCTCGGTAACCGCGGCCGGCGCCATCGAATGAAAAAGTAATAACAGTTAGCTTATAACATTCGTGTCGTGAAGAAAAGCAAATGAATTTACGCTATGTGCACGCTTCTATGTGCCATCTCGTCACATAAGGCTTCCCATGTCAGTTATTAGGCTGTATAACAGACGTGTTGTTTTGCTATGTTTGTCAATAAGTGAAATTTTAACTTTGATATTTTTTCCCTGTGGGACCAGTTTCGTGTTCCACTTTCTTCTGAGCGTGAAAGTGCCGTTCCAGCTTCGTTAGAGATACTAAAGGGAGGCAGACACGTTCATCGGTTGACTGTCTGCATTCTGATTGAGCCACGGTACAGCAACAAACAAGGAAATAAAGAATAATCTTTTCACTGCATAATGCCGTAATGAGTAAAGTAATTCATTGCATAACTTGACAGCAATTACGAACGGTACGAAACGTACTGATTTGTGTCGTTCACTTCAGTAGAGAACGGGTAAGGAGGGTGGACGGGTGGAGCGGGGGGGGGGGGGGGGGGTACAGGGATCAAGAAACTCCCCTAATTTCGTGGTCACAAACGCAACACAAATGTAAAGTAATAAGCAAAGAACACATGCTTTATTTATTAATCGCCTGTTAACTAAATATATGTAATCTAAGTAAGAAGTGTTAATTTCGGATCTGGCGTACTACTTATGAAAAGGAAAAAAACATCAACTTTCATCAGTTTAATAACTGTTTCAGGACAACGTTTATGACGTCACTTATTTCTTCACAGTATGTCAGCAAATTAACGCCGTGTAGGACACAGCTTACGCTGTTATTTCCTGCTGGATACCAACTTCTTTTACTTTGTTCCTTATCAAAGCGAGGACATCAGACTTCTGTCCAATCACTGTAGGAGCTCCATCTGTTGCAATGAAAGAAAGTTTTTCCCAAAAAGGTCATATTTATTAATAATGTTTCCTAAACAACAAAGGCCGGCCGCGGTGGTCTAGCGGTTCTAGGCGCTCAGTCCGGAACCGCGCGACTGTACGGTCGCAGGTTCGAATCCTGCCTCGGGCATGGATGTGTGTGATGTCCTTAGGTTAGTTAGGTTTAAGTAGTTCTAAGTTCTAGGGGACTGATGACCACAGATGTTAAGTCCCATAGTGCTCAGAGCCATTTGAAACAAGAAAGTATGTTGTCGACCGTAGTTGTATCGTGCATTTGCACTAAATGAGCGAGCTCCTCCATCAAGTTGAACTCAACGTCAACAACCCTGACAAATAAAACAAGCTGAGCAACATTCGTGTTTTTATCCAAAGTCAAACAAAAGAAAAAAACAACAAATCTGTAGTCTTCTCTTTCCGTTGCGCTTCCTTGTTGTTTTCCATTGCTTCGAAGCTTCTGAAAGCTGTTCTCTGTGAAAGAGAAAATGTTTCGAAAACAGGATAAGTCACTGGACCCAAGATTGTTGCGGCACCGGAAACACATACTTAACAATTTCTCCATCGCTTAAGGGACGCGCTGTGTTAGCTGTTTTAAGAGCTATGCGAGAGCTCTCTCTCAGTTCACCGTTATTGTGGAAGACGTGGTTCTCTTTCTGTGAATACGCACAAAGACATAATGATTTGAAAATAATACTAACATTTTCGATAAATGACATATCTCTACATGAACTTCCTTCTTTCTCTTTTTACCGTTTCAGCTCGAGAAGTTTGACTTTTCCTCCGCAGTATCCAAAGTGATCACGAATTTCTCACGAAGGAGTTGAAAGTGTCGCTCCACATTGTAGTTCCTCTCACTAATTTTCTCTAACCACGAACGCGTAAGAGACTTCAACCGCGACAACACTATCAACAAGAAATAAACAGACGTGTCTTACGTCGGTAACAAACGGGCGACGTTCGCAGTGAGGTGGAGGGGGAACTGATGGTTGACAGCGTCCGGGGGCAAGCAGTGTGTGCACTCACAGGCGCCCGCGTCCGCAGTAGCGCATTTGCCCACCGCTGATTTACACCTCAGAGTTTCCGCAGCGTCTCGCGAAACCACACTGGCAGTCGCAGCCAGAATCCGCACACTCTTGGATGCGTGTGGCGTGCGAGATAAACTAAATGGTCCAGTCACATTAATGTGACAACCTTCCCAAAGCCGGAATAACCACCTTTCGCAGCGCACGTGGAGGAAGAGAGTCAGAGAGGTTCTGGGAGGTACCAACAGGGATGTTGAACCTTGCAGACTTCAGTGCCGTGGCCAACTATGCTAGGTTTCTCGGTTGAGGATTCATAGCCTGAACACACCGATGGAGTTGGTCTCACATATTCTCTATTGGGTTTTAATTCGGCAATTGTGGTGGTCAAGGCAGTACGGCAAATTCATCCTGGTGCTCTTTGAATCACGCACATACACTGCAAACTGTGTGACATTTGCATTGCCCTGCCAGTGCAGTCCATTGTGCAGAGGAAAAAATAAACTGAATGTAGTACAATACATAGTTCCATTGGGTACGTACATACGCATTTTGATCCATCCCAGACTATAACACTCCCATCTTCAGCCTAGACCCTTGTAACGACTGTTGGAGGGCTGTACACGCCAACAGCCATCTGTCCGCTGAAGCTTAAAACGGAATTCATCTGAAAAGGACACCTGTCTTCACTCAGTGGACAAGTTGTGGTATTAGCGTGCAAATTCCAATTTATGTCGCCGATGAACAGCAGTCAGCATGGATGAATAAACCAGGCGACTGCTGCGGAGGCCCATACACAGCAAAGGTTGATTTACGGACATTCAGGAGACATTGTTGATAACCCCTTGGTTCACCAGGGCAGTCAGTTGCTCAACAGTTGCACATCTATTTGTCTGTACACATCTCCGCAGACGTTATTCACCCCTGTCATCCATAAGCCGTAAGTATTGGGACAAAGCTTTTCCACCCCAAAGTACCATTACCCTAGATGGCGGCGATGACGTCATCCAAGATGACAGCTGTGACGTCATCTGATGAAGTCATCCAGCTCTGTAGGCTGTGCTATGTGTTATTTAGACAGCTTACGAGCTGATTTTGTGTCTGCATTTCAGTGTACTGCATTATTTAGGAGCTGTTTGCATGTCTGCAGACCATTGTTTAGAAGTAGTTTACAGGTCTGTGAGCTGTGTGGCATGACCCCAAGCATGTCAGAGAGTGTGTTTTGTATCAGTGTGACAAATATACTATCTTTCAAAATCCATCTCTAAATAAATTGTTCCAAAATCAAAGAATTACACTCCTTCGTCTCTCCAGCAGCCCAGCACATGCTGAGTCATTTTCCCCTCCACACAGTCATCATGAGTTATGTCACGGACTGGACCACAGCACCCTCTAGTGACAGTACTGTGTACTAGGTCCAGACCTCGTGGTGACCACACTGTTTGCCACCATTTTCCCCCACTGTCTTCGATTACATCACGGAATGGACGACAGTGCTCTCTGGTGATGGTACTGTGTACTAGGTCCAGACCTCATGGCGAACACACTGTTTCCCGCCATCTTGGAGAATGGTACTTGTGTCATCAGCTGATGTCATGACGCCATCTTGGATTATGTCATAGATGAGGGTGCTCTGTGGTGGCAGTACTGTGTACTAGGTCAGCTGGAGTCCAGACCACATGGTGAACACAGTGGATGGCTGTACTGCATCAAATTGTTTACATAAAGACTGGTGCAAGCAAAATAAAGACTTACGTCCAGCACAGGTTGAGTCCTCCCCCGCCTATCCCTAGGATTAGGTGGCGGTCTGATGACTTAAGTTAGTGGAGGTAGCCCAGCTTCCCTTTCTTTCCCGCCATTTTCTTAAGTAAGTAGACATAGCCCAAGAAACCTTTCTTTACTGCCAAAATTCCAACTTTGCGCCAATCCCTAGGAAGAGGTGGCGGTTGGATGACTTGGGTTAGTGGAGGTAGCCCAACCGCCCTTTCTTTCCAGCCATTTTTCTTATGGTAGCAGAGGCTTCATTATCCTGATGCAATTTGAACTTCCCACCATTTTCTGGGGGAGGGGTTTAGGTTAGAGGAGGTAGCCCAATTGATCTATCTTCCTGCCAAAATTCAAACTTCCCACCAAAATCAGCCATCTTCAATGGCGTCATCAGATGACGTCATGGCCGCCATATTGGATGGCGTCATCACTGCCATCTTGGATAACGGTACTTTGGGGTAGAAACGGCTTTGTCCCAATACTCCCATAGTGTTCCTCAGTTGTCTCAGTGTCTGTTTTGGATAGTGCCATTTTCCATGCATGGTATACTTTAACAACCGCAGGACGGGAACAGTTCACAATCTTTATCGTTTTGGAAATGTTTCCAAGTTTGGCCTGAAAACCGATGATCATGTCCCTTTCTACATCAGGTAAATTGGTCCATTTCCGCATTATGATTAGGACTGCATTGTTCTCCGCATCCACCCGACGCAGTTTACATAGGCTCTGCTGCTAGTTCTGCCACCCACCGTCTGTGAGGATTTATTGCATGATGATGTGGAACATAGATGGTTGTGACATTAATGCCACTGGACCCCGACTACAGGACTGTAATATGTACAATGTTAACTGTTCATACGCTACCTCAATTGGTCGTTAGCGACATGACCAGTAATCACCACAACAAGAAAACAGGATTACAATTCAAAGTCAGCTGGGAGAGAAATACACAAAAACACCATTTTCAAATTTCCGTACTGCAGGAAACAAAATTTATTGACATGAATTAGCCCCAACCATTCTGTCACTTTCAACACACAGCACTTGCAGCTAGCTCTTCTCTGAGGTATCCCACTTTACCAGACAAGTACACGCTCACTAATCCGCACCACCCGCCGATCTCTAGTCTTTGATGCTTGTAAGCATATTTCCCCAATTGTCTGCTGCAACGTTGACCGTGGCAGCGTGGGCACAAAATACAGGTGCAATTTTAAGCACTGTGAGTTATAAAACGAGTGGCACACAATTTCTTTAATAAGCTAGTCGCTCTGTGTTGATGGTGATTATTTTTCGCCAGACGTATTCTGCTCCCAATTTCAGTAACTTCTTATAATAAGGACAGAAGCTGAAGTAATGAATTAAAATTTGTGTCAAAGGCATGTCCTGAAATCGTGTCTCCTGCTTACTAGGCAGATGTGCTATTCATTACAGCACTCTGGCACTGGCATTCTGGCTGACACAGCTGCACGGATTGTCCTAGTCTGATGACCAACCTAGCACACATTTCTAGATTAGATTAGATTTACTTTCATTCCAATTGATCTGGAGTGAGGAGGTTGGTTGGTTGGTTGGTTGGTTTGGGGAAGGAGACCAGACAGCGTGGTCATCGGTCTCATCGGATAAGGGAAGGATGGGGAAGGAAGTCGGCCGTGCCCTTTCAGAGGAACCATCCCGGCATTTGCCTGGAGTGATTTAGGGAAATCACGGAAAACCTAAATCAGGATGGCCGGACCCGGGATTGAACCGTCGTCCTTCCGAATGCGAGTCCAGTGTCTAACCACTGCGCCACCTCGCTCGGTTGAGTGAGGAGGTCCTCCAGGGTGTAGAACACGTCATAAAAAAACAATAATACATGAAAAATATTTACAACTAAAACAAATAAGCTAATGTACCTTCCACAGATCCCAAATGGAATGAACGTCTCTTTTTTTTTTTTATATGAACACTATATGAAAGGATCATTTTACTACACTCATTTACTAATATCGCATTAATGCACTGAATTTAAAATATTAAAAAAATATTTTATTTATTTATAAGGTAATAAACATATAATAGAACTACTACAATACTTATTCACAATGAACACATTACTGCACTGAAATTGTGCCATAGTTAGATTGTACTCTACACACACACACACACACACACACACACACACACACACACACACACACACACACAAGATCAGTTGGTTCTACTGAGAAATTCATCAGTGGAGTAGATGGAGTTGGCTACCAGGAAATCCTTTAGGCTTCTCTTAAACTGAATTTCATTGGTTGTTAAGCCTTTTATGGCTGCTGGCAAGTTATTAAAAATGTGTGATTCTGAATAATACACGCCTTTTTGTACAAGTGTAAGTGTCTTTAAATCCTTGTGAAGATTATTCTTATTTCTATTATTGATTCCTTGAATTGAGCTGTTAGTTTGAAAAAGTGATATATTTTTGATGACAAATTTCATTATGTAATAAATATATTGGGAAGCAGTAGTTAGTATCCCTAGTTCCCTAAACAGGTGTCTGCAGGATGTTCTTGAGTTCATACTCCATATAACTCTTATTGCACTTTTTGTGGCCCGAAAACTTTAGCTTGGCTTAATGAATTACCCTAAAAGTAATCCCATATGACATTATGGAGTGAACGTAAGCATAGTATGCCAGCTTTTTTATTTTTATATCCCCTTTGTTTGACCGAATTTGCATTGCAAATAGAGGTTTGTTTAGACGCTTTAGCAGTTCTGTGGTGTGCACCTCCCAGTTGAATTTATTATTAAGCTGTAATCCCAAGAATTTAGCACTGTCCACTTCTTCTGTCTGCTTGTCATCACATGTTAGGCATATACTTGTGGGACACCCCTTACAAGTTGTGACCTGCATGTAGTGCGTTTTTTCAAAGTTTAGTGACAAAGAATTGGCTAGAAACCAATGATTAATGTCCACAAATATTTTATTAGCCGATATTTCTAAGGCTACACTTCATTTGTTATTTATTGCAATGTTTGTATCATCGGAAAACAAAACAAACTTGGCATCTTGTAATGTTACTGATGAAATGTCATTGATATACACAAGAAAAAGTAAGGGCCCTAAGATGGAATCTTGTGGCACCCCCACACGTAATTAGTTCCCAGTTGGATGATGCCTAATAGCTTAATACAGGTCTCTTTTCTAATAACACCCTTTGCTTCCTGCCAGAGATGTAAGATTTTAACCATTTTGCAAAAAAAATGGTTCAAATGGTTCTGAGCACTATGCGACTTAACTTCTGAGGTCATCAGTCGCCTAGAACTCAGAACTAATTAAACCTAACTAACCTATGGACATCACACACATCCATGCCCGAGGCAGGATTCGAACCTGCGACCGTAGCGGACACGCGGTTCCAGACTGAAGCGTCTAAACCGCACGGCCACACCGGCCGGCTACCATTTTGCAGCATTTCTTGTTACACCATAATATTCTAATTTACTTAAAAGGATATTGTGATTTATACAGTCAAATGCCTTTGACAGATCACAAAATAGACCAGTTGCCTGCAATTTTTTGTCTACGGAATTAAGTACATTTTCACTGTAAGTGTAGATAGCCTTCTCAACATCGGAACCCTTAATAAATCCGAACTGCAATTTTGACACTATATTATTTGTGATAAGATGGTTATGAAGCCGGTGGTACATTACCTTTTCTAAAATTTTTGAGAATTCTGGCAAAAGTGAAATCCGACGGAAATTTGACGCTAGTTCCTTATCTCCCTTCTTAAATAGTAGCTTAACTTGACCATATTTCAACTATTCAAGAAATATGCCACTGATAAACGACTGGTTACACAGATACTTAATATGTTACTTAACTCAGAATCACATTCTTTAATTAATTGTGTTGATATTTCATCATTTTTGATTTTAAAGATTTTATGATGGACATTACTTCTGCTGGTGTAGTGAGGGTCAAATTCATATTATGGAAGTTACTTGAAATGTCTGGTCTGAGGTATCCCATGGCAGCATCTACAGAATCTGACAACCCCATCTTTTCAGTAAATGATATCAAACGTTTGTTAAAAAATTCTGCAGCACTATACACATCTGTCACCAATGTATCATTTACTCTTAATGCTATTTGCCCCTCTTCATGTCTGGTTCTACAGGTCTCCTCCTTGACTATATACCATATTGTCTTTATTTTGTTATCTGATGTGACTGTCTTTTCCTTGTTATATATTTGCTTATGTCCGTATTACAGTCGTTAATATTTTGCAGTATTTGTTGTAATGCGCTATAGCATCAACATCAGAACTGTTTCGGATTGACAGATACAGTTTTCTTTTTGTTTTACGAGATACCTCCATTCCTTGAGTAATCCATGGCTTCTTTGTAGACTTTGCTCTAACCTTGGTCAGTTTTGCGGGAAAACACTGTTCAAATAAGGTAAGCACTTTATTAGCAAAAGTGTTATATTTTTCATTCATGCTATGAGCACTGTAAACATCATTCCAGTGAATGTCTCTGAAGAGTGTCCTAAAATAATCAATTTTTAGTTTATTGATTACCCTCTTGAGTTCAGATTTAACAGATTTTATATCCTGTTCAGTATTAATATTTAACAGAAGGAACTGCATGTCATGGTCTGAGAGGCCATTGACTATTGGTTTTCTAATATAATTTTGTTCATTGGACTTTTCTATAAAGATATTATCAGTGGCTGTTTGTGAGCAATTGGCTACGCTGGTTGGAAACCTTACAGTGGGAATTAAGTTAAATGATAGTGTTACTAACTCAAATAAGTTCTTACTGGGAGAGTCTTTAAGGAGATCTACATTGAAGTCACCAGCAACCACTATTTCTTTGTTTTTGGTTGTTAAATAGGCCAGTACAGCTTCAAGGTGGTTTATGAACAGATTATAGTTAGCTGCAGGTGTTCGATATACACTTAATATTATGAAGGATTTTTTTATGAAATTCTACTTCTGTTGCACATGTTTCCATATGCTGTTCTAGGTAAAATTTATGAATTTTTGGACAACATATTTGTGGAGAGAAGCAGCGATTAGTATGATTAATCAATAATTCAAGAACAGTCTTAATCACATTTATTATAATTATACCGCCAATCGGTTTCAATCCGACGTAGAGGTCATCTTCGTGGCGTTTACACCATTGGTCGACTGCTGGTGGTGTCACTCCTGTCTACATAACGGCGGTAGTTTCCTGCCGTTATATAGACAGGAGTGACACCACCAGCAGTCGACCAATGGTGTAAACGCCCAGGTCATCTTTTGGGCGTTTACACCATTGGTCGACTGCTGGTGGTGTAAACGCCCAGAAGATGACCCCTACGTCGGGTTAAAACCGATTGGCGGTATAATAATAATAAATGCGATTAAGACTGTTCTTTAATTATTGAAAATTTATGAATGTCTATGTTCTTAAATTTATGACAGTTTCTGATGAATGTGGCAACTCCTCCTTTCTCCATTTCTGCTCTACAAAAGTGAGACACTAACCTAAATGCTGTAACACTTTAAAGTTCTATACCAGTGGTCACATGATGTTCAGAGAGGCAGATTATTTCAGCTTGGTTTGAGGACTCTAATTCATCTATGCAGATAATTAATTCATTAATTTTATTTCTCAATCCTCGAATATTTTGATGCAATAAAGATAGCTGACATTTCACATTGACTGAGTTAAAATCGAGTAGAATTGAAATTTCTGCTGATTGTTGAAAATTCTTAACCAACAGCTGTTTATGCTGATGTAATAAGCTAGAATTATGTTTTTTGGTTTCTTTCTCAAACTGAAGGTTTGTCTCAATCCTAACCTCTCTTAAAACTTTTTTTCTGTCCTCCCTAATCTAAAAAAGGGTTTTTTCTGAACCCTACAACCACTGGTATTTTATCACTCATGGCAGTGCCTCCCCCCTTTAACTTTCCTGCTATTTTCCCAGCCAGTTTCCTTTCCTTTTGAGGTGGAGGCCATGCCTAATATAATCCCACCTATTGAGAGAATCAACAGGAACCACACCAATGTGTGACCATGCACCCGACATAAGCAGCTGTGACAGCTTCAAATTAACTCCCCTGACAGAAGAGTTCAAATGAGGTACGTCATGGCGCCCAGCAACAGATACAAACTCAACACTAGTATGCTTCAAGGCTGATGCAATCTTTGGCAGGTCACACTCTATACTGTACCCAGGATTTCTGTCTTCCTTAGTGAAATATTTGCAAAGTGATCCTAAATCCTCTGTCACTTGCTCCAAACCAGCACTAGGTTTAAAAAAATTGTTGACCTAATGTTCTGATCCTAGTTCATCATAAATTTCACCTCACATGTGTTCAAACAGCACCAAATGCTCACCCACCCACCCACCCACCCACCCACCCACCCACACACACACACACACACACACACACACACACACACACACACACACACACACACACACACACATTTTGTTCTTTCCGTCACAGCCTAGTATTTTACCAACTATTAAAATGATACAACCAATCACAGCACAGCATTTAACCAGCCGTTAAAACAATACTTCCTACCAGTATTGTGTTGTGTTCAAAAGTATCTGAATGACTCAACTTTTGTGTAAATTTGAACCATGTTCAAAAGTATACTAATGACTTGAATTATTCATCAAAAATACATATGCATGCATGCACTCACGCACACGCTTTAGATCTCCGAGTCAAAGCCCAGTATTTTACTGGCCACTGAAACGAAACAGCCAGTCATAGAGCATCCTACATTAAGGGTGGTATTATTCTCATCAGTAGTTGCATAACATCTGTATGTTGATTCGTTAGAGCTAACGGTGGCTGTGGCAGGTAGTCGGCCGGGGTGGCCGAGCGGTTCTAGGCACTACAGTCTGGAACCACGTGACCGCTACGGTCGCAGGTTCAAATCCTGTCTCGGGCATGGATGTGTATGATGTCCTTAGGTTAGTTAGGTTTAAGTCGTTCTAAGTTCTAGGGGACTGATGACCTTAGAAGTTAAGTCCCATAGTGCTCAGAGCCATTTGAACCCATTTTTTGTGGCAGGCAGAGCAGCATGATACTTTGTGAGCAGATTTGTCAAGTCTATACTTAGGTGACTTTGGAGAAACCTGGACACATTGCTTTATACTGTAGCAGTGCCTGAAGGAGATGGGATATTCTGTCTGTTATAGAACCTGAAATGGGACATCATAGGTGTAGATCACAAGAAAAACGTTGAGATATGTAACTCAGAATACGTGATGTCAACAAGAATAGTCTGACTTTTGTATCAAAGTAAAAAATGCTATTCCTACATCTAAATTGTCTGTAGTATTTGTCTAAAATTTGTCTCTGTTGTGTGTATGTGTGTGTGTCTGCACATGTGAATAATTCTGCGTGTACACATGTGAGATGAAATTTACTAATGATGCACAATTTTTGCTGACAAAACTGTGTATCGGAATACTGCTGAAACAGCATCTCGCCTTGAATTAGGCAACTCACATGTGTGATGGAATGAGTTCAAGGTCAGTGACTGCTTGTGCTGGCATGAGGGTTAAAGGTCTCTCAAAGTGGTGCAGAAGCCCTACACACATTCTCCTCCTGGTTGGATTTCAGTTTACCTTTAATACAGCCTTCACCTGTCAATGAAGTGAAGAGGCAACAGGAGAGACATGTGGTTCATATTCCATGTTAAGCTATAAAACACCTTTCTCCAGATAGATGACGAGTGAATTAGGGACACGCAAGTCGCCAAAGTGGCGTCCAATTTGAAGACTTATACTCATTGAGCCGTGTGAACCTATTATTACTATTATTAATTATTGTTATTATTGTTATTATCCAAGTTCTTATGTTCTCAACACTACTTACTGTTGTGTTTTATTTGCAGATTCACATCCTGTTTGTGGCATAGAAGGGATGAAGTGCTTGTTTGAAAACAGACGTAAGTTTCAGTACCACAAGGTAAAGTTTGTGTACCCTCAAACATTAAATTAATGACGACAGCATTTACTTTCAAGCTTGATGCACCAAGATGTATTTACATTGAATTGCTCAATTGTCTATAGAACATTGTATCTGTTTCCATGTGTAGCTGAAACATGCCACTGGAGACATATTGAGAATGTGGCCAAATGTGTGTCTCTAACTAATAATGTTGGCTCACTATCAATCTTAGGAGTGGGTCACATACTGCTATCATTCATATCCTGCAGCAAAACCAGGTGAAATTCAATAATATGCAAGGGGTCTTTCAGTCAAACATCTAAGTATGGCAGAATTGTGAAACTGTGTAAATAAAATCATTATACAAGTATGAATGGTATAAATCTCAGAGGGTTAAAGTAGTGGGCCGAACTGTAACCTACGAGTTTTAAATGAAATAAGATTTATTTAAACAATTTCAAAAGCATGATGCGAATGATGGCGTTACACATTCAAGTACGGTAAGAGAAGACTAAAAAAAAAAACCCAGTCAAGTTTTGTTAAATATGGAAACTGCACGAACAGCTCCCAAAACTTAGTAGATAATCACAAATAGGTACAAAATCTAAGGCCTGACTGCTGCTTATTAAATTTCAAGACTCCACTGCCACCTAAAGCCGACCACTAGAAAGTGCTGAAGTAAACTTCTGAGTTCAAAAATACTCTCATAAAAGTTAAAGTGTCTCAACTGCCAGCCAAATTATGTCGTCAATTTATCCAGTGCTGCGCGAAGTCCAACCAAAAGATAAAGTACTATAAATATGCGACCAACTCCTCACTGCCAACTGACACCCGTTCCTCCTGAACTGACCACCAAACACATAAGTGTCCTGACTACATATGGCCAGTTTTCTGTTGTGTGTGCATGTGGAAGGCTGCTGTCGTGCGAAACATATTGTTCTTTTATATTATTACTCATGAAATTGGCGGTTAATGCAATTGTATGGATCAACATGATTGACATGTGACTTAAAGTAAGCTATTTTTCGTAAGCTACATTGTTGTATTTCGTCTCTTTATGGCGTTTTGCACATGGAGGTTCTGGTGTCATTGTTCTAATGCAACCAAGTGTCATGAATTTCCTGAAACATATGATGCCTTGAGCAGTCCGCTTCTGCTCACTTCATACCCTTGGATGCCGCCGCCATTCTTCTATTCATACCGATAATTTTATTAAGTGGAACGCCATTTAAATTTAAACAAACATACGAGTGCAGCATAGTTACAGATACTAATAGGAGCCTCTCTCTTTGCTAGTCCTTCTGAAACATTGCAAGAAAATATATGCTACATTAATAATGAATAATTAATTAAATTAAAAAAGTCATGCATTAGTGCTCATTAATAGATAAACTGAGGTGACAGAAGTCATGGGATGCCTCCTAATATCGTGTTAGACCTCTTTTCCTTGGCGTAGGGCAGTAACTCGACGTGGAATGGACTCATCAAGTCGTTGGAAGTCCCCTGCAGAAATATTGAGCCATTCTGCCCCTATAGCCGTCCTTAATTGCGAAAGTATTGCCGGTGCAAGATTTTGTGCACGAACACACCTCTCGATTATGTCCCATAAATGTCCAATGGGATTCATGTCGGGCGATCTGTGTGGCCAAATCATTCGCTCGAAAGTTCTTCAAACCAGCCGAGGACAATTTTCTCATCCATAAAAATTCCATCATTGTCTGGGAATATGAAGCCCATGAATAGCTGGAAATGGCCTCCAAGTAGCCGAACATAACCATTTTATGAGAACACAGTTCTCACCATAATGGAGTCACCAGTAGCTTTCGCGGTGCCTTGTTGACAACTTGGGTCCATGGCTTTGTGGGGTCAGCGCCACACTCGAACCCTACCAACAGCTCTTACTAACTGAGACAGGGACTCGTCTGACCAGGCCACCGTTTTTCAGACGTCTAGCGTCCAACAGATATGGTCACGAGCTCAGGAGGGGCTCCGCAGGCGATATCGTGCTGTTAGCAAAGGCATTCGCTTCGGTCGTCTGCTTCCATAGCCGATGAACGCCAAATTTCGGCGCACCGTCCTAACGGATACGTTCTTCGTATCTTGCACAATGATTTCTACTGTTATGGCATGCAGGTTGCTTGTATAATATCACTGACAACTCTACGCAAACGCGTCTGCTCTTGATAAGTGAAGGCTGTTGGCCACTGCGCTGTCTGTGATCTACATCTACATCTACATTTATACTCCGCAAGCCACCCAACGGTGTGTGGCGGAGGGCACTTTACGTGCCACTGTCATTACCTCCCTTTCCTGTTCCAGTCGCGTATGGTTCGCGGGAAGAACGACTGTCTGAAAGCCTCCGTGCGCGCTCTAATCTCTCTAATTTTACATTCGTGATCTCCTCGGGAGGTATAAGTAGGGGGAAGCAATATATTCGATACCTCATCCAGAAACGCACCCTCTCGAAACCTGGCGAGCAATCTACACCGCGATGCAGAGCGCCTCTCTTGCAGAGTCTGCCACTTGAGTTTATTAAACATCTCCGTAACGCTATCACGGTTACCAAATAACCCTGTGACGAAACGCGCCGCTCTTCTTTGGATCTTCTCTATCTCCTCCGTCAAACCGATCTGATACGGATCCCACACTGATGAACAATACTCAAGTATAGGTCGAACGAGTGTTTTGTAAGCCACCTCCTTTGTTGATGGACTACATTTTCTAAGCACTCTCATCCTGGTACCCGCCTTACCAACAACTAATTTTATATGATCATTCCACTTCAAATCGTTCCACACGCATACTCCCAGATATTTTACAGAAGTAACTGCTACCAGTGTTTGTTCCGCTATCATATAATCATACAATAAAGGATCCTTCTTTCTATGTATTCGCAATACATTGCATTTGTCTATGTTAAGGGACAGTTGCCACTCCCTGCACCAAGTGCCTATCCGCTGCAGATGTTCCTGCATTTCGCTACAATTTTCTAATGCTGCAACTTCTCTGTATACTACAGCATCATCAGCGAAAAGCCGCATGGAACTTCCGACACTATCTACTAGGTCATTTATATATATTGTGAAAAGCAATGGTCCCATAACACTCCCCTGTGGCACGCCAGAGGTTACTTTAACGTCTGTAGACGTCTCTCCATTGATAACAACATGCTGTGTTCTGTTTGCTAAAAACTCTTTAATCCAGCCACACAGCTGGTCTGATATTCCGTAGGCTCTTACTTTGTTTATCAGGCGACAGTGCGAAACTGTATCGAACGCCTTCCGGAAGTCAAGAAAAATAGCATCTACCTGGGAGCCTGTATCTAATATTTTCTGGGTCTCATGAACAAATAAAGCGAGTTGGGTCTCACACGATCGCTGTTTCCGAAATCCATGTTGATTCCTACATATTAGATTCTGGGTTTCCAAAAACGACATGATACTCGAGCAAAAAACATGTTCTAAAATTCTACTACAGATCGACGTCAGAGATATAGGTCTATAGTTTTGCGCATCTGCTCGACGACCCTTCTTGAAGACTGGGACTACCTGTGCTATTTTCCAATCATTTGGAACCCTCCGTTCCTCTAGAGACTTGCGGTACACGGCTGTTAGAAGGGGGGCAAGTTCTTTCGCGTACTCTGTGTAGAATGGAATTGGTATCCCGTCAGGTCCAGTGGACTTTCCTCTATTGAGTGATTCCAGTGATCCCAGTGATGAGGGGTAATGCCTGAAATGTGGTATTCTCGGCACACTCTTGACACTGTGGGTCTCGGAATATTGAATTTTCTAACGATTTCCACCCCCCCCCTTTCCCCATGAACCATGGACCTTGCCGTCGGTGGGGTGGCTTGCGTGCATCAGCGATACAGACACCCGTACCATAGGTGCAGTCACAACGAAGGGGTATCTGTTGAGAGGCCACACAAATGTGTGGTTCCTGAAAAGGACAGCAGCCTTTTCTGTAGTTGCAGAGGCAACAGTTTGGATGATTGACTGATCTGGCTTTGTAACATCAACCAAAACGGTCTTGCTGTGCTGGTACTGCGAACGGCTAAAAGCAAGGGGAAACTACAGTCGTAAATTTTTCCCGAGGGCATGCAGCTTTACTATATAGTTAAATGATAATGGCGTTCTCTTGGGTAAGATATTCCGGAGGTAAAATAGTCCCCTATTCAGATCTCCGAGCGGGGACTACTCATGACAACGTCAGTATCAGGAGAAACATGACTGGCGTTCTAAGGATCGGAGCGTGGATTGTCAGATCCCTTAATTGGGGAGGTAGATTAGAAAATTTAAAAAGGAAAATGGATAGGTTACAGATAGATATAGTGGGAATTAATAAAGTTCAGTAGCTGGAGGAACGATACTTCTGGTCAGGTGAATACAGGGTTATAAATACAAAATCAAAATGGTTCAAATGGTTCTAAGCACTATGGGACTTAACATCTCAGGTCATCAGTCCCCTAGACTTAGAATTACCTAAACCTAACTAACCTAAGGACATCACACACATCCATGCCCGAGGCAGGACTCGAACCTGCGACCGTAGCAGCAGCGCGGTTCCGGACTGAAGCGCCTAGAACCGCTCGGCGACAGCAGCCGGCTATAAAATCAAATAAGCGTAATGCAGGAGTAGGTTTAATAACGAATAAAAGAACAGGAACGTGGATAAGTTGCTTCGAACGGCATAGTGAACGCATTATTGTAGCCAAGATAGACATGAAGCCCATACCTACCACATTAATACAAGTTTATATGCCAATTAGCTCCGCAGATGATGAAGAGATTGAAGAAATGTATGGTGCGTTACAAGAAATTATTCAGATAGTTAAGAGAGACGAAAATGTAATAGTCATGGGGGACTGGAATTCGATTGTAGGAAAAGGAAGAGAAGGAAAAGTAGTAGGTGAATATGGACTGGGGGTAAGGAATGAAAGATGAAGCCGCCTGGTAGAATTTTGCACAGAGCATAACTGGCCGGCCGTTGTGACCGAGCGGTTCTAGGCGCTTCAGTCCGGAACTGCGCTGCTGCTACGGTCGCAGATTCGAATACTGCCTCGGGCATGGATGTGTGTGATGTCCTTAGGTTAATTAGGTTTAAGTAGTTCTAATACTAGGGGGCTGATGACCTTAGATGTTAAGTCTCATAGTGCTTAGAGCCATTAGAACCATTTGAAGAGCATAACTTAGTCATAGCCAACACTTAGTTTAAGAATTCTGAAAGAAGATTGTATACGTGGAAGAGACCTGAAGACACTCTAAGGTTTCAGATACATTATATAATGGTAAGACAGAGATTTAGGAATGAGGTTTCAAGTTGTCAGACATTCCCAGGAGCAGATGTGGACACTGACCACAATTTATTGGTTATGAACTGTAGGTTAGAACTGAAGAAAAAGTAGGAATTTAAGAAGATGGGACCTCGATAAACTGAAAGAACCAGAGGTTGTAGAGAGTTTCAGAGAGAGCATTAGAGAACGGTAGACAAGAACAGTGGAAAGAAATACGATAGAAGAAGAATGGATAGCTCTGAGAGGTGACATAGCAATGGCAACAGAGTATCAAGTAGTTAAAGAGACGAGGGTAGTAGGAATCTTTGGGTAACAGAAGAGATATCGAATTTAATTGATGAAAGAATATATAAAAATGCAGTAAATGAAGCAGGTGAAAAGGAATACAAACGTCTCAAAAATGAGATCGACAGGAAGTACAAAATGGCTAAGCAGGGATGATTAGAGAACAAATGTGGGGATGTAGAAACATATATCACTAGGGGTAAGATAGATACTGCCTACAGGAAAATTAGAAAGACCTTTGGAGGAAAGAGAACCACCTGTATGAATATCAAGAGCTCAGATGGAAAACCAGTTCTAAGCAAAGAAGGGAAAGTAGAAAGGTGGAAGGAGTCTATAGAAGGTCTATACAAGGCTGATGTACTTGAGGGCAATATTGTGGAAATGGAAGAGGACGTAGATGAAGATGAAATGGGAGATATGATACTGCGCGTATAATATCGAGGGTAAATTAAAGTCACCACGAACTATAATTGTATGAGTCGGGTACGTGTTTGAATTCAAACACAAGTTTTCTTTGAACCTGTGAGCAACTGGAACTATCTACTTCAATTTCGCGACAAGATAAACTGCTTCTAACAGCAACAAACACGCCACGGCCAACCGCGTTTAGCCTATCGTTTCGGAACACCGTTAGGTTCTTCGTAAAAATTTCGGCTGAGTTTATCTCCGGCTTTAGCCAGCTCTCAGTGCCTATATCGATTTGAGCATCAGTGCTTTCTATTAGCACTTGGAGCTGTGGTACTTTCCCGGCACACTACGACAATTTACATCTGTTATACCGATGGTTGTCGATACAGAACGATATCGCGCTTCCCCTTCATCGACCACTCAAAATGGCTCTGAGCACTATGGGACTTAACATCTGTGGTCATCAGTCCCCTAGAACTTAGAACTAATTAAACCTAACTAACCTAAGGACATCACACATCCATGCCCGAGGCAGGATTCGAACCTGCGACCGTAGCAGTCGCGCGGCTCCGAACTGAGCGCCTAGAACCGCGAGACCACCGCGGCCGGCATCGACCACTCACATTGGGTGATACCACGCTTCTGTGTAATTGGTTGCGCTTGATATGGACATGCAAAGTAAAGCAACCGCCCCTAGTAACCCGTTTTGAAAACTGGCGAAGTACTTCGCCTTGATGTTTAGACCATCTGGTCGCCACCCGTAACGTAAGGGTGGACTGGACGGCAAGGTTTGTAGCGTGGATCACAACAATATCCAGTATGTTGGTGGCCGCGCGGTTCTGGCGCTGCAGTCTGGAACCGCGAGACCGCTACGGTCGCAGGTTCGAATCCTGCCTCGGGCATGGATGTGTGTGACGTCCTTAGGTTAGTTAGGTTTAACTAGTTCTAAGTTCTAGGGGACTAATGACCTCAGCAGTTGAGTCCCATAGTGCTCAGAGCCATTTTTGAACCAGTATGTTGGTTTCCAAATTAGCCGCCATGTTCGTAACACAGCCTCATTGATATCCCCTTC
This sequence comes from Schistocerca serialis cubense, assembly GCF_023864345.2. NCBI lineage: Eukaryota > Metazoa > Arthropoda > Insecta > Orthoptera > Acrididae > Schistocerca > Schistocerca serialis. Next base: position 218,429,556 of record NC_064640.1, read on the forward strand.
TCCCATTTCGTACTACTTTATTTGAAATTTCTATTTATTCATCTGTTTCTGTTTTACAGGAGTGCTTCGACATCTATGGACCATCCAGTTGAAGTAAAATTCCTATAAATAATGTACTGGCCAGAAATTATTATAGGCATATATGTAGACCTTGATGCTTATCAGTGCTGTGTCATCGATTCCTAATGCTACTGCCTCTAATGTGCAAACCTTCAACACGGAGGGTGCAATTTGGGTAAATTACAGAAAGAAAATAACCGCTGGTGTGTATACATGGCAAGGTCATTTACTTACAGAGGGTTGGACTGAAGATTTGACCTTGGTCTTCAATCTGTCTGCTGGTAAACATAGCAGTGCAACAAGTTAGTGTCAGGAAGAGTCTGATTTTAGTGTGGGTGTATGATACATTGACAACTCATAGAAATAATTCACATTCACATCGCAGAAAGGGTATAAATACCCTTGCAAAACAGAAATGATAAAAGAAGGTTCACGTTATAATCCCATATGTAGCACCAAGAGATAAAATTAGATGAGATACACAAGAAATGGTTGAGATGAGGCCAATTCATGATCACATTCTACATTGGAAAATAAATAAAGAATCTGAAGAATTACATCGAATAAGTAGCGAGCAGAGAAAACTTCGAATTAGGTAGGTACAGCTGCTGAGAGTTAGAATATTACCTTGGTATGATCTGTGAATGCGAGTCGGCGGCCGGGCAGGACTTCGAGATTAGAACAGTGCTTTGCAACCTAGGGGTTGACTACCGCCTGGAGAGTCATATGAAATTATCTGAGGGTTGAAAACGCAAAAGGATCAACTATGCCTTAGTTATGGGCCAAAAATATATTTTTAATGGAATCTAAGTAGAGTGAATTTTATTTAAAAATTCTTATTAATATTCACTACAAAAAATGGGCTCAGAAAACTCTGCACGAGAGCACCGGAATCCTGAATAGCCAGAACCTTCCATTTATCAATCTGAATAAAAAAGATGATTTTTTATAAAACAAATAATATCCAGCATGTACAGACCAGACCAAACCCTGCACAAATTCACCATATAAAATATTTCCACGCAGCGTAATTTTGCGCTAATGAACACGAAAAATCAGAGCTGCAAAAGCATCTAAAGATTCTGAAGAAAATTCAGTATTTTGATATCAATTAAAAACAAAGAAAGAAGGAAGGAGCCCGCTGTAAATGTCACCCGTTTAAATCGCATCACAGTGACATTTTTTCAAGTAATGTAAATGTTCGCTCTTTATTCAGTTGAAAAGTGTAAAACGTTTCCAACAATGCCAGAGATTTCTTAGGTATCCCACCACGCCGTACGTCAGCACCAACACGGGAAATTGTCTCCATTAATTCAGCCTGAAACCCGCCTCCGCACTTCAGGATAGGTGACAGCAGGCCGACACTAGCAGAACAGTTGCTGCAGCCTGCGCTCCATTATAGAGCCCCTCGTCATACAAAATATTTCCAATCGGTGTCTGGTACTTGGAAACGTTTCAGACCTTATATATAGGTTAAAGAACAGACGTTCAAAACCATTTTGAAACGATTTTTCATATTTTACTCTTTATTCATTACAAAACAAATCCAATGTAAGCATGAGTTGAAAAAGTATCTTTCCACAAGAAACTGAAAACAATATTCCAGAATGAGATTTTCACTCTGCAGCGGAGTGTGTGCTGATATGAATCTTCCCGGCAGATTAAAACTGTGTGCCGGACCGAGACTCGAACTCGGGGACCTTTCTTTGCCTTTCGCGGGTAAGTGCTCTACAGTTTTTTTTGTTTTGTTCGGTATTGTTTGTTGCTTTTGGTCTGGGAGGAGGTCACAAGACATCCGTTCAAGTTGATGGTTGATTTCTTTACTCAGTCTTTTTACTACAGAGGGCGAGTAGCCCCATGACCGAACACGCTGAGCTACCGTGCTGGCTGACCCATCTGAGCTACCCAAGCACGACTCACGACCCGACCTCACAGCTTCAGTTCTGCCAGTACCTCGTCTCCTACATTCCAAACTTCACAGAAGCTCTTCTGCGAACCTTGCAGAACTAGCACTCCTGGAAGAAAGGATATTGCGGAGACATGGCTTAGCCAAAGCCTGGGGGATGTTCCCAGAATTTTTTCAAAAAAATATTGATTGAATTTTACGTATTTTAAGGAAGGTCGGTTGGCACCCTTTAGGTTGGCCATTGAGGCCTCGAATACGCTAACTGGCCGAGTTCTGATGGACACATGTTCATATCATAGCACTAAATTAATCATGCCTGTAACGAAACGATGGAAGATACTATCTAGAAGAGTATGATGCTGCTTGACCGTGGTAACCCATTCTTCTTAACTCCTTTCGTACAGTCAGTGTGCGAGTTGGACCACTGGTAGCATTTTTGAACTCAGGCGTGATTCCTTCCGCTGATTTCATGCGATTTTATACAACCACACTCCGCTATGCGCGACGGTCCCTGTTCAATAGAAACCTGCCTGGTATCCTGTGAGATTTGTTGCTTTGCTAACGTCCAGTGACTAGTCTACACACGTTCGATATCACTGAGCTCTCATGATGGACGTATTTTGCTGTCATTGTTTCTCTATTTACAACATAATACTCCCCGACTCCATTTACAGTGGCGGGTCCGCCTCCTGTGACATCTAGTGCTCAACGCCGCATCATATAGCGATGTCCGAATATTGTTGTTCAAAAAGTATATGTTTATGAATAAACTACCAAAGCACAGTTGCAATAAAATACGAGGGTAAGTCAATTATTACCGCAAAGTTGTTATAAAATTTTGTTGTAATCAAAAAGGAAACTTACAAGAACATCTTTATCAGTAAACTCTTCCGGGCTAAGTTGCCGTGGTCGATCTGTAGAACTTCTTCTCCCTGACGTTTACTGATAAAGACGCCGGCCGTGAAAGCCTACATGGAATGATTACAAGAACATCATTTTTCGACATAGTCTCCTTGCGTTTCAACGCTCTTGGTCCATCGATGCCCTCATAAAAGAAGGTTCTCTGTTGAGCTGTGAGCCAGGAATGCACCGCTTCTTTCACTGCTTTGTCCGAGGCGCATCGACGGCCCCTTAATGCCTGTTTGAGTGGACCAAACAAGTGATAGTCAGAAGGGGCAAGATCGGGACTATCCAGTACTTCAAATTTGAGTTTCTGGAGCGTTTCAGAAGTGTGGGCAGCAGTATGCGGGCAGGCATTGTCGTGCAGCAGCACAACACCTTTTAACAGCATCCCTCGGCGTTTGCTTTGAATTGGTTCAAATGGTTCAAATGGCTCTGAGCACTATGGGACTTAACTTCGGAGGCCATCAGTCCCCTAGAACTTAGAACTACTTAAACCCAACTAACCTAAGGACAACACACACATCCATGCCGGAGGCAGGATTCGAACCTGCGACGTAGCGGTCGCGCGGTTCCAGACTGTAGCGTCTAGAACCGCTCGGCCACTCTGGCCGGCGCTTCGAATTGTAGGCTTTAGCCTGGCAGTAAGCATCTCTCTGTAACGTACACTGTTTATTGTTGTGCCACTTTCCCCATAAGGTTCCAGTACTGGACCTTATGTATCCCAAAAAACCGTGAACATCAGTTTTCCTGCGGACGGTTGGATCTTGAACTTTTTCTTGCACGGCGAATTTGGATGTTTCCATTCCATACTCTGCCGTTTACTCTATGGCTCGTAATGGTGGATCCATGTTTCGTCACCAGTAATGATCCTGTCTAAGAAGTTGTCCCTTTCGTTACCATAGCGATCCAATTTTTTTCAGATTTTCAAGTGCGTTTGTTTATGCAAATATGTGAGTTGTTATGGGACCCATCTTGCACAAACTTTATGAAACCCAAGTCTGTTGTGGATGATTTCGTAGGCAGAACCGTGACTAATTTGCAGACGATGTGCCACTTCGTCAATAGTCTGTCTAAGAGAATCATTTCTTCATTTGTGGCGGTAAACAGCCGTCCGGCTCCTTCATCGTGCGTAACACTTGTGCGAGCATTTCGAAATTTTTCGATCCATTCGCAGACACTCCGCTGTGGCAAAACACTGTTTCCGTACTGTACCGAAAGTCTTCGACGAATTTCGGCCCCTGATACGACTTCTGACCACAAAAAACGGATAAATGGACGTTGCTCTTCTTTGGTGCAAACAGACAGCGGAGCAGCCATGATTAACAGCACGGTAGCGATAACAAAACTAACCTTGCAGCTTGAAAATTGCTGCCGGCCGGAGTGACCGAGCGGTTCTAGGCGCTTCAGTCTGGAGCCGCACGACCGCTACGATCGCAGGTTCGAAACCTGCCTCGGGCATGGATGTGTGTGATGTCCTTAGGTTAGTTAGGTTTAAGTAGTTCTAAGTTCTGAGGGACTGATGATCTCAAATGTTAAATCCCATAGTGCTCCGAGCCATTTCAACCATTTTTTTCTGAAAATTGAAAAGATATAACAACAAAAAAAAAAAAAAAAACATGCGTCATCAACCATTGGAACCATTGGTGTATAACTGTTGTAAATTGTCGTAGCTGTGTTGGAAAAGTACGAGAGCTCCAAGCGCTAATAGAAAGCACTGATGCTCAAATCGTTATAGGCACTGAAATCTGGCGAAGAACTTGACGGTGTTCCGAGAGGATAAGCTAAACACGGTTGGTGGTGGCGTGTTTATTGCTGTCAGTAGCAGTTTAACTTGTCGCGAAATTGAAGTAGATACTTCCTGTGAGTTAGTATGGGCAGAGGTTATTGTTGGCAACCGCAATAAAATAATAATTGGAGTCTTTTACCGACCTCCCAATTCAGATCAGTTGCTGAAAGGTTCAAAGAAAACTTGAGTTTGATTTCAAACACGTTCCCGACTCATACGATAATAGTTGATGGTGACTTTAATTTACCCTCGATATGTTGGCGAAAATACATGTTTAATTCCGGAGGTACGCATAAAATATCATCCAAAATTGTGCTAAACGCATTCTCTGAAAATTATTTCGAGCAGTTAGTTCATGAGCCCACGCGAATAATAAATGGTTGTGGAAACACACTTGACCTCTTAGCAACAAATAATCCTGAGTTAATAACGAGCATCAAAACCGATTCAGGGATTAGTGAACACAGGGCTTTCGTAGCAAGATTGAATAATGTAATCCCCAACTCCACGAAAATAAAGCGAAAAATATACCAATTCAAAAAAGTAGATTAAAATTCGCTTGACGCTTCCTGAGAGACAATCTCCACTCATTCCAAATTAATAATATAAGTGTAGACCAGATGTAGACCACACGTGGCTTAATTTCAAAGAAATAGTAGCGGCAGCAATTGAGAGGTTTATACCAAAAAAATTAATAAACGAAGAGCTGATCCTCCTTGGTACACAAAACGTGTTAGAACACCGTTGCATAAACAACGAAACAAACATGCCAAATTCAAACAGACGCAAAATCCCCAAGATTTGCCATCTTTTACAGATGCTCGAAATTTAGCGCGGACTTCAATGTGAGATGCCTATAACAGTTTCCACAACGAAACTTTGTCTCGAAACCTGGCAGAAAATCCAAAGAGGTTCTGGTCGTACGTGAAGTATGTTAGCGGTAAGAAACAATCAATGCCTTCTCTGCACGATAGCAATGGACATACTATCGAAGACAGTCCTGCCAAAGCAAGTTACTAAACACAGCCTTCCGAAATGTCTTCACAAAAGAAGACGAAGTAAATATTCCAGAATTCAAATCGAGAACAGCTGCCAACGTGAGTAACGTAGAAGTAAATATCCTCGGAGTAGTGAAGCAACTTAAATCACTTAATAAAAGCAAGTCTTCTAGTCTAGACTGTATATCAGTTAGGTTCCTCTCGGAGTATGCTGATTCATTAGCTCCATACTTAACAATCATATACAACCGTTCGATCGACGAATGATCCGTACCCAAAGACTGGAAGGTTGCACAGGTCACACCAATATTCAAGAAAGGTAGTAGGAGTAATCCACTAAATTACAGGCCCATATCGTTAACGTCGATATGCAGCAGGATTTTAGAACATATATTGTGTTCGAACATAATGAATTACCTCGAAGGAAACGGTCTATTGACACACAGTCAACATAGGTTTAGAAAACATCGTTCTTGTGAAACACGACCAGCCCTTTATTCACATGAAGTGCTGAGTGCTGTCGACAAAGGATTTCAGATCGATTCCGTATTCTGGGTTTCCGGAAGGCTTTTGACACTGTACCACACAAGCGGCTCGTAGTACAATTGCGTGTTTACGGAATATCGTCTCAGTTATGTGACTGGATCTGTAATATCCTGTCAGAGAAATGATCAAATGTGTGTGAAATCTTATGGGACTTAACTGCTAAGGTCATCAGTCCCTAAGCTTACACACGGCTTAACCTAAAGTATCCTAAGGACAAACACACACACCCATGCCCGAGGGAGGACTCGAACCTCCGCCGTGACCAGCCGCACCTCGACGTGGTATGGCCTCAACAAGTCGTTGGAAGTCCCCTACACAAATAGTGAGCCACGCTGCCTCTATAATTCTCCATAATTGCAGAAGTGTTGCCAGTGCAGGATGCTGTGCACGGTTTGACCTCTCGATTATGTCCCATAAATGTTCGATCGGATTCGTGTAGGGCGATCTGGGCGGTCAAATCATTTGCTCGAACTGTCCAGAATGTTCTTGAGACCAGTTGCGAACAATTGTTGCCTGATGACACGACATCACTGTCTGGAAACATAAGTTTCATGAATGGATGCAAGTGTTCTCTAAGCAGCCTAACATAACCGTTTATAGTCAGTGATCGGTTCAGTTGGACCAAAGGATCCAGTCCATTCCATGTAAACACAGCGCACACCATTATGGAGCCGCCACCAGCTTGCACAGTGCCTTGTTGACAACTTGGGTCTATGGTTGCATGGGGTCTGCGCCACACTCGCACCCTTACTAACTGAAATCGGGACTCATCTAATCAGGCCTCGGTTTTTCAGTCTTCTAGAGCCCAACCCATATGGTCACGGGCCCAGAAGAAGCGCTGCTCGCGCTGTCGTTCTGCCAGCAAAGGCACTCGCGTCGGTCGTCTGCTGCCATAGCCCATTAACGCCAAACTTCGCCACACCTTCCTAATGGATACGTTCGTCTTGCGTCCCACACTGATTTCTGCGGTTATTTCACACAGTGCAGCTTATCAGTTAGCACTGACACCTTGTAATGGTACTTGAATTACGTAACCATTACGGCAGCTCACCTGAACCTCTCGATACCAGTAATATTCTACTGTGTTTCTGTAAAGTAGTTAGAGTAGTTGACATATTTCTGACAAGGGAACCTCCCCATCGCACCCCCCTCAGAATTAGATATAAGTTGGCACAGTGGATAGGCCTTGAAAAACTGAACACAGATCAATTGAGAAAACAGGAAGAAGTTGTGTAGAACTGTGAAATAATAAGCAAAATATACAAACTGAGTAGTTCAAGGCAAGATAAGCAACAATAAGGACAATAGGGACGCAGGAGCGCCGTGGTCTCGTGGTAACGTGAGCAGCTGCGGAACGAAAGGTCCTAGGTTCAAGTCTCCCATCAAGTGTAAGTTTTAATTTTTTATTTTCAGTTTATGTGACAAACTCCTATGTTTTCATCACTTTTTTGGGAGTGATTATCACATCCACAAGAAAACCTAAATCGGGCAAGGTAGAAGAATCTTTTTACCCATTCGCCGAGTGTACAAGTTAGGTGGGTCGACAACATATTCCTGTCATGTGACGCACATGCCGTCACCAGTGTCGTATAGAATATATCAGATGTGTTTTCCTGTGGAGGAATCGGTTGACTTATGACCTCACGATCAAATGTTTTCTGTTCCCATTGGAGAGGCACGTCCTTTCGTCTACTAATCGCACGGTTTTGCAGTGCGGTCGCAAAACACAGACACTAAACTTATTACAGTGAAAAGAGATGTCAATGAACGAACGGACAGATAATAACTATGCAAAAATAAAGAAAGTAAAACTTTCAGTTGAGGGAAGACTTGAACCAAGGATCTCTCGTTCAGCAGCTGCTCACGCTACCACGGAACACGGCGCTTCTAAGAACACTTCGGCCATGATGTTGCCTATGTGGCCCATGGACTACTCAGTTTGTATATTTTGCTTATTTTTTCACAGTTCCACACAACGTCTTCCTGTTTTCTCGATTGATCTGTGTTCAGTTTATCAAGGCCTATCCACTGTGCCAACTTATAACTAAATCTGAGGGGGGTGCGATGGGGAGGTTCCCTTGTGAGACAACATTCAGATTTGATTCCATTAATGTAGAAGTACTTTGGTTCATCGATAAGTCTATATTGCAATGATATTATTCTTGTGTGTATTCTTTCTTTTGTCATTATGAGCTTTGACGTACTTGTAACTCTGATTTTTGGGCGCGTAAGCGATTATTAGTTAGTTAGAGAGTCGGACCTTGAGAAGGTCAAGTCTTGGACGTCATGTTAGAAAGACGCATATTGTAGACAGTTTATAAAATGTGAACTCTAACAGTGAGGAAGATGTTTTCAAGTATGTTTTGTATCGTGAAGTGATGTTTTGTGTGTTACGTGCCATTGCAACAAAAGCAATAAAAAAGAAGTGTAACTTGAATTCGGAGTGTTGATTACTTTTTTACATCACCATTGTGCTAACTTTCAAAGGTTTAATCTTCAATAATGGTTTGTGAAACACATCTATAAAACTTTTGAATATACACTCCTGGAAATTGAAATAAGAACACCGTGAATTCAATGTCCCAGGAAGGGGAAACTTTATTGACACATTCCTGGGGTCAGATACATCACATGATCACACTGACAGAACCACAGGCACATAGACACAGGCAACAGAGCATGCACAATGTCGGCACTAGTACAGTGTATATCCACCTTTCGCAGCAATGCAGGCTGCTATTCTCCCATGGAGACGATCGTAGAGATGCTGGATGTAGTCCTGTGGAACGGCTTGCCATGCCATTTCCACCTGGCGCCTCAGTTGGACCAGCGTTCGTGCTGGACGTGCAGACCGCGTAAAGACGACGCTTCATCCACTCCCAAACATGCTCAATGGGGGACAGATCTGGAGATCTTGCTGGCCAGGGTAGTTGACTTACGCCTTCTAGAGCACGTTGGGTGGCACGGGATACATGCGGACGTGCATTGTCCTGTTGGAACAGCAAGTTCCCTTGCCGGTCTAGGAATGGTAGAACGATGGGTTCGATGACGGTTTGGATGTACCGTGCACTATTCAGCGTCCCCTCGACGATCACCAGTGGTGTACGGCCAGTGTAGGAGATCGCTCCCCACACCATGATGCCGGGTGTTGGCCCTGCGTGCCTCGGTCGTATGCAGTCCTGATTGTGGCGCTCACCTGCACGGCGCCAAACACGCATACGACCATCATTGGCACCAAGGCAGAAGCGACTCTCATCGCTGAAGACGACACGTCTCCATTCGTCCCTCCATTCACGCCTGTCGCGACACCACTGGAGGCGGGCTGCACGATGTTGGGGCGTGAGCGGAAGACGGCCTAACGGTGTGCGGGACCGTAGCCCAGCTTCATGGAGACGGTTGCGAATGGTCCTCGCCGATACCCCAGGAGCAACAGTGTCCCTAATTTGCTGGGAAGTGGCGGTGCGGTCCCCTACGGCACTGCGTAGGATCCTACGGTCTTGGCGTGCACCCGTGCGTCGCTGCGGTCCGGTCCCAGGTCGACGGGCACGTGCACCTTCCGCCGACCACTGGCGACAACATCGATGTACTGTGGAGACCTCACGCCCCACGTGTTGAGCAATTCGGTGGTACGTCCACCCGGCCTCCCGCATGCCCACTATACGCCCTCGCTCAAAGTCCATCAACTGCACATACGGTTCACGTCCACGCTGTCGCGGCATGCTACCAGTGTTAAAGACTGCGATGGAGCTCCGTATGCCACGGCAAACAGGCTGACACTGACGGCGGCGGTGCACAAATGCTGCGCAGCTAGCGCCATTCGACGGCCAACACCGCGGTTCCTGGTGTGTCCGCTGTGCCGTGCGTGTGATCATTGCTTGTACAGCCCTCTCGCAGTGTCCGGAGCAAGTATGGTGGGTCTGACACACCGGTGTCAATGTGTGCTTTTTTCCATTTCCAGGAGTGTAGCAGAATAAAACCTAGGCCTCTTTGCATCCGAGCTTAGAATCATCACCACCTAGATTTTCGACGATTGAGCCATGATTTTGCAACGAGACCAGCGTGGGAAACACGAAAAGATGAGTGCCTAGTTTATTCATTATTACGTGAAATGACTTTATTAACTGTGTTCTAATGACACCTGCCACATAATAATTTTGTTGTTGCCCCAAAATGCAGTATTTAGCAGCGTGAGCAACACCACAATCATTATTAAATTTTGACCTTTGTTGTGGTAGGGTTGTTAGAACCTCTACGTAAACGCCTCTGTCCTAGGTTGTTGAATGCCTGAAATGTGGTATTCTCGACACACACTTGACACTGTGGATCTCGGAATACTGAATTTCCTAACGATTTCCGAAGTGGGATGTCCAATGCGTCTAGCTCCAACTAACATTCCGCGTTCAGAAGATGTTAATTCCCGTCGTGCGGGCATAATCACGTCGGAAACCTTTCCACATGAATCACCTGAGTACAAATGACAGCTCCGCTTTTTTTTTGTTTCTTTTCCTTTATTGATTTTCAATTCCCCCCGAAGGGGGCGGGCTGGCAGCAGCTTAGTACGCTGCTCTACAGCCTACAGACTTTTATTTTAAAAAACGGAAGAAGAAAAGAAACAAGAAAAACAGGCGATAAAACGGTGACGTCAAGTGTAAAATGGTGGAAAAATGCGGAAAGTTAAAACAGAAAGCAAAAGGGGTTGGCAACGTTAATAAAAAACACAGGAATCAGACAAGTAACATAGTACACACACAATTAAAAAAACACGGCGACAGTCTGGTTTCTGTTCGCAAGAGATAAAAGGCACATCCAGCGACAGTATGATGGCCGTTCGCAACACTTACCAAAAACCACAACACGGAACACTCACTGTAAAACACTCACTGTAGAACACTCAGTGTAGAACACTGCACGAAAGTGGCGGCACAAAGATGACACTCCCGAGCCAAAGGCAGATGGGGGGGGGGGGGGACCTGGAGGAGGGGGAAGAACAAGGAGGGAGGAAGGAAAAAATCGAAAAAGGGGGGGGGAACCAAAGAGGGAGAGGACTAATAAAGGGGGAGAAGGGCAGACGCGAGAGGGAACAAGAGGAGGCAGAGGAGGGAAATGTAAAAGGACTCGGGGGAGAGAAGGGGGCAAAGAGAGGGGAGGTGGGGAAGAAAGAGGATGGAAGGGGGGGAGAGGGAGCCTGGGAAAAGGACAGAGGAAAGGAGGGGGAGTGAGGATCAGAGTTGATAGGAGGGATAAATGGAGGGAGAGAGGGCATCATCTGGGAGGGGGAGTTGATGGAAGCCACCTTGGGAAAGGAGATGTAGGGTGTAGAGATGGAGGGTAGGGGGGACACAACAGTGAAGATGTGGCAGGGGGTGGGGATGGGAGAGGAGAGAAGCAACCAGGGGGTGAGGGGGTTCAAGGTGGCAGGAGGTGTAGAGGATGCGGATATGTTCGAGGAATAGGAGCAGATGGGGGAAAGGAATGAGATCATAGAGGATCCGCATGGGGGACGGGAGGCGTATACGGAAGGCGAGGTGGAGTGCATGACGCTCAAGGATCTGGAGGGACTGATAGAATTTGGGGGGGGGGGGGGGCAGGACAGCTCCGCCAATGCACTGCCCTTTTATACTTTGCGTTGTGGCGTAGCAAGACAGCCACGCCACGGAAGTAGCCGAAAGGCACGCGTTTAGCTCACACAGGCAAGAGATAGGTCTGTAACAGGATACGTAATGAATGCTATAAAGAAAAGTACGTAGCTTCTGGAATACTTAACTTTAATCCATCCTTGGTACATCGCTATTGCCGATATAAGTGAGACTCTGTAGATACATGCAATGTTACTAATGGCGCCTTGCTAGGTCGTAGCCATTGACTTAGCTGAAGGCTATTCTAACTATCTGCTCTGCAAATGAGCGAGGCTTCGTCAATGTGCATCGCTAGCTACGTCGTCCGTACAACTGGGGCGAGTGCTAGTACGTCTCTCTAGACCTGCCGTGTGGTGCCGCTCGGTCTGCTATCACTGAAAGTGGCGACACGCGGGTCCGACATGTACTAATGGACCGCGGCCGATTTAAAGCTACCACCTAGCAAGTGTGGTGTCTGGCGGTGACACCACACTTTGTGTTCGCGATACTACCGCCATCTGTATATGTGACGTGGGAAGTTGGCCTACTAGCAGAAAGGACCCGTAGGTTTTGAATAAGATTTTCAACATAGCTGGTTATGTGAAGCACAATTCACAGGTCGGTGTTTATTATTGTTTTGCAGACATGCTGCAGAGACTGGCGGAGAACGAAACGGGTGACAGCGTGTGCAGTTGCCTGCCGCAATGCGAGGGCTCCAAGTACGTGCTGGCCTCCACTCAAAGATACAACTGGTGCGTGACACGTCTCATTCCCGTCTCGTTCTGGTTTACTGTTTGGTAGCCTATACATACAACGCTCCGCATTGAAACGGATTTCACCATAAATTTTTCCTCTTAGTTTGCCTCACCATCACCTTTTTGCTTTACTTCCCGTCCGAGAGCATAGCTGTTGGAGCTTAGCAATGTACATCTTTTCTCTCTGCACTACTTCTCGTCCAGGATGCAACATACTGGAACTTATAATCTCATGTTAACTTCTCTTCCAAGAGATTATTTATTTGAACTTAACTCTGTATGTGACTTCTTTCTGTATTACTTCTCATCCAAGAACAAAAATATTGCAACGTAAGCTGCAAATCTTGGTTTTCGCTAGTGTACACAGTCTTAAAAACGTCAATGTCTTGGTGCCATGAGCACCGACAGTGCTGTCGATAGATTTTTTCAGTGTTTTTTCGTAGGTCGCTGAAGACTGTTGCGGCAAATAGGTGTTGTTTTCGTGTACTTACGGTTTTACACGCCGATTCCGTGACCGTTGGAAAGCAGAAGACCATGGTCTGTCTTACACTGTAGAGTGAAAAAACACACACCACTACCTTCACCCCTTGTCTCATCGCGCAAGGGAGGCGTACACGACATCTGCTAAAATATGAGACTCAAGATTAAAAAGGAACTAGGAGAAAGCACCAAGACTGCCATCGAGCGCACATCCCAGAACAGGAAATGTGGAATTAGAAAAGAACTAAGCATTTTTTTCTGTTAATTATCATTAAACTCTATCGATATAACAGATAACGGGTACACTTGATAACTCTACACGCCAACCATTGCACCACGTGTGCACCAATAATGTGACTAATGTAATACACTATGTAATCAAAAGTATCCGGACACCTGGCTAAAAATGACTCAGCATGGCGCACTCCATCGGTAATGCTGGAATTCAGCATGGTGTTGGCCCACTCTTAGCCTTGATGACAGCTTCCACTCTCGCAGACATATGTTTAATCAAGTGCTGAAAGTTTTCTTGGGGAATGGCAGCCCATTATTCATGGAGTGCTACACTAAGGAGAGGTATCGATGTCGGTCGGTGAGGCCTGGCACGAAGTCGGCGTTCCAAAACATCCCAAAGGTGTTCAATAGGATTCAGTTCAGGAGTCTGTGCAGGCCAGTCCATTACAGGGATGTTACTGTCGTGTAACCACTCCGCCACAGGCCGCGCATTATGAACAGGTGCTCGATCGTGTTGAAAGATGCAATCGCAGTCCCCAAATTGCTTTTCAACAGTGGGAAGCCAGAAGGTGCTTAAAACATCAATGTAGGCCAGTGCTGTGATAGTGCCACGCTAAACGACAAGGGGTGCAAGCCCCCTCCATGAAAAACACGACCACACCATAACACCACGGCCTCCGGATTTTGCTGTTGGCACTACACACACTGGCAGATGACGTTCACCTGGCATTCGCCATACCCACACCCTGCCATCGGATCGCCACATTATGTACCGATATTCGTCACTCCACACAACGCTTTTCCACAGTTCAATCGTCCAATGTTTACGCTCTTTACACCAAGCGAGGCGTCGTTTGGAATTTACTGGCGTGATGTGCGGCTTATGAGCAGCCTCTTGACCATGAAATCCAAGTTATCTCACCTCTCGCCTAACTGTCATAGTACTTGCAGTGGATCCTGATGCAGTTTGGAAATCCTGTGTGATGGTCTGGATAGATGTCTGCCTATTACACATTACGACCCTCTTCAACTGCCTGCGTTCACTGTCATTCAACAAACGAGGTCGGCCGGTACGATTTTATGTTGTACGTGTCCCTCCATGTTTCCACTTCACTATCACATTGCAAACAGCGGACCTAGGGATGTTTAGGAGTGTGGAAATCACACGTACAGTCATACGACACAAGTGACACCCAATCACCTGACCACGGTCGAAGTCCGTGAGATCCGCGGAGCATCCCATTATGATCTCTCACGATGTCTAATGACTACTGAGGTCGCTGATATGAAGTACCTGGCAGTAGGTGACAGCACAATGCATCTAATATGCAAAATTTTGGTTTTTGGCGGTGTCCGGGTACTTTTGATCACATAGTGTAATTATACGGGATGATTGTGCTAAGCTATTCACTTCATATGTTTCCGGAACCGTTTAAGGTATCGTATCTCCTTTTTCACCCAGATTTGTTGTGAGAAAGTCCTCCCTAAACGACGAAAAGTCTCTTTTCGTAACCACATTAAGTACAGAGCTATCAGAATCATCTTCGCTTTTTCAGACGGAACTATAGTAATTTCTACTGCTAGGATCTAAGCTCTAACAGAGACGAATTTAACGGCGTTTCACTCTATAAAATACGATTACTAGTTTCGGACAAATTATGCTTTTTAGAACTTGAGACTGATCTGTTTTAAACATGAAACTGATTGTTGTGTTATGCAGAAGTGCATGATTTCATACGTAAATAAGAATACGTTACGTCGGTTAACAGATAACGTCGGAAAACAGAGTATTGTACCGCCGCGTTACCGGTATCAAGGAGGCGGAGGGGACATATAGCCATCATTCTGTCTGTGTCGTTTATGTGTGTGCAGAGCCAATTACTATGAAAAAATAAGTATCTTTCAAAAACCAAGAGAAACTAGCTATGTATCCTATTTACGGAGAATGCAGGAACAACATGAGCATTTGAGTTGTGCGTATAAAGGTATCTCAACAGTGTCCAAAAAGAATGACAATTCTGATACGTTCGGTACATCACTAAGTTCCCTAATTTCTTTTTACTACGCTTCGATAGGTTCTCTGTATAGCCGTTGACTACAGTTCGGCATGGTAAATAAAATTTTAGTTTCGGAAAATTTCATTTCATGGTTTCCTGACAGAACAGCACGTTCTGCTACAGCTCGTTTTTCTTTGCCGACTGCGGAAAATAGGGACAGTAGTTCTACAGAATGGATACATAAGTTTTAGCATGACAGATGACAGTTCGATATTTAAGTTTAATCTCTGAGAAGGTTTATCTCTGCCATTCGGAAGAAAATTTCTACCACGCTACCTTTGAGCGGTACTGACGTCGCTTTAAGACATCCGACCGTCAGTCGGCAAGACTCAGCGGAACAAGGGGTACAAGGGGCATGAAGTTTCATGCACCACGATCATTAAAACTGGAAATTTTACCACTAATGAAGACAATCAATAGTGAAAGCCTTCATTGTACGATCAGAACTTGTGAAATTTGATTAAACAAACTTTCAGTTTCATTAACAACAATAATGAGTTATAGCAGCTTGCCACTTCACTATCATTTACACTAACGGAAAAAAATCGCAACGTCAAGAAGGAGTTGTGCGACATAAACGAAAGTTGGCAGGCGTGTTTTCGCATCTGACAGATGATGTCCATTCAAACTTCGCGCCAGTCGCATAAGATTGGCTCTCATAGCGCCACTGTAAGGACGCAAATCAGGTTTGCTTTAAATACACGCTGTAACGGTCGTAAGCGTTAGTTACTTTCGAGATTGGACGTGGTGAGTTGACAATAATCAAGAATGCCTTTAAGGTGACAAAGACGCCATTATCAACACCTTATTGAGGTTAAACGACGTCGTGTAATATGATACGAAAAGCTGAATGCTCCTTCTGTGATACTGCAGCAAGACTTGGCAGGAATGTAGCCACTGTACATAACTGCCGGCAGCAGTGCTCGTGAGACCGTACGGTTTAAGAAGACCGGGCTCCGGACGGCTACGTGGCACTACCGAGAGGGAAGACAATCGTGTGCGGCCTATGGCTCTCGCACATCGTACTGCATCTGCAACAGCAATCTGAGCAGCGGTTAGGACCACAGTGACACAACGAACTGTTACAAATCGGTCACTTCAAGGACAGACCCGAGTCAGATGCCCTGTAGCGTGCATTCCACTGATCCCAAACCACTGCCATTTGCGACTTCCGTGGCGTCAAGCAGGAGCTCATTGGAGGGTAGTGTATAGGTCTGTTGCATTTTCTGATGATAGCTGGTTCTGCCTCGCTGCCAGTGATGGTAGTGTGTTAGTTAGGAGGCCAGTTGAGGGCCTGTAAAAACCTGCATGCGTGCTAGACACATTGGACCTACACCTGGACTCATGGTCTGGGACGTGATAGCATATGACAGCAGTGGTTATCCCAAGCACCCTAGCTGCAAATTTGCACGTCAGTCTGCTGATTCGACCTGTTCTGCTGCTATGCATGAACGGTACTCCAAGGGGTGTTTTCCAACGCTCGCCCACATACCGCTGTTGTAGCCCAACATGCTCTATAGAGTGTCGACGTGTTGCCATGGCCTTCTCGACCACCAGATCTGTCTCCAACCGGGCACTTGTGGGACATCGTTGGACGACAACTCAGCGTCATCCACAACCAGCATTAACCGCCCCTGTATTGACCGACCAAGTGCAACAGGCATGGAACTCCATCCCCTAAACTCACATCCGGCATCTGTACAACAAAATGCATCATGGTTTGCATGCTTGCATTCAACGTTCTGGCAGTTACATTGGTTACTAATGTTCCAGCATTTCACATTTGCTATGGCTTATCTCGCGTTTATATTAACCCATTATCTTGCAATCTTAATCACAATGGTACCTAAACAACTGAATTCTCGAAATTTCATTACTCTACATTAATTATTTTTTGGTTTTGCAATTTTTCCATCAGTGTATCTCTGTACTTATAAAAAAGTAGGTAAAATTCCTTTCTTAATAACTGAAATCGGCGGTTACAATCGACTCCCTAGACAAAAAGCCAAATACGGCAGTTTGGTTGCATTTCATAGTTCAACCATATACGAGGGCACTATAATTTATTAACGTGGACTTCGTGCGTAGTGGCGCAGGCTGCCGCGAACACGGGTGCAATACGTTTCCCTAGCCACTTGTATCAGCTGCGACAGCTTGTACGATGGCAATACAGACAGCCTATTCTCCTCGGACCATGTTCGTTGTTTACCTTTAACACCTAATGATCGTACTAGCACGCTCTTTTTTTCCGGCTTCGGGGCAAGAACATCGTTTGCTTAAATAACTACAAATCCTTGATGCACAATATATTTATATTTTCATGTCAAGTTTGGGTTCTTGCTAGTGTTATGTGTATGGCATCCCCCGTGCCCCCATAGTTAAAAATTAATTCTCATTAAAATCATTAATCAGTTAAAGTCTTAACTGCTTCATTCACCCTGCAAAGGTAGATCAAGTACGATTCTTTCGAGACCACACGAAGCTGGATCTCCTCCCACTGTGCACCAGTAATTATAGGAACCGATGGAGAAGTTAAACGTTCTGTCAAAAGGTTCTACTCCCAGAACGGTAAGTTCCATCTCTAGCATCAGAATGATATGTGTGACCTTGGTAAGACCGGATAGGAGTGTGTCATTTTCTTGTGTTTATGAAATATTGTGTAAGTTGCTAGCTTAAAAGGCAGACAGATATGACTGTCAGAATTATTACGCTTTGTCAAGTACTCTCACTATTCCTGACCCTGATTCTGTTCTAAATATGATCAGAGAGACTATTCTTTCACGATCGTCTTTCGAATTAGGGAATTCTCAACACTAAGTGAGCTAGCGCTGATAGTGAACTAGCTTAGTGTTTGCTCATGTATAGGCATTATTTGTTATGGATGAGCCCATCAACTATAGCTCGAGTCATAGAATGCACATCGGTTGCAGATAAAAAGGGCGTTGAGTTTGCAGATGTTTGTTTAAATGGCTGTCCAATCGCTTCCTGAATTTATTTAACATAATAAGGTAAAGTTGTCGGTTAAGAAATTTTGTAATGTACTATATAGGGTGATTCAGCTGCCGCTATCACTGTCATTTCAAGTAGTCCGCAATTTTATATCTGGCCTTCAAAAACCACGTGCGAGATTTCCATATTCTCTCGCTCGCTACGCCCAAACTATTAGTCCTACAGAAAAAATAAACAGTACCCTTTTATAGGAAATTTGATGCAGTTAAATTTTGTACTGAGATATGTTTTCGCTGGGGGCCACTGTGTTTGAATTATTCAAGAAAAACGTACAAAAGAGATCTTCAAACGCACCTCCTCGAAACTGTTAGGTAAAATTTACACAAATTTCAATTTTACAATTTTTAAGTGTTCGACTAACACAGTGACGCAATAATGCTAGTCAATGAAGACCAAAATGTCGAATGTGGTAAATAATTCGTGCATACGCAAATTTTTGTGCAGTGGTAGGAGGGGATGTCATGAACAACATACTAGAAATCCTGATCGATGGGGGTTGAATGTGGGAGTTCGCGTGCGTTTGAAGCTCACTTTTGTATGTTTTTCTATAATAACTCGAAACCTGCAGTCTCTAGCGAAAAGTATCCCAGTACAAAATTTACCTCCACTGAATTTCCTACAAAAAAAGTCTTGTTCATTACTTCTGTACAAAACGACAGCGGCAGTGGTAGCCGAGTCGCCCTGTATAGAGTATTTGATGGCCTGTTGTAAAAAGTAATCACTGTTGTCAGTACATAGCTAACATTAAGTTTAATTCCAGGAACCTTGGTGCGCAACTTACCTGGGGACTTCAGAAATATCCACACATGCGTATGAGAAGAGATGTCATATTTGGCTTCACAGATTTATTAGGTAACACTGAGACTTATGGATACGTTAAATTGATACTGTAACAGAATGCTCCAGAGCTCTAAGTTATCTATACTTTCTTATATCAATGTGAAAATGATACTTATCAAACTTTCATTTTATAATAATCAGTCAACTAGTAAAAATTACAATTAGCATGTTAAAGATAGACACAGAAACAGTCACTCATTGTATTTTCCATAATAACTATGTTTCTGTACTAAAGAATGCACTTAAGTACACATTTCTGACATGTTACCTCGTGGTCTCGCGGTAGCGTTCTCTCTTCCCGAGCGCGGGGTCCCGGGTTCGATTCCCGTCGGGGTCAGAGATTTTTCCTGGCTCGAGATGACTGGGTGTTGTTGTGTCGTTTTCATCATCATCATTCATCCCCATTACGGTCGGAGGAAGGCAACGGCAAACCACCTCCATTAGGACCTTGCCTAGTAAGGCGGTGCGGGTCTCCTGCATCGTTCCTCTACGCTCTGTAAAGAAGCATGGGACATCATTTCATTTTCAAGAACATGCATTGACAGAAATTGTGGAGTGTTATACCATTATACATCATTCAGCTATTCATAAAACTGTGTAGAGATGTTCTAAAGCAATGGACAGGATTAAAAGGTGCATTTCTTGGAATAAAGATGCATGATGTGGTCGCAAGCATTCATTAATGGATGGATGGAAGAAGAAGGAGAAGACATAAGTAGAGGATGACTGCTGGTTCTGGTTCAAATTGCTAATATCAGCATCAGCACTCGCAGAATTTTGACATCATTGCATCCGGTTCTGAGGCAGCTGTATTTGTTATATTTCACTAACATCAGCATCAGTATTCCTGGAATTCTGACATCACTGCATCTGAGCAATTGCACTAAGACCATGACAACATCATGTTACAGCACTGTGAAAGCCACCCCAACCCCTCATCCCCCCTCCCATGCTCCCAGCCCAAGCACAGAGGTGCTTGTCGACATCATCATGCTGTCTGCCACTGGTGTGCAAGTTCAGCCCTCTACGCTTCAAGGCATCTCATAAGATGCAGACTATGTAATCCGATTGAATGTCATGCCCTGAAGTTCCACCAATATATGAGCTGCTCGGGGGAACAAAATGGTAAGCGCCTAAATCACAGTTTCGAGATACAGCGCATCTAAAGTTTCAATTTATCTGCAAATCTGAATAATTTTTTTTGAACAGTCCTTTTACTCTGTAGTAATTCTAACATCTATCTTCTACTATACAGACATAAATGAAACTCAGAACTGACTAAAACAAATGAAGCCGGCCAAAGTGGCCGTGCGGTTAAAGGCGCTGCAGTCTGGAACCGCAAGACCACTACGGTCGCAGGTTCGAATCCTGCCTCGGGCATGGATGTTTGTGATGTCCTTAGGTTAGTTAGGTTTAACTAGTTCTAAGTTCTAGGGGACTAATGACCTCAGCAGTTGAGTCCCATAGTGCTCAGAGCCATTTAAAACAAATGAAATATACAAAAATTATTACATTACCATACACCATTAACAACACATAGTGATAGAACATTACATATTAAATTTTACAGTAACTCTTCAACACTTTACTGAAACTGCAAAATCATTCATCACTCTCATTACTAATGTCTTTTTCATCTAAAACTGTTGGCTTTAATGACAGGAAAAATCCATTGTGGACACGAGGTATGTAATTTAGGAGCGACAGGACGTCAGCAACTTTCTTCTTTTCAATAAGCCTTGGCCCATTGTATTTAAGTCGAAGCATAGGAACTGGTCCTTGCCTTCCACATTTCCTGAAGTTTATTTCATGCCAAATGTCATGACAAAATGTCTCGCTGATGAATAAAGATGATGAATATTCGGAAGTCAACTTCCACCTACATACTTTCCTTAGGTTGACATCTCGACCATCAACTGTCTTCTTTCTGAAGACAAACGCTTCTTTAGAGTGTCGTATTTGATAGAAATCCTCTCTTTTCATATTATATACAAGCAATGGAGTCTTCTTAGCCGACTTCTTGATGACCTCGCACCACTGATCTGCACTGTACACATCTTGTACTTGTCAGCGAACGTAATTTTCAATTGTACTTCAGGAACATAATGGTATGTACATGCGCTTACCATTATGTTCGTGAAACGTACTAAAGATAATGTATTTACAAAACAACGTACCTCTGAGTCATCTGAATCGTTAGGAATGTATTCCGGATCCCTCTCAAAGATATTAGTATCATTGGAAGTATATTCCACGTCTTCTGCCATGTTCACTGTTGCCATAATCTCGGAGATGTTTTTACTTGCCGCCATTCTCTCTGTCACTTCCATTATGTTTCCGCAACAGACGGACAGTGGCGCTTACCATTAAGCTCCTCCCTGACATCTGTTGAGTGAATTTGGAACTACTAGTAAGTTTACTGCATTGTGCATCTCACAGGTGGTGTCATTAGCCATCTACCGCAAAATACATGGCGCATTGTGTTCCCCCGATCAGCTCATATATTGAGAGCTGTTTGTGCAATATGTAGAAGGCAAGGCCATCTGGTGAATGACAACCACGAATGTGCATGGGTGGCTCTGCAAAAGAAGAAAGAAGTAACAGGTAGAGGGAGTTGAACCTCTCAATCAATGACAACACAAACACTTGCAGTTTATAAAATGCTAGTACTTAAACTTGCAGCAACACCACAGTCTTGTAACCATCAGCTATATTACGTTCTACAACTGGTAGGAAATTGGTAGTATTGGTTGTGCAATTGGTTAATGGTCTGACACTAAATCAGAAAATTGGTAAACTAGCTGTACAATTAGAAAATTGGCAGGATGCCACACCTGGAAATTTGATAATGGAATGTGTAACTGATAAATTGATAGGATGTCAAACCCACAAATTGGTAAAATGGCTGAATAATTGGTAAACTGGCGTGACAGTGCTATACATACACCACCTACGTTGCAGTTGCACCACAATTACCCCACATATGCTGCAATTACACTGCAGTTACGTCACGTTTATGACACAGTTACCCTGTGCATACAGCAAGCACATCCCTCAATTACACCACAATTACACCATGCAAACTGCCCCATTACGTCACAAATACACCACATTTACACATTACATATGCCGTACATACAGCACACCTACAATGCACATATGCGAATTACCAGACTGCCAGTTTTACCAGGTTTCAGATTTGCCACCACTCGACTAACAGTTTTTCAGACTATGCGATGACTTCAATATTTTATACTGTCAAAGTATCTTACTGCGGTGTGTGTCTGTGTGTGTGTGTGTGTGTGTGTGTGTGTGTGTGTGTGAGAGAGAGAGAGAGAGAGAGAGAGACAGAGACAGAGAGAGAGTGTATGGTGTATGTACAGCACATGTATAATGTAAATGCGATGTATTTGTGGCGTAATTGAGGTGTATGTGTGGCGTATTGTGTCATAATTGTGGTAATTGTGGTGTAATTGTGGCATAATTGCGGCATATGTGGTATAACTGTGGGGTATGTTTCATATGTACGGTATCACAGCGCCAATTTACCAGTTATACAGTCAGTTTACCAATTTCCAGACTTGCCATCCTAGCAAACGACCAATTCTACAACCAATTTGATCAATTTCGCGATTTGGTGTCACTTGCCAATTGCACAACCAATACTAACAATTTCCTGCCAATTTAAAAATGTGATGTAGCTGATAGTTACAAGACTCTGCTGCTGCAAGTTTAACTGCTAGCAATTTATAAATGGCAAATGTGTGTGTTATTATTGATTGACAGGGGTAAAAAGTAGAAATAATTTTTGTAAGGTATATTTATTTACCCACATGCATACATACACATATCGCAAACTTTCTCTATTTATTATTTCTGTCTTCTTAGCACCCAAATACTTTCATATAGGTATAAGATGGGAGCTGCCTTGCCTTCAGTTGCCTAGTTTCAGCCACTCTTCAAGGTCACACAACTACCCACATTGGATGAGAGAAGTGGGTAGCTGGGTGACTTTGAAAAGAAGCCAAAGCTAGGTATCAGAAGGCAGGGCAACCCTCGTTTCATATCTGTGTGAACTCTATTACACTACACAAATAGTCACATTTTAATCATATGTAGTGCACTCAAGTACCAAACTGCTGAACATTCCCTATCTCAGTCAGCACATCAAAGTCACTCTTCTTCCCAGCTGATCACTGCTGCTGGTGGCGCTTTATGATGGATAAACTATAGACAGGAAATGATGACACTCATGTAATCGAATTATGAAAATTGAAAATCCTTTAAGGGTGGGGGCCAGAGGGAGAGGGGGTGGCCTTCAGCAAGATAGTGACATGATGATGTAATAGTGTTGGTGCAGTTATCCAGATGTGATGATGTCAGTATTCTGGGAATGCTGATGTCAGCATTTACTGCCCAGAACTCCCACTGATCCTCTACAGAGATGTTTCAAATTTTTAAGACACAAAGGAAGTCATGACAGTAGCTGCCAGTGGGCACTGATTTAAATCAGTGGGGAAAGCTGAAAATTGGAATTCGAACCTGGGTCTCCCACTTATTAGGCAGATGCTCTTACCACTGCACCACCCAGAC
This sequence comes from Schistocerca serialis cubense, assembly GCF_023864345.2. Taxonomy (NCBI): domain Eukaryota; kingdom Metazoa; phylum Arthropoda; class Insecta; order Orthoptera; family Acrididae; genus Schistocerca; species Schistocerca serialis. Next base: position 218,453,338 of record NC_064640.1, read on the forward strand.
ACAGTGATCATCTCAACTGCGCAGACTACCCTAACACATCTCCTGTCAGACCCAAGTGCTCAACTTTTCCACACACTAATGATATAGTGCCCCTAGCCCATTATCCTCATTGATTGTGGCATCACATTGATTTGCATAAGAGTTTGAGTGAGGCGTGCATCAACATTGAAGTGATCATTGGCCATTCTAGCCTTAATTATATATGTGGTGGCTATTCTTTCGGTCATGGGAGGTGTGCTAGGGTAGTCCTTGTAGTTGCAATGACCACTGTGTTTGGATGATGCAGTGGTCAGAAAAAATGCCTAGTAAGCAGGAGACCTGGGTCGAATCCTGGTCCAGCACTAATTTTCAACTTTCCACATTGATTTAAATCAGTGCCCACTCGTGGCTCTTGTCATTAATTCCTTTGTGTCTTGATTCATAATTGCTGCAGGATCAGAATGGTGTCCGTTCTTTCACACATGTTTGAAGGAATAGGCACCATATATATTAAATTATTAAACTTTCATTCCAATCCAGACTGATGTCCATCAACATCAGTATGAGGTGTGGCCCCCACAGGCATGAATACACTTTTATTTCTTGTGGCCTGGAGGCAAGCAGCCTCCGAATGTTGTGTTAAGGGATTTCTTACAATGCAAGACACAAATGATGTGTCAGTTCGTGGATACTAATAGCTGGAGGCTGGTTTGAAAGTATACATCTTCCCATTGCATCTCAGAAATGTTCTGTGGGTGATAAATGTGGGGACCAGGAAGGCCAGTGAAGGATATGTCCTTTCCTCAGGGCGTTTGTGGTTTGAACTGCACAGTGGGGTCTTGTATCATCCTGTTTCAATATGCCCCTCAGCATCTAGGTCGTGAATGGTATGAGAACACGGCTTACCATTATTGGCAAATACTGGCGGAGCATACAGCCTCCTCTCAGTAATTACCAAATCAGTCCTGTTGTCATCTCCAGTAGCTCTCCATATGATGATTCCGGGAGTTGGAAATAAGGGCCTCGATAATCGCTGTCTTCTATCAGCTTTCACTAAATCGTCTACGGACATTCTGGCGTCGAGCTAGCGGCCACAAACAGAAAAAGCCTCGTCCCTGAACACCACAATGCATCTCAATGTGCCGGCTGTGTCTGGCTCCACACCATGCAACTATCTGTTGTCTGTGGATGGCGTCAGCGATAAACGACGCATAGCAATTCGAGATCTCAATCCAGCTTCTAGTAATCTGTTTCGAGGTTGCTGATGGCACTCTGCTTGTAATCTCGATCCAGATTTTACATGTTGTTAGCAGTATATTAGTCAGGGCCAGCTGGACAACCCTACGATTTTCTGATGCTGCACTATTTCAGGAAGGATCCTTGCCTACTCTTCCTGCCACACTGATGTCTCCAATAGTTCACGTCACCACTCGTTTCTCATTTTACTAGCCATTTCCTACAGCCAACTGTCTGCGCGATCTGTTGGTATGATGTTCCCACATCCCTCATGCTAATGGTTTAACCTTCCTCAAAGTCCGAAAGACAGTGTTAAGCTGCACGTCAAAATCCTCCAAGCATGCTGTGTCACGATGTTCACCCGAAACATTTCGTAACGTTAGATGCACCCAATACACTTCAACTACTCTCACCGTTCTTCATCTGTTTTCTGGACTGAAAAATAAGGATTAAATTTTGATATACATATCCCACTGGCATGGATATACCGAGGTATGAATTTGGTAGCGTCCGGCCAATGCGTTCATAGTGCAGTATTTTCCATTTGCGTCAATGTATTTTCTCTCTTGAAATAAGTGACATCTTAATGAGAGGAAGAAAAAAGTTACAATACGCTCCACGTTTGCGCTCGCCACACTTGTTACTGGAAGTGAAAGTCACAATTTTGTTTAGATACCGGCAGCTAATAAACTACAGTGTTAGGGATGGATATGGACAGTAGCGATCTTATATTTGTAGAAATGCGAAAAACAACACAGGTTCTGTAGCCCATTATTCGATTTAAAAATTTTCGTGTAGAAGAATATTGTCAAGGAAGAATAAAACTTCAGGTACCATGCGCTTCTGTTTACTTGAGAGCCGGCCGAAGTGGCCGTGCGGTTAAAGGCGCTGCAGTCTGGAACCGCAAGACCGCTACGGTCGCAGGTTCGAATCCTGCCTCGGGCATGGATGTTTGTGATGTCCTTAGGTTAGTTAGGTTTAACTAGTTCTAAGTTCTAGGGGACTAATGACCTCAGCAGTTGAGTCCCATAGTGCTCAGAGCCATTTGAACCATTTTCTTTACTTGAGAGTTTATCTGGAAGTCCGTTCGAGTAAATAGTTTCTATAGTTCCATGAAGACTTTATGGAATTCAGCTTCTGATATCAAATGACCATTTCCACATGGCTTATTTGGACGTCAGTGTACCTTAACCAGTGTTGCGTGCGATATGTCAAAACAAATTCCTTTTAATTTTGCTCTTATGTGAATGATTTTAGCCGCGCGGGATTAGCCGAGCGGTCTTAGGCGCTGAAGTCGTGGACTGTGCGGCTGGTCCCGGCGGAGGTTCGAGTCGTCCCTCGGGCATGGGTGTGTGTGTTCGTCCTGAGGATAATTTAGGTTAAGTAGTGAGTAAGCTTAGGGACTGATAACCTTAGCAGTTAAGTCCCATAAGATTTCACACACATTTGAACATTTTTGAATAATTTTAAAATTTTGTGAAGAAATAATAAAAGTAGTAAGGAATATCTCGTTCAGAGAGAGTTCTTTCAACGTGAAGAATATTAGAGGAGGGCGAAAAACAGCCGATGAAGAAGAGAGCAATGAAATCCGGTGAAGCGCTGGTTCAGTCGCGGAGTAAGACAGAGACATGGAAGTTCCTTTAATTTAACTTATAGCAATTTGAAAATGGACAATCTTGTTTTCTAATTTTCAAACAGACACATACTCACCGATAAAACTTTCTGTCAAATACGTGGCGATTTAGAGATATTTAAACAGTGAGCTGTTACACTAAAAGACTGCCGGCCGAAGTGGCCGTGCGGTTAAAGGCGCTGCAGTCTGGAACCGCAAGACCGCTACGGTCGCAGGTTCGAATCCTGCCTCGGGCATGGATGTTTGTGATGTCCTTAGGTTAGTTAGGTTTAACTAGTTCTAAGTTCTAGGGGACTCACGACCTCAGCAGTTGAGTCCCATAGTGCTCAGAGCCATTTGAACCATTTGAACTAAAAGACTGAGCACCATGACACCGTGCGAGCGCTATTATGGGGTGTTCCCCGACGGGATGCATCGCCACTGCCATCTTTCAGGTTAAGCATATGTTGTGTAGCATTGATACATGCATTCAGCATTTACGCAACATAGAGCATAGTTGAATGGAATGAACAAATAGGCAGAAACACAGTGCCATTGCACAGTCTACCTTTCCTAAGGAAATATTTGTCAAAGGTACAGTCCCTAACCTATCCCGGTAAAGGGGACTTACAGTTTAATGTGGAATCCTAACTACGTGTTGTTTCTGGCGAATCGTCGCGTCATTGAGACTACGTTACAGGTAGACCGAAATATTGCTTGGTCCGACAGGGATTCGATGCCATGACTTTTCGTTTCGCAGGTGCGCCACTTACCACTAGACCAGACCCAACTAAAGGAGTATGAGCTAGGTGCCGCAATGGAAACACACTCCACTCGAATACGGGAGGGGCGAGTATGCAAATCCCTATCGAATCATCAAGAGATAGGTTTCCTATAGTTCTTCTAAATCGATTAAAATGAATGCTGGGATGCTACGGTCGCAGGTTCGAATCCTGCCTTGGGCATGGATGTGTGTGATGTCCTTAGGTTAGTTAGGTTTAAGTAGTTCTAAGTTCTAGGGGACTGATGACCACAGCTGTTAAGTCCCATAGTGCTCAGAGCCATTTGAACCATTTTTTTTAATGCTGGGATGCTTCTGATGAAATGGATTCGGCCGATTTCCTTCTTCTTCTTCTTCTTCCCAGTGCAATCCAACCACATATTCCGTCTCTAATGACACCTTTGTCGACGGGAATTTAAACCATAGTCTCATTCCCTCCTACAAGACGGAGTTAAATTTCGCACTCGGCGGATAGAATCTACTTTAAAACGTTTGGAAAGAGCTTATATACGTGAAATTTAAAAGCTGTTGGAGCTTGAATAAACTGTCTATGCCAGGCTCATCCAAGAATTGCGCCCGGCGGGCGCGCCCGCGCCCCGCGGTCGCAAGACAGTGTAGTTCAGCGCCCCGTCCGCGACCGTGTGTCGCTAGTGTCGCCATACGAGCGAGAGAGAGAGAGAGAGAGAGAGAGAGAGCGCTTCAGAGCGAGAGACCGCACAGCACTGCTCTTCGCTGGACTGTCCCGCGGTCAGATCTAACGTAAACAAAATATTCTATTTTAGAATCAATTTTATGTCTCATTCTTACTGATAGTAGTTACAAGTAAGTATTTTTTGTTATACTTCGTGCTAAAATTTTTTTGTATCCCTTTTCAGAGTTTAGAAATCGGATCACTGAGGGAATGCCACGAAAACATTCCCCAGACAACAACGCACCCTCCTCCTGCCTGGACCCTTCGGACGATTGTTGCAGGGCCATTCATGCCAACATCCATCTCTCTGAGCATAAAACGTGGTTCATCTGAAAATGACACCTGTAGCCACTCAGTGAACATCCAATTGCAGTTTAGCGGGGTAATTCCAGCCTTCGTCGCCGATGAACAGCAGCCAGCGTGCGTAAATACGAGGGTCATTCCAAAACAAATGCACACTATTTTTGTAAAAATACAGTTTTCATTCTGCATGTGTGAAAGTTTTACAGTGGGTAGATACATCCTTCCCGCTTGTTTTCAAACTTAGTTCAACCTGTTCCCGTGAGTGGCGCCATCACAGCATGTCTTCAAGATGGCTGCTACACTTGACGTTCGTCAGAAGCAACATGCTGTCATAGAATTCCTGTGCTGTGAAAACGAGACAGTGGGAAACATCCACAAGAGGTTGAAAAAGGTGTATGGAGATGCTGCTGTCGATCGCAGTACAGTTAGTCGGTGGGCAAGCAGGTTACGTGATAAAAACGGGCACGGAAATATTGAGGATTGTCCTCGCAGCGGCAGGCCTCGTACTGCACACACTCCAGACAATGTGCAAAGAGTTAATGAAATGGTGACTGCTGACAGACGCATCTCAGTGAACGAATTGTCACGCTACGTTGGGATAAGGAAGGAAGTGTTTGCAGAATAGTGAAAGTGTTGGCGTTAAAAAAGGTTTGTGCCAGGTGGGTTCCCAGGATGTTGACAGTGGCTCACAGAGCAACAATAAAAACGGTATGCAGCGAATTTTTGGAACAGTACAAGAATGATGGAGATGAATTTTTTGGAAGAATTGTGACAGGTGATGAAACATGGCTCCATCATTTTTCACCAGAGACAAAGAGGCAATAAATGGAGTGGCATCATGCAAATTCACCCAAGGAAAAAAAATTCAAAACCACACCTTCTGCTGGAAAAGTTATGGCTACAGTGTTTCTCGACTCTGAAGGACTCTTGCTTGTGGACATCATGCCAAGTGGAACCACCATAAATTCTGATGCATTTGTTTCGACACTAAAGAAACTTCAAGCTCGACTGAGTCGTGTTCGACCACATCGGCAAAAGCAGGATGTTTTGCCGTTGCACGACAGTGCACGACCACATTTCAGTCAAAAAACCATGGAAGCGATCACAAAACTCGGATGGACATCACTGAAACACCCGCCTTACAGTCCCGACCTGGCTCCATGTGACTATCATCTCTTTGGGAAACTGAAAGACTCTCTTCGTGGAACAAGGTATGAAGATGATGACTCCATTGTGCACACTGCCAAACAGTGGCTCCAACAGGTTGGTCCAGAATTTTACCGTGCGGTTATACAGGCGCTGGTTCCAAGATGGCGTAAGGCAGTTGTGAGGGATGGAAATTATGTGGAGAAATGAAAATATTATTCCTAAAGGATGTATCTACACACTGTAAGACTTTCAAACATGTAGAATAAAAAATGGATTTTTAAAAAAATGGTGTGCGTTTCTTTTGGAGTGACCCTTGTAACCAGGTGCCTGCTGTGGAGACTCATATGCAGCAACGTTCGCTGAACGGTCATTGAGCAGACATTATTGGTAGCCCCCTGGTTCAACTCGGAGGTCAGCCGCTCAACAGTTGCACATCTATTCGCTCTTACACATCTCCTCAACCGGCGTTGACCCCTGTCATCTATGGCCTGTAGCGCACCATAGTTGCCTATGCGTCAATTTTAGACAGCGCCATTTAGCCATGCACTGTATACTTTAACCACGGTGCACGTGCACAGTCTGCAAACTTCACCGTTTCGGAAATGCTTCCACCATTGACCCGAAAGCCAATGATCATGGCCCTTTCGACGTCATAAAACTCGCTACACTTCTTCATTACAATTACTGCACTGTTGTCTACGTCCCTCCGACACGCTTTACATACCCTCCACTGTTAGTGCTGCCACCTGCCGACTGTGAGTGGTTATTGCACGTTGACGCTGGACATAGGCAGTGGTCACATTAATGTGACCGGACTCTGTATATGTCACAGTCTTCACGACATTTTAGGGTAACTGCTATAGCTATTTAACTTTTTGATTGTAGCTACAGCCATTTCAATAACTTCCGCACTTTTAAAGAATTTACTATGGTGGCGTACTTACTTGAGATTTTTCTTTTGTTTCAGTATCTACGGGAGGTTCTCTCGGCTTGTTCCTGGGGTGCAGTGTTCTCACCTTAGCAGAAGTCTTATACCTTCTGGTATACAGACCATTTGCTGCAGTTGTATGTAAACTGTTAAGGAAGAAGTAGTTGCAATGAGTGTAAATATCAAGTTTTTTCTTGCCAATAAACGAATTCTTACATCATACTACGTTTTATTGTAAAAAAAAAAAAATATTACGCTTTAACGTGTGGTCACATGCGGTGTGACAAGCTAGCACGAGCCGTCTTTCGTGGACTACGACCAATGTGAACGAAGCATGACGCAGGCGATCGTTGGGGGTCATGCCTCATATCAGACCTGTTTCATTTTCTGTCATGAGTTTGTCTCCGCCATCTCGACAACGAGACGAGATATAAAGTTAGAAGAGACGGAACTCTACTGTGTCTGGAATTCTATGCAGGTGAATCATTGTTGTATGACGCAAGCATGGAACATTACAGACTCAGAGACATAAATACTTTCAGGAAGGAGAATTTCCAGTGTATTTGCTATTCCTGGCTTCGGACGAAACGAGTACATTTCAAAATTTAATTGGTTACGGTAGTTACTGTCTGGCGTTGGCAGTTGAAAGCGAAGGATCAAATCCTGCATTGATGACATTTACACAAGGAACGATCATGCGAAGCAAAGAAGTTTAATAAACATGGACTCTGAAATGCATACCTTAATAGCTACACTACTGGCCATTAAAATTGCTACACCACGAAGCTGACGTGCTACAGACGCGAAATTTAACCGACAGGAAAAAGATGCTGTGATATGCAAATGATTAGCTGTACATAGCATTCACACAAGGATGGCGCCGGTGGCGACACCTACAACGTGCTGACATGAGGAAAGCTTCCAACCGAGTTCCCATACAAAAACAGCAGTTAACCGGCGTTGACTGGTGAAAGTTGTTGTGATGCCTCGTGTAAGGAGGAGAAATGCGTACCATCACGTTTCCAACTTGATAAAGGCCGGATTGTAGCCAATCGCGATTGTGGTTTATCGTACCGAGACATTGCTGCTCGCGTTGGTCGAGATCCAATGACTGTTAGCAGAACATGGAATCGGTGGGTTCAGGAGGGTAATACGGAACACCGTGCTGGATCTCAACGGCCTCGTATCACTAGCAGTCGAGATGACAGGCATCTTATCCGCATGGCTGTAACGGATCGTGCAGCCACGTCTCGATCCCTGAGTCAACAGATGGGGACGTTTGCAAGACAACAACCATCTGCACGAACAGTTCGACGACGTTTGCAGCAGCATGGACTATCAGCTCGGAGACCATGGCTGCGGTTACCCTTGACACTACATCACAGACAGGAGCGCCTGCGATGGTGTACTCAACGACGAACCTAGGTGCACGAATGGCAAAACGTCATTTTTTCGGATGAATCCAGGTTCTGTTTACAGCATCATGATGGTGGCTTCCGTGTTTGGCGACATCGCGGCGAACGCACATTGGAAGCGTGTATTCGTCATCGCCATACAGGCGTATCACCCGGCGTGATGGTATGGGGTGCCATTGGTTACACGTCTCGGTCACCTCTTGTTCGCATTGACGGCAGTTTGAACAGTGGACGTTATATTTCAGATGTGTTACGACCCGTGGCTCTACCCCTCATTCGATCCCTGCGGAACCCTACATTTCAGCAGGATAATGCACGACCGCATGTTGCAGGTCCTGTACGGGCCTTTCTGGATACAGAAAATGATCGACTGCTGCCCTGGCGAGCACATTCTCCAGATCCCTCACCAACTGAAAACGTCTGGTCAATGGTGGCCGAGCAACTGGCTCATCACAATACGTCAGTCACTACTCTTGATGAACTGTGGTGTCGTGTTGAAGCTGCATGGCCAGCTGTGTCTGTACACGCCATCCAAGCTCTGTTTGACTCACTTCCCAGGAGTATCAAGGCCGTTATTACGGCCAGAGGTGGTTGTTCTGGGTACTGAGAACATCCCTCAGTGCAAATTGTTGAACACAGGACTTCACAGCAGACGGTTCCTCCTGTGTGCGACATTCACCTGGGCTTGCTAGGGACCTGTGGTAGTAATCGTAGGCACCATTACAGCTGTGGACTTACTGGGTCCACCTGCATCCCTTCGTGATTGTCGTCATCAGCGATAGTAATGGCATCTTTCAGCAGGATAACTGTCCATTTCACAAGACGACAACTCTGCTAAAGTGGTATGACGGCATGACAGTGAACTCACGTTGAGGCTTTGCCACCAAATTACCCTGGTCTGAAACTGATGGAACACTTCTGCAGCGTTATCGGGCTCCAGCTCCTCGTCCACAAACCACCGGTCCGCAATTTTCGGGAACTTGCGAGGTTCCGGGGTGGAGAAGAGTTTGTACCTCTTTGATTCAGACGAATTTTGCGTGAGAACGAGACATGCACTAGACCCCCTCCTTATATACCAGCTAATTAATTGTGCGCGCAACGGTAACGGAAGCAAATGATATTGGACCCTACTAGTTGGTAAAATAAGGAGTGCACACTCACAATAATTTAATAAAAAATCGTAATCTATTCAAATAAAAAGAGAACTTTATCATAATAAACAACAGGAAATAGGATTCTGCCTATACCTACGAAATGATATGCGGATTAAATATTACAATGAGATTTATTATATATCAGAACATAAATGCACATGATTGTCGACACACACAGTAGATTAAAGGATAGGGTATACTGAAATATTATGAGAATAAGAGTTGTCTCGAGAACAAGGTGCTCCTACTCTCTGTGATGCAATAGATTGACGATAATGACTGAAGGCCCTAATGAATCAAATATTTATCTCCCGACTACATAGCAGTATCGCAATTAGTAGTGAGAGCTCAAATGGGATCACATGGAATGGTTCGAATGGCTCTGAGCACTATGGGACTTAACATCTACGGTCATCAGTCCCCTAGAACTTAGAACTACTTAAATCTAACTAACCTAAGGACAGCACACAACACCCAGTCATCACGAGGCGGAGAAAATCCCTGACCCCGCCGGGAATCGAATCCGGGAACCCGGGCGTGGGAAGCGAGAACGCTACCGCACGACCACGAGCTTCGGACGGATCACATGGAGAAACAAGCAAGGTGGACTTGTAGCAAAGCGAGCACACGTGCTGCTGAGGGATTCAGTATAAAATTGATAAGGTCCTACAATGCCGGAGCTGTAAAATACTGTACCAGTACTGAAATCTGCAGCACGTCGTCGGTAGGCAGCGTCCTGATGACGTAGGCGCCGACTTCTGCAGTGCAGCAACTCTTTGTCAACCCCTGGCCGCGAAATCCGTCCGAAAATTCTAAGTTCTTCCGAAAACGAGCGACCAAGTCGCAAGACTGTCCGACTTCGAGGAAGATCAGATCCCGAAATCCTTTGCCCAGGCAACGCAAGAGCGAAGCCAACATTGCTCTACTCCCTACTCTCCTCGAAAACTGCGAATCAGCATTCATTTCTGATTCCAAAATTCCCCCACACTGTCTCAGAGCATCATTCGCGCCAATAGCGACCGTTCCCTTCAATTTCGAGCAGGGCTTTATGACGTCAACTAGCCTCAGTTTAAGTTGACCAATCATGCCTCTGCTATTCAGCTGAGAGCACTGAACTTGCCGTTTGACCGGCTACGAAAACAACCTGCCTAGACCACCGGCCATCCGATGCCAGACAGTCTCACTCGGGAGGGCACAGTCCACAAGTTTTCTCCGAATCAAGAGAACAATGCAGTCAGTCGGTGCCAGGAATCTTCGTTCCGGACGCGCCGGAGCGGTAAACTCGAGGCTCAACTCGACCGACGTCAGTCGTTCCGCCAAGCGCTTAAGCCTATTGTACGAACCCCACAGAATTCAGGGAAGTGCAGCCCCCAACCGGAAACGCAGTGTGCCGCGTCCTCTAATGCTCGCCTCGCACAGGCCACCCATGGAACTAAGCCATTATGCATGGGAATCAAGTGAAAAGCAGTTTTTGAGCTCTCAGTACAAATAACCTCATTACAATAACTTTATTCGGTCTGTTACTACTGTGCAATGACATAGAACATTAATAAAATTGGTGAAAATGAGAGGAGACATTCAAAAGAGGGCATGGAACCTCTCAAACTAAGTGACTTGCGCGTAGACATATGGCGTCACATACCTCTGGAAACCTACCAAGGACTTGTCGAATCGAAGACACATAGAATCGCTGCTGTATTGCGTTCCAAATCTGGAGCAACACATTAGTAAGGAGGTGGACATACTGCTTTGGCTGATCAATGTACACTGAGGTGGCAATAGCCATGGGACACCTCATAATGTCGAGTCGGACCTCCTATTCCCGGCGTAGTGCAGCAACTCCACGTGGCATGGGCTCAACAACTCGTTCTAAGTCCCCTGCAGAAATACTGAACCATGCTGCATCTATAGCTGTCCATAACTGCGAAAGTGTTGCCGGTGCAGGATTTTGTGCGCGAACTGGCCATTCGATTATGTCCCATAAATTTCGATGTGCTTCATGTCGGGATCCGTGAATTGAAGGAAATGGTCTCCAAGTAGCCGAACATAACCATGTCCAGTCAATGATCGCTTCAGTTGGGCCAGATGACTCAGTCTACCTCATGCCCACACCATTATGGAGTCACCACCAACTTGCACAGTGCCTTGTGACAATCTGAGTCCCTACCATCAGCTCTTACCAGCTGAAATCAGACCTCACCTGACCAGGCCACTGTTCTCCAGTCGTCTAGGGTCCAACCGATACGATCACGAGCCCAGGAGAGGCACTGAAGGCGATATCGCGCTTTTATCAGAGGCCCTCGCATCGGCCATCTGCTGCCATATCCCATTAATGCCAAATTTCACACTGCCCTAACAGATACTTTCGTCATACGTCGCACATTGATGTCTGCGGTTATTTCATGCAGTGTTGCTTGTCTATTAACACTGCAAACGCCGCTGCTCTCGGTTGTTAAGTGAAGACGGTCGGCCACTGGGTTGTCAGCGGTGAGAGGTAATACATGATATTTGGTTTTCTCGGCACACTGTTCACACTATGGGTCTCGGTGTACTGTATTCTGTAACAGTTTTCGAAATGGAATGTCCCTCGTGTCTAGCTCCAACAACCATTCCGCGTTCAAAGCCTGTTAATTCCCGTCGTGCGGCCATAATCACGTCGGGCATCTCTTCACATGAATCACCTGACTACAAATGACAGCTCCACCAATGCACTGCCCTTTTACATCTTCTGAACGCGATACCACCGCCGTCTGTAAATGTGCATATCGCTATCGCATGACTTCTGTCACCTCAGTGTGTATTAGACATTATACAAGTATTATTTATAAAAAATGCAATAGAAATGCATGCTATTATTTATTGTGTAGTTAACTAACTGCACCTTCAGCACAGGACAACTCCTATATTATTTTTTTTTATTTTATTTTATTTACTCGTCAAGTTCCGTAAATAAAATAAAAAATTAAATAATATAGGAGCTGTCCTCTAGCAATCAGCGCAACACAATGATGCCCCAAATGCTGCACTGCAGTGCACATCAATGTGAAAAATCTTACTCATTTAATGTCATTCTCTCTTAATAGGTCACTAAATTACATTACTTAATTACGTGATTAATTATATAGGACTTTTTAATACAAAACAATTATGCTGAAGGTGCAGTTAGTTAACTGCACAATAAACAATAGCATGTATTTCTATTGAATTTTTTTATAAATAATACTTGTATAATGTCTAATACACACTGCGGTGACAGAAGTCATGGGATAGCGATGTGCACATTCACAGATGGTGGTAGTATCGCGTACATAAGATACAAAACGGCAGTGCATGGGCGGAGCTGTCATTTGTACTCAGGCGATTGATGAGAAAAGATGCCCGACGTGATTATGTGATGATTATTCCAGTAATCGCTAAATTGCTGTGTCTCTGTTGCGGACTTCTGATCTCATAAGTTTCAAATCTTCAAATGTGTGTGAATTTCTAAGGGACCAAACTGCTGAGGTCATCGGTCCCTAGACTTACACACTACTTAAACTAACTTATGCTTATGCCGCACCCATGCCCGATAGAGGACTCGAACCTCCGGCGGGAGGGGCCGTGCAAATCCGTGACATGGCGCCTTAAACCACGCGGCCACTCCGCGCGGCCTTCTAAGTTTGCTTACGCCGACGACTGGGTGTTGTCAGTGGGACATCGAAATTTTGTAGAAACGGAAACCACCTAACACTTGATCTGGCGATAATGGAGTTATACTTTCTGTGGCTGGGCTGAAACCATACCCCACAGAGACGGCTTACTTTTATTAGAGCAACAGAGTGGCGGATAGACAGCTCCATGTCCGTTTTGGTGACAGACTAGTGTACAGGGTAGCAGCCAGTCAAAGAAAAGTTTAGTGAATGTGTTTAAAATTTTTATTTTAAAGGCTCTAGTCAAATCTTTACTCTCCCAGCGAAACTTCGGCTGTGCCTACGTGACACAAGTTGATTACCTTTCAGAACCGAGGCAGTTCTGTCCAGTTAAAGCTGCTGACACGAGATGCCTTCAGCCCTCTGCTGAAATTGCTAGCGAATTCACGCCATCGGTTTTAGCCAATAACGTGCGTGGGAGACGGATCACGTGTGTGGACTAGGAGGGTTTTGTAGAGCACAACACAACTGCTTCTTTCTCACTGAGACATCGAGTAGAACATACGTCTTTCTTGAGAGATAGAGCCTCTGGCTCTGCGCTTCATGACGGGCCACCAGCAGAACATGAACCTCCTCCATACCGTTGCCCACTTCTTTAGCTGTTCGACCTTCTAGACTGGCCTATACCTGGTGACTACCGAACCTAGGCATGTCCCTTGCATCTCGTACACTGAAGTATATTCTCTTCGTTTGATCTAATTTCCTGTTTTATCAGTTAACGCCAGCCCTGTACGCGCACTCTGTAAATCCTGACCACTCGAATTCCTGTACATTGTCGTTGTAAGCAGGACGCAACAAACCCCTGCCACTCCCACCTGCACATGCAAACTGTCGTCATAGCGGGATCCAAGAACTCCCCCCTCCATCTCTCGCCGCTCATGTACATCGATGTCAGAATCGTGATACGTGGCCACCGTTCGGTCCACAGGTGACCGTTTACTTGTGGTTCATGTTCGATGTAGTGTGGTCGGTCATTATTCGCCGCGTTTATACCGCTGCGAGACGAGGCTGGGTGCCTGGGTGTCAGTTTACTGCCGCGCCAGACGCTGTTATCGCACATTCCAGCGCCCGGTGTATAGTCTACTCATCTGCTGCGTCGCCTCGCTGACTCCCGCAGCACGCGCAGAGTCTCGAACAGCGTTGCCAACCATACGATCCGTATCGTACATGTACGACAGTTTAAGATGGTGCACGAACATATGATCCATCCTTGCGAACGCACTTCTGTTCTACGATATTTTCAAACACGTACTATTATTAAAATTTCATTTTTTTATTATTTTAATTTTTATGATTTACTTAATTTTTGACAATTTATTTCATAAATACTATTTTGAGCAGCCTACATGCCAATCTGTCCAGCCATGGCATTCCCCAATTGCATTACACTGCCGCTGCATAAGTCATCGAGGTTGTTTCCCCGAGATGAATCCCCTGGGGAATTCAACGTATTGACTACTTTGCAACCTGCGCGATGCTCACACATAGTAGTGCGCCGGCCGGTCCGGATGAGCGGTTCTAGGCGCTTCAGTCTGGAACCGCGCGACCGCTACGGTCGCAGGTTTGAATCCTGACTCGGGCATGGATGTGTGTGATGTCCTTAAGTTAGTTAGGTTCCTCACTTCTACATCTACATCTACATTTATACTCCGCAAGCCACCCAACGGTGTGTGGCGGAGGGCACTTTACGTCCCACTGTCATTACCTCCCTTTCCTGTTCCAGTCGCGTATGGTTCGCGGGAGGAACGACTGCCGGAAAGCCGCCCTGCGCGCTCGAATCTCTCTAATTTTACATTCGTGATCTCCTCGGGAGCTATGAGTAGGGGGAAGCAATATATTCGATACCTCATCCAGAAACGCACCCTCTCGAAACCTGGACAGCAAGCTGCCACTTGAGTTTGCTAAACATCTCCGTAACGCTTTCACGCTTACCAAATAACCCTGTGACGAAACGCGCCGCTCTTCTTTGGATCTTCTCCACCTCCTCCGTCAAGCCGACCTGGTACGGATCCCACACTGATGAGCACTACTCGAACGAGTGTTTTGTAAGCCACCTCCTTTGTTGATGGACTACATTTTCTAAGGACTCTCCCAATGAATCTCTACCTGGTACCCGCCTTACCAACAATTAATTTTATATGATCAGTCCACTTCAAATCGTTCCGTACGCATACTCCCGGGTATTTTACAGAAGTAACTGCTACCAGTGTTTGTTCTGCTATCATATAATCACACAATAAAGGATCCTTCTTTCTACGTATTCGCAATACATTGCATTTATCTATGGTAAGGGTCAGTTGCCACTCCCTGCACCAAGTGCCTATCCGCTGCGGATCTTCCTGCATTTCGCTGCAATTTTCTAATGCTGCAACTTCTCTGTTTACTACAGCATCATCCGCGAAAAGCCGCATGGAACTTCCGACACTATCTACTAGGTCATTTATACAAATTGTGAAAAGCAATGGTCCCATAACACTCCCCTGTGGCTCGCCAGAGGTTACTTTAACGTCTGTAGACGTCTCTCCATTGAGAACAGCATGCTGTGTTCTGTTTGCTAAAAACTCTTCAATCCAGCCACACAGCTGGTCTGATATTCCGTAGGCTCTTACTTTGTTTATCAGGCGACAGTGTGGAACTGTATCTAACGCCTTCCGGAAGTCAAGGAAAATGGCATCTACCTGGAAGCCTGTATCTAGTATTTTCTGGGTCTCATGAACAAATAAAGCGAGTTGGGCTCTAAGTTCCCGTAGTGCTCAGAGCAATTTGAATTTTGTTAAGTAGTGCAAAATTGTGCCACTCGAAACAGAAGACAGTGATACTGGTCCTAGTACTGCTGCTGAATCGAACTCTGGAAGGGTAGATTGCAACGGTTACTGCTGAGTAGTTGCTCTTCTAAACAGCAGTCCTTATGAGCAAACCAGTTGTATCGTTACCTGTGGTTACTCCTACTTTAGGTACTGGGACTATGCACGACTCTGTTTATAAAGAATAGTCATAGTGTCGAGCCGTGCACATCTGCTCACATGCCCCGCAGCTACGTAATTCGCTGCAAGTAATAACCTACAGCTATGACCCTGCAGTCATATACTCTATGCATTGGACAGAATTGCAAGTTAATAAAATACAAAGAAAAAAAATTAAAGTTAATAAATAATTTAATAACACCGGTTTATTCTCAAGTGCACGAAAAGAAGTCTATTTCGTGATCGGAATACACGAAATATTCACCACCTCAGCACAGTTCAGAGTTCAACATGATGATTCACAACTAAAACACGCGATATTAAGAATAGTAACACATACTGTCTATACTCAGTTCCGTAAATCAAGCGGTGGAAGTTAGAGCCCTACTCTGGAGCACGCTCAGACCTCTCGAAATATAAAGTCTCTTCAAAACTTAGAGTATTGTAGCGGCCGTTCACCGCCCAGAATCAATCACCTAGACGACCGAGTCACGCAAGTTACTATAGGTAGGTCTACCTTCTTCCAGAACTCACGTAAGAGTTCACAATTACTCCCTCGAGCGCTTCAATCGGAAAGTCCCAGTCTCCACTTGACTCCAGCAGTGTTCCACCACTGCCAACTCCCATTAGCTAATACGTACTTGATGTGACTCACGTTGACCACTCTCCGGCACTAAACTAATATATTACAACAATATTGAAATAAAAGGAACGTTATAAACATTTGGATCCATTCAGATAATTTACAAATATAAGTAATAATTGGTTTATAAACGAAGGTAGAGGGAGAGTTCACACCAGCAGCGGCGAACACAGGCGCGCGAAGCCCACCTTGGAGCGTCTGCGCTCTGTAAATAGGTCTTCGCTCCCGTCCTGTCGCGTTATCAACGTTGCCTAGGTGATCACGTATTTCGAGAGGAATTTCTTAGGTGTCAGTTAAGAAGGAGGTGCCGCCACGTCATGCTTGAGGGACCACAACGGGCACCTGTTCGAAGCTTGGCAGTTGACAGCTGTGTCACTTCGTGAGGGCTTCCGCTAGCCTCCTGTGCGGTCCAGTGGCAGGAGGAGGCAGGCGGTGCCTGCGTACGTTGTTTGCGTGTCTGTTGCATTATTTTGCGTGCAAGTCTGTAGGCTGTGGTATGCGTTATATGGACAGTTTACGAGTTGATTTCGTGTCTGCACATCAGTGTACTGCATTATTTAGGAGTAGTTTGCAGGTGTGTAGCCGGCCGCTGTGACCGAGCGGTTCTAGGCGCCTCAGGCCGGAACCGCACTGCTGCTACGATCGCAGATTGGAATCCTGCCTCGGGCATGGATGTGTGTGATGTCCTTAGGTTACTTAGGTTTAAGTAGTTCTATGTCTAAGGGACTGATAACCTTAGATGTTAAGTCTCATAGTGCTTAGAGCCATTTGGACCATTCTGCAGGTCTGTACTGAAATTATTTCGGTAATTTAGGAGTTGTTTGTGTGTCTGCAGACGTTATTTAGGAGTAGTTGACAGGTCTGTAGGCTGTGCTATGCGTTATTTGGACAGTTTACGAGTACTGAGCGTGTCTACACATCAGTGTGCTGCATTATTTAGGAGCAGTTTGCAGATCTGTATGCTGTGTACTGAAATTATTTCGGTTTAGCAATTTGCATGTGTGTAAGCTGTATTTCGACAGTTTACAATTAGCAAGCGTGTCTGTTGCATTACTTACGAGTAGCTTGCAGGTCTGCAGACTGTGTATTGTGACCCCAAGCACATCAGGGCGAGTGTTTTGTGTCAGTGTGATAAACATACTATCTCTCAAAATCCATCCCTAAATAAATTGTTCCAAAATAAATAAAGTACACTCCTTCCTTACTCTCTCCAGCAGCCCAGCTCAGCCTGAGTCATTTTCCCTTCCAGACAGTCATCTTGGGTTATATCACAGATGGGAGCGTTTCTGGTAGCAGTAGTGTGTACTAGGTCAGTTGGACTCAAGATCTCTTGGTGGAGACACTGCATGTAAAATAAAGACTTACGTCCAGCACAGGCAGAGTCCTTTTCCCACCATTTTCCCCCACCCCAGACCGCTATCTTGGGTTACATCACGTAAAGAACGACAGCGCCCTCTGGTGGCAGTACTGTGTACTAGGTCAGTTGGACTTTGGACCCCATGGTGACTGTTCCAGAATAAATAAAGTACACTCCTTCCATACACTCTCCAGTACCCCAGCACAGGCCAAGTCATTTCAGTGTCATTTTCCTCCTTCTGACCACCATCTTGGATTATGTCACAGGAGGGATGACAGCGCCCTCTGGTGGCAGTATTGTGTACTAGGTCAGTTGGACTCTAGATCTCTTGGTGGAGACACTGTCTGTGGCCATTTTTCCCCACCCCAGACCGACATCTTGGATTACATCATGGAACAGACGACAGTGCTCTCTGGTGGTGTTACTGTGTACTAGGTCCAGACCTAATGGTAAACACACTGTTTCGCGCCATCTTGGATAACTGTACTTGCATCATCAGCTGACGTCATGGCATCCATCTTGGATTATGTCATGCATGAGAGCGCCCTCTGGTGGTTGTCTATGTACTATGTCAGTGGAAGTCCGGACCTCATGACGAACACACTGAGTGGTGGTAGTGCCTATAATTTTTTCAATAAAGACTGGTGCATGCAAAATAATAAAGACTTATGTCCAGCACAGGTCGAGTGCTTTCCCTGCCAATCTCTAGGAAGAGGTGACGGTCAGGTTACTTAGGTTAGTGGAGGTAGCACAAGTGTCCTTTCTTTCCAGCCATTTTCTTAGGTTAGTAGAGATACCCAAATTGAGCTATTTTCCCACCAAAATTCAAACTTCCCTCCAATTCATAGGATGAGGTGGCTGTCAGATGACTTAAGTTAGTGGAGGTAGTCCAAGTGACCTATCTTCCCGTCATTTTCTTAGGTTAGTAGAGATAACTGTGGTGTGATGCATTATCCTGTTGGAATTTGAACTTTCCACCATTTTCCTGGGGGAGGCGAGGGGAGGGGGATTAGATTAGTGGAGGTAGCCAAAGTGACCTATCTTCCCACAATTCTCTTAGGTTAGTAGAGGTAGCCCAGGTGACCTTTCTTTACTGCCAAAATTCAAACTTCACACCAATCCCTAGGATGAGGTGGTGGTCGGATGACTCAAGTTAGTGGAGGTAGCCAAATTGACCTATTTTCCCGCTATTTTTCTTAGGTTAGTAGAGGCTGCATTATCCTGGTGGAATTTGAACCTTCTGCCATTTTCCAGGGGAGGCGGTTAGGTTAGTGGAGGTCGCCCTATTGACCTATCTTCCCAGCACAATTCAAACTTCCTGACAATGCCAAGTCTACATGCCACCATCTTGGATGACGTCATCGCCGCCATCTTGGATACATCTGGCAACAATGCAGAGTGCACTCGTACCCTCCTTGCCCCAATACTTATGGGCTGCAAAGGGAGAAATCCATTGAGATAATCCACTCTGACAAAAGACAGATTATTATTACCCATGGCCTGTGAACGAGTATCTTGAAAACGGCGAAACTGGTCGAATGTTCATGTGGTATTGCCACAAAGGTAGGACAGTGAAACTACCACTAGGCATTGACATCTATGACTCTTCACAGAATGTGGGGTTCAAAGGCTTGTCTGCTCTGTGAAGTTTTACAGATGGAGACCCGTGGCACCTCTGCAGAAAGAGCACAGTGCTTGTGCATGCACAAGTGTTTCAATGGACACCATTCTTCGTACATTGTTCAACACGGAGCTCCGCAGCAGACCACCCCTATGTGTTCACATGTTGACCCAACGACATCATCAGTTACGATTACAATGGGCATGGGACCGTTGGAATCCCACTGTCAATCAATGCAAACGTGTCGCTCTTCAGATGAATCACATAGTCGGTGAACGTCTCCACAATCGCCGTCATCGACTAGATGTCTTCCCCAACAGCGGCGTCATATTTCAGCAGTATAATTGTTCATTTATTGGAGCCTGAACTGTGCTACAGTGGTTTGAGTAGCATTTTAGTGAATTCATATTGATGCCTAAGTGACCAAATCCGCCTGATGCAAATCCTACTCAGTAGGGGGACAAGGTTCATTCAGTGCCACTTTTTATGTCAAATTGATATGCAAATAAATTAAATTGTGACAGCTGATTGATTTATGACCTTAACCTTTTGTTCTGCTAAGCGGTTTATGACATCTGGGGATAATGCGTCCTTCTGAGAAAGTCCTTTCCACCCCTACCCTCCACCTCCCCTAACCCTCTGGAAACCTCCAACACTCTCCCAGTTTCCAAACCCTTCTGAATTTATTTCCCTTGCCTCTTGTTAGTGGATATGGGCACAGTTAGGTCATTAGGCAGGAAGTCTATTATGTTGGAGGTAGCTGAGAATTTCATATTTCAACTCAGTTGCATGCTATTCCCCTAAAGAATCTGTGGAGGATTTGGATTTATGTGTGTGCTCTCAGTACCAATATTGGAAACAATAAATTGTTCAATTTGGAATCTGATGTTGCGACTGGGTTTTTAAAGCAGTTGCCGACAAGTAATGATTGAAGGGAGTGCTGTGTCAAAAATCTGTGGATACCAGTCAGCTGGAATCGTACTACATGTCAGTCAGTGGGTTTAAAGATGGCATAATGTATCGCCAATACTGGTTGCTCAAATAAAATAACAATTGGAAATTTAGATGGCTAAAAGGTGTTCTGATTTGACATTCTATACTGAGCAGCCGAGGTCCCACAACCATCTGTATCAAGATGGACATACAGAGACTAAACAATGAAGAGCACACTCGTATACAGGTAACTGAATGAGTAATTTGGCTTCATAAATAGGCACTGCAATGATTGTTAGAGCCACGCCTAAGCCTTATTGTTCCCCAAGTGACCTGCCCCCTCCCCCCCCCCCCCCCCACTCACATTCTTTTACCGTGTCCTGTGCAAGAGGGTCTGAAAGTCTTCAAATCGAAGACTGGAAGTGACTATGTGCTGTGTCTGAGTACGCTTTGCCTTCATAGAATATTATAACTCTTCTCTGTGTGATTTTTAGGGAAATCTTTTATTCTTCCATTCACATGCTCCAGGAAGTGTGGCTTGCATGCGAGTTTGCAATGCGATGTAATTACACTACTCAGTGAAGGGAAAAGTTATCCTAGATAAAATTTCTACACTCCTAAACATGTTAATTTTTTTAGAGGACTCATCAGCCTCGCTTTGACCTGAGAAAGAAGGTTGAATAATCATAACTTGTTCTTTTATTCTATACGCTACGAAAAGAAAAAAAGACACAACCTGAAGGAACTACCCAAATGTGACGGAAGTGGGTAGATGTGATGTACACTTGACAGCAAAAAAAGTGGGCCACTGCTGAACGCAACCAACGTAATGTAACTGTGTCGAATGTCCTCTAAACGCCGAAAGCTTGTTGGGTACTATCGTTTGACTATACACAATGGTTACTACAAGAGACACTAGAGAACACTGCCCATTATGACAGTCAGTGCAGAAGGAAACTAAAACCATGACACAACAAATATTAGAAAACACGTAACTAGAGATAAGACAGTCTCCACTGCTTATAAATTAAACTTCATTACAGTTAGTGACACCTTAGATGTCTTATCACACTCATTAAATGACATTACGAGTTATTGTCAGTGATCCGAATTTGATCCCTCTGTTAACCAACAAAGCTTATGAGTCTGATCGAGACTCGACTAGGCATAAAGAGACAAAAATATCAAAGTGTTCACCAGTATCAGTTTACAAGGCCAAATATCTAAACCTGGAACTAAATGGCAATACGTTTAGTACAACACTGAGAACCCCAATGAATCTTATATTGCCCCTGAGAAGTAAACACTAAAGTTATGTAATAAAGTGCAATGCACAAGTGTAAAACGCCATGAAGTAAAATTGTTGTGATGGATGGCGAGTAGTATTCAGTACCTATACGAATTGTTAACTAAGCACAATCAGATGTCGGATATTAAATATGTTCACCACTAGCGTGATACTGGAACCTGAAACGACGATACAAATGATGTTTACCTATCAGGGATTCGAACCCAGCACCTTTTGCTATTGTCCGCAACTTGTGGTCTTGTCGCTAGCGTTGCCACCTCTGGATCACGGGGTCCTGGGTTCGATTCCCGGCCGGGTTGGTGATTTTCTCTGCCCAGGGACTGGGTGTTTGTGTTGTCCTTATCATTCCATCATCATTCATGAAAGTGGCTAGATTGTGCTGTGTACAGATTGGTAACGCGTACGGGCGCTGATCTACATCTACATCTACATCTACATCTACATGGTTACTCTGCAATTTACACTTGAGTGCCTGGCAGAGGGTTCATCGAACCATTTTCATACTACTTCTCTACCATTCCACTCTCGAATGGCGCGTGGGAAAAAGGAACACCTAAATCTTTCTTCCCTACGTAGGTGGATGTCAACAAAATATTTTCGCATTCGGAAGAGAAAGTTGGTGATTGAAATTTCGTAAATAGATCTCGCCGCAAATAAAACCGCCTTTGTTTCAGTGACTGCCACGGCAACTCTCGTATCATATCAGTGAAACTCTCACCCTATTGCGCGATAACACGAAACTGCCCTTCTTTGCACTTTTTCAATGTCCTCCGTCAATCCTACCTAGTAAAGATCCCACACCACCCAGCAATATTCCAGCAGAGGACGGACAAGTGTAATGTAGGCTGTCTCTTTAGTGGGTTTGTCGCATCTTCTAAGTGTTCTGCCAACAAAGCGCAGTCTTTGTTCCGCCTTCCCCATAGTATTATCTATGTGGCCTTTCCAGTTTAAGTTGCTCGTAACTGTAATTACTAGGTATTTAGTCGAATTGACAGCCGTTAGATCTGTGCGATTTATTGTATACCCAAAATTTATCGGATTTTTTTTTAGTATCCATGTGGATGACGTCGCACTTTTCTTTGTTTAGTGCCAATTTCCACTTTTCGCACCATACAGAAATTCTCCCTAGATCATTTTGTAATTGGAACTGATCGTTTGATGATTTTACTAGACGGTAAATTAAATCGTCGTCTGCATACAATCTAAGGGGGCTGCTCAGATAATCACCTAGATCATTCATGTAAATCGGGAAACACAGAGGGCCTGTGACACTACCTTGCGGAACGCCAGATATCACTTTTTATTTATTTATTTATTGTTCCGTGGGACCAAATTAAGGAGAAGTCTCCATGGTCATGGAACGCGTCAATTCATGAAATTATAACACGATAGTAGAAACAGATAAAATGAAATATAAAAAAAACATATTCAGGCGACAAGTCGTTAGTTTAAATAAGGAAAATCAACAATGTAACACTGGAATTTGCTTAATTTTTTAGGTCTTCCAGGAGCTCCTCGGCAGAATAGAAGGAGTGAGCCATGAGGAAACTCTTCAGTGTAGACATAAAAGAGTTTGGACTACTGCTAAGATTTTTGAGTTCTTGTGGTAGCTTATTGAAAATGGATGCAGCAGAATACTGCACTCCTTTCTGCACAAGAGTCAAGGAAGTGCATTCCACATGCAAATTTGATTTCTACCTAGTATTAACTGAGTGAAAGCTGCTAACTCTTGGGAACAGGCTAATATTGCTAACAACAAACGACATTAAAGAAAATATATACTGTGAGGGCAATGTCAGAATTTCCAGACTATTGAATAGGGGACGACAAGAGGTTCTCGAACTTACACCACATACAGCTCGAACAGCCCGTTTTTGAGCCAAAAATACCCTTTTTGAATCAGAAGAACTACCCCAAAGAATTATACCATACGACATAAACGAATGAAAATATGCGAAGTAGACTACATTTCGTGTTGAACTGTCACTTATTTCAGATACTATTCTAATGGTAAATAAAACAGCATTTAGTTTCTGAACAAGATCCTGGACATGGGCTTTCCACAAGAGCTTACTATCTATCCGAACGCCTAGGAACTTGAACTGTTCCATCTCGCTTATAATATGCCTATTCTATCTGATCAAAATATCGGTTCTTGTTGAATTGTGAGTTAGAAACTGTAAAAACTGAGTCTTACTGTGATTTAGCATCAAATTATTTTCCACAAGCCATGAACTTATTTCATGAACTACATTATTTGATACTGTTTCAATATTACACACAAGATCCTTCACTACCAAGCTGGTGTCATCAGCAAACAGAAATATTCTTAAATCACCTGTAATACTAGAAGGCATATCATTTATATAAATAAGAAACAGCAGTGGTCCCAGCACTGACCCTTGGGGAACGCCCCCACTTAACAGTGCCCCATTGGGACTGAACATCACTACCACTCTCAATATTGCGGAGAATTACCTTCTGCTTTTTGTTCTTAAAGTAAGAGGCGAACCAATTGTAAGCTACTCCCCTTACTCCATAATGGTCCAACTTCTGAAGTAATATTTTGTGGTCCAAACAGTCAAAAGCCTTCGTTAAATCAAAGAAAACACCTAGCGTTCGCAACCTTTTATTTAATCCGTCCAAAACCTCACAGAGAAAAGAGAATATAGCATTTTCAATTGTTAAACCATTTCTAAAACAAAACTGAACATTTGACAGCAAATTATGTGAATTTAAATGCTCCAGTAACCTTGTATATACAACCTTCTCGATAACTTTAGCAAACACCGATGGCATAGAAATAGGTCTAAAATTGTCAACATTATCAATGTCTCCCTTTTTATAAAGTGGCTTCACTACTGAGTACTTTAATCGGTCAGGAAACCGACCACTCCTAAAGGAAAAGTTACAGATATGGCTAAGTACTGGGCTAACACACATAGAACAATACTTCAGTATTCTGCTAGATACCCCGTCATATCCATGAGAGTCCTTGGTCTTTAGTGATTTAATTATTAACTCAATCTCCCTCTTGTCAGTGTCATGGAGGAGCATTTCAGGTAACAGTCCCGGAACACTTTTTCTAAGAGCGCTATATGATTCCCTGTTGGGACTAGGTTTCTATTTAGTTCACCTGCTATATTCAGAAAATGATTATTAAATACTGTACATATATGCGACTTATCAGTAACACGGACATTCCCACTACGCACTGATTCTATATCCTCAACCTGTCTCTGCAGACCAGCCACTTCCTTTACGACTGACCATATGGTTTTAATTTTATCCTGAGACTTAGCTATTCTATCTGCATACCACATACTTTTTGCCTTCCTAATAACATTAAGCACCTTACAATACTGTTTGTAATGGGCTACTGCATTTAGATTTTGCCTGTTTCTAACGTTTTTATATAATTGCCACTTTGTTCTACAAGATATTCTTATCCCTCTAGTCAGCCACCCAGGCTGCCTATTTGTGCCAGTACCCTGTTTTGAACGTTCTAACGGAAAGAAACTTTCAAAGAGTACGAGAAAAGTCTTGAGAAAAGCATTATATTAATCATCTACTGTATCAGCGCTATAAACATCTTGTCACTATTGTTGCTTGACAAGGTTTACAAAGGTCTCTACAGCAACTGGATCAGCTTTCCTAAACAGTTGATAACTATATTTAACAAGTGTTGCAGCACAAAAATCTTTTAGAGTAAAAATTTGTGCATCATGATCTGAAAGTCCATTCACCATTTTGCTAACAGAATGCCCTCCTAGCAATGAGGAATGAACAAAAATGTTGTCTATGGTTGTTCTACTGTTCCCTTGCACTCTCGTTGGAAAGAATACGGTTTGCATAAGATTATATGAATTAAGGAGGTCTACCAGCATCTTTTTCCTTGCACAATCACTTATACAATTAATGTTGAAGTCACCACATATAACTAACTTTTTGTATTTCCTATAAAGTGAACCAAGAACCTCCTCTAGCCTTAGCAAAAATGTTGTGAAATCAGAGTCTGGGGATCTATAAATAACAACAGTTAGAAGTTTAGCTCCATTAAATTTAACCACACCTGCACAACATTCAAACACCTTTTCAGTGCAGTACTTTGAAACATCAATTGACTCAAATGGGATGCCGTTTTTCACATACATGGCTACTCCACCACACCGCAAAGAGCTCCTATAAAAGCTGCCAGCCAACCTGTATCCTGGTACAGGAAGCCTCTGAATTATCTCCTTATTTAAGAAGTGCTCAGATATACCAATAATTTCAGAGTCAACATCTATAAGCAGTTCGCTAACTTTATCTCTAATACCTTGTATATTTTGATGAAATATACTAATTCCTTCATTACTCGGATACCTAAGCTTTGTCAAAAGTGGCTCCTTTGTTAGAGAGACTTCCGTTAAGCAGGAATACCTATCAGCTGACTTCAATCTAAAAAAGGTTCGGCTCTAACACCCACTACTGCAGGAGTTTTCCCATGAGTGATCCCACCACCCCCACCTATGCTGTCACCTATAAGCTTTGCCAACCTCCCCTTCCCATACCTGTTGAGGTGCAGGCCATGTCTAGTGAACCCCGTCCTGCTGATAGACTCCATCGGACCACTGAAATGTGACCTATGCTTTCTGTCATCAGCGCACCCCCAAGTCTCATGTTATTACGCCTGACGGCTGTATTAAGATGAGGCCGATCGTGACACTGAAACAGTTCCACGAAATGCACTTTCGTGTTTCCAGTCTGAGTGGCTATCTTTTCCAGGTGACCATCTATGTCATACTTCCCATCCCTATCAATACTATTACCAGCCCCACTCACAATCACTACCTGATCCTTTTTAGTAAATTCCCTACATAACCCCCCTATGTTAACAGTCACCTGAGCCAATCCTGCATTAGGCTTCACAATGCTGGTGACCTGGTATTCACTCCCCAACACTTCCTGCAACTGCTGGCCTACACCTCTGCCATGAGAACTACCTAACAGCAGAACCTTCTTCTTCCTCTTCGACTTTGCAACTATCCTAGCCACCGTAACTGCTGAGGTCTGCTGCATACTTCCTACATCTACAGCTACTAGAGATTCCTCTCCACTAGACTCTGACAGTTGGTCATATCTAATGCAAACACCAATTGTAAAACTATCTGAAAATCTTCTTCTCCTAGCAGATCTCTTGCCAACAGCCAGCTCCCATTCCCCAATCCCCTTCTCCCTCCTCATCCTATCTAGCTCCTCCTGTGCGTTTTTCAACTGCACCTGAAAGGCCTAGATCTTACGCTCCTGCTCCTCTATCAACTTACTGTTGCTACATAACCTGCAGTTCCAGGAGAGGATCTCACCAGAATGCCCACTGGCTTCCCCACTGCATTCCCCCCAGTGAAAATACTTCAAACAAGTCTCACACCGCAATCCACTACTCACGAACCTACGGCAAAGCCCACACTTCTCACTCATGGTAAAATTTTACATTTATTGAAACAGGAAAACTACTTTATCTAAGTTCCGCTACTACAATAAGAAGATGTTAAAAACCTGACTACAATAATCACAAACTTACTCTACAAGCGAAGTAACTACTATTATTAACAGTATTAATCAACAACAAATGAGAATATAACAAAAGACTAACACAGAAAGAGAATCAAACGTCTAATGACACAGTAACGAAACTGAAAACAGTTCCCAAAAGGTTCTTCTGAACTTATTTCACCAGAAAACACCAAGAACACCGTTTGAAGACTACTAAAGTTCCTAAATAAACCACTATACACACACAATTAATTAGTACTTAGCTTTCGATGCGCCGCTACAGCTGCAACTGGTCAGCGCGGAATGTAAACACAGGTAAGATGTTAAGTTTCTCGATACGAAACACTCACAAATATCAGGTCACAACACAAGAAAGGCAGAGGTGAATGAAGAAACCACTAATAAGTCACTTATATAGTAAATATTAACACAAAAACCGTTAAAATATGTATCTGAAACCTAAAAATATATAAAAACTTAGAGAGAGATCTCACACGCAGTCACTCGCTTATGACGTCACTTTTGTTCTACTCGATAATTTACCGTCTATCACTACGAACTGTGACCTCTCTGAGAGGAAATCACGAATCCAGCCACACAACTGAGACGATACTCCATATGCACGCAACATGATTAATAGTCGCTTGTGAGGAACGGTATCAAAAGCCTTCTGGAAATGTAGGAATATGGAATAGATCTGAGATCCGTTGTCGGCAGCACTCATTACTTCATGAGAATAAAGGGCAAGCTGCGTTGCACAAGAAAGATATTTTCTGAATCCGCGCAGTTGGCCCCACAATCCAAACATCATCATCATCATCAATATCATCACCTTTCGCTATTGTCTTATAACTACTAACGTTCTGTGCTGCTTAGGACTCCGACCCCGCGCGTATCGTCGTTGTTGACCGTACACGAAGGGATGTCAACTATCAAATTCTCTTTCACTAGCAGTCTGGATCGCACCATTCCTAGAGACCTGAAGGAGTTTGGCGTCGTCAGAAAACAACGAAATGATGGGACAGTATCATCTCGATGGGTTCAGATCCAGAGAACAATTGGAATTGGATCTCGAATCCCAGTCCAGTGCCAATATTTTCTAAATCTCAAGGTCACTTAAAATCAGAAATGAACGTTCTGTGTCCTTACATGAGATTGGTTCTTGACCTAAAATAACACTGCTAGTGTAAGAAAGCTTACTAGAGAGAGTTTCTGCAAGCAGCAACTTCCACCTCTGACAGCCAAAACTAAACCAACTCTGTTCGAGTCAGTAACGAATAGACATATTTAATGCTGATTCGGAACCACGGCACTGTCCGGCGTTCTCTACTTGGCGTTACTGGAGGTGAAGAGGTTATGTTTGTGGCTGTTAAAAACTGGTACCCCCGGCGGGAATCGAACCCACATCTTAGACATTACACGCTACCCTCAGTCCAACCAAACACCGAATTGACATGTGTTAGCATCATGTTTTTGTCATTATGGGGTATGCAGCAGACTATACGAGAAGTGTTGACTTCCAATTGAGCTGATGTTGTGAATAACCTATTTGTGGTCTAGTAGTCAACGTCATACAGCGCGAACGCAAAGCTGTGATATTAAACCCATCCTTTTCCTTTCTTTTTTAAGCCGTATTCCGTCCGTCTGCTAAGGGCATCAGTCTGACTGAAGGTCAGAGACAGTGTTGTTCGTTTCCTAACCAGCCGGTGATAGAAAAATCTTGCGGGAACGTCTGTGTGAAAGGATCCGTAGGTGTCTGTCATGGTAAGACAAATTTCAGTGCCATCGGTCAGCGACTTCTTGATACAAACAGGCGTCCGTCCAATTGATCGTGACACATCGAGCATAAAGCCGATCTCCAGCGGACTTTTCTGCACTCGATATAGCAAGTACAACATGACGTAATATTCCATATGATATAATACCATGTTTCGGCATGCTCCGTGGCGATTTTGTGCTATAAGCGTATGTAGCTATGGTCTTATTTTGTTCAAGTTTGTAGCATAGCTCGTGTCATGACAACTTGAATATTTCTCATTTTTGAAGTCACGAGAAGCATCGTCTGTGCAATAGAAAACGGAGACTAAAACATAGTAAAGTCTAGCATTAATTAAATCGTGTTTTGTTTGTGTTTAATAAAAGGGTGAAAGCAATGGAAGTAATTCGAAACTTCTGTTCCCTGTATGGAGTGAGAGCTGTCGAGAAAGTAAAGCTCTATCGTTTCAAGTACAAGAATTTTGAGATAAATGAAACGCTACATGCAGGAAGACAAACAGGGGTTGATGAAGAACATTTCTGCGATTTAGTACTAAGGTGAATGGCAGTGTATCCGATAATTGGCAAGTGTGATGGCAAATTAACCTTCGTGCGATACTTGCCTTCAGTAGTCATATTGAGGTTAAAGGAAAGGAAGGAGCATTACGGTACAACGCCTCATCGAAAACGAGATTACACGTGAAGCAGAATCTCTAACTGGGAAAGATGTGGAAGGAAGTCGTCTGTGCCCTTTCAGAGGATTGATCCCGGCATTTGCCACAATAGATTTAAGAAAGTCGCCGTAAACCTAAAACAGAGCGGCCTGATGGTGATTTGAAGTACGGAGTATGGTAACTTCATAAGAAGAAAATAGTGGGTAAGCCATAACAAACATTATCTCAAACAATGGCCTGTATACGTCCACAAAATGTATTGCCACCATCTGGTGGCACAAAGAAGGTGTTTTGTGTTAAGAACTGCTTCACAGGGATGTTTCCTTCGCAGTTGACATTTGTTGCCAACAACTGAGACGCGTTGCTGTTGCAGAGTGGCAAATGCGACCTGGAGGAAAGCCTACTACAAGTCTTCTAATCTGGCATCCTCATGTGTTTACCTTGCTCGTCCGTTATCGATCATCCACCAAGAAAGTTAGGTTTTGTTTTCTTTTGTTTATTTTTGTTTGTTTTGATTTGGTGATTGCACCTTAAACGTGGCTTGATTCAGAATCAGCAAGTTGTTACGTGCGTAGGATAGATAACGAGATGGAATACATTGTTGACAATTTCTCTGATATTTGTATCTATTTTGTTCAATAACCTAACGGTAAACTCTGTTAATATTCGGTTACTAAGACAACTCGTGTCTCATCATAATACCGAACAACGAATGGCTATCTTAATTAAATGTGAAGTCTTTTGTCAGTCTCAAGTAGCTTTACTGGACTACAACATAAATTCAACAATTTGTCTGTGAGAGTAGTTGCTGAATGAAACATTGTTAACAGAGTATTCAGTGATACGATTTCATCAACAGATTTGTGTGCTTTCAGTAGTAGTTCTGCAGTATTTTACGTTTCTTACCTCTAGATGTACCGGTTAGTGAGCTTAGTGAGACGTCCTGGGATAACAAAATTTCCGAACATATCGTTCTGAGTTCGATATAGTTGTTTGTAGCTCTGTCACAGAGGAGGTAAAATGTTACTGTCGCGCCAGTTTGTAACTGAGAGCTACTGCCTCTTACTCTTTACAGTGCGTCTACATTTTCATAGAGCAAGCGACCAACTACAGCATTCATCGCCTCCTCATTGTCTTGTGATGGCTGATACAGATAATTTGCAATGGTGGCAACGAGATTAGTTGTAGCTGTTGCGTGCAAGTAATCTCCCCTATCTATAAACATCTATTTCATAAGTTGATGACGCACCAAAGTGGAATTCTTTCAGAATCTTTGACTGATATACCACGAATATATCAAGTGAAACTTTCTTGCAGATTAAAACTGTGTGCCGGACCGAGACTCGAACTCGGGACCTTTGCCTTTCGCGGACAAGTGCTCTATCATCTGAGCTACCCAAGCACGACTCATGCCCCGTCCTCACAGCTTTACTTCTGCCAGTACTTCGTCTCCTACCGTCCAAACTTTACAGAAGCCCTCCTGCGAAAGTTGCAGAACTAGCACTCCTGAAAGCCATGTCTCCGCAGTATCCTTTCTTTCAGGAGTGCTCGTTCGGCAAGTTTCGCAGGAGAGCTTCTGTAAAGTTTGGAAGGCAGGAGACGAGGTACTGGCAGAACTAAAGCTGTGAGGACGGGGCATGAATCGTGCTTGGATAGCTCAGATGGTAGAGCACTTGCCCGCGAAAGGCAAAGGTCCCGAGTTCGAATCTCGGTCCGGCACACAGTTTTAATCTGTCAGGAAGTTTCACATCAGCGCACACTCCGCTGCAGAGTGAAAATCTCATTCTGGACATTAAGTGAATCTTGCAAGTTAACTCTGTCATTCCAGGAAATAACAAAACTATCACAGCGTCACCAAGCATGTTCCACTACGTTGTCATGACCCTATTATAGTCATAACAGGACGATTATGTTTCTACAGGCAATGTCTTTCTTTACTGGGCTAACAATTTAAGAGTGCATCTTGTGCATAAACGATGCAGCGGCTTAATTACTTTTCCTACAACGTTATGAGGAGTAATCTAGCATTTATGGTGATGAAGGAGACTGGAAAGTTGCACAGACCACAACAGCACATACGAAAAAAAAATAAACGTAATCCACTGAGTTACAGATCCATTTCATTGACATCGACTTGTAGCAGGACATGTGAACAAAAACTTTGTTCCAACGTTATGAAATACCCTGAAATACAGTATATTATCCATTGACTTGGAAAACATCACTCTTGTGATACACAGCTGGCAGTTCATTCTCACGACGTACTGAGTAGAGGGGCTCTCAGATTGATTCCGCACTTATAGGGCTCTAAAAAGGCGTTTGATATCATTCTTCCTAAGTGGCTTCCAACGACATTGCTTTCCTATCGACTATCGTCTCAGTTGTGCTACTGGATTCGTAATTTCCTGTCTGAAGTGTCACAGTTTGCAACAACTGAAGGGACGCCGTCTAGTGAAATGGGAGCGATGAGTGTGAGTCTGCAATAAAGTGATGTAGACCTTCCGCTATTTATGCATGTATATGACAATTACAGGGGAAATAAATACGGTAGAAGAAGAGTGGGTAGCTTTGAGAAATGAAATAGTGAAAGCAGCAGGGGATCAAGTAGGTAAAAAGATGAGGGCTAGTAGAAATCCTTGGGTAACAGAAGAAATATTGAATTTGATTGATGAAAGGAGAAAATATAAAAATGCAGTAAATGAAGCAGGCAAAATGGAACACAAACGTCTCAAAAATAAGATCGACAGGAAGTGCGAAATGGCTAAGCAGGGATGGCTAGAGGACAAATGTAAGGATGTAGAGACGTATATCACTAGGGGTAAGATAGATACTGCCTACAGGAAAATTAAAGAGATCTTTGGAGAAAAGAGAATCACTTGTATGAATATCAAGAGCTCAGATGGAAAGCCAGTGCTAAGCAAAGAAGGGAAAGCAGAAAGGTGGAAGGTATATACAGAGGGTCAATACAAGGGCAACGTACTAGAGGACAATATAATGGAAATGGAAGAGGGCGCAATGAAGATGACAGAGGAGATATGATATTGCGTGAAGAGGTTGACAGAGCACTGAAAGACCGAAGTCGAAACAAGGCACGGGAGTAGACAACATTCCATTAGAACTACTGATAGCCTTGGGAGAGCCACCTCTGACAAAAGTCTACCATCTGGTGAGCAAGATGTGTGAGACAGACGAAATACCCTCAGACTTAAGGAACAATGTAATAATTCCAATTCCAAAGAGAGCAGGTGTTCACAGATGTGAAAATTACCGAACTATCAGTTTAATAAGTCATGGCTGCAAAATACTAACACGAATTATTTACAGAGGAATGGAAAACCTGATAGAAGGCGACCTCGGGGAAGATCAGTATGGATACCGCAGAAACGTTGGAACACGTGAGGCAATACTGCCCCTACGAATTATCTTAAAAGATAGATTAAGGAAAGTCAAACCTACGTTTCTAGCACTTGTAGACTTAGAGAAAGCTTTTGACAATGTTGTCTGGAATACTCTCTTTCAAATTCTGAAGGTGGCAGGGGTCAAATACAGGGAGCGAAAGGCTATATGCAATTTGCACAGAGACCGGATGGCAGTTGTAAGAGTTGAGGGGCATGAAAGGGAAGCAGTGGTTGGGAAGGTAGTGATACAGGGTTGTAACCGATCCCCATTGTTATTCAGTCTGTATATTGAGCAGGCAGTAAAGTAAACAAAAGAAAAATTTGAAGTAGGAACTTTGAGGTTTGCCGATGACACTGTAATTGTGTCAGAGACTGCAAAAGACCTGGAAGAGCAGTTGAACGGAATGGACAGTGTCTTGAAAGGGGGATATAAGATGAACATCAACAAAAGCAAAACGGGGATAATGGAATGTAGTCGAATTAAAACAGGTGATATTGAGGGAATTAGATTAGGAAATGAGACACATAAAGTAGTAAATGAGTTTTGCTATTTGGGGAGTAAAATAACTGTTGATGGTCGAAGTAGAGAGGATATAAAATGTAGACTGGCAATGGCAAGGAAAGCGTTTCTGAAGAAGAGAAATTTGTTGACATCGAGTGTAGATTTAAATGCCAGGAAGTCGTTTCTGAAAGCGTTTGTATGGAGTGTAGCTATGTATGGAAGTGAAACATGGATGGTAAATAGTTTAGACACGAAGAGAATAGAAGCTTGTGAAATGCGGTGCTACAGAAGAATACTGAAGATTAGATGGGTAGATCACATAACTAATGAGGAGGACTGAATAGTATTGGGGAGAAGAGAAATTTGTGGTACAAAGTGACTAGAAGAAGGGATCGGTTGGTAGGACATGTTCTGAGGCATCAAGGGATCATCAATTTAGTATTGGAGGGCAACATGGAGGGTAGAAATCGTAGAGGGAGACCAAGAGATGAATTCACTAAGCAGATTAAGAAGGATATATGTTGCAGTAGAATGGGAGATTCTACACAGGAGAACACAGGATAGAGCAGCATGGAGAGCTGCATCAAACCAGTCTCTGGACTGAAGACCACAACAACAACATATATAAAGTATTTAGCTGACAATCAGAACATTTCTCTTAGGTTTGTGGTAGGTAATGCTGCCGTCTAGTAAACTCCTCAGAAGAGCAAAGGTATTTGCAAAATGAGGTTAAAAATGTATCTCCACGGCGCTACGTTTAGCCTATCATGAGTGTATTCCTTAACTTAATGGATTTTCCGTTACATATTTGAATGAAACGTCAAAAGTAGACTTCTGCAGTGTCACTTACTGTAATGAAGTGTAGTTCAAGCGTTAAGAACTGTCTTATCTCCAATAATGTGTTTAGTAATATATGTTGTATGATGGTATTGGTATACATCTGGACTGACTGCCACAAAGAACAGTGTTCTCTGTCCTGGACTCTTTGTTGCAAGTAGCCTATCTAACGGCTTCCAGGGGTAATAAGAAGTTCATTTTCAGTATTTCGAGTAATTATTGGCTGAATTTAAAATTTTCAGATGCTATCATAATTTACTCATCAACTAAGTTTAAGACGATAAGTATTACAAGCAGAAACTAAGTATTTGTCTTGAAACTAATAGTGCTCAAATATTCCATATTGATCTTCCATTACTAGA
The DNA here is from genome assembly GCF_023864345.2 of Schistocerca serialis cubense. Taxonomy (NCBI): domain Eukaryota; kingdom Metazoa; phylum Arthropoda; class Insecta; order Orthoptera; family Acrididae; genus Schistocerca; species Schistocerca serialis. The sequence continues at coordinate 218,488,164 of NC_064640.1, forward strand.
AAATGATTACACTTAGCGACTTGCAACAAACTTCACATATAACTTCAAATCTTTACGAAACTTTTTCTCGCTGACAGCCCCCACAAAACGATGTAAGGTAAAAAGTTTATCGCTTAGTACATTTTCGCTGGCCGGCCGCTGTGGCCGAGCGGTTCTAGGCTCTTCAGTCCGGAACCGCGCTGCTGCTATAGTCGCAGGTTCGAACTCTGCCTCGGGCAACGATGTGTATGATGTCCTTAGGTAAGTTATATTTAAGTAGTTCTAAGTCTAGGGGAGTAATGACCTCAGACGTTAAGTCTCATAATGCTTAGGGGCATTTGAACCATTTGAACCATTTTCGCTGTTCATGTGGTCAACCTTCATCATCTGCCATGACGTTTTAATTTTTTACTTCTTTACTGTCGTGTCCTGCCCACTCGTCTAATACAGCGAGCCTAGGAAGCTGTTTTCTCGGATAGCTAGACAACAATTCAAGCAAATCTTATTATTGGAGTTTATTACAGTAAGTTAAATTCACAATACTCAACATTGCGTATTTATAAAGATGGGTCGCAAGCAAATGGCGACATGCAAATAATCAATGTCCTTCGATATACAGGGTGAGATGTCTCCGAACAGACCGATAGAAGTAAGGTGATGAACCACCATACTCAATCCACATTTTCTGACGGACATTCAGTGGCAGAGCTTTCAAGAACGGGCCCAATACGTTTGTAGGAAAATCAAGTATGAAGGACCAGTAAGCTTATGGAAGGAGATAGGACCCCATCACATGACCGTTCAGAATACCTGGCAACACCTTTTAATACCAAACCGGTGCTGAAATCCCTCAACATGCGTGGCACGAGAGTTTTCGTCTGACCAGACATGACTGTTCCACGGATTCAGAACACAGTCCTTAATGAATTTACTTTCATCTATGAACACAACTAGACGTGGCAGTAAGGGCGTGTCGATGCAGCGGCGCAGGACCCAAGTGCAATAGGCCACGTGCTGTGGAAAATGGGCTGCACCCATAGCATGTACCTTTTATATGTAGTACGGAGGTGACTGTTACACACTCAGAATGTCCGAAACGATACTGTGACTAACATCCACTGCACACGCAATTGTTCGAGTTCTCATTAACGGATTCTCTTCAACACGATGCAGCACATCTTCAAATACGGGCGTGCGGAACCAAAGGCCTCAAAATGGTTCAAATGGCTCTGAGCACTATGGGACTTAACATCTGAGGTCATCAGTCCCCTAGAACTTAGAACTACTTAAACCTAACTAACCTAAGGACATCACACACATCCATGCCCGAGGCAGGATTCGAACCTGCGACCGTAGTGGTCGCGCGGTTCCAGACTGAAGCGCCTAGAACCGCTTGGCCACTGCGGCCGGCCACCAAAGGCCTGCCTCGTCGCAGTGAAGGTACATGTTTCCTGGAGACACTGGTATCTTGGGCAAAACGTTGGTGCGACGGCGTGCTACGTTACGGAAAACTTTCGTCATACAGCCGAGTAGCAGCTCTTCCGTTACCTCGAGCTTACCCACACACAAGGAGCGTGTCTGTATATTCCGAAAACATATAGTAAACCATTTTTATTGTATCGGAGACGCACAGGAATTGAACACGTCTCGCAGATATCAGGTGACCGTCCAATGTAGTACACGTCGTCCTGTTTACTCTATTGCACACCAAGACAAGCAAGTCTGAGACAATTTTGTTTCCCTCTGCGGACGTGGACGTTTTACACACTTGATCTGAAACCGTCGTAGAACGGAAACGGTACGTTTGTGGACATGAATCCCTACTCAAATTATTATGTACTCACTCCACTCAACAAGTCCTAGAAGCCTGCACCGTGGAATTTCCGAACACCCTGCATGCGGCTGTACTGCGATGCTTTTTGTTATTCTTGTAAATCACAAATAGCTGTTTATTCGCAGGAAGTAATGAGAGGTAGCGAGAGGAGTCTTCAAGTTGATTCTGTACTTCCAAATTTGCATGAGGTTTCACACAGTAGTCTTCCCGAGCAACTTCTAATCGAATGGCGTGTCTATCGTCCCATTCGTGCGCCAATATTCGTGAGTTCTGATCAATGTTAATGTTAATGTGCGTAAAATCTTATGGGACTTAACTGCTAAGGTCATCAGTCCCTAAGCTTACACACTACTTAACCTAAATTATCCTAAGGACAAACACACACACCCATGACCGAGGGAGGAATCGAACCTTCGCCGGGACGGCCGCACAGTCCGTGACTGCATCGCCTTAGACGGCTCGGCTAAACCCGCGCGGCAGCTCTGATCAGAAAGGCGGTTCGTAGTAATTGACGGGATATTATCGAGTGAAATGAAAACGGCGTCTGGTGTTCTGGTGGAAACCAGATGGCGCTATGGTTGACCCGCTAGATGGCGCTGCCATAGGTCAAACGGATATCAACTGCGTCTTTTAAATAGGAACCCCCATTCTTTTACATATTCGTGTAGTACATAAAGAAATATCACTGTTTTAGTTGGACCACTTTTTTCGCTTTGTGATAGATGGCGCTGTAATAGTCACAAACATATGCCTCACAATTTTAGACGAACAGTTGGTAACAGGTAGGTTCGTAAAATTAAAATACAGAACGTAGTTGTTCTAATACGTGAAACGACATTCCTCTCAACAGCGAGTAGTTCGCCTTGTAATGTTCGCACATGCATTGACAATGCGCTGACGCATGTTGTCAGGCATTGTCGGTGGATAACGATATCAAATATCTTTCAGCTTTCCCCACAGAAAGAAATCTAGGAACGTCAGATCCGGTGAACGTGCGGACCATGGTATGGTGCTTGGACGACCAATCCACCTGTCATGAAATATGCCATTCAATACCGATTCAAAAGCACGCGAGCTATATGCCGGACATCCATCATGTAGGAAGTACATCGCCATTCTGTCACGCAGTGAAGCACCTCGTAGTAACATCGGTAGAACATTACGTAGGAAATCAGCCACCGTGGATTTTCCGTTGCCCAATAGTGCATATTATGCTGGTTTACGTTACCGCTGTTGGTGAATGACGCTTCGTCGCTAAATAGAAAAAATCTGTCATCGTCCCTTAATTTCTCTTGCGCCCAGTGGTAAAACTGTACACGATGTTCAAAGTCGTCGCCATGCAATTCCTTGTGCATAGAAATACGGTACGGGTGCAATCGATATTGATGATATTGATGTAGCATTCTTAACATCGACTTTTTTGAGATTCCCGATTCTCGCGCAATTTGTCTGCTACTGATGTGCGGATTAGCCGCGACAGCAGCTAAAACACCTACTTGGGCATCATCATTTGTTGCTGGTGGTGGTTGACGTTTCACATGTGTTTCCTTAAATAACGTAACTATCCGGCGAACGGTCCGGACACTTGGATGATGTCGTCCAGGATACCGAGCTGCATACATAGCACACGCCCGTTGGGCATTTTGATCACAATAGCCATACATCAACACGATTTCGACCTTTTCCGCAATTGGTAAACGGTCCAGTTTAACACGGGTAATGTATCACGAAGCAAATACCGTCCGCACTGGCGGAATGTTACGTGATAGCACGTACTTATACGTTTGTGACTATTACAGCGCCATCTATCACAAAGCGAAAAAAGTGGTCCAACTAAAACATTCATATTCCTGTACATACAATACGAACATGTAATAAAAAATGGGGGTTCCTATTTTTAAAAAACGCAGTTGATATCCGTTTGACCTATGGCAGCGCCACCTAGCGGGCCAACCATAGCGCCATCTGGTTTCCCCCTTCAAGCTAAAAGAGTTTCGTTGTTTGTACTTTTTTCGTTTGATGCTTATTTCGTGAGATATTTGTCCCAGTCACTATCAATGGACCACCCTCCATACAATTTCCATGCAAGCAAATCATACAGATCACAAGTCACGGCTAAAGCGTTTTGATGACGGCTCGTCTTCCAGTGCCCGCCGCGGCTGCGCGAAGCGGCGCTTACATTCTCTTTGTATAGGGGCCGCTCCTGTCGTGGCGCGGTCCTAATAAGGGTACTATGGTCTGACGTCGTCTCACAGCCTTCTCTGCTGTTACGTTCCAGGCCGACGTGCCGACGCTTGATGTTACGTCGGAACATTTACTACTATTGCTATTCACACAACATTTTGCATATGGCATTTACATATATCACTGCATGCACCTGCAACATAATATCACTGTACAGCTAATAGTGCACGAGACTTGACGTCAGAAATAAAGATGCGACAAAAGCGAGGTTCTGCTTAAAATGGAGCACAAGCTATCTATCCCATCATCTTTCACTATTTCATAATGAACGTACTTAGCAACTTCCAAGAAACTTTAGGCATAGGAATGGTTCATCCAACAATGTGTCAATCCTCATTTCAGTGCAAATGTTCTCTTTACGGATGAGGCTTCATTCCAACGTGATCAAATTTAAAATTTTCACAATCAACATGTGTGGGCTGACGAGAATCCGCACACAATTGTGCAATCACCTCATCAACACAGATTTTCTGTGAACGTTTGGGCAGGCATTGTTGGTGATGTCTTGATTGGGCCCCATGTTCTTCCACCTACGCTCAATCGAGCACGTTGTTATGATTTCATACGGGATACTCTACCTGTGCTGCTAGAACATGTTCCTTTACAAGTACGACACAACATGTGGTTCATGCACGATGGAGCTCCTGCACATTTCAGTCGAAGTGTTCGTACGCTTCTCAACAGATTCGGTGACCGATGGATTGGTGGAGGCGGACCAATTCCATGGCCTCCACGCTCTCCTGACCTCAACCCTCTTGACTTTCATTTATGGGGGCATTTGAAAGCTCTTGTCTACGCAACCCCGGTACCAAATGTAGAGATTCTTCGTGCTCGTATTGTGGACGGCTGTGATACAATACGCCATTCTCCAGGGCTGCATCAGCGCATCAGGGATTCCATGCGACGGAGGGTGGATGCATGTATCCTCGCTAACGGAGGACATTTTGAAGATTTCCTGTAACAAAGTGTTTGAAGTCACGCTGGTACGTTCTGCTGTTGTGTGTTTCCATCCCATGATTAACGTGATTTGAAGAGAAGTATTAAAATGAGATCTAACATGGAAAGTAAGCGTTTCCGGACACATGTCCACATAACATATTTTCTTTCTTTGTGTGTGAGGAATGTTTCTTGTAACACCCTGTATATGAAACGAGTGACATGTAGCCATGCTGGTCTAAGGAGCTGCAGTCATGGACTGTGCGGCTGGTCCCAGCGGAGGTTCGAGTCCTCCCTCGGGCCTGTGCGTGTATGTTTGTCCGTAGGATAATTTAGGTTAAGTAGTGTGTACGCTTAGAGACTGAAGACCTTAGCAGTTAAGTCCCATAAGGTTTCACACACATTTGAACTTTTTTTGTAGTCATGCTCAAATGAATCCGAACGACCTGAATTGCATTTCGCCTTATTAGCATGCAACCTGCATAACGCAGCTGTCTAGCAGGTCCTCTAAACGCTCCTTGGTACAGTCGTTTGACGATTGAAAATGGTTCCAACACGTTCAAATGGCTCTAAGCACTATGGGACTTAACATCTGAGATCATCAGTTCCCTAGACTTAGAATTACTTAATCCTAACTAACCTAGGGACATCACACACATCCATGCCCGAGGCAGGATTCGAACCTGCGACTGTAGCAGCAGCCTAGAACCGCCACAGCGACCGGTCTTCCAACAAGTCACCACTAGAAAACACTGCTCTGTATCGCAATAACTCAAGATGTAAAGTAATACCACGATACTACAGATATCAGGGAACACTTTATCACAGGTAAGACTGTCCTTAAAGCTTGTAAGCTCACATTTATTACATTAAATGACATACCTGATATGTTACCACTCTCATTATTACGTCAGATAGGTAATGCACGTAGTAAGTTCGTCGTATTCATGATTTCCTCTTCAAAGTAACATACGGTACTTATTATTTAACACAAAATGACACTAAAAATTTAAGTTATTCATTTGAAGCTAGTTGAGAACATGTTGAACTTCAAATGACACGACGAACCGTCTCATTCTGCATATGGATTCAAACGCAGGTCATGCAGACGAAGCAAAGATTTCGTGACTGACGGGAAACTAACAGTCATTCCTGACTAGGCATACAGAGAGTGATATACCTCGATTTTAGACAGTATCAGTTAGCAAATATCAGCTTTAAATGACATAACGTAAACAATTTTAGCGGACGCGAATTCCTACCCAGCATCTATTGTCCCTGTTAACTAACTACGAGAGATGTTAAATATTGCGCCGGCCGGTGTGGCCGTGCGGTTCTAGGCACTTCAGTCTGCAACCGCGTGACCGCTACGGTCGCAGGTTCGAATCCTGCCTCGGGCATGGATGTGTGTGATGTCCTTAGGTTCGTTAGGTTTAACTAGTTCTAAGTTCTAGGGGACTAATAACCTCAGCAGTTGAGTCCCATAGTGCTCAGAGCCATAAAATCTGTCTACGATTTGTGTTTCACACTCGATAGCAACAGAGACACTACACCGTTTTTGTTTGATGAGTATTTTATTAGTATGCAATGCATTAACGTTGCACGGAATTAATTTAATTGTGTCTGATCCAGTGCGCTATAATTAAAGCGTCACGTCCTGTTCTTTTTCCTTTCACAGGAGGTTATCCAAATAATTTATTTTTGTCATGGATTCATGTGTGTTAGTCAAGGCACAGAGAGTAAATGCAGTGTAATGCGTTCGGTTTCTTTCTTTGATTCCCTATGGTAAATGGATGCGAAACATTGTGTCAATACCTTTCAGAACCTGCTCTATAGCTACTCAGGCAAATTGCTTGTTTTGAGGTTAATGAGGTTAATGGGGATGTGAAAGCTGTTAAAAAGTGATACTTAAAATATTCAATTGGATTTAAGGCGACAAAATTGCCCATATTTGAAGCTACCCAGAGAAAAAGCAAATTGCTACAGCCGCTGTTAGCAAATGTCTGCAGAGAGTTCCTAATTGGTACTGTGGAAATTTAGCATAGAGGACCTTCCTTCATACTTATCACAATGGCATGTAAGTCTTAAGTGAAGAACAATATTGAAATTCGTATCAATGACAGTCGATTCGAATTTTTTCAGAGACGCTTGCGTTGTGAAGCAGCTTGGCAGTCAGAAAGCCGAGATCTATGACCATTAACACAACTTATTGAGTCGAGCTACCAGGAGGACTTGATGTGTAAAGGTTTCCTTCCGATTTCGTTACAGAATTTTTTCTGGAAATTCGCAGCTCCTTAAAATAAATCAGAAAAAGAGCTCCCACACGCTGGCCCCTACCATGGTTAGAACTGACGATTCAATGAGCCGTTGTGCCACGAGAGGTACGACGGGGCTATGGACACACTGCTGCCAGTACGCCACTCTCATCATGGTATTGGTCGCTCAGCCTCATAACGCATTGTCAAAGATAATAAAAGTTGTCACTTATGTGAAGAATAGCATTTCTTTAGCAAAAAAATTGAATTTTCTGTCTCAATGTCCTAGTTTACATGAGGATTATATAGCACGAGTCATTCAAATGGAAAGGGAATATCAAGTGAATTTAGCGAGTCAATTCAGTGCCATATGCAGAAGTGATTGCACTGTCACAGTGTTGCCAAATGTTTGTGACAATGTTGCCAATTCTCAGCTGTGCTAGGAACAGCTCTGTAGCGGTATGCGAGGAGAATCCCGTGCACGTGCCACAGGAGGATACGGAGAGGAGGTGCGGGGTTTGGTTAATATACAGCGTTTTCTCCTACCAGCTGTGTCAAACATTCAGGTGTGTAATCTTCCGTCACGATTACAGTTTCCCACAAAATATATACGAATAAAACGCTTACCTTGTACCTTTGTTACAAAAGATTATTTCAGTACAATAAAAAGTCTTTGGAAATCAACTTTGTCCAACTGTCACGAAAAGTAAGATATCAAACACTTTGCACCTCGAAATCGATTGCATCTATGTGCAGTCTTGTTATCATACAAGTAGAATTTCATGAATTGCACGAGAGTGTAGAAAAATGTTGGTGCGAATGGAAGCTATAAGAAACACAGTTAACTAATTGTTCTGTGCCACGCAATAATCAATTCATTTGAAAATTCAGAAGAGAAGAAAATAAAAGTTATGCCCATTAAGACAGAAACTAAAGTGTAAATGCGGGCACTGCGCAGATCTGCGCTTTTTCATCTTCAGATCTATAAAATAATGTATACTAACCAGGGTATTCATTGCTTTCGTAATGTTTCCCTCTTGTTGAGTCTTCTAATGATGAGCTGGACCCACACCGATTAGTCTGAGTGTTTCTTTGTATCCTTCCATCTACTATCTTGTGTTATTACTCAGTGTTCGAAAAGTAAAATATTATGCCTGCTCCCACGAGGTATTAGAACGAGGTAGCAAGAAGGCTAACGAATTATAATCAAAATACACTGAGACGCCAATTTGTCTGTCGTCTGGTGTTAAGTCGACAGAAATAGTTGGGTATTATTGCCTGCATCACCGGCAACCCGTTGTCGTCTTCTCTTACTGAGATTTTCATATTACCCTGAACACAAGACGCCGAGATAAATGTGTATATTCTCCGTGACGAAATATTCCACATTCCATTCATCCTGGTCCATTCTTTACGTGCATCGGGAGCAATGAGTGATGGGAAAGCTGTTGTGAGGTGACGAATAACAATAACAATGGTAGTAACAACAAAACAGTAATCAAGGATGTTTACTGCAATACAGACAATTGTTAACGATTAACAAAATAACCATGAAAGGCTGAGTGTTTAATTGGCGTACTGCATAGGTGTTCTTATCACGTTGTTTTTTAATTCTGTTCCCGTTGTTTGCAGAGAGAAAAGAAAGAACCCTGCAGCCATACATATCGCTAGTACAACGAGATATTACCTATCAACTATCCTTGCTTTACATCACGAGACGAACATGGCGTCACCGAGCTGATATTTGAAATACATTTCTGTTTTCTCTCTGTCTCTCTCTCTCTTTTTATTTTTTATTTTTATTTTTTGAGGAAAGCATCGAGAAGCGCGAGTAATAAGGAAGTAGGCATATAATCTATTTACAGTTATTTTCATTGGGATACATAATGCAAAAATACACATTTTAAGTGAATTATTGCGTAATTCCAATTATTGACAGTCTATTCCGGAGCTTGCTCGCATTCAGTGGGGTGAAGCCTATCACAGAAGCAAGCAAAACACAAATATTTTTTGCACCATGCACAACACACTAACGAAATCTCGCTGCACTGACATGTTGTCCGATATATTGCTCGGAAAACATATCTGATTCATACTGCTAAATACAGCTCTGTCAGATGTCAATTTGGATGCGTACCAAGTTTATAAAAGTACATCTTGAAATACACAGAAAGGCACATAGAGGTATTCGACTAAAACATAGGCATGACCATGATTGTAACTGGGGTCGACAGCATCGTCGTTTACCACCTTGACAACTCGAACGGTGGCAGTGCTCGGCCGGTTACTTGCGTTTACTCATATCAAAGCTACAGCATGAAAACACAAAAATGTTAATAACCCGAAGATCATTAACTTTGGAACCCATAGTAAAGTAAAGCAGTCATCAGTCGGAAGATTGGTTTGAACACCACAGTGCTTTAATAGGCACGGTCTTGTTGGAGGTGGTATGCCGTTGCTTTTCTCCGGCCTTTGAGTTGACTTACTTAGCCAGTTAATAGGGGACCTACAGTTTAACTTGGCTTTCGGACCACAGTGCAACTCGGAGTTTTTCACATCAACAAACACTGCCCGAGGGAAAATAAATGTAAAATGGCAGTTAAAAATCGTGGAACTGACCAGTGATCGAACCCGAGAACTTTGTACATATAGTCTTGCACTTTACCACTTTGCCACCATGTAGCCACCACCGTGGCTTTTCCTTGGCATTAAAATTAAGGATCTCTCGTTTGTGCCTGCGTTGGCGTTTGCAATGTAGTGCCTTCAAGCTGGCGTAAACAGAAAAGGAGATAAATTAAACTACATAAATGGTCTCTCCTTGATGCCTCAACCTTCGTTGCCATTATGCGTCTTATGAGAAAAAACGTACTCTTCATTAAAATAAACATCATCGTCTTGTTATGCAAATATTTGCGATGTATTTTACATTAAAATTTTACTAACAAAAATAAAATAGGAGAAGTTTTCCTTTTGTTCATAGCATCTTAATCGCTGAAGAGAAGTTCAACTAAAATTAAACAATATGTGCTTTAAACAAAGTCTTCTTCCTACTAACACAGTAGACTCAGTATCGCGTCCAGTTCCCGTCCTCTTCTACAACTGCATGTAATCGCCGGGGAACAGAGGCAACAAGCTTTTCTGATGAATCTGTAACTCTCTGACATCTCTTCCCACGCAGCGTGAACTTCTTCCGACAACGCAGCCTTGGATGCTGGTGCAGGTCTTTTGCCGCTAGTAATTTTTTCCATCTCTGCTGACACGTGCTCTATGTAATTTAGGTCAGCACCTTTTGGAGGCCAGTCCAACAGCTCAATGTCTCCTTTCATCTGAGACCAGTGTCTTACACGATTGGCTGTATGAATTGGGGAACGGTCATGTTGCAAGATGATTCTACCTCCAGGAAATCGCTGACGAACAGAAGGAAGCATGATTTTTTCCAGTATTTCGCAGTAATAAGCACTACAAAGCGGACGCTCAAGTTCCCACAGCACGCCGCAACCATTTGCTGATATCCAGGCCTAAACTGTGACAGACGTCCACCCACACCTTTGCCTCTGCTGGACATATTTACGGTCGTACCTCGTTCCACTTGGTCGATACACACGGACAGAGCTATTTGGAGCAGTTGAAAATACCTTCTCGTCGGTAAATATAACTCGGTCCTCGTGAGAGTGCTCTGCGTCCTGTGTGGCACTTCGTTTCCTGTTGCCTTGTGAGTCGGTTCTTACTTCTGTCAAGGCGACACGTCACAGCTCAGTGTATCACCTGAGTCGTATCCTTGCGCTTTATGTAGATCAGTACTGCATCAGTGCCATTTCCCGTGTTCTGGGATACAGCAAATCCACTGTTCATCTCTGGGTGAAGAGGATGGAAAATGAAGGCCACGTAAACTGTTGTCGTCGTTCTGGACGCCCACAGACTACCACAGAGGATGAAGACAAGAGTATACTAAGCTGCAGTGTTGAGGACCCCTTCAGGAGCAGCAGAGAAATTGAAAACATCCTGCAGCTAACAGTGAGCAGGTCGACCATACAAAGGTACGGACGGAAATCGGCTGTTCAGGAAATGCTGAAAGAGCAACATAGGGCTGCCGGGTTAAATTTCGTCTCTACCAAGTAGACATTAGGTTGAAAAACAATAAAGTCAGGAGTGGCGACATGTAGAAACTCTATCACCAGTAACCTTTCTTATACTAGTTATTTGTTTCTAGTGACGATAGAAACGCTATGTATGGTAACAGGACACTTATTCCATCTTTTATTTGAGCTTCTGTATGTCGATAAAATTGGTTCTGAACTGGGAATGCAATTCAGACCGCCCTTAACGCGGAATCTGATACCTTCGTGACAATACAGCTCGACTACAGTTTGTTGTTTGTTCAAAACTGCTGATTCCTCAATATCTCCACATATTGCGCGTGACTGGGTTCGAATCATGGTTCGGCACTGAAGTTTTCAGTATGTATTCATTATTATCAAGCTCTAGCATGAGAACACCTATCTGCTGGTGGATAATAATTTTGATTTTTAATATGTTTCCGTTCGTTGTCAAGACTAACGGTATCTGACGTTTTTGACTCCCAGTGAGACACAGAACTATTTCCGAGATCACTGTAAGTTCAAGGACGTTATTGTGAGCTTCTGGTGGAGAAAAATTCGGTAGCTGACGTCTCTTTGTGTATGGTCAACAACAATATGTGTGGGGTTCGATTTCCAGTCAGCCGGCCAGAGCGGCCGAGCGGTTCTAGGCGCTACAGTCTGGAACCGCTCGACCGCTACGGTCGCAGGTTCGAATCCTGCCTCTGGCATGGATGTGAGTGATGTCCTTAGGTTAGTTAGGTTTAAGTAGTTTAAGTTCTAGGAGACTGATGACCTCAGAAATGAAGTCCTATAGTGCTCAGAGCCATTTTAATTTTTGATTTACAGTCAGCACTGGACTCTTCGTTATATTATTTCTAGTTCAAAAATGCTCATATGCCGCTGCTGGTGTAACAAACCTATATTTAACGTTAGTTTTCTCTAGAATATAACAGCGATAGGTGACGGGTTGGAGTCCTGGGAAGGAAAAAATTAATATTTCGTCTCGTCATTTCAGTTAAAACATCTAGCTACCGCCGAGAAAACCCGATATGTCGCAGTTGATTGTGCTTCGATATCAATCCGAATAGGTTCTGGTTTCGAACCCCTGTGCAACACAAAGCTTTACCTCACGGCATTTCAAGTAAGTTACTTGTGAAGAAGCAATATTTAACATCTCTCGTAATTAGTTAAAAGGGACGATAGATGCTGGGTAAGAATTCGCGTCCGTTAAAAATGTTTACGTTATGTAATTTAAAGTTGATATTTGCTAACTGATACTGTCTAAAATCAAGGTATATCACTCTCTGTATGCCGAGTGAGGAATGACTGTTGGTTTCCGTCAGTCACGAAATCTTTGCTTAGTCTGCATGACCTGGGTTTGAATCCATATGCAGAACGAGACGGTTCGTCGTGTCATTTGATTGGTTCAAAATGGTTCAAATGGCTCTGAGCACTATGCGACTTACTTCTGAGGTCATCAGTCGCCTAGAACTTAGAACTAATTAAACCTAACTAACGTAAGGACATCACACACATCCATGCCCGAGGCAGGATTTGAACTTGCGACCGTAGCGGTCACGCGGTTCCAGACTGAAGCGCCTTTAACCGCACGGCCACACCGGCCGGCGTGTCATTCGAAGTTCAACATATTCTCAACTAGCTTCAAATGAATAACTTAAATTTTTAATGTCATTTTGTGTTAAATAATAAGTACGGTATGTTACTTTGAAGAGGAAATCATGAATACGACGAACTTACTACGTGCATTACCGATCTGACGTAATAATGCGAGTGGTAACATTCCAGGTATGTCATTTATTGTAATAAATGTGAGCTTACAAGCCTTAAGGACAGTCTTATCTGTGATAAAGTGTTCCCTGATATCTGTAGTATCGTGGTGTTACCTTACATCTACAGTTATTGCGATACAGAGCGGTGTTTTCTACTGGTGACTCGTTGGAACCATTTTCAACAGTCAAACGACTGTACCAAGGAGCGATTAGAGGACCTGCTACACAGCTGCGTTATGCGGTTTTGCATGCGAATAAGGCGAAATGCAATTCAGGTCGTTCGGATATTTTCGAGCACGACTGTACATTTGAGAATAAATAATTCAAGACATTTTTCAGTTAAGCGAGTAGCAACAGAATTTCTCGATTCCATCGCAGAATTACAACCATCCGACGGACATCCTGTAATTTTGTTTTCAGAAACACTGTAGTCGGAAAATGAAAGCATTAGATTAGAATAAAGGGTTTTAGTTGTTCCACCTTCGTTTGCCTTATTTTCTCCCTGCTTAAAAATTTCACAGAGATTCCAAAATTTGCTTTCAATTTAATTTTTGTGTCTTTATCAAAATAAGCGGTCATAACAGATTCTACGCCTGTTGACTTACCAGTAAGAGCACTGAATTTTGTATGTCTCAGCTTTTCTGGAAATTCGTTGTTATGGCTCTCTGGTATCACGTTCTTTACGATCTGGGGACATGTAACGCGACGCAGATGTATAGCGTCGGCGATTTTAGAATCAGGAAAGCAAGTCTTAACTACGCCCTCCATGTGATCTACAATATTGAAAAAGAGATTATGTTCTACCACGAATCCTGGAAGTTTAATTTCAGCAATGTGAGACTGATTATTGAACGACGCATCAGTTGTAGCTGATTTCACAAATGTACTCAAAAGTGTGTGACACCACCTTCATTTTCCGGACATGATTTTCACTTTTAGAATGTTTAACACATCCCAATTCAGACAAAAGTTACGTTACAGATACTACACTACTGATCGTTAAAATTGATGATCCAAGAAGAAATGCAGGTGATAAACGGGTATTCATTGTACAAATATATTATACTAGAAATGACATGTGATTACATTTTCACGCAATTTGGGTGCCTAGATCCTGAGAAATCAGGACCCAGAAAAACCACCTCTGGCCGTAATAACGACCTTGATACCCCTGGGCATTGAGTCAAACAGAGCTTGGATGGCGTGTACAGGTACAGCTGACCATGCAGCTTCAACACGATACCACAGTTCATCAAGAGTAGTGACTGGCGTATTGTGACGAGCCAGTTGCTCGGCCACCATTGACCAGACGTTTTCAATTGGTGAGAGATCTGGAGAATGTGTTAGCCAGTGCAGCAGTCGAACATTTTCTGTATCTAGAAAGGCCCGTACAGGACCTGCAACATGCGGTCTTGCATCATCCTGCTGAAATGTAGGGTTTCGCAGGGATCGAATGAAGGGTAGAGCCACGGGTCGTAACACATCTGAAATGTAATGTCCACTGTTCAAAGTGCCGTCAATGCGAACAAGAGGTGACCGAGACGTGTAACCAATGGCATCCCATACCATCACGGCGTGTGATACGCCAGTATGGCGATGACGAATACACGGTTCCAATGTGCGTTCACTGCGATGTCGCCAAACACGGATGCAACCATCATTATGCTGTAAACAGAACCTGGATTCATCCGAAAAATGACGTTTTGCCATTCGTGCACCCAGATTCGTCGTTGAGTACACCATCGCAGAAGCTCCTGTCTGTGATGCAGCGTCAAGGGTAACCGTAGCCATGGTCTCCGAGCTGATAGTCCATGCTGCTGCAAACGTCGTCGAACTGTTCGTGCAGACGGTTGTTGTCTTGCAAACGTCCCCTTCTGTTGACTCAGGGATCGAGACGTGGCTGCATGATCCATTTCAGCCATGCGTGTAAGATGCCTGTCATCTCGACTGCTAGTGATACGAGGCCGTTGGGATGCAGCACGGCGTTCCGTATTACCCTTCTGAACCCACCGGTTCCATATTCTGCAAACAGTCATTAGATCTCGACCAACGCGAGCAGCAATGTCGCGATACGATAAACCGCAATCGCGATAGGTTACAATCCGACCTTTATCAAAGTATGAGAAATCTGTTGGAAACTTTTCTCATGTCAGCACGTTGTAGGCGTCGCCACCGGCGCCAACCTGTGTGAATGCTCTGAAAAGCTAATCATTTGCATATCACAGCATCTTCTTCCTGTCTGTTAAATTTCGCGTCTGTAGCACGTCATCTTAGTGGTGTAGCAATTTTAATGGCCAGTTGTGTATATCTAGCCCTTTCAGAATTCAGTTCATCACCGCACAACCAACCTTTGAATTCAGAATTAGTTTTCCATGCTTTTATATATTTTTGTTTCCGCCTCTTACTTTTAAAGACGCCCACTGTAGATTTCTTGGGAGACTAGGCCCACTGTCACTATCTTCTGTTTCGATTGAGGCAATTTTGGAGTACTTAGCACTTCATAAATCGCTCACTGTCCAATTCACTTATATATGAGCGCCGCGCAGGATGCAAAACAGTAAATACGGTGAATTCCCTAGGGGACTCATCTCGGGGAATAAGCTAGTTGACATATGCACCTGCAGCGTAAAAAATTGAGGAATCCCACGCCTAGACAGACTAGCATGTAGGCTGCTCAAAATAGTATTTGTGAAATAAATTGTAGGAAATTAAATAAAACATAAAATTAAAATAATAAAACAGAAGAGATTTTAATAATAGTAAGCGTTTGTAAAGATCGTACACCTACGTGCGATCCGAAGGGTGGATCGTATGTTCGTGCACAATCTTAAATGTCGTACATGTACGATCCACATCGTACGGTTGGCAACGCTGCGGCCAAGATAAGCTCCGCATGCAATAACATACGCAAGAATTCTTCCCCGCCTCACCGCACGCACAGCCTTGCACAGAAGTTCATTGTGTAACCCACCCGGACCTGCCACCGCCGACGACACACCGTCTGATGTAGCTGGAGCGACCGTGGACGCTAACACTCAGCTTAATAAAACTTATTCTGTTTTGTGATGGCCGGCCGGTGTGACCGAGCAGTTCTAGGCGCTTCAGTCTGGAACCGCGCGACCGCTACGGTCGCAGGTTCGAATCCTGCCTCGGGCATAGGTGTGTGTGATGTCCTTAGGTTAGTTAGGTTTAAGTAGTTCTAAGCTCTACGGGACTGATGACCTCAGATGTCCCATAGTACTCAGAGCCATTTTGTTTTGCGATGTGGAGTCTGACTGGAAGTATACGGACACTTACTAGTGGACATTAACAAAAGACCTGTGTGAAGGTCAAATAGCATGAGTAATGATGGCTTAGACAATGCCCCTGTGTAATTCAATTAAAAAATTATGTTATTTTCGCAGCATACGTAATGCGCAATACTTATTAAAACAAAAATATATTACATAGCATCCACCACGCATAGAGTGGCGATTCTAATACTTCTTATTTTAGCAGACCGCCCACACTATAGTAACTGATTATAAATCTATTAGCTAATCCACGGATGCATTATACAGACATAATGTATTCCAGCACCTAAACAGCGCGTTGGTATATTATTTTGACCTGATACAACATCATTTCTACGTGACACAAAGCATTTATACGCTTCCAGAGGTATAGAAGTCCATTTGTTATACGAAATTCACTTTCAGTTGCGGTTTGACAATTGTAGTACGTTTTTTCCCCCTCATTGCAGCAGAATGATCGACGAGGAATATGTCACACATGAACTGATCCCCCAAGTGGGACATAAGGCTCTCCCCTCGTTTTAAGTTTGACTATCTTAGCAATCAAATATACAGTGCGTCACTCCTAGAAATCGTCAGCCATATTTGTTTTTCCTCTGCACAACCACAAGCAGAAAGAATATCTGTCCGTCGGCTAAATTTTTCAGCTGCAGAGCAATTCCATAACTTTCTTCACAGCATTTTATGTACGAGTCAACAACAAAAATTTAATCGTTATTAAGGTGTAAGTCCATCCATTTATAGACGACACACAAGACTCCCAGAACAATGTGTGCTATCCACCTAGCCTTCCGTCACTGACGTAGTCTCTAGCACATTATTTACTCTTCTGAAACATACCAGAGAATTGATAATAATAGTTAAAGTAACCTGATTATATTCCGGAACAGAGCAACTGAAGGAAAAGGTTAAATTACAAGTCACCTTTGTATTGGTGCTATTTAACAGTTTATTCCAGAAGTCATCGAAGTCTTGGAAACCTTGGTCTTTTAAGGTTGATGCTATGTGCACCTTGCTACTTCGGACTATTTGTGCAGTGTCATTTATTACATTATCATCATTTAACGTACTTTAAAAACAACATACTCGTAAATACTGTAAAACACGCTTCCGTTTCTGGTTCGCGTGGTTGGCATATTAATTTGCTCTTTTTGGCTGGTAGGAAATATGACTTTCTCGTTGTAATCATTTCGTGAGGCATGTGTAGGATGCTGTGATCAGCTGCAAACATGTTTTGTAAGCCACTCCTTCGTGGATGATATATATATATATATATAGCTGAACAACGTGGCGTCATTGTCGTTTGTGTTCCCTGTCCGACTCTAACAAATCGATTGTCTATTTACTTCTGCACGTACCCTTATAGCCTTTATGAGTGCTACACCAGAGACACCCTGACGGGAAAAAATAGCAACACCAAAAGATAATTAATGTAGAGTAAAGAAATTTCGAAAATACATTTGTCTAGGTAACAAGTTTAAGTGATTAATATCGCAAGATCACAGGTTAATAAAAGCTTGAGATAATCCACTGCACATGTGAGATCCTGATACCTTAATAACCGGTGTAACAGCAAGAATGTTGAACGCAAGCACGCATTGCGTTGTAAAGGTACCGGGTGTCAGTTAGTGGGATGGAGTTCCCTGCCTGTTGCGCTTGGGCGGTCAGTGTAGGGAATGTTAATGCTGTTTCTGGACGACGTTGGAGTCGTCGTCTGAAGATATGGTGATCGGTCAGGCCAAGTAACATGTTGGGTTACAACAGCGGTATGTTGGCGAGCGTTATCCTGTTGGAACACACCTCCTGGAATGCCGTTCATTAATCGCAGCACAACAGGTCGAATCACCAGATTAACGTACAGATTTGGAGTCATGGTGCGTGGGATAACCATGAGAGTGATCCTGCTGTCATACGAAATCGCTCCCCAGACCATAACTCCAGATATAGGTCCACTGTGTCATGGAAGCAGACAGGATGGTTGCAGGTTGTAATGGTCGCCTAGTCGTAGATATTCCTAATTGCTATAATCGCACTATTTCACTCCAATTTACGGAGCTTGTTAGCACTTGATGTTAGGTTGGCACCATTAAAATGCATTGTGGTAATCGCTGCTGCTTACTGCTGTGTCTCGATGCTGATGCTGGCTCTAAATCTGGTTGTCTAGGGTTAAAAACATGAGGTCCCGTGTTTTTTTATGTGCTTTTGATGATAAAGAACGAGCGAAACCAACAAATATGTAAACTTCAAATATTTATTACTCTGGTGGCCATCTTAATTCCACTGTCCACCAAAGACCATGACACAACACAAAGTAGTACTTCCTTTACATGTTCTTTGCATTGTTTATCCACCTCAAACAATAACACACAAACACACTTTACCAAAGTGACGTTCCGACTGCCTCTCCGACCCTTCTTGCTGCTTGTATTTATAACACTGTCAAAGAACTACTAAAAAGAGATATAGTTTATAAGTCACATGTACATCTGTTATTATAATTTGTGCAGATAAGTTATTAATTTGCATCGAGTGACATAATTTAACATGTTATTAAAATGACAGACAGATTTGTTGACTTGACAGAATAATTCTTTGTTACAAAAAGGCCGTTTTTTAGAAGTTTGTCAATTGACTTCTCTAATTTGCATAAATAAGTAAGTAACATGAATTATTAAGAATTACATTGGTTTTCGTCTAAAATAGGATTGATTACGTGAATACTGAGTGAAAACGCTCCTAGTGAACAAATAGGTTTCACTGGGTGATTTTTATTTAAGGAGATCCAAAATACCTAAGTTGGCCACTATTTTTCGTACTTCATATTAATTATTTAAGATAAACTTAGTGTTTTTACATGATGACATTTGCTGTATCAGTGATCAAGTGATATTAACTTTTGTGTGGGTCAGTTATTCAGTGTAATTTAATGGGTTGACTGTTTATGGAGACATGTTGTGCAACCATTGTTAACATACACAATAACTTTTCTATAATCATAAATACTCGTTAAACTGGTTGAATTTGGAGGGTATAGCATACTTCATTAAAGTAAAGCCTTTAATATGTTCCGTTACAAGGTCCTCAACTGGGCTCCTTCTAGCCAACACACGGCCGTCTCTGGCACCGAGGCAGAACCAGCTTTCATCAGAGAACAGTACAGACCTCCACCCTGCCCTCCAGAGAGCTACCACTTGATACTACTAAAGTCACAAATGGTAGTTTGGACTTAGTGGAATGTGCGGTACAGGATGTCTGGATCGGAACTGTCCTTGAAGTAACCAATTTGTCAGAGTTCGTTGTGTCACTGTGGTGCTAACTGCTGCTGCAGTTGCAGCTACAGTTATAAGCTGAACACGATGGTCTCCCCTCTCAGTGTCCCACGTGGCCGTTCGGAGAACTGTCTTCTTGCGGCCGTATATTCTCGCAACTACCGCTGCCAGAAATCATGTACATTGGTTAGATTCCTGCTAAGTCTTTCTGCAGTATCGCAGAAGGAACATTCAGCTTCTCGTATCCCTATTATATGACCTCGTTCAGACTCAATGAGGTGTTGATGATGGTATCTTTGTCGCCCGAAAGATATTCTTCACTAACATCACTTCATCAAGTCAAATCTCAAAGGTAACTGACGCTCCCGACCGTTACAAAGAGTATTTAAAGCAAACCTGATTTGCATCCTCATAGTGCTGCTACTAGCACCACTCTTATGCGACTGGCGCGAAATTTAATGGGGCATCAACTGGCAGATATAGAAACACGTCTGCCAACTTCCGTTTGTGTCGCACAGCTCCTTCTTGGCGTTGCGACTTTTCTTCCATCAGTTTAGTTTTTGTAACCTTTGATCTACTGAGCGATAATAAATGGTTCAAATGGCTCTGAGCGCTATGGGACTCAACAGCTGAGGTCATCAGTCCCCTAGAACTTAGAACTACTTAAACCTAACGAACCTAAGGACTTCACACACATCCATGCCCGAGGCAGGATTCGAGCCTGCGACCGTAGCGGTCACGCGGTTCCGGACTGAAGCGCCTAGAACCGCTCGGCCACCGCGGCCAGCGAGCATTTATCTTTTCAGCTTTTGCTGAATCGATGAATTTTGTACCAACTATGTCTGAGACGTATTTTATATTCTAACTTCTTGTTATGATTACAAGAGACATTCTTTCATAGATTTGGATGGTACACTACTGGCCATTAAAATTGCTACACCAAGAAGAAATGCACATGATAAACGCGTATTCATTGGACAAATATATTATACTACAAATGACATGCGATTACATTTTCACGCAATTTGGGTGCATATCTCCTGAGAAATCAGTACCCACAACAACCACGTCTGACCGTAATAACGGCCTTGATACGCCTTGGCATTGAGTCAAACAGAGCTTGGATGGCGTGTACAGGTACAGCTGCCGAAGCAGGTTCAACACGATACCTCAGTTTATCAAGAGTAGTGACTGGCGTATTGCGACGATCCAGTTGCTCGGCCACCATTGAGCAGACGTTTTCAGTTGGTGAGAGATCTGGAGAATGTGCTGGCCAGGGCAGCAGTCGAACATTTTCTGTATGCAGAAAGGCCCGTACAGGACCTGCCACATGCGGTCGTGCATTATCCTGCTGAAATGTAGGGTTCCGCAGGGATCAAATGATGGGGTAGAGGCACGGGTCGTAACACATCTGAAATGTAAAGTACACTGCTCAAAGTGCCGTCAATGCGAACAAGAGCTGACCGAGACGTGTAACCAATGGCACCCCATACCATCACGACGGGTGATACGCCAGTATGGCGATGACGAATACGCGCTTCTAATGTGCGTTCACTGCGATGTCGCCAAACACGGATGCGACCATCATTATGCTGTAGACAGAACCTGGATTCATCCGAAAAAAATGAGGTTTTGCCATTCGTGCACTAGGCTCGTCGTTGAGTGCACCATCGCAGCCGCTCCTGTCTGTGATGCAGCGTCAAGGATAACCGCAGCCATGGTCTCCGTGCTGATAGTCCATGCTGCTGCAAACGTCGTCGAACTGTTCGTGCAGACGGTTGTTGTCTTGCAAACGTCCCCATCTGTTTACCCAGGGATCGAGACGTGGCTGCACGATCCGTTACAGCCATGCGGATAAGATGCCTGTCATCTCGACTGCAAGTGATACGAGGCCGTTGGGATCCAACACGGCGGTCCATATTACCCTCCTGAACCCACCGATTCTATATTCTGCTAACAGTGATGGGATCTCGACCAACGCGAGCAGCAATGTCGCGATACGATAAACCGCAATCGCGAGAGGCTACAATCCGACCTCTATCAAAGTCGGAAACGTGATGGTAGGCATTTCTCCTCCTTACACGAGGCATCACAACAACGCTTCACCGGGCAACGCCGGTCAACTGCTGTTTGTGTATGAGAAATCGGTTAGAAACTTTCCTCATGTCAGCACGTTGTAGGTGTCACCACCGGTGCCAACCTTGTGTGAATGCTCTGAAAAGCTAATCATTTGCGTACCACAGCATCTTCTTCCTGTCGGTAAAATTTCGCGTCTGTAGCACGTCATCTTCGTGGTGTAGCAACTTTAATGGCCAGTAGTGTATTTGCCGTGGTGCGCACAGTCACAATAACGCAACGTTCGGCTACCGCGGCAGAGTTAAGTGGCACTTGATTAGTGCCGGCGCGTTCTGCCAGCCGGCGCTAGAGGCGTTCCCGCCAAACATTCAATCAGCCGCGAACTACGCACGCGCACGAGCCTTTTTACGTCGCGGATGGCCACACTATGATATTACCATCCACCAGTCAGGGATCGCCAATGGCCGCCAATCATCACTCCGGAATCAGTGGAGGAAGACTGGAGCCGCCGTGTTAAATAGCCGGAAGAAAGGGAAACAGGCGTCTTTCGACCCGCCGCGGACTGCCGCCCGGAAGATATTTAGACGCAGCCGGAACGTTTAGGTGCCACGTCTTCGCTACGCCGGCCATCGACCCCGGACTTTGCGCCCGTCCTCGGCATCCACCGGAAAGCGTCGAGAGGAAACCCGACAAAGGAAGGTAAATTCAGTTCAGTTGCTAATATTTCAATTCTATAAGGTGACATATTCTTTGGCTAATTATAAAATTTTGGTAGGTGAAGAAGCCTTTTGTTTTCGAAGAAAGTTTATCTTTTTGTAAAACAAACGGTGACCTTGCTCCACCTAATAAAAATTTTTGTTCGCACATGGGTGATAATCTGTGGATATAACATTATTTATGAGGTAAAGTACTTAAAGATACACTAAGTAACATTTTCATTCTGATTTATTGCAAGTAAAGTATTTTTAAATCAAAACTTTAAATTTTACGATGCCAAAGAGAGAATTTAATTGAAAACACCGACGTAAGTCGGACAAATTTTTACAAACTACACGGTTTACTTTATTAGAGCGATTTTTGCAAGCCTATTCATTATATTCGTCACACTATATTCTATGTTCCAATTTCATCTTAATTCACATAGGAAGCATCTTCCACCTCGCCTTCGCCTACACCTGGTTTTTATCGCATACGATGTATCTGCGTAATACGATCCTGATAGTGTTACAGAGGTTCCAAGACACTATCCATCGCATCATATTTACACTGATGCAGCTGCTAAGCATATTAGACACACAGCCCTGGTCCTGTTTTTGTGAAATAGTTAGACTTATTTACATTCAAGTCAACTATCAGACCTCGTACCGATCCCCCACAGGTCTTCCTGATTCGCTACTGCATTCCTGTAGACAACTCCATCACCTACGAAACATCCTGTATCTAAACATACACACCGGAAGTCACTGTATATCGCATGGTGTGACATACGTCATACCAGTATTATCGATTACTTTTCCATTCCACTCTCACGCACTAATTGAGTAAAAACTGATTCTCCAAGTACCTCCACTCATACTCTAACCCATCCTTACGTTTTCAGGAAAAATACGTCGTCCTTCCCAGAGCTTTCTTTATGTTACGTATTCGATGGAGTATGACAACCTCAACGACCCTAGCAGCACTCACTTGATCGACAGACGATAACTTGCAGTGGGATGTATGTATAAATCCAGCAGTCCACCCATGTGGTTAATATTGAGCTGTCAAAGTGACGTTACTGTTCGCCACCACGAATATTTTGACGATCAATTAAAGTATAAAACTGAATTACAAGTCCAATGGTCCGCTGTAGCTGTATTTATCTTAGTCGATTAGACACCCACAAAACTGGTTTCACAACTTTTACGTTGCATCTTCTGGTGTGTATCTCTACAGCAAATTTTATAAATTAATGCTTTGATAATGGAGAAATGAAGTTATCTGAGGTACGTTAAAGTACGGAGTGAGTAGACTTACACAAGGAAGAAGATATTACGCATCTAGTTAGGAAACTAGGTATGTATCACATACGCCCCACAAAGAACGAGCCTATACGAATGTAATAAATGAGATTGGTAATTTCATACCAAAAGAAGGCTACTTACAAATGCTATATCATATGGTAGAAATATCGGAACACGTGAGGCAATACTGACCCGACGAGTTATCTTAGAAAATAGATTAAGGAAAGGTAAACCTACGTTGCTAGCATTTGCAGAGTTAGAGAAAGCTTTTGACAATGTTGACTGGAATACTCCCTTTCAAATTCTGAAGGTGGCAGAGGTAAAATACAGGGAAACCAGATGACAGTTATAAGATTCGAGGAACATGAAAGGGAAGCAGTGGTTGGGAAGGGAGTGATGTTGTTCGATCTGGATATTGAGCAGTAAAGGAAACAAAAGAAAAATTCGGAGTAGGTATTAAAATCCATGGAGAAGAAATAAAAACTTTGAGGTTCGCCGATGACATTGTAATTCTGTCAGGGACATCGAAGGACCTGCAAGAGCAGCTGAACAGAATGAACAGTGCCTTGAAACGAGGATATAAGCTGAACATCAACAAAAGCAAAACGAGGATAAAGAAATGTAGTCGAATTAAGTCGGGTGATGCTGAGGGGATTAGATTAGGAAATGAGGCACATAAAGTAGTAAAGAAGTTTTGCTATTTGGGGAGCAAAATAACTGATGATGGTCGAAGTAGAGAGGATATAAAATGTAGACTGGCATTGGCAAGGAAAGCATTTCTGAAGAAGAGAAATTTGTTAGCATCGAGTATAGATTTAAATGTCAGGAAGTCGTTTCTGAAAGTATTTGTATGGAGTATAGCCGTGTATGGAAGTGAAACATGGACGATGAATAGTTTGGACAAGAAGAGAATAGAAGCTTTCGAAATGTGGTGCTTCAGAAGAATGCTGAAGATTAGATGGGTAGATCATGTAACTAATGAGAAGGTACTAAATAGAATTGGAGAGGAGTATGTGGCACAACTTGACTAGAAGAAGGGATCCGTTGGTAGGACATGTTCTGAGGCATCAAGCGAACACCAGTTTAGTATTGGAGGGCAGCGTGGAGGGTAAAAATCGTAGAGGGAGAACAAGAAATGAATACACTAAGCACATTCAGAAGGATGTAGGTTGCAGTAGGTACTGGGAGATGAGGAAGCTTGCACACGATAGAGTAGCATGGAGAGCTGCATCAAACCAGTCTCTGGACTGAAAACCACAACAACTTGTCATATGGTATAGGGAGGTGTTACAGACTACCGTAGAGTAACAATTGACGTGGATAGGCAAAGTTCTCAGCCCTCCTCATTCGATGGAAACCATCATCAATTATGAATGTCCAGTCTAAAAAATGAAGGAATGGAATTAGGAATCAATAACTGATCCTCGATCGAAAACAGTGAAGCAATAACTAGAATGAAAAAGAGGTGGGGAGAGCTCCCATGTAACGTGGAACAATTGCCACATATGAGACTGATCTGTGTTAAAATCACGAACCGTCATCACTTTACTGATAAAATACGTTGCTGTGGGCCTGTGTCAAGCAACAGACGATGCCCCTCGTAAATGTTGTCCAGGAAAGTATTGGGTCCTGGAGTGAGTGAAGAATAAAATAATGTTAGTGATGAAAACTAATAAAATTAACATATTCAAATACACTGGAAAATTATTTTTGACATGTTTTGGGGACCAACAATGATCGAAAGGAAGAAGTTTATGCTAGCGGTCAAACTTACCGGAAGCCGACATGTTTGTGTGTGTTTGTCACCAACATATTAGTAATCGTAGCAGCTGACAACGCAAGCTGCGAGGCGTCCAGTGTGTTGGAGAGTATATGGTGGCTGCCGTCCCGGTGCTGACACGGTTAAGGATAACGAACGCAACGCGGACAATACGAAAGACAAGAGAAGCGCGCTGCTAGTACTGTGTTGAGGAATTGCGGTCGCCAAGCGAGCTAATAGACTCGGCTATCTGTATTACATAAAAAGGGAACGTGGATGACACTAGTATATTAATGATACTAAGGCGAAAATTTTAAAACTTGCTACTTGTTTCTGCATAATTAAAACTCTGTATACATTAAATGGATCATATGACCTACATGAGGATCGGCAGTTGGGGTAAAATTGGATATTCACATAAAAAATTGTAATTCATTTTGGTTGCTGAGAGTATTATCAAGGGATTGTCTTATGGACATTATTATACAGGGTGTCACACCTATCTCTGCCATTTCAAATATCTCTGGAATAACAATAGATATTCAAAAACGGTTTTCACCAGCATGAGCGTACGGCGGGGGCTTAGGAAACCAAATACTATGAGAAATTTTAAAACGTAAACAAATACTATTTTCAACACAAACTTTCGTATTTTTAAATAGACACCCCATATTATTTCGTATGCAATCAATAGCATGAAAAACCACAAAAATAATGGCGTTGGCTGCATCGCAATACGTCAATTACATCCCGAGAATTTGCGTAGCGAGGTTGACACTTGAAATAAATGAAGCGCACAGCTAACGCACGTCCTGAGACTCAAGCGTGCACCTCACACTGCCTGTGTCAGGGACTCACACAATGGGAACGTATGCACAATCCACAAAAACAAACAAGTAACACGTCCAACGCAAAGTTACGTTTTTCAAATTGTAAATGTATGTTTATTCTATCGAAATGGCAACTAGAGCTACAATTAGAGGTAACACACTTGAATTCAGTTTGCTAAACGCATTTACTAGTGCCCTGTCGCCCAATGAAACTATATTGTTGTGCATTACATCCAGCGTAGAAAATACACCCCCATCTTGGACAATGAAACTGTGTCACGTCAGCATATGTTCTAAGTGCCCTCCGTTTGCATAAATACACGTTGGCAGACGGGTAACGACAGATTGTAGAGTTTCTACAGATATTGCCGCACACGCCACAGAAATACGATGTTGCATATCCTGTACTGTCGTTGGGGGTTCTTGATACACTCTGTTTCTCACTGCACCCCAGAGAAGGAAGTCTAATGGCGTCAAGTCGGGTGACCGTGCTGGCCATCGCACAGTACCTCCTCGCCCGAGCCACCTATTTGGAAATGTCGCATCTAGAACGTCTCTGGCAGCTTCTCCAGTAAACTAACAGGCACTGCCATAACAAATGCAGAGTAGTTTGTCAGGGGTTCGGTATCACCAATTAAGACGAATATGCAAAATTACACATGAAACAGGAATCCAACTGCTTGCAGACTTCTTCAAATGGCTCTGAGCACTATGGGACTTAACATTTGAGGTCATCAGTCCCCTAGACTTAGAACTACTTAAACCTAACTAACCTAAGGACAGCACACACATCCATGCCCGAGGCAGGATTCGAACCTGCCACCGTAGCAGCAGCGCGGTTCTGGACTGAAGCGCCTAGAACCGCAGACGTCTTCAAGAAGTTCCAAAGTGTATGCCTGGGCACATGCTTCCTGTATCCTGCCTTCTGTTTGCCCATACCTGGACTTCCAGAGGACTGAGTGCTAAGAAAGAAACAAGTCGACGTCGAACTTTTGACTGATGTTGACATGCTGCTCTTCCTCAAATGCGGTAATCACCAGGTACTTGTCCAGCGGATGTACAGGTATGCCAATGTGAATAACCCGTGAATGAGTGAGGAGGAGCACAGGCCTTCTGATGATTTATGTTACATCTTTTATCTCGATGTAAACAAAATCTATGGCATGAAACAAAGTCTACCATTTGGAGGATTCTGATGACTGAACAAAGAGGAACTCTACAGACTGAAGGAAGACATTCTTTATGTGGCTGAGGATGCTGGTGAAGGTTGTGTTCTGGAGGTAGAGCTGGAATATTCCACCCATTTGCGCGATGAGCACAGCAACTTGCCGCTATGCCTGGAGGGCCTAGTCTTGTGAAGTGGTTCCATCGAGCTGTTGACAACCCTGGGGGCCAAAGAGTGATATATTATCCATTACAGAAATATCCAGCAGTGTCTCAGACTGGGAGTGAAACTTGTTAGTATCATCCACAGAATCTCGTTGATGGAAGGAGTTGTACATTGATTTAAATACCGAACTGAGGCCTCTCATTATGTATGATTTTGAGAAAGATTTTTATAAATTAATGAATAATCCAATTTTCGGAAAAATCATGGAGAATATTAGTTCATTTAGTTTGCAGTGGAGCAGGCATTTTGACACAAAAGATTAATCACCTGACCAAATTTCAAACTCCATAATTTTGTTCAATAGCTGCTCTCCCAGAACATTATCTAACTTTCATGTAAAAGCAGCTGTCGAGATTTTTAAGCCAAATGACAGTACTCTGAATTGGTAGCTTCGTCCCCCATAAACAAATTGGGGTAAATTTTCTGCAGCTTTCTGCTAGTGGGCCCTTCCAGAAGCTTGTTAATATCTTGACACAACTAAACGTCTGCACAAGCTCCTCTAGTACCTCAGGCCTATCAATGTGCGGTAAAATTACTTTGTTCAAGGCTCTGGTATCCAAAGTTATGCTTACTGAGCCATCTTTGTTTGGCACAATTACAAGAGAACAGCAATAATTATTCTGAGATCGCTAGATAATTCACTATTCAATCAGTTTCTCCATTTCTTTACCTGCTGAATTAAACTAAACTCCGCCCAAACAGGCCATGAAGGCCCAACGGTACCGCCCGGCCGCCGTGTCGTTCTCAGCACAGAGGCGTCGTTGGATGCGGATATTGAGGGGGATGTGGTCAGCACACAGCTCTCCCATCAGTATGTCAGTTTACGAGACCGGAGCCCCTACTTCTAAATCAAGCAGCTCCTCAGTTTGTCTCAAAAATGGTTCAAATGGCTCTGAGCACTATGGGACTTAACTTCTAAGGTCATCAGTCCCCTAGAACTTAGAACGACTTAAACCTAACTAACCTAAAGACATCACAGACATCCATGCCCGAAGCAGGATTCGAACCTGCGACCGTAGCGGTCGCGCAGTTCCAGACTGTAGCGCCTAGAACCGCTCGGTCACCCCGGCCGGCAGTTTGCCTCACAGGGAGCTGAGTGCACCCAGCTTGCCAACAGCGCTCGGCAGACCAGATGGTCACCCATCCAAGTGCTAGCCCAGCCGGGCAGCACTTGACTTCGGTGATCTTACAGGAGCCAATGTTACCACTGCAGCAAGACCATTGCCACCGTTTCTTTACCTACTGCTTCTCTTTTTGGAAACGGAATGGAATATGGTTTAAACCTAAATGGATCATGTGGTTTCACCTGGAAACCATATTCATAATCCTTCACGCATCCTCGTTTCTTTGAAAATGATTTTTGATGCTGTAGTAGTACTTTTTCCAACCCGTGTGCCATTCCTCACTTAATCTCTCGATATTTGCGACTTTTTCCTTGATTCTAACCTCTGTACTTACTGTTATATCTGGGACCACCCCTAAATATACAAACATGCGCATTCTTCTGGTTCATAGTTCCAGTACATCTCTTCCCTTATTATCTGCACTCTTGCATTATCACATTTATTTTGTATGGCCTCATATCCACTAAATTTAAAGGCCTACTCCCCCTATTCTTCTCTTATCTGTATTACAGCCTCTGCTTTGCCCTGTTGTCAGTTAACCAGTCTGTTCCCAAAATTAAACTGATGCGAAGTCCGGGAACCACCGCAACATTCGCTGATAATGTTCTGTTTTGCATTTTAAATTCTAATAAAATCTGCATCTTTATTGTTTTACTTCTAGACCCATATGCTGTAACCACTTTAAATCATTGTACTGTTAACTCGGGAACATCTGTATCCTTTATTTCTTCATATAAATTACTAGAGACAGCAGTAATTTCGCATCCAATATCTAGGATCCAATTGTTTTCATGTTTTTCATTTAAATTTCAGTTACTGGTTGGAACACTTTCTTTAATTTCTGCCTATCTTCTTCCATGAGTGCGTTTGTATTCTATCCCATTCCCAATACCCTAAAAATGTTACTTATGGTCCATTACATTTGGCCATTCGCGTTTGGATCAGGTCGTAACTGAACTGTCCACAAATTTGCCGGTTCTATATGATTCGTACCTCTTTCAGGGGCATGTTACCTATTTCGATTATTATGATATTCCCTGTTTCCACCATAAAAAACCTCCTCTGTTCATATCCCTTTGAAATGTGCCTCTTCATCTTCTGGACGGGCTGTGACTGTCATGTGGTTGTCTATTTTCCTCCCAGTTACACTGTTCGTCATTTCGATTTATACCTCTGTTTCTGCTTTGCTCGTTGTCATTACGGTGGTCTGTTCGCCGCTTGTTATTTCTTCAGCCCTCTGGTACATGCCTGTTGTGGGACAACGTGGCTAATTGCCCCAGCACGTGCATTAGGTGTCTGACGTCACCTTTATTTATATTGCTTAACTTCTCTTGCCCTAACACTGGGAATTTAAGTATAATAATTTCTATCTGGTCAGATTCTCTTAATGGTTCGGTTAAGTGTTCTTTTTTTCTCAGTAACGTTGGAAAAATTTTTATGATTGCTAAAACGACTCTCAAAGATTCTGCCTTCAAAAATTTCGTTTATAACAGTATTTTGTGTGCTAGTAGACCAGTATTGATTCAACAATGCTTGAGCAAATTCTTTATATGTTTTACATGTGTTACTGACCCCTGTTCCCCATGATATTGCTTCTCCTTCTAATCTACTGGCCACGAATTTGATTTTTTGTTGTTCTATCGTGTTTTCAAGAATGATGCCCTCAAATTGTCTAATGAAGGCTACTGGGCGCATAGTTCCCTTACTAGAGAAATGGAAAAAAGTGGGTCAAATGGCTCTGAGCACTATGGGACTTAACAGCTGAGGTCATCAGTCCCCTAGAATTTAGAACTACTCAAACCTAACTAATCTAAGGACATCACACACATCCATGCCCGAGGCAGGATTCGAACCTGCGACTGTAGCGGTCGCGCGGTTCCAGACTGAAGCGCCTAGAACCGCTCGATCACAGCGGCCGAG
This sequence comes from Schistocerca serialis cubense, assembly GCF_023864345.2. Taxonomy (NCBI): domain Eukaryota; kingdom Metazoa; phylum Arthropoda; class Insecta; order Orthoptera; family Acrididae; genus Schistocerca; species Schistocerca serialis. Next base: position 218,518,945 of record NC_064640.1, read on the forward strand.
AGAAATGCAATTTATACGTATTAGGGTGATTTGCTACATCACTTGCGTGAACAATGCCTTTCTTTCTTCCTTTTTCACACCAAAGTTCTACTTTTTAACTTAATTTTATATTTTGTCTCGTATCTCAGGAAGTACTTTTTCTCTATTTCTCTGTTTCCCTGAATTGCGCTTGTGTTGCCTTTACAAGCGGATTCTACAAGTGAAATACTACGACTAAGTATTTCATGGTTATTTTTGATATTCTGTAAATTACTTCAGTGTATCTTATGTTTATCATTACATGCTTTGATAGGCTTGCTTTTCTCTTGTCTTACATTTCTAATGTCATTCACTGTTGTTCGTGTTACCACACTTTGATCCTGCAAATACTTATTTAACTTTGTGATTTCATGATCGACCTTTCGACATTTCTGACTTACAAACTTATAATTTTTTACCCCATTCTTTTGTTTAATAATATATTTTCTTGCAACATCCTTCAGTTTTAACTTCAAGAATTGTAACCTTTTGTTCTAGGGCACTGGACTTTGGGTTAAGTTGACCTGTTTCTACATTAGCTTCTTTTAACCCCTTAGCTGTTTTGTCTATTTTGTCGTGCCCAGCATCTATTTTCTTCTGTGTTTTTCTTAATTTCTCCTTATTTTCTTCTTTTGATACTTCTTGTTCTTGCAAAATTAATTTTAGCATAGACCTTATGTCCTGATCATCATCATCTGGAGTTGGCAAAGTGCCACCTGTTTCTGAACTATAACTTCATGTATGTAGTTCATCTGTTGGCTCATTTGGTAATGTCGACATCATAGTCATTTTCTCTGACATCGTCATTCCAATCAATCACTTTATTTTTGACTAGGTACTACATATTCTGGGTTTACTTTATCATTTTTTGCCACCAAATCTACATTTTCACTGTCATCATCATTAGTTAACTCAGCAGCTCCTGTGAAATCATTCGTGACTACCTCAGAATTCCCAAAGAGATTATTGGTAACTGAATTATTTTTGACTAAATTTGACACATCATTAAACCCATATCTCACTTTGGTACCATTTTTTTGTATGTGATCCACTGGATCGTCACTACTAATATGAGACTGAACTCCTTCTCTGCTTCTGAGAGAATGTATCACACTTTCTTTTCCCCAGACATTTTACTGATACTACTAAAATTTAAGGTAATTTTATCAAAAAATCTTCATATTTTAAACCCTATACAACACAATTTCACTGTCCTGACTTGCACACTGCCTTCTCAGTACCGGTTACAAATCTTAGACTGCTGTATGGAAGTTCAGCTCTTACACTGATTTTCTTGCTTGATGTACATCCATTGACTCCCTAGCTGTGTGGTGTGCTGAAGCTGACTCTTCATATGCGCCCTGTGCCGCTGTCTACGCCAGTTGCTACTTGCTGCCGCCTCACGTGTTGTCTGTGGCTGCCTCGCGCTGCATCGACGTCTCATAGCATGGAGAATCTTGAAATGATGATTTTTAACGTAATCCCATGGACTGCGCACACAATGTTAACTTTTATTCTTGTAGCACTTCAGCACTTCCTATTCCTGCTTCATATCGACAATACAGTAATAGAAAAATTGATTTTGCAGCATCTGAAATTCAAAAACAGTTCAATCACAGTTCAAAGCCTACTTATCCCAGTTCTTCTGCAGTTCTCCGGTCATTTACAGTTCACACTATCACAGTCCTTACACAGCTCACTGGTCGGTTACAGTTCGCAGTTCCCGCTACTAAAATCTAGCCTCAAAATTCCAAAGCACTTAGACTTCAAAGATGCCATGTACGGCAACTGAAAGGTAGAGATATAACGAGAGGGATTTATGTGTGTATGATAAATCACTTCCCTCGAAAATTTCCTTCCTTCATACCTCCTGTGTGTTACCACAGGTGACGTGTCACTGACCTCACTTGACGTAGATTGCAGTATACGCGAGGTACCTAGTTGCTTCCAGCGCCCTGAGTGGAATGCGTCAGTTCTGAATAATGTTCACCTACCTGTAGTCTTGTGCAGAAAACAGCACATAGGTCGTGAGTCCGTTACCTTGAGGTAAAGACTTAGCGAGGAACTGGTATTGTATAAAAAGTTAAATTTTGAAATGGTTGGTTTAAAGGGGATGCCACTCGCTTTTTGTTAGCATCATCAGCAAACAGCCGCACATTGCTATCCACCCTATCCAAAAGATCATTAATGTAGACAGAAAACGACAGCGGACCTACCACAGTTCCCTGGGGGCACTCCAGATGATTCCCTCACCTCCGATGAACACTCACCATCGAAGACAACGTACTGGGTTCTATTACTTAAGAAGTCTTCAAGTCACTCCCTCTCGGCAGCCGGTATGCTGCGATGAACGTAATCTTCCCCGCCGATGTACTGACAGCGACACCAGTACTGTACATGGGTGCTCTGGTTTGGATTTCCCCTGGTCAGAGGTGGATCATCATCAGGGATCCCCGAGCTTCCGCTCATACTCCCTTCGAGTCCAACCCATGCATCCACTACCCAACTACACCACAACGAAGGGAACCAGCTGGGAAAAACTACCCCCTTTGTGGGGAAATGGACCTTCCATTTGAAGAGCGCCTTTAGCCACCCTTTTGGTGCCCACGTGACAGCGACACCAGTCGCTTCCTCCATTGCTAGCTCTGGAAGTTGTACAGAACAGTGTCGCAGTGATGTTTTGACGTACACCGCCGTCCCACCCCCCACCATTTCTCGGTCTGTGTGGTAGCAGTGATAATTTGCTGCCCGCACGTTGACGCCAGGTTTCAAGTGAGTTTCGGTGACGAGGCATACGTCCACTGCCTCCTCGCGCAGAAACTGCCGGAACTTGCCTCCTTGGGTGCGAATGCTGTTAATGTTCCAGACGCAGGTTTTGAGTCCCAGTATTGGTGTGTTAGCCATGTCTGGGCGTTGAGAATTCTGTTGTGGTGTTGGCCTCGGTGTTCGCTTGAACTGCAGCCACGCTAAGCTGCGCAATCTGCATAACGAACTGTCTGAACTCATTTAACATCGCCCTAAGTTCTGCTGCATTAGTTGTTGCAGCTGGTTTCTCCAGGCGCGGTATCGTCGGTTGGGCTTGCTCGGCGTGGTAAACGGGACAGGCGCGGCAGTTGGCGGAGCGGTCTCCACCTGAGCACATCCTGTCGCTTCCACGTCGTCTCCTGCCGTTGCATGCGGGTGTCCGGATGCACGTTCTGGAGCATGCTCGACCGAGCGCCGATCCGCCGCCCCGTCCTTCGGTAGCAGCGCGCCAGGTCGCATCCGCGAACTCATCTCTGTGGTGAGGCGGCAGCAGTACATCCGCTGTCTACTGCGGCTAGCGCCGAACCACCTCGCCCACCTCCAAGTTCGAGGTGACCCGAAGATCTCCGAAGTGCTTCACCTGCCTTTTCGTTTGGCAATTGTTTATTACTCTGCTGGTAATCAACGTTTTTGAAATAATGGAATTGCGGCGGCGCGGTTCCTTCCGTCCCTTTTACGACGCACCTGCACCTACCTGTGAACATTGTCTCAGCAGATCATCAGTAGGGAAGCCGAGCAAAACATACTGTACTTCGACGTGAACCAGGCTGCAATTAAAGTCACTAATCTACGTTTCGGGAGAAAGTTTTCACATGAAATGAAAGATTGGAAATTTTGTCCTGAATTAATATATTCCGAAACTTAGGTGAACAAGTATCACTGCAAAGCCCGTGCTAGTCTTAACACAGTCATTCACAATCCCTTTCACTCAGGTTAGCAAGTTTATGGTGTTGCATTTCCCGAAAACGTAATAGTTACAAAAATACGGATTGTTTTTGATTGAGAATGCTCGCCAAATATTAAGTCTGTCAGTACCTAATGCAGTCACAGTTTTTAGCCACCGATCTGCTCAATACGCCACGCGGAATTTATGTCTTTTCTCGTCACAAAATTCACTTAATAATTCCGAAATTTCTGCACACCCATCGGAATAATTATGCCGTCACTTTACAACACTTTTGATGTATGAAACACTGCTAGATCCGGCAACTTATCATTTCCATCGGAACTACTACTACACCCGTCCGAACTGTTTCATGGCTAGACTCCGACTCCTCTCTAGAATACTCTAAGGTCTTCTCCACCAGCAGAGAAAGGCGCGCGAAGAATATTGCTTTACCATTGGTCAGTTTACTCAACAGCCAATAGCAAAACAACACTCTCCCGCGTCAGTCCGCGCTTTTCATCAATAACCAATCGCAAAATAGTGAACCTAACGACTGCACTTTTTACCGACGTAATTATCTAACATGCTGAAGTTTTGTTTATGCATAAAGTTATTTACTATTGTCATTTATACCTGAATTAACTTTCCGTTTACCATAAACTTACTTTACAAATCTATTCTACAAAAATCCCCTTTGTCCACATCCATACTTCTTCGAAATGTTCCCACAGTAAATCCCACTACATAACTCATTAAACAATTATCTTCATATTAACCTTAAACCACACTCACGCATCATTCATACTGCTAAAACACATTTATAATATTTTAGATACACAAAAAGACGTAATAACACTTAATGAAAATACTAGAACAGTTTATGAAAAACATTCTATTACTTTAGTGCACTCTAGTGGGCACATTCGAAACTAAATCACCGTCCCCTGTCCAATACTGTCCTCTATCGGCTGATACATGTGTAGCTGAATATGATGGCTGTAAAGCCAGAATTATTACATACTATGTGTGATTGTAAAAAACTATTGTGTGTGTGTGTGTGTGTGTGTGTGTGTGTGTGTGTGTGTGTGTGTGTGTGTTTTTCTTCACTTGAAACGGCAAGTCCTCCATTTCCCATGTGTATATTGTTTATAAAACATATATCATCGATTAATTTTAAAAAGAAAGAACTGTTATCTTGCAAACGTCATGTACATTGGAAGACTGCGTAAATACTGTATATATTAAATGAATGCAATAAGAAAGAAAAATGTAAACAGATAATGAGAGACGTAGTATTTAAGCTCCTGTACCTGTTAGTCATTAGTCTTCAGAATAAATACTTTGTACTTAAGAAAATATGTGTAAATATAACTACAACAAACTGAAAATTATTGTATATAAGAAAAAAATTGCTTTGTAAAAAGTACCACTGTATGCATAATAAATAGTTGTTCAAGGAAAAAATTGTTAATAATCTGTAACAACAAATGATCGTAAGTAAACAATATGCTGTGGTTATGCCATAGAAAAAATAGCCCTGTAAATAAAAATTTTAATAAATAACAACAAATGACTGTAAAAAATAATGTATTGCAAAAAAGAAATTGTTCATAACAAACAATAAGGCAATTTTTATCTCATTGTTCTTATTTACAGACCCTTTCACTACAGAGTGTGATTGACTAGGCTCATTGAGTTGAAATGCAGAGGCCCACACACAGTTGAGCTAGTTACAAAAGAAGATGAGGAGGGGATATTTGATCCACATTGATCTATTAGGTTCTCAGACATTTTTTGTCACGTGACCACTATAGGATTACGCTTTGACCTTGAATACAAGTCGCACAATTGCCTGAGTGATTCCCCTGGGTGACCTTCATCAATTCCCAGTGGTTCCCTGTGGGAGAGGGAATGGGGGCATCATGGAGCCCAAGTGGGTAACCTGTCACCTGATGTCCTTATTTTATCTAGAGACAAGAAACCAGTTATAACCGGATCACGGGATGAATCTTCTTTGCTATCCTACCCGCGCTTACTTGACACTAAGTATAGGTTTCTGATTTTAATGGTAGTGCTTAACTGCACCTAAGTTTAATCGGCTAAACTTTACTATGGGCCGCCCATGCGCTGCTCTTGCTCGCGGTAGAGCGCAAATGGTGATAATGCCGGTGCTTGTATGGTTGCTGGCAGCCAACTGGAGACAGGTACTTATAACAGTGAACGACGAGCTGCAAGCCGAAAAATGACAAAATACGAAATACTCGCATTATTTCTACACATACATTTTTGGCCAGATATTTACATTTCTGATGTAAATGAAAATCAGACTACGATGTTTTACTTGTGGTGACACACACACACGAATTATTCGCGTTGTGTAGACATGCTTTTCATTAATTTTTACTATTGCAGCGTCCTGAAGTTTCTATTGTTGATGTATCTAGCGATTTGTATGGTGAAATATTAGTAATGACTTTTTTTCTAAAATGTTGAATGTCGTGTTGGTGACAGATAGTAATTAGTTATTAGACGAATTAGTTATAGACGATTCTGTATTAGTTTTTTACTTTTACTGCATTTTGGAGTTTATATTACCGACGTACCAGGGTCGCTCAATAAGTCATGCGTCACACTTTTTTTCTCAGCCAGTTTCGGTTGAAAAATGTGGAATTTGTTCTGGGACATCATGGAATATTCCCGTTTCAGCCCCTATAGTACCGTGAAGTCCCGACAGTTGGCGGTGCTATACGTTGGCTTCAAAATGGCGCCTCGGACGCTGATAACCGCGCAGTTCAGCGCCCCACAAACCAAACATCGCCATAATCATCATCAAAATTGCGTCTGTAACGGAGGTGCGTTTCAAGCAGAAAGCTTTCACTGGATTTTGCGGGAAAACCAGAGCATCGCAGATATTTACAGGCGTTTGCGAAATATCTACCGAGACCTGGCAGTGAACAAAAGCTTGGTGAGTCGTTGGGCGAGGCGTCTGTCTTCATCGCAACAAAGTCGCGCAAACCTGTCTGATCTCCCGCGCACCGGCTGGTCGCATACAGCTGTGATTCTTGCAATGTTGGGACGTCTGGACACTCATTCTGGGTGATCGACGGATCGCAGTCAAACACCTCGCTTCTCAATGGGACTGTTCTGCTGGTAGTGTCGACACACTCATCCACTAGTTGGGGTACTCAAAGACTCAAAGCTGAGTGCCCAATAGGTTCCTCACCACCTAACGCAAGACCAGAAAGAACAACGCAGGACCATCTGTACGGAATTGCTTGTGCGTTACGAGGCCTTGCATGTCGAATATTGCCACAGGTGATGAAACATGGGTTCATCACTTCGAACTGGAAACAAAACGGCAATCCGTAGCGCCATACCACCTCTTATCTGAAGAAACTGTTCAAAGCCGCACTTACAGCCGGTAAAGTCATGGCGACGGTCTTCTAGGACTCTAAGGGGGTTATTCAGTTTGATGTCCTCCCTCGTGGTGCAACGATCAACCCTGAAGTGTACTGTGCTGCCTTCAGGAAATTGAAGAAACGACTTCAGCGTGCTTGTCACCACAAGAATGCAAACCAGTTTCTCCTTCCCCATAACAATACAAGGCATCACACAAGTGTGTGCGCCCGAGAGGAGATCACAAAACTTAACTGGACTGTTCTTCCCCATCCACCCTACAGTCCGGATCTCTCACCTACCGACTTCAGTCTATTTCGCCTGATGAAGTATGCATTCCGCGGGAAGCAGTATGTGGATGATGACGATGTTAGTGATGCAGCAAAACGTTTGCTCCGACATCGGCCAGTAGAGTTGTACCATGCAGACCTGCTGGATCTTCCAGTAAGATGGCGTTACGCCGTTGCATTGATCGGAGATTACCTTGAAAAATAGGGGTTTCTAGCGAGAAGAGTTGGGAATAATATGGTGTATAGGAATCCCGAATAAAACCAGTCTGCTTTCAGAAAAAAAAATTGTTACATTACTTAATGAACGCCCTTCTTATATAGGCAGTTAGGCTTTTTTTTTTTTTAAAAAAAGTTTGTTTTTATGGGATCTGTCTAAATTAAGGAAATTTTTGTTTTGCGACAGGCTGATCGGAACTACGTTGTATACAATAGTGAATTTTTGTTCTGATGAGAGTTGAATTACACTACTGGTCATTAAAATTGCTACACCACGAAGATGACGTGCTACAGACGCGAAATTTAACCGACATGAAGAAGATGCTGTGATATGCAAATGATTAGCTTTACAGAGCAGTCGCACAAGGTTGGCGCCCGTGGTGACACCTACAACGTGCTGACATGAGAAAAGTTTCCAACCGATTTCTCATACACAAACAGCAGTTGACCGGCGTTGCCTGGTGAAACGTTGTAGTGATGCCTCGTGTAAGGAGATGAAATGCATACCATCACGTTTCCGACTTTGATAAAGGTCGAATTGTAGCCTATCGCGATTGCGGTTTATCGCAAAGCGACATTGCTGCTAGCCTCGGTCGAGATCCAATGACTGTTAGCAGAATATGGAATCGGTGGGTTCAGGAGGGTAATACGGAACGCCGTGCTGGATCCCAACGGCCTCGTATCACTAGCAGTCGAGATGACAGGCATCTTATCCGCATGGCTGTAACGGATCGTGCAGGCACGTCTCGATCCCTGAGTCAACAGATGGGGACGTTTGCAAGACAACAACCATCTGCACGAACAGTTCGACGACGTTTGCAGCAGCATGGACTATCAGCACGGAGACCATGGCTGCGGTTATCCTTGACGCTGCATCACAGACAGGAGCGCCTGCGACGGAGTACTCAACGACGAACCTGGGTGCACGACTGGCAAAACGTCATTTTTTCTGATGAATCCACCTTCCGAAATAATTTGAGATAAAACAGGTGTTTTTATTCGCAAATCCAGATCGCTGTCTTCAGCTAGCACATCACTTTCATTGTCACTGCTAGTGTCAGTCTGTGAGTCGGGATCAAAATAAATATCTGCGAAAAGGCACTCCAGAATTTCCTCATCCTTTAGTCTGTGAGAATTCATCACGTGAAACAGGAAAAAAAAAATTCGTCACACCTACTAACGCTGCCGTTACAGGAGCAGTGGTTTCAAATGGAACCACCACAACATTCACAGAAGTAAATGCATTATTTTGGTTATTATTGCAGTACATATAGTATTAATGTAAACAGAACAGTATTCTGCATTTAATACATGCATAAAAGTTACCTAATACAGAATAATACAGTCACAATTTGAGAAAAAAGACGTTCGCGCACAGTGTACAAAAATGGCAGCCGATGGGACCGGGACCTGGGAGCCGTCCGCGAGGCGAGCATGTACATAGAGATACAGAAAACAGAGCAAGCGCTCTCCGATTGTGGAGGTGACTGGATACGCCTTGGTTACATTTAGAGACAATTTTAGAACACAGAACGATAACTTATGTCTCGGTCGCATGGATGGATCTGGCATAAAATCGAAAGAAATGCGAAAACTGATTAGCGCATAGGTATAAACTAACCTAATATACACCGAAATACGGTGAAAATGAGAACGTACTTGCTTATCTCCTGTTTGGAAGGGGGAATTTGTACATGGAGTCAAATATGTGGCAACAAGAGGAATGCAGGAAAACGATGACATCGAAGCGAGCCGAATAAGGAAGGCAGTCAATTTTTTCTCTTTGAGTTCGTATTATAGTGTATGTCTACTGAGGTAGCAGTGACACACGCGATTTTAATATTGTATTTGATGCTTTTCAGGAGGACAGAGAATCATTCACGTCTATACTTACTCACATCTGTGTGAAATGATAACAGAGGGTGTATGGGATGATCGACTGAGACAGAGCTGCAACTAGGTACACGTTGACTCATTTATTCTAGAGAAGGACAAGTTGCTGAAGGTAGATTTTTTTCCCCCAGTATTCTATTTGGATGCTTTAGTCACGTGATATAGCCAGCGTTCTAGTCGTATGCGGCTACGTGTTCGGTATGTGGTTTAAAGCGCTGTCTACTTGCGATCGTTAACGGTGAACCCGTCGGTCATCAGAGGACTCCCACCTCATGTGTGATGAAAGTTGACACATTCCTCTAAATGCGCTTTGATTTACGCGATCCCCATCCTGTCGCATGCTTGGTGTAAAATCGAGACTTCAGCGTCATAACTAAGTTAGCTGTGGGTATTTGTGAGGGGCTGTAATCATTGTGTACACACCCGACAGACGGGTGTTTACAGAGTTGGTGACGGAATGACTTGTAATTTTCACACGTTGGACGCTGCTGTTATACGTATCTGTTTGCTTGTAGGATGTACCGGCTGCTAATAACTATCGTTTTTTATATAGACCTGATGGAGTAATAGTATTATTTCTGACTCGTGATCTGGTGTGATCATTGGGCACTAGACGTGTCCGCAGGGCTATATTGGGCTCGTATCACAGAAATGAAAAGTTTTACGATTGGGATAGAGATAGCTCAGCCTAGGGTGACCGGGGAGAAGGATGTATGTCTGACAGGACGGAAAAGTAAGCGACCTAAGGTTATTGCCCGTTTTTAAGTGCTGAACGTTCTAGTCTTAGGAGTGTGTGTTTATGTTCCCTCTCTCTCTCTCTCTCTCTCTCTCTCTCTTTCTCTCTCTCCCTCTCCCTCTCTCTCTCTCTCTCTCTCTCTCTCTCTCTCCCTCTCTCTCCTACCGGAACCTTCGATACACCGATCATGGACTCTAGAACAATACTTTACACATGGTAGATTGGATGATTTGCTTAAAAATCTATCGAACTACGTTGTGTATAAATATCGCTCCGTTCTTGTTCTTGTTAACTGTATGCTATTAAATTAAGGCACTTTGAGATCTGTTGCTATAGATCGATATGGTGTGCTAAGCTCCAAGACTTGGTTACATTTCGAGAAATGTGATGCACTTGGATTGGTTAGGACTAGGAAAGCTCTATTCAGTCAAGAGAGGTGGAGTGTAGCTGTATTCGTCTGCTCGGTTGAGGAATAATTGGGTAGCGATGTTGCGGGGTAGGTAGTTCAATGCCGAGGTGAGGATAATCTTTTAACGTAAGAGGACTAGATAGCTCTGTGACCGCCATACGCAGAGAGATTGATCGACTACTATGCGCGAGGTCTTAGAAATATGTATAGCGTTGTCTGGTATAATTTGATCGTCTTTATGTGTTCTAGAATTAAGTGTGAATGGACGTGCTGAGCAGTCACCTACGAATGGTCGCAATGATACTTGCAAAGTAGAGGGTGTATGGTTTAGCTATGGTACTGAAATTAAGAAAACAATCTGTCACGTGATTGGCCAGTGTTGGACTTACTGTAAAAATTTTCGCGATATCAGCTGTGATGGATAATATTATAGTAGATTGGTGGTGTCTTATCCATCGCATCTGTGCATTGGGTACGGCATAATGATTGACTGACAATGCTTGCTTGAGTTGGGGGAGAAATTTTGGTTGATGGACCGCAACTTCCAGGGTTGCTAGCACCGAAATCGGTGATCCTGTACTTCTGTGCAAAAATGACCAATCACTAGAAATTGAATGCAGAGTTATAAACTATTCGGTCACTGCGACATATGAGTTTAAATGTAGAGGTGGTCAATCACTTTCGAGGGAAGTCGCTACAACGCCACCAGGCTCTTCTGTTTTCCTTGTGTTGTGGATGTGCTTTATTTAAAGTCATTCAATGTTATGCTATCGACTGTAAGAATATGATTTATAAGGTGCAAGGTATAGTTTCCTTTTAGAGGCAGTGCATCAGTCCGTGTTAATGTCTGTTTAGAATCAGACAATGACTTCGAAGTCGTGGCAGAAAGACGAAATGCTCGGCAGTGTGCAAAAGCGTGTTAGAAAACACTGTTTGAACAAGGGCCAGAGGCAGCTTCTCATTCACTTAGAGTGTGGGTTATCAAACTTTAAAGGGGTCTCTGCAGCGTGTGTGTATATTTAATATGATCTTGTTCATATAGGCATCTGTAGTTTGAGGTGTTGGATTTGGCGAGCTGTTAGGAATTCTTGGATGGTTGCACTCTGAGTTATTCGGGGGGAGTATTGTGAATTCCGTTTGTCCGCGCTGGAGGTGGATCGTATTGGTGCCTTCGTGACTTTTTCAATGTTTGATGGTAGAGGATAAAGATGATAGGGTGTTGAGGATCTGTTGTACTTGTACCTAGTTTGAGGCATACAACATTGCGTGCATTTCCGGCGAATGGTCAAAACAAGGTCCTGTTGTAGTGACTGAGATCGTTCTGTTTATAGACAGGTTGCAGAAGGTAATAGATATGTCTTTCTCCGACTTAACCCTTTCAATAGATGTGGTTCCGTTTGAAACCACCTACAATTTTCTCATTTTGTGGCAAAAGGGCAGTAGCTACATTTGGGGACACCATTCAGCAGCCCAGTTGGTGCTGCCCTCTAGCGGCTGTTACTGGAACCGCTTCAAAATCTGTAAATATTAGCAAGTAGTGAGGCGAGTTGGATAGCCATTTTTGTATGCTGTGCGCGAACGTCTTTTTTCTCAAATTGTGACTGTATTCTTCTGTATTAGGTAACTTTTATACATGTATTAAATGCAGAATACTGTTCTGTTTACATTAATACTATATGCACTGCAATAATAACCAAAATAATGCATTTATTTCCGTGAATGTTGTGGTGGTTCCATTTGAGACCACTGCTCCTGTAACGGCAGCATTAGTAGGTGTGACGAATTTTTTTTTTTCCAGTTTCACGTGATGTATTCTCACAGACTAAAGGATGAGGAAATTCTGGAGTGCCTTTTCGCAAATATTTCTTTAGATCCTGACTCACAGATTGACACTAGCAGTGACAATGAAAGTGATGTTCAAAAAATGGCTCTGAGCACTATGGGACTTAACATCTGTGGTCATCAGTCCCCTAGAACTTAGAACTACTTAAACCTAACTAACCTAAGGACATCACACACATCCATGCCCGAGGCAGAAAGCGATGTGCTAGCTGAAGACAGTGATCTGGATTTGCGAATAAAAACACCTGTTTTATCTCAAATTATTTCGGAAAGAGAGTAAGGGCCATTTTGACAATGACAATAATGATAGTTTCAGCACTAATGACGATTTGCCACTGTCTTCCATTGCGAATTTTTCATGGAGAAAGGACATCAGTGCAATGAGCTTTGCCGCCAATTTTCAAAGGAAGCAGGTGTACGAGGAAAACTTAAAAATGACAGTGAAGGTATGCAACCAGTAGATATTTTTGGGACTGTTTTGTGACACTATGTTAGAACACATAGTCTTCCAGTCTAACCTGTACGCAACACAGAAAGGTGGCAATTTCAGGCCTCTTTCTAAAGCAGAACTAAAAGTATTTTTGGCTATAAACATGATAATGGGAATCAAGAAACCTTGTTATTCTCGTGATTGCTGGTCATCCCATAAGGAACTTCGAGATGAGTACATTTCCTCACTAATGTCGGTAAAAAGGCTCAGTTGGATTTTGACACATATTCACATCAATGACAAAGCTGTTATGCCTTCAAGGGAGAGCAGAAATTATGACAAATTGTATAAAATCCGTCCAGTAATCAGATACTGATAAACTTCAAAGAATTCTATGCACCTACTAAGGAGCAAGCTATAGATGAATGCATGGTGAACTTCAAAGGACGAATCGCATTCAAATAATATATGCCCTAAAAGCCATTCAAGAGGGGATACAAAATCTGGGTCAGAGCTGATAAGCTTGGATATATTTGAGGTTTTCAGATATATACTGGAAAAGTTGAAGGCATAGTGGAAAAATCCTTAGGAGACCGACTTTTGAGAGATATGTGTAAGGGCTTGGAAGGAAAGGGATACCACATATACTTTGTCAGTTTTTTTACCAGTGTCTCACTTTTACAGAAGCTGAAAGATGACGGACTTTTTGCCTGTGGAACAATTAGATCACACATAAAAGGACTTCCTACGCTAAAAACAGACAAAGAGTTGCAAAGAGGAGAGTTTGACTGGTCAGTTCATTCTGATGGCATTTCCTGCATCAAATGGAAAGACAAATGTGTAGTCATGTTGCTGTCTACAATTGATTCGCCTGTATGTGTTGAAGAAGTCAGCCGTAAAGAAAAGGATGGAAAAATCACAAAGGTACCTTGCCCAAAAATAGTGAAATTATATAATGCAAATATGGGATGTGTCGATAAGGTAGATATGATGAACAGTTTTTATGCAATAGACAGGAAATCACAAAAGTGGTGGCTAAGATTATTTTGATATAAAGTTGAAATTTCTATTGGAATTGTATTTATTCCGTTTCGATTATGTACTCCAACAGCGAAGCAAGTGCTAAAGGATTTTCGAAGACGTGTTGCCACAGGCCTGATAAGCAGTAATGTCTTCAAAGATAGTCCTGGCCATCCCAGTACACCGTCAGAACCATCTGCAAAAAAATTCAGAACTGTTGTTCCCCATGAGAAACATATATCGGAAGCAAAACATCTGCCAAAACACGGAACCTCAGGGCGCTGTGTGCACTGCAGCACAAAGAAAGAAACCCACAGAAGCAGATGGACATGTAGTCACTGCCAGGTAACTTTATGCTTATCTGCAGAAAGGAATTGCTTTTTACTGTATCATCAAAAGTGATGACATTTAGCGGGCAGTGGCTCCATTTGAAACCACCCTGTATGTGTTCAGTTTACATATGTTTCATTTAATTTTTACATTTTTCTGTCTCACTGTATGAAAATTAATACAATAAAAACAATAAAAAACTAAAAATTACTATTTTTTTTTTATTTTGCCCCTGAAAGGGTTAAATTGCAGAGATCAGCTGGGTGAAGATAAATGCATACTCATCTATGCTTAGAAAGGGAGAATGCTTTTTTATTATTAAGTGAGTTTTGGCAGGAGTGAATATGGTTTTATATATGCGAGTGAAAATTGTAAGTGAAGGATGAATGACTTCGGGTTCGCTGGCTGGGGGAGACACTGTTTACATATCCTGTTGGAGATGCAAGGGGGAGATAGAGATCTGCGCTACTCGGGAATCCATTTGTGTACTATATGTCGTTAGACAATAGCTGGAGAGCAGGTATAGGGAGAGCCCACTTCAGCATTCTGGTACTGGGGCTGAGTAGACGGCTGTTTAGGTGGACAGCTATGTGGCTTTGACATGCCGCCGGCGGCGCTCGGACACTCGATTTGTAGGGGGCTATGGGATTAGTTTGAGCATTTAGTACTTGTTTCGGTGGTTATTGGATTAAGAACTGTAATATTGAAGGTCATGTCCTCAGCGGGACCGCTGTGTGATTGAGTAAGTGTGTTTACGTATTTGAAGATTCGCGAATGATGATGTTAAGTTGATGGCGCAGTTTAGCTACCACTGTAAAAAAAAATAGCTGTCTGCTGCTGAAAGAAAGAAAGAAAGAAAGAAAGAAAGTGATGACCTTGCCCCCAGACCTGATGGATGAGTTATTAGATAAGAGGCCGGCCGCGGTGGTCTAGCGGTTCTAGGCGCTCAGTCCGGAACCGCGCGACCACTACGGTCGCAGGTTCGAATCCTGCCTCGGGCATGGATGTGTGTGCTGTCCTTAGGTTAGTTAGGTTTAAGTAGTTCTAAGTTCTAGGGGACTGATGACCACAGATGTTAAGTCCCATAGTGCTCAGAGCCATTTAAACCATTTATTAGATAAGAGCAAGTGATAGTTGAATGATACTATGTGTTCGGATATAGGAGTCTCTAAACGGCGGGGCGAGATTTTTTTTATGTGGAAATTTATGCAATCTATAGATGGTGATATTTGACTGCTAGTGACAACAGTTAAGAGCAGAAAAATAAGTACAAATCGAGCGCTGGCAGAATGTTACGGCAATGGTAATAATATTTAATTGAAGGTGGAGGTGGTAAATATGGACCAGGCTTTGAATATTGTTGTGAGTGTCGTATGTGCTTGATGCTCTGTATAAAAGTTTGACTCTTTAATTGCGTTTGGTATTTCTGGGTGTGTGTAAAATTAATTTTACTGTTGAAAGCGCGAGAAAGGCGAGTTGATTGGTGTTTAGATAGAGGCTACGTTTGTAATTCGAAAAGAGGGGATGAGAATGGTAAATTGATTGATGGGCATGGTTTGTGGGGTGATACATGAGTGTCAAGATAGGGTTGAGGACGTTTGCGTATGTTGATGGTAGGACGGGTGTGAGGTTAGGTGCGTTGGGAGGTGTGAATTAGATCTTTTTTTAAAACAAAAATGTTGTAAAGTAAGAATAATATTGAGAAGGTTTTTAGATAGCTGGTCACGCAACGAGGCGAGAGCAGGGATGTGTAGTTATGTTTAGTTAAAGGGCCATGTAATGTCGTGTGAGGAGCAATGCGCAGTGTGCTAGTGTCATAGGAGGTTAAGACATGTGCTGCTAAGATGTGTCTAGCGTATGGAGGCTGCGCTTTAGAATTATGCTACGTTGATATAAAGTTGACTTTCACCCGTGTTCGGTGGTCGCGGCTCAGGATCGCGGTCCTGGACGGTCGTATGTGTGTCCTTTGACCGCTGACGAGCGCGTTGACCGCGCCAACTCACGCTTGCGGAAGCCGAGCAGGGGCTGTGCGAGGTCTGAAATCAGACGGATGGGTGACTTCACGATCCTGTGGTTGGGATGCAGAGTGGGGGTACCTGCGCACGTCTGCTGAGTTCTTTTGCGAGCGGATCTGCAGGCTCTGCTATGCGTTATTAGGATAGTTTACGAGTACTGAGCGTATCTACACATCTGTGTGATGTATTATTTAGTAGCAGTTTGCTATAGTGTGTACTGAAATTATGATTGGGTGCATGTCTGTGGGCTGTGCAACATGGCCCAGGGCACATCTGGGATTGGTGTTTTGTGATAGCGTGATAGATATACTGTATGGTTAAATAAGTTGTTCGAAAAAAATAACTAGAGTGTTCTCAATGATTACACGCACCTGCAGCGCAGATCAGAGTGATTGGTTTTCCGTCACCATCTCGGTTGCATGCGAGTAGTAAATGTTTTCCCAGCCACGTTAATCGAGTGTGTCAACGAGCTATGAGCTATTCTGACAATAGAGGTGAAGGCAGGTCCAGACCTGAGACGCCAGCGGTATACATGAGAAGAACAATGCAGCTTTCACATGTGTCGGCTGTCACGAGCGCTTGGAAGCTGAACATGGCTGGAGACTCTGGAACCCCTTTCCCCGCCGACTGCACACGCGTGCAGCCTGCCTTGGAGTGTAATCTAAGGCACATAGGGGGTATCAATTTCTCCGGTGATAGGTGCGAATGCGACTGTGTTGAGGTCATGTTTGGGGGAGGCCGAGCAGAGACTTTTGGTCGGTTTGGCAGCTGGTGGTGTTTGGGTGCGTCTGTTGCACTATTTTGCGAGCATGTCTGTGCACTGTGTGGTGCTTTATTTGGAGAGTTTAAGAGTACAGAGCTCGTCTGCTGATATTGTGTACTGCATTATTTAAGAGCTATTTGCTATTGTGTGATGAAATTAGGAGTTGTTTACGTGTTTGTGGCCTGTGTCAGATGACCACAGTTGGATCAGTGCAGGTGTTTTGTGACAAATATACTCCACGACTAAATAAAAGGGTTCCAAATAAATAGAGTGCAGCCCTTTCTTACTTCCCCAAACAGCACAGCGCAGTCTGAGCTGTTTTTGCGCAATAACGGCAATCTGGTCAGAATGTGAGTGAGTAGACAAATAACTGGACAAATTTATCTGTAGAGGAGTTATAGGTCTGGATTGGAATGAATATCTTGATGCGTGTGGTTGCGTTGCCAAGTGTAGTGCACTACTGGAGTTCAGAAACTGTCTTATGTCAGCCTTACATATCGAAACCTATGAGAAGTAAAAGTTTCAAAAAGATATGTCGCAAAAAAATAAATTGCACTCGTTCCTCATTCCATCAGCTTATGCACTGAAATTATTTCCGAAAATTAGCAGTTGTTTGGCTATTTGGAGGAAAATGTTTTGGATTATTTAAGAGCAGTTGGCATGTCTGTAGGCTGTGCTACGAGTTATTTTTAACTGTTTACAATTAGCAAGCGTGTGTCTAGAACATTACAAATGAGTTATGTGGGAGTGTTTTGCAGGTCTGTATGATGTGGGACATGTCGGTGCAATACATATACTCCATTCCTAAATAAAGTAAATTCGTTCCTCCATCCATGGACCTAGTGCAGGGTGAGTCTGTTTATCAGAAACGTGTAGGAAGAGGTTGAGTGCTGGTGGCTTAGTTTGAAACAATTTTCTTAGGTTGGTGGCGGAAGCGCAAGTGAGCTTTGTTTACAGGCGGGTTTCAAACTTGGCACTGGTTCCTGTGAGGAGTAGGTGGCGGTCTGGTCCTCGAAAAATAGTTGAAATTAGGGAGTTGAACACGTTTGCATACGTATATGAAATTGTAAATTCAAATATTTAATATAGCGGGGTGGTGAGAGTGAATTAGCGAGCATTCTCGCGATGAGCAAACACACTGTTATACAGTCATGGTGGATTCCACTGCCGGTCAAACTATGGCACCAAACGTATCCTTTGCCCGGCATGCAGTTGACAAGTTCCATCCTGTCCAGCGTTAAGTGCTCGCGGGCGCAGAAAGATGTTTACGTAGTCGGACTCTGAGGCGAGCGTGGCTGACCGTTTGTGGCAGGACCCTGAGGCGCCGCTCGCTGCCTACCTGGCGCGCTGGCCGTGGGGGTGAGCAGGCACCGCTGGTCACTTGATGTCAGCTGGCCAGGGAGCTGCGGATGGAGCGGGCTCAGTCAGCCGCACGTACGTCAGCTGCGCTCTGGAGTTTCGCTGTGTGAGCATGGAGAAGTCAGTTGGGACACACCTGCATGACCGTAATGTCTGAAATAAAGAGTCATTTTCCAGGTATTTACAGAAGGCTGTGTCCGTCGCGTGTATGGGGGATGCGTGATGTAAGCTTTCTACACCATCTCGAGACTCTGGGATTACAAGAACATACGTAATTTCACATGCTAGAATATCATACCATTTAAGCGATACTTCTCAATATCAAGCACACAGCAAGATCACTTACATAGCAGTAGTATCACTCGCACTGTATAATTCCGCAGATATAGACTGGAAATTATTTCTCTAGAAACCCGAAATCTTATCGAGGTGTAGCGTGCTGTAAACCATTGAGTAACTAGTAACTTATCCTGTCTGCAAAGACCTTTATGTGAGAACTCGAAAAAAAAATCTAGGAAAATGATATTTCCACCTGCAAATACCGGTGTTGGTGATGTAACAGATTCCAAATCATTCTTATAATTTACAAAGTCAACTAAGGTGTTTCTCATTTCTAGAGAACCAGCAAATGCGTCTTCCACCTGTCTTTCAACTGCTAGATGCGCACACCACAATCGATTTTCTCTCAACTAAATAAAGGCGCGAAATGTGCAGAAGCAGTCAATCGGACAATTTACATGGGAGAGAACGATGCTCCAGTACAAAGACACGTCCATATTGAATCTTCTCAAATTTGCACGTGGTCACGAAAGCTGTCCACCACATTCTAAGTATTAGTCACTACTCAGCCGTCTAGATGACGACACAATTAAGTCAGCTACATTCTTGCATCCCAACAGTGCTCTCCATTTGGACAGCTGCTAACGTTAGCCAGAAACGTGATTCATTCCTGCCACAGGTCACCGGCGCTGCACACCAAGCATACATAGACAGAATCATCCTAGGCCACATATATATTTTATCACTGTACTAACAATTAAATATTACGATCGCAGTCTCAATTGGACGACATTCAACAATGAGCGAAGTATTGGGAATACACCCTGCTGACTGCTGTGGCTCTGGAAATAGAAATATCTGTACCATTCTTATGACTTGGCACATTCTTCCCTTTGCTGTCACAGTATTCCATATCAAATCCATACCTTCATTACGACTAGACATAGTAATTTCCTTTGTACATGTCGCAACACACACACACTTTATAAGCCTGATGCTCAAGGTGAACCTACCACACATACCCTACTATAATACTAGTATAATACTAGTGTAATACTAGTATAATACTTCACCATTAACTGTTTGCTGGTGATACAAAATAATACAGAGAGAAAATCAGCGATGGGTGAACATGTCTCATACTTTTTCTTGCGGGTGGTACCACTGTGTCGTAGAAAGAATGGCGTAATCGCGTTACGAACCACCAGATGTTAAAAAAAAAAAAACACGATCGCAACGACCGTATTATTATCACAATCAGTCTTGGTTCTTCAGGTACACACAAGTATCCATGTTAAAAACTATACCAGCTTTATAAATCGAGGTATGGCATTACCTCCAAAAGGAGTGTTTTTCTTCAGAGAAATGCCACGACAATGAATATAGACAGTGATTGCCGGATATTATCAGACCAACAGTGCGGTTACACGCCGCCGACGCTGCAACCTCATGATAAAATCACCGAATTTAGAAAGTGATTCGGCTAAGGAATATGGTATGAAGCCGGTATTTGCAACTCCCTCACGCCAACACTAGATATTAGTCCAGTATTTGTAATGCACTCTGTCTCAATGTCACCTCAGAGGTTCGGTGATATATTGACTGGGTTGATTGAGAAGGATCACAAACAGTAGATGGTGTGCTGACTGAGGTCGTAAGATATGTACACTAGATTTCCACATATCTAGTGCTACGCTTTCTGGTAGAAATGATGTCTATGATTTGGAATCAAGTCTTTCCATTCAACCACATACCTGCATTGTATCTGATGAAGAAGTCCTTTAATGATTACAGTCACTAGTGAATCATATTTCTGGCACTCTCATATCTTGACGCGAGTCTCCTTTTTCGAAAATATCTGCTACAGCAAAATTTCAGATGGTCCCTATGCCTGTTGCAACTGCTACCATTTCTGCAGCTTTGCACATGTGATCTTTCCAGTTTAAGTCAGAACTGAGCAGAAGTCGGAGAGAGCTATATCCACCACCTTCTGCTACCCATGTAAAAACAGAGTGACCTGAGTTAGTGTGACAGGACTGTTTTGACCATTCAGTGGAAATAGGAACAAGTTGTCATAGATCTTTTAACAGCGTGTAACGCGTAAGGCCAGTGCCAAATGAAGTCAGGTCCTGAATCACGAGGTATTATAAGAGACAGTACGGGAACTGCGAGAAGTACAAGTATTTTACTACTGCATTGTGGTGCATCCCCTAACTACATACAGATACTGCAGTCCGAAGCAGATCCGCATCCCTCAGGACCCATTCACGTCTATCACCCAACATGCTATCATCGTTATTCTGTAGCATCCAAGAGAGAAAATTATGAACTATAAAAGCTCCACTAACTTCATCCAATAGAGAACTCGATGAGATTTTTACTGTATCTCTCTCCTCCCATGTTGTGGATCCAGATCCCAACATCGCTCTGTGACACATGCATATACACAGACATACAGATAACAGAGTAATCGCTCTGCACTGAGTGTTTGTGCACTTCATTATTTTCGGCTGTTTAAGCATTGTGAGCTGTTGGCGGTATATACGCAATATTTCAGTGATTTACGAGTAGTTTTCTGGTTTGTAGGCTATGTACTGCATTATTTGGACAGTTCAGAATTAGTGAGAGTGCCCGCAGAGGTTTTACATGCATTATTTTGATAATTTACGAGTTGTTTTCTTCTCTGCACCACTGTGTACTGCATTATTTCGGTAATTTACGAATAGCCTTCAGGTCTGTATGCTGTGTACTGCATTATTTCGGTAATTTAAGAGTAGTTTTTGTGTCTGTACATCACCGTACTCCATTATTTCGGTGATTTACGAGTAGTTTGCATGTCTGTATGCTGTGTACTGCATTATTTCGGTAATTTACGAGTAGTTTGCAGGTGTCTGTAGGTTGTGTATTGTTACCCCAAGCATGTCAGAGCGAGTGTTTTGTATCAGTGGAATAAATAAACTACATGAAATCCATTGCTAAACGAATTGTTCCAAAATAAATAAAGTAGACTCCTTCCTATCTCCAGCAGCCCAGAACCGGCTGAATCCTTTTCCCGCCATTTTCGGCCCTTACTTCCACCTTGCATTACGCCACGGGAGGGACGACAGAGCCCTCTGGTGGCAGTAAAGTGTAGTAAGTCAGTTGGACTCGAGACCTCATGATGAACACACTGAATGGAGCTACTGCCTCAAATTGTTTAAATAAAGACTGAAAATAAAGTCTTCCGTCCATCCTATAGAGCAATGGCTGAGTCCTTTCCCAGCCAATTCCTAGGAAGAGGTGGCGATCGGATGACTTAGGTTAGTGGACCCATTTTCTGCATCATTTTCTTAGTTTAGTGGAGGTAGCCATGGTGTTGCATTGCCCTGCTGGGATTTGAAGTTCCCACCATTTCCTGAGGGAGGAGGGGAAGAGTGGTTGATTTATTGATAATTTTAATTAAGTAGTCAATCAAATTGATAAGAGTGAGAGGGGGTGTTCCAATAACTCACACCTGAAAGTATACTTGTAGCAGTGAGGGGGAGGGGGTGAGTTGGAGGTTTCCTGAGGGGGGAGGGGAGTCAGAGGAGGTGGAGGAACAATAAGTTACGTACCTTCAATGAAAAGGGAGTATCCTTTTAGCAGATCAATAGGTTGAGGACCTGTCAATCAAAGGAGAACAATAGGTTTGTCCCTGAGTGCATACCTGCCCTGATGTAGGCAACCTGCACTAACAAAATGCATTGATGGCAGCTTCAGTCCACTACTAGCATTGATTTTTCAATTTTGTATGAATATAGCAGCTCTGCCATCAAACACCCACTTGTTTCCCGAGTGTTAAATTGTTAAGCTGTTAAATGTTAGCACTGATGAAACCAAATAAATGCTTATCTTAAAGTGAGTATGAGCTTTTCTTTTGGTGAAACGTAATATCCTCTTGGATGAAGCAGAGAAGGTCGTCAAATGAATTTATAGACTTTTTGGAGTACTTAAAGAATTTAGATAGAATGTCCCTCAGCTGCTGGTATAATGTGATAAATGAACTCGCAGAGATCCTATCCTTTAAAATTGGATGAACCCAATGTGTGCATTTTCGCTTTTTCTCAAAATAGAGCCACAAAATTATAGCTCCATCAACGTCAATTTTCTGGACTCCACCGAAACACACTGGAAGAGGGTAAACTGTACAGAGCCTGTATAGAGTAAATAGGCTCTCTAGTAAACTGCAGCTACTAACGAGCTCTAGCGCTTATTGTCTGAACTCTTCTGAAATTCGATCGCGCGTTAACGCCCGTCAACGCGCGTTGCATGCAAACTTATCCCAAAGCCTGGTTTACACGACGACATTGAGTTGCGCCACTCGTTGCGTGGATGAGTTACACGCAAATGGTTTCGTATTTGACTGTAGACATGGTGAAACCAGTATACACTTCAGTTTCGTCGTTTTGTATGTTCCTGAGTCGAGTCTGAAATGAAAGTCGGCAGCTACATGGCCCACGAGTTGCGATGGAGTTAAAGCTTGTTGCGTGGAATCGCTGCATGTTGTTGTTGTTGTTGTTGTTGTTGTGGTCTTCAGTTCAGAGACTAGTTTGATGCAGCTCTCCATGCTACTCTATCTGTGCAAGCTTCTTCATCTCCCAGTACCTACTGCAACCTACATCCATCTGAATCTGCTTAGTGTATTGATCTCTTGGTCTCCCTCTACGATTTTTATCCTCCACGCTGCCCTCCAATGCTAAATTTGTGATCCCTTGATGCCTCAAAACATGTCCTACCAACCGATCCCTTCTTCAAGTCAAGTTGTGCCACAAACTTCTCTTCTCCCCAATCCTATTCAATACCTCCTCATTAGTTACGTGATCTACCCACCTTATCTTCAGCATTCTTCTGTAGCACCACATTTCGAAAGCTTCTATTCTCTTCTTGTCCAAGCTGGTTATCGTCCATGTTTCACTTCCATACATGGCTACACTCCATACAAATACTTTCAGAAACGACTTCCTGACACTTAAATATATACTCAATGTTAACAAATTTCTCTTCTTCAGAAACGATTTCCTTGCCATTGCCAGTCTACATTTTATATCCTCTCTACTTCGACCATCATCAGTTATTTTACTCCCTAAATAGCAAAACTCCTTTACTACTTTAAGTGTTTCATTTCCTAATATAATCCCCTCAGCATCACCTGATTTAATTTGACTACATTCCATTATCCTCGTTTTGCTTTTGTTGATGTTCATCTTATATCCTCCTTTCAAGACACTGTCCATTCCGTTCAACTGCTCTTCCAAGTCCTTTGCTGTCTCTGACAGAATTACAATGTCATCGGCGAACCTCAAAGTTTTTATTGCTTCTCCATGGATTTTAATACCTACTCCGAATTTTTCTTTTGTTTCCTTTACAGCTTGCTCAATATACAGATTGAATAACATCGGGGAGAGGCTATAACCCTGTCTCACTAACTTCCCAACCACTGCTTCCCTTTCATGCCCCTCGACTCTTATAACTCCCATCTGGTTTCTGTACAAACTGTAAATAGCCTTTCGCTCCCAGTATTTAATCCCTACCACCTTTAGAATTTGAAAGAGAGTATTTCAGTAAACATTGTCAAAAGCTTTCTGTAAGTCTACAAATGCTAGAAACGTAGGTTTGCCTTTCCTTAATCTTTCTTCTAAGATAAGTCGTAAGGTCAGTATTGCCTCGCGTGTTCCAGTATTTCTACGGAATCCAAACTGATCTTCCCCGAGGTCGGCTTCCACCAGTTTTTCCATTCGTCTGTAAAGAATTCGTGTTAGTATTTTGCAGCTGTGACATATTAAACTGATAGTTCGGTAATTTTCACATCTGTCAACACCCACTTTCTTTGGGATTGGAATTATTATATTCTTCTTGAAGTCTGAGGGTATTTCGCCTGTCTCATACATCTTGCTCACCAGATGGTAGAGTTTTGTCCGGACTGGCTCTCCCAAGGCCGTCAGTAGTTCTAATGGAATGTTGTCTACTCCTGGGGCCTTGTTTCGACTCAGGTCTTTCAGTGCTCTGTCAAACTCTTCACGCAGTATCGTATCTCCCATTTCACCTTCATCTACATACTCTTCCATTTCCATAATATTGTCCTCAAGTACATCGCCATTGTATAGACCCTCTATATACTCCATCCACCTTTCTGCTTTCCCTTCTTTGCTTAGAACTGGGTTTCCATCTGAGCTCTTGATATTCATACAAGTGGTTCTCTTTCCTCCAAAGGTCTCTCTAATTTTCCTGTAGGCAGTATCTATCTTACCCCTTGTGAGATAAGCATCTACAGCATCACATTTGTCCTCTAGCCATCCCTGCTTAGCCATTTTGCACTTCCCGTTGATCTCATTTTTGAGACGTTTGTATTCCTTTTTGCCTGCTTCATTTACTGCATTTTTATATTTTCTCCTTTCATCAATTAAATTCAATATTTCTTTTGTTACCCAAGGATTTCTACTAGCTCTCGCCTTTTTACCTACTTGATCCTCTGTTGCCTTCACTACTTCATCCCTCAAAGCTACCCATTCTTCTTCTGCTGTACTTCTTTCCCCCATTTCTGTCAATTGTTCCCTTATGCTCTCCCTGAAACTCTGTACAACCTCTGGTTTAGTCAGTTTATCCAGGTCCCATCTCCTCAAATTCCCACCTTTTTGCAGTTTCTTCAGTTTTAGTCTACAGTTCATGACCAATAGATTGTGGTCAGAGTCCACATCTGCCCTTGGAAATGTCTTACTAATTAGAACCTGGTTCCTGAATCTCTGTCTTACCATTATATGATCTATCTGGTACCTTCTAGTATCTCCAATGTTCTTCCATGTATACAACCTTCTTTCATGATTCTTGAACCAAGTGTTAGTTATGATTAAGTTATGCTCTGTGCAAAATTCCACCAGACGGCTTCCTCTTTCATTTCTTACTTCCAATCCATATTCACCTACTATGTTTCCATCTCTCCCTTTTCCTACTCTCGAATTCCAGCCACCCATGACTATTAAATTTTCGTCTCCCTTCACTACCTGAATAATTTCTTTTATCTCATCATACATTTCATCAATTTCTTCATCATCTGCAGAGCTAGTTGGCATATAAACTTGTACTACTGTAGTAGGTGTGGGCTTCGTGTCTATCTAGGCCACAATAAGGCGTTCACTATGCTGTTTGTAGTAGCTTACTCGCACTCCTATTTTTTACTCATTATTAAACCTGCTCCTGCATTACCCCTATTTGATTTTGTATTTATAACCCTGTATTCACCTGACCAAAAGTCTTGTCCCTCCTGCCACCAAACTTCACTAATTCCCACTATATCTAACTTTAACCTATCCGTTTCCCTTTTTAAATTTTCTAACCTACCTGCCCGATTAAGGGATCTGACATTTCACGCTCCGATCCGTAGAACGCCAGTTTTCTTTCTCCTGATAACGACGTCCTCTTGAGTAGTCCCCGCCCAGAGATCTGAATGGGGGACTATTTTACCTCCGGAATATTTTACCCAAGAGGACGTCATCATCATTTAACCATACAGTAAAGCTGCATGCCCTCGGGAAAAATTACGGCTGTAGTTTCCCCTTGCTTTCAGCCGTTCGCAGTACCAGCACAGCAAGGCCGTTTTGGTTAGTGTTACATGACCAGGTCAGTCAATCATCCAGACTGTTGCCCCTGCAACTACTGAAAAGGCTGCTGCCCCTCTTCATGAACGACACGTTTGCCTGGCCTCTCAACAATACCCCTCCGTTGTGGTTGCACCTACGGTACGGCCATCTGTATCGCTGATGCACGCAAGCCTTCCCACCAACGGCAAGGTCCATGGTTTAAGACCGAAGAAGTTCTTTTTAATGTCTTAGAATGTCACCATAACTGTTCGCCAGAACTGAAATTACATATCACATTGCGTGCATTACAATCGAGAACACTCGGCATGCTATAAGAAGCGGGTTTAGTTGGTGATGATACTTTCTCATTAACACCAATAATTATTAACATTAAGAGTAATAATTATTAAGATTAACAGCAGTAATTATTCGAAGCAGGCCGCATTAAGAAGAGAACTGTTTGCAAACTCTTGAAGACCGATCTGTACAGTGGCAATGTTTCAAAATTCAAACATATATGAGTGGGGGGCACTGCTACGACGTTTTAAATAGATGAATATTGAATAAAGGATGCAACTTCTTGATTTGTGTAGCCTTCCCTCCTGAAAACAATATTTCTTAAAAAAAAAAAAAAAAAAAAAAACCTCGAACTATGGGATTTTAGTCTTGTAACTTCCACAGCTAGAATTACATTTGCTTGTGTTTTTCTTAATTCAGTTGTATATGTGCTCCTAATTCAATAAATTTTGCCATGCAGCTCAGATATTGTCAAACTATCTATGTTACAGCAGTATGTTGCCGGCCGAAGTGGCCGTGCGGTTAAAGGCGCTGCAGTCTGGAACCGCAAGACCGCTACGGTCGCAGGTTCGAATCCTGCCTCGGGCATGGATGTTTGTGATGTCCTTAGGTTAGTTAGGTTTAACTAGTTCTAAGTTCTAGGGGACTAATGACCTCAGCAGTTGAGTCCCATAGTGCTCAGAGCCATTTGAACCATTTGAACAGCAGTATGTTGCTTATTTTTGTGATAAGCATCACTGAAATCCCACAAGCACCTATGCAAAGCATAGATATTCAAAAAGCGAACATTATTCTCCGTTCCCCACGTCATATTTCAGTTTGTCTACACTCTACAAGCACACATAACCTCAAAACTCATGCAAATAGTATCGCCAAAGTTGGAACACAGGAAAAATGTTTAGTTTCACCGACGAGTTGCGCAAACATGCGGCGCGCATGCACAGTGGCCGGTTTCGCAGTTGCCTGCAACCTAGCTAGTGTCGTCGTGTAAACTAGGCTTAAAGATCTCGAAACGGATGCACGCACAAACGTCATCGAAGGCACCAGGTCGGACATAAGATCTCTACAAGGAACTACACAGTGCAAAAGACTTTTTGATTGTTATTTGTTCGAATACATGTGGCACAGAATGTACTGTCAAAAGCAGAATTTTATGCATTTCACGAAGAGTGCAGCAACAATGTACAAGCCTAGTGTCATGTGTTGGTTTCAATAAAATCCTGGTGTTTTCTGTAATTCCTTAGTTGTTTCTATATTATTATGTTGGACATGATGTCCACCTATACAACTAAATAAAACGCCGTTTATTTTTGTCTTGCACATTTCGCTTCCTTTCATATACGAAACGTCATTAGTGGCCGGTAATACATGGCATTTCGTAAATACGAAGAAGCGAAAGCCATGTACATAAAAATAAAATCTAATTTTGTTGCATAAACAGGTCATATCTGCAAGAATATAACGACGATGATACTCATGTTAAATAGTGTATTACATGCTTCTGTGTATCCGTGGTTTTACGCGAAACTTTAGTTCCATCGCACTAAGATACGTACTATGTCAGAGGACTTTATGTTAAAATGAAATATTTGTTTCGCCCGCGTTTGAAACGAAAATATCGTTCTCATTGGCTACATAAATAGGCTGTTCCGCCATCTTAGCTGCTAAGGACAGCAGATCTTGGTGCTGATCGGCTGGCGTCGTGACTGTACGTGTCTGCAGCCCGTGGCGCTTTCTGGTGGCAGATAGCGAAATCTTAACAGTAGTCTGTGTACTGTTCGCGTGCATTGCATATTTTGCGTGTATTATGCTAATACAACTCTCATTTGAAAACTGGCAAAATATAGTTGTGCGGCAGCAATAAAAGCTCGCATCGCCAAATTGTCCAAGAGACTGGCGTGATAAATTGTTTATACAAATTAACAAGACCTACCACTGGCCGTAACTTTTTTCTGTACTTTAGGAGAGTGATAATCATCTGAGAATCTAAGAAATACAGCTTTCTATTTAACTTGCAAATCCTTACTGCAGATTAAATTTCAACATCATGCTCCCTGACTTTCAATTTTTAATGCCTCAGACCTTGTTATCTCAGAAATGGAAAGAACGTTCTTCTACTCACATGTTTAAGGGGCTCCGGAACGCCCTATACTTGCAATGTTAAAATAACGCTTATAAATTACATCTTTCCTCACAAAGTATTTGAGGTAGGAAGTTGAACTTTTTACAGATTATTTATTGAAATATGGGCTACAACTTAACACAGGGACTCAGTTATTAAAGATGATTTTTTTTCAATTGTAATGAAAATTAACAACATTTTTTTGCAATTTTTTATTTATATATTCAAAAATATACAGCTTTTTGGAAAAAGGCTGTGTTAAATTATGCAGAAGGTACTGTGTAACATTTACTGAAAGTTTGAAACAAATTTGTTTGGAAGATCCTTAGAAAACATGTAATTAGTATGAGAAAATAAAAGTTTTGGGAATCGAGCGACAAAGATTGGATTAACTTTTTAGTGCATTCCAGGTCCATAGGATGGATTATCTTCATCCTCTGCAAACTCCTCCTCCAGCTTCCTCTTGTTCCTCTTCCTGTTTACTCTTGCTTGTATTTCTAGACTCTTTACAGCTCTGTCTGCAGCCTGAAGGCGTTCCTTGTCTAAAGCAAGCGTCGCTCGTTGTTGTGTTCGTAGATTTTGCTACCATTTTCTTCAGTTGCAGTTACTGCAACACTGTTCCAAAAGGTGGTCATGTATGAATACTTATCACATTTCAGTTGTATTTCACTAGCAAGTCCTACGTGCTTTATTATGGAGAGTTCCAGACCAACTTCACTACAATGAATACATCTTACACAGTTTGAAAAAATTCCTTTGAGAACCGACATATCAAATATTTCATTCACATCCGATTCGCCCATAAAACATTCATAGTTTTCACTCATTGAACCAAGCTTCCTCTGTGAAGTATTTTCTTTCCCACTTTGACTGCTATGGGCAGGTGTACTTCAGAGGTTAGGTTCACTCACTTGGTTATCGTCTTTATTGTTTACAGTAATAACACATACCTTTGGCTTTCCAACATTTCTCCTTTTCTTAAAAGCCTTCAGAGGATTTCTAATAACTTTACTTTTACTCATTATTATACTTCAACAAAACAGAGACTCAAGAAACAGAATTAATTACGAATATTTTCGAGATAACGACAGAGTAAATAAACATGAAACAATCGACAATCACACCAGCGATATATATTGAACCATCACAGGTTAGCCACAACACATACTTCATCTCACATCACTAAAATGTACCTGATGAACACGGACGTTAATAATAACACCATTTGACAGCAGTTTAACAGCGCCACAGTGGGTCACGCCCATGTAGAACACATTTCAAAAAAAATTTAAAAGTAGTTGTAGTCTTCGGAATGGAATAAATTATATATCTATTAAAAGGTAATAGTCTGCAGGTTCAGAAAACGCAAAAAAGTAAAAATTGAACTTTTCATGATTTTGAGCCTTTCCGGAGCCCCTTAAAATGTTAGGCTTATCATGTGTGGAATTTATACCAAATTTAATCAAAATTGAAACTTCTGAAATTATAATTTTATTTATTTAAACAATCTGATATAGACTGTCTCATTTGATGTATGTGCAATTTAAGTACTGATCTCACTTCTAAGTTTACAAGACTATGAAAAGCCGCCTACTTCATTATGATTCTCACGATAAAAACGTGCTTTGACAATTTGCCAGACTTTTTTAACTCATTGCCATTACTGGCGACAATTTTTATTCTAAACTCACACTGTTGTGATGCACTGAAGTAGTCTTAATAATGAATAATCCTGAATTCCTGCAACACAGTTTGCACCTTACTGGAAGTTTCTTCATCCGAAATATCTTTAGCAAGGAAGTTTCCTTGGTCACTAATACCGAGATTATACACTATAAAATAGTTTGCCCAATTTTCAGGCCGGCCGGAGTGGCCGAGCGGTCCTAGGCGCTACAGTCTGGAACCGTGCGACTGCTACGGTCGCAGGTTCGAATCCTGCCTCGGGCATGGATGTGTGTGATGTCCTTAGGTTAGTTAGGTTTAAGTAGTTCTAAGTTCTAGGGGACTGATTACCTCAGAAGTTAAGTCCTATAGTGCTCAGAGCCAATTTTCAAAATAAAATTGACTCGCATTTTTTGAATCCGGATTGACGTCAATTTCCCGCTTACCGCGAGCGGTTAGCTTAACAGCTTCCTCTATCCCAGCACGTTTCCAGGACCAAACTTCCATAAGTCAGGGAATCCACAACCCTTCGCTTGCGCATCTCGTGAGTCCCGCAGGAGAGCGAAGTACATTATCGTCCTTTTTTGGTCCGTCATTGCATGTATATATAGTATATAGTAAGCAGTATATATAGTTACACTGTCTGTGTTTCTACAGTGTCTGTAGCTTAACGTTACGATGTCCTTCAGACATGACTGCATACAAAATATTTCATATGCAGACAAAAACAACTAAACACTAGTATAGTATAGATCCTGTTCTAATAATAGATTCATTAAGCTGACTAGCTTAGATCACAAAGTCTGTTAGTTGTTTCTGATTCTCCACACCACTTTGTAATACATTAATAAATGCTTGTGCACCTCCAAGATTGTGAAATATAATTACAACAGGCTTTTTGTTATTTGCAGAGTCAATCCGCTGAAAGGAATTTTATGTAAAAATACAGAGCTACTTTTAAACTGCTGTAGTTGGATAAAAACGTCTCGAGAGAACTATTTAAAGTTCCACTGCTTAAAGATAAAATTCAGCTCCAGCTTATTGAAGGAAATCAGTGCCAAACACGTTCGTGCTGCTATCGACGATAAACATAGGGTTCAAATCGAAAACGTATAGTATTAGCACGGCTGGTTCGAGAACATTTTCCACGTAAGCGGCTTATCATTACGCGCCAGCCCTCTCTTATCCCTAGTACACTTTCACCAGTGTCAGTTTTCGCTAGTCATTGTTATACGCTGTAGGTACAAAACTTGTACTTGCGCGCCCCAAGCGGCCGCTACTATTTGTTGTCAGCCATGTAAAGGAATCTTACAGTTCTTCTGTTGGTTGGCCCTTAAACCGGCCTGAGTATTAATCAGCTAAGATAATAAGAACTGGAATAGATTTCTCGTGAACAATTACTCGCAGTTTGGGGAAAATTTACCTATGTTTTTAGTAGTTGTAGGATATATTTTCGAGGAATTTCATTACCGTACTGCCGACCGTTGTGGCCGAGCGGTTCTAGGTGCTTCAGTCTGGAACCGCGCGACCGCTACAGTCGCCTCGGGCATGGATGTGTGTGATGTCCTTAGGTTAGTTAGGTTTAAGTAGTTCTAAGTTGTAGGGGACTGATGACCTCAGCTGTTCAGTCCCATAGTGCTCAGAGCCATTTGAACCATTACCGTACTGTAGATCTTGAAAAACTGCAGAAGCCGTCTATAGTCCGTTAAAATTATTTTTTAGTTGAAGTCTGTCGCTTGGCGCTACAGTGTTGCCACATCGGCTACCGCTCCTTTAAAGGCGACAAGCAAAGATGGGGAGTCAACCTGCCAGGATTGCCGAGAGCGTTAACGTGCTGCTTTCTGGACTCGGGTAGGCGCGCCGGCACTGGATCGAATCCGCCCGGCGGATTTAACGACGAGGGCCGGTGTGCCGGCCAGCGTGGATGTTGTTTTTAGGCCGTTTTCCACATCCCACTAGGTGAATACTGGGCTGGTCTCCACGTTCCGTCCCAGTTCCACGACTCGCCGACATCTGAACACGTTCGTACTATTCCACAAGTTACACTAGATGCAGACTGCTGGGGTACACTAATTCCGTCCAGGGGGGTGCACGGTGGCGCCAGGTAGGGCATCCAGCCACCCCTTCATCCTAACCTTGCCAGATCCGTTCCTAACAATGCCGACCGTGCGTCAGTATGCGACATGCCACTGGTGAAAGAAAGAAGAAACAGGGGGAGTCACTTCACAAGCTCTGAAATGCTGTTCATTTAATGTGGAGCAGTGTTGGAAGCTGCTGCCATCAGATATTGTGGGAACACGAGATGCTCTATCCACAGCTGATTTAAAAATGGCCAATGCCTGAACTGCAGCAGACGATGCGTTTTGTAGCCCCGAATCTACACTCGTGTCCTAACCTGACCACATCCCTCGATGTTCAGTGTATCCGAGAAAATGGCGATCACCAACCTGCGGCAGAGCTATTAATCGCGCTCGTCTTGCGCCACTTCATTTGATGACTAGTTTCGGACCGAGACCAAATTTACACTTTCGCATATTACAGTTCAGTTATTATCAAATCCTTAAGCATATGCCAAAGATAAAGAACATATCGTTTTAAACTTACCTAACAAAGTTGAAAGTGACATTTCCAAATATGTCAAAAAATGTGTACATTTGCAGTGCATACAGCTAACTGGTAGTTTACTTCTTCCTCTTCTGTAAGGAAACCATCACGAATACGGTATGAAATGTAGGCATATAAAAATCATTAACTGTAAAATAAAATTATTACCTTTTTAAATCCTCTACCAAAAACAGTCAACTGTTTAAAACAAAATGGCTCTGAGCACTATGGGACTCAACTGCTGAGGTCATTAGTCCCCTAGAACTTAGAACTAGTTAAACCTAACTAACCTAAGGACATCACAAACATCCATGCCCGAGGCAGGATTCGAACCTGCGACCGTAGCAGTCTTGCGGTTCCAGACTGCAGCGCCTTTAACCGCACGGCCACTTCGGCCGGCACTGTTTAAAACAACTGAATAGTAAAACACAACAGCACCACATACTGCGCCTATTACAAAGTTGTATGTCATGTAGGCACGCAAAAATCATTAAATTTGAGTAGCTACAATAGTATTAAAAAACAAAACAATTTATTTATTTAATCGTATGGCTAGGGCCCCCTGTCGGGCAGGCCCTTCGCTGGGTGCCGGTCTTTCTAGTTGACGCCATTTCAGCTACCTGCGGTCGATGAGGATGATAGGATGATGACGAGGTCAGAACAACACCCAGTCCCTGGGCGGAGAAAATTCCCCGATTCAGGCGGGAATCGAACCCGGGCCCAGAGGATTGACAATCCGACACGCTAACCATATTTTTTTATTATTATTTTTTCAGTCTCATTTTGTTCGCTTCATCTGCTCGGGGCGGACGTCGTAAGACATCCGTTTAAGTTCGTTGTTGATCGATAAACTCAGATTTTTTTTTTTTTTAACAGAGGGCAGCTAACCCTCCAGCTAACCCTCTGACCGATCACGCTGAGCTACCGTGCCGGCTGAACATTCAGCTACCGGGGGCGGACAACAAAACAATAAGAGAACTTGTTCAGATACTTAAAATAACTAACCAGTAATACACAGCAGTGCCACATATGGTGCGTATTACAAAATTGTATGCCAATCATGAAGTGTGAAATGGTGCAAGTCAAAACTAAAAATTATTACTTTTCAAATTCATTACCAAAAACTATCAACTATTTCAAACCACTGAACAGTAAAACAAAACGACATCATCTACGGCGCCTATTACAGTTTTATGTCATGTAGGCACGTAAAAAGCCCTTAGAAATAACAGCAACATTAGTATTAAAAGAAAACAATAGGAGATTAAAAATCCTTGTCATTTCCGACCATTTGCAAGCATAAAATTTTTTATCACACCAAACTTTACAAATTCCGTGCAGATAAAATAACTTTTTCCCATGTCTCACGAAAAAACAAATATCAAACCAGAAGTGTTGTTTTTCCAAGGTACCAAAAATGTACTTGCCACTCAGAGGAGGACATAGCATAACCATACCCAAGGGCGTGTAGGGTGGATGTGTGGTTGAAGGGGAGGATTCAAATGGCTCTGAGCGCTATGGGACTTAACTTCTGAGGTCATCAGTCCCCTAGAACTTAGAACTACTTAAACCTAACTAACCTAAGGACATCACACACATCCATGCCCAAGGCAGGATTCGATCCTGCGACCGTAGCTGTCGCGCGGTTCCAGACCTTTGCGCTTAGAGTAGGGGGACGTCTGGGAAGTGGAGAGGGGGAGGAGCATGAAGATAAAGGTGCCAAAGAAGAGGAGGTTAAGTGGACAGCACGGCATCAATCTAAACATATTATCAGTAGCAATAATGGAAAATTACTGAAAATTGGGCGAGAGACGACTATACGCCATTTCTTTACAAACTAATAAATAATAACAGAGAAATCATATGTTACTCAGGAGTAATCGTGCAGAAAACATATGCTAACAGAAAGGAACCCAAACAACTTTTTAAAATAATTTAGTGGTGAAGACCACATAGTCAACCTGTAACCAGCTTCATAGTGTGCCCTACACATCACACCACAAGCAGCGTAAAGGCACTACAAACACAGAAGCTTTATTATCCAAACAGCAGCAGCCTATAGGCACCACAGACAATAGTGCATACTTAAAAGAAGAGCTGTACCCCTCAGTATATCAGCAATAGCATATAATAACGATGTAAGAACCGAACCACATACTGTAAAAACGCAATATATTTTTGTGAAATAAGCTAGAAACTGAACTCAGTACATGAAGCCCGAGTGTACAGGAGTTCGTGGTCCAGAGATTGGTGGAAGTAAAAGTCGGGCTCGTCGTAGGGGGAGACAGTATAAACTATACATCATTTTGGAACATAGCAAAGAACCGACTAAACCGAAAATCGACTTGTTCGTTCAACACTTTATCTAGCTCCTTTATTTTTCTCTTTAAAATCTCAAGCTCCTCCAGAATATCCAACTGAATACCTTTCGATGCGTGATGCAAAACCTTCTTTTACTGTTCAGTGGTTTTAAATTGTTGGTAGTTTTTGGTAATGTATTTCAAAAGTAATAATTTTTATTGTTGACTTGCACCTGTTTCACACTTAATGACTTATGTGCCAGCATGGCATACGCTCTTGTAATACGCGCCGTATGTGACACTCCTGTGTATTACTGGACAGTAATTGTACATATTTGACTCTTTTTAGTAAAGATTTTAAAAAATTCTTCTATTGTTTTGATTTGTTTTAATGCTATTGTCGCTGTTCACAATTAATGAGTTTTACGTGCCAGCATATCATACAGCTTCGTAATACACGCCGTGTGTGGAGCTGCTGTGTACTACTGGACAGTGATTTTAAGTGTTTTGACTGTTTTTGGTCAAGATTTTAAAAAGTATTAATTTTATAGTGGACTTGTATGGTTTGTGTATGAATTGTTGTATTCTTCATGGTTTGAGAAAAAAATGTTTCCCATATACTGATAGGGTGCCTACTTCCTGAGGTTTCCTTACTACAGAGGGAGTAAACTGCCCATTATCTGTATGCACTTTATACATTTTTTGACATCTTCGGAAATGCCACTTTCGACTGTAAGTAAGTTTAAAACGGTATGTTCTGTATCTTCGGCATATGCTTAAGAATTTGCTAATAACTGTATCATACATGAGTGTAAATTGGGTTTTCTACCCTGTAGGTTGATTTGAAAATGGGTCTCGGTCCGAAACTAGTCATCGAATGAAAAATAAAATATTTGCAACTTGGTCAGGTTTTTCGTTGTATTGGAAAAAAAAATAGTTTCAGCGTTAAAAGCGAATTGTAACGTCTCGCTTTTGATCGCGAGCTGACGCTATACCAACCGATCAGCAATTCTGGCTGGAACTCATTTACAGGTTATGGGTGACAGAAACAGATTCCATAAGAAAGAAGAAAGGTAGGAAGGAAAAAAGGAACAAATAAGTCATTATGATGATAAAAATGATGCAACAAAAGCTTAAAATTATATTGCAAAATAATTATAATAATAAGTCATTTTGGCAAAAATTTAAAAAAGAAAAAAATTTCCTTGTAGCATTCGAACACGCGTCCGTAAGTCCCGCGATTTGTGACGTTAACGCCGCGCTACGGAGGACATCCATAATATCGCGGTAAAATAATTATGTATGTATAGAACCACTTGCAACGCTCATTTTCGGACTTCGAACCTTCGGATTTACACATGTCGTATGAAGTTTACTTACTGTAGGCCAGTCTCTGTGATAACTAATATGAGAAGTCGAATCGCGTTTTGTGCGAAAGGATCCAGTAGACTTTGGCTAGTGGTGTGAACGAAATATGCGTACCGTATTTCATTGTCATTTTGTGTGTGTGTGTGAGAGAGAGAGGGAGACGAAATAAGGCCGGATCCAGGATTCAGGATCCACACACAGCAAGAAAAAAAAGCCAGGCAAGGAGTTGGCAGTTAACTGAACATTTGTGGCAGTTTGGCAACGGCGAACAGTTCAGGCGTGACGTTGAGCGTTCTGATTCGAGGTAGACACCTCCAACACGTGCAGTTCAACTCTCAAGTAATTTTATCACTTTTTTATAGGCAAGTAACACACAATTTTAAATTTCATACGGGGTGAATCAAACAGCGCCTTGTCTTAAAGGCGAATGGAATCAATATATGCTTTCACTGTCTGCCACCAAGAAGCGCCACGAGCTGCAGACCCGAGGCTAGCCGAGCGCAACCGATCGGCACGCCCGAACGGCACCAAGATTTGCTTCCCCCAGCCACAAGTGTCCGACGACAGTCATGAATGTCTGAGAGACCAAGACAGGTACGATCAGTGACTAATTACTAAAGTAAGGCTGGGTTTGCTTGTTGATTTGTGTTTTTATTTATACTGAGTTGGTTCTGTGAGTTTTCGTGTTTGTTTGTGTGCCTTTAGAATAGAAAGCAAATCAAAGTATTTGTGATAATAACATTGCGCGTTTTGGGCTTGGTTTCGTTTTGGTGAAATAATAGCTCTCTTAGCTAATTTTAGAGTTACTGTGCCATTTAATTATAAATCAGTAGAACAGATAAGGAAAAAAAATGTGGCACCCCCAGAAAAGGTTTTATTTTTCTGCTCAGGCAACCTGTTTTTTTTTCTATTTTCAGATTAAAACTTTAAGTTTATGTACTATAATTTTTGATTTGCACGATAATTTTACGGTCCTGAACACGCAGTTCTACCTCTTCAAGCACGCAACGCTACTGATAAATAATAGTTCAAAGGAAAAGGTAGGTTTAAGGTGTTTGCGGAAAAGTTGCCGAAATGGTATAATTTTGGGGATTTTTTTTTGTCTACTATGGAGGAATTGAGAAACCTTAATATGGAAACACTGCTGTCAGCTGTATGAGCAGTGAGGAGCAAGCAGCCAGGCTCTACCTGGAAATTTTTTTCTTGCGCTACCAACCTGCCAGATTCGGGCAGAGCAATCTAAATAGTTCTGTTGTATTAACGGTTAGTCTCCACGTGACCCGTATTTGCGTTTCGTTATTTTGCTCTCTGCGTGTACAGCTCTCATGTCACATAAAAACAAAACTGATTTCTATGAGTGGGAGCTATCATTTGAATTAAAATTCATTCACATACTCACAGAAAACAAAAATAGTGTGTTATTAGTTTATTTTCTGATTTGATTCTGTTTCCACGTCAGTAGTAGCATTAATCGACATGCAAAACACTGAAGTTGTTTTTGTCGGTTTGTTAAATAAATTTTGCTTTTATTAATAAAGTAAAATGAACTGTTCTTTACCGCTGCGGGCTGTCAATTTATTTCAAACGGTGTTTCATTCCACACCGTTGACTTTTGGCTAGTATGAATTATTCGCCAAACTGCAGGTGCTCCTTTTCATTTCCTCCTGCGCGTAGTATCAACAGATCACATATTATGTCATAAAGAACCAAACATGAGAAAATACAATACCCGAAGAAAATTGCATCCCGAAAGCTACAAGGAAAAGCTTAATACCATGTACCTCAGTGTGAATGTGGACCTAAAGAATGTGCAGTTTAAACCGAATTACGTTCTTTAGTGTGGTTTGCGAGATACCGATGTACATAGCGTATTCTGATGTCTTGTTTCTTTTACGACCTATTGTAGGATCAGTTAATGCTATACGGACGGACATTCATAAATGTGGTGAATTGCCGGCCGAAGTGGCCGTGCGGTTAAAGGCGCTGCAGTCTGGAACCGCAAGACCGCTACGGTCGCAGGTTCGAATCCTGCCTCGGGCATGGATGTTTGTGATGTCTTAGGTTGGTTAGGTTTAACTAGTTCTAAGTTCTAGGGGACTAATGACCTCAGCAGTTGAGTCCCATAGTGCTCAGAGCCATTTGAACCATTTTTTGTGGTGAATTTGGTCAGTAGTATGGGATAATATACTTGGTTTCAAATATATTGACAGCCTTAGAAGAATAAATGGTTTTTTTACACATCATTTTCCCGAAAAGCACAACGTTTTTCGCTCACAACACACGTTTCGACACCTGACTGGTACCTTTTCTAGGCTTCACGTTACTTTTTGTATTGTTTACTTTTTAAATATGCAGAATGTCAATGGCAGCATAACGTTGTTTTATCATTATAATTCGTTTTCGTTGACCTCATATTAATAAAGGGATGAAAAAATTTCAGACCACACATTCTAAGATTTATTTCGGTACTGTTGATGCTCTGCGTAATTGATTGCATTATATAGAAATACTGAACGTTTAATGAGGCAACAGATAATTGTATTATGATGTAGAACCACTTTCCTAAATTTTCGTAAGGTCCAATTGACAGAGAAATAGCGTCGCGCAGATGCCTGGGGGCAAACCAGTCAGGGCCGGGCGGGACCTGAGCAATTCACACTAATGGGAACAATCGTTATGATTTAAAAAAAGGAAAGAAATGTGGTGCATTCGAAATAATGAAAGAACTGAACATAAATCCTGAACGTTTCCAGTATTTTTACGGAAAGTTTCACAAGTTTCTATATTGCGTTAGACAAAATGAACAGCTTTCAGAGAAAAGCAACGAAACTGCACTGTTCTGATCATAATTCCTATTTTACATATGGTTTTCATTTGAACGTAAGCCTACACTTTGCTTATTTTGTGGAAGAGGTTCAAACTGTTCATACATTTTTCTAAACTCTGCTCACCTGCTTAGCTGAGTGGTAACGTATTTGCCTGCCATGTTGTGAGCCTGGGTTAGATTACCGCCCATGTTGGAAATTTTCTCCGCCCGTGTACTGGGTTTTGTATTATCATTATCATCATCATCACCATCATCATCACCACCACCGACGCGCAAGTCGCCCAATGTGGCGTTACCTGAAATAAGACTTGCAACCCGGCGGCCGAACTTCCCCAGTTGGGGCCTCCTGCCAACAATGCCACTTTTCATTTCTGAATTATGATAATCCGTGAATATTTCACTGCTGTAGACCGGAAAGATATAGTTTACCGGAAAGATATAATTTACCACGTCACAGATTTTGCCCTTATAGAGAGGAGCAAAGTATCCTTCCACCCGGAAACCTACATTGCAGTCATTGCCAACCCCAAGGACCACGGATTCCTTCTGCGCAAGACGCAACCAGAGGAGTTTATACTAGACCACGGGTTGCACAGAGGCTCGTTCAAGATAACTTGAGTATGTCTGGCTACACATTTCATCTGAGAAAACCACTAAGGGAAAGAAAAAATCGTAACATCCAGTAACTGTGGATTTGTCAAAGCATTGCAAAGGAGCTGAAAGGACTAGGAAAAGGAATCTGCCGCTAGATAACATTATAGTTTTCCTTATCGTATGTAATAAAATTGTCCCATTAAAACGCACCAAGAAGAAACCCTTACTTGACACGTTACGGTATATCGCAGCTGAAAATCAAGATTTCTATGAACAAGTACCAAGTGAATAGTGGATTTGCATGTCCCTCTGGCAAAACCCATTGATTGAGGACAGAAAATGTAATGCTGACTATGCAAGTTTCGTGTACATGCAAGAGGAATAGTGGTAAATTTTTCCGTACTTTCTGCTGCTGATGCGGATTTGTATTGGAATAAACGTTGTGTTTTGTCGTGTGTTGTTCTTTCTCAAAATAAGGTTTCTATTTCTGCAATAAGCATCACAGGAAAACCAGTCTGTTCGATCAGCACTACG
Organism: Schistocerca serialis cubense; assembly: GCF_023864345.2. Classification (NCBI taxonomy): domain Eukaryota; kingdom Metazoa; phylum Arthropoda; class Insecta; order Orthoptera; family Acrididae; genus Schistocerca; species Schistocerca serialis. The sequence goes on from NC_064640.1 coordinate 218,559,532, forward strand.
TTATAAATTCACAGATTCAACAAATAAAAAAGATTGTACGGTTTTTCAAAGATAACATAAGTACTTGTGTAACAACTGTCACAAAATATACAAAATGGCGTTTTACTTCATACAAACTGATTCAAATGGCTCTGAGCACTATGGGACTTAGCTTCTGAGGTCATCAGTCCCCTAGAACTTAGAACTACTTAAACCTAACTAACCTAAGGACATCACACACATCCATGCCCGAGGCAGGATTCGAACCCTCGACTGTAGCAGCCACGTGGTTCTGGACTGAAGCGCCTAGAACCACAATGGCAAGCGTTTTCTCAAAATCGAGTGAGAAAGACCTAATAGTGAAGAACGCAAGCGAATCTCAGAACAGTGATTTTTTAAATTTTTTATGCGAAAATAAAAGGCCCACTGAGAAACATTCAACTGAGGTGGCTGAGCTTTACTTCAGCTACATAATTTTTTTAGGCAGACCTCCAATTAATGAAAACACCAGTGTACCACTTGGACATTGCCACCATGTGTCCCTTTGGTGCACTGCTATGGCAACAAATGGACGTGGCAAGGACCAAGGAAACAATGTGCCTCTATCACACCCTATCTGTGTGAATTGCTTCATTTGTTAACATGGAGGTGATGTGTAACAGCGCCATGTTCCTCCACACGTCCATGTGATGACATTTATGTGTGAATTGGCCTGAGAACTAAAATTAAGAATGATGTAGTGCATGACACAACATATAACAAGGAACGGACACTGCACTATTAGCCAAGTACAATATTATTGCACCTGCGGGCGAGAGAGGTTGAGTTGGCTTACCCCAAGTTTTTATCATGATATTTCATGAGGACACACTGAAGCATGCATATATATACAACTGTTTTGAAATAATTCAGAATGCAATGCATTTTCTTTAGTCACCACTGCATGGGCTTGTTTACTGTAACATAATTGCTTGCTTATCAGCCATGGGGGCCAAGTGTAGTAATATCGTGGTTGGATAATATGTCTGTTTTAATAGCATAATATTTTTTGTGGCTGCCTACTGTAACATAATTGCTCGCTTATCAGCCATGGGGGCCAAGTGTAGTAATATCGTGGTTGGATAATATGTCTGGTTTAATAGCATAATATTTTTTGTGGCTGCCCTCTCCATCTAGCTCAGATGTTGTTCTCATTCAAAAAGAAAAAAATAGTGGACGTTGTAAAGCCAACAGATTTTTGTAGAAGACTTGTTTTCTGATTGTTCACCTATTTCGCACCATAGCAATGCCTACATATTGAGATCATGTAAGTCTATTGGAAGAAATAACAAAAAATTAAATAATTAAATGTCTGTGCTCCCTCCCTCCTCTCTCTCTCTCTCTCTCTCTCTCTCTCTCTCTCTCTCTCTCTAAGGTTTTACACAAATATAGCAGGTTGGTTAGGAAACATGGTTCCGACAGTGGAAAGGTGCTGAACTTTCACTCAAGGTCTCAGACATAGTAATGCAAATTTTATTACAGTAAGAGCTTTCATTCTTTGGTACTCAAAAGATATCCATTGATATCACTTCAACTCAGCTAATCAGTAAATATATTATCATTTTAAAAAACCAGAACACACAGGACCAAGTCACGGCAGAAACAACATTAATGTAAAAACAGGACGATACAATGAAATGGGAACTATTAACCTACAGTTATGCCTTAAAAAGGGAACAGTTTTGCATCAAACAATATATGACATTACAACACTAGAACAAATCTCGATAGGTCCTCGCCCATAATCTGAAGTTGTTAAAGGAAATTCTTAAGTATTCACTAGAAATTTTTATCATTAACAAATACCAATAGGTGGCTACATATGGTAAGCTTAACAACATTCCCCCCCCCAGCTTTCGGTTTAGTGGGTAGCATTGCTACCTCTGGATCACGGGGTCCCACGTTCGATTCCTGGCTGGGTCAGGGATTTTCTCCACCCGGGAACCGGGTGGTTGTGTTGTCCTCATCATCATTTGGGAAGTGGTGAGATTAGAACTGAAAAGATTTGGAACTTGTGTGGGCGCTGATGCCCTTGGTGTTGAGAGCCCCACAAACCAACATCATCACCATTTAACCACCTTTTTAGCAGTATGTTACAGGAGATAACAAAATCACGTAACTTCCAATCTGGCAAACTACTACTGATCATTGGCAAATAGTTCCAATAACAACACTTAGTAAGAGCAAAGCAGTAAAATACACTCGAAAAGTTACCAGAAAATTTATGTACCACCATATCCAGCTCAGTTTAACATTACAGGACCAGAGCCAGAATATACATCATCTCATTGGATGGTCTATAGCAGAAAAACTGGCTGCAAGCCACTTGCAATTACAAAATAATCCTGTGATTTCTTGGAATACTAGCGCACAGAGTATTATCACACTTATACAACAAACAGAGATGTGAAATTTTAGCTAACTCAGCTAACACACACTTCAGTATGTGCACCTAATTAACAGTTGCAATGTGAAAAATCGACAAAACACAGTAACCCAAAACCTTTGTTTCACAAGTGTTACACTTGGTAGCAAAATATACCAACTCTTCCAAAACAGCTTCTTTCACAGTTTCAACCTCTAGGGAAGAAATATGCAAGCAGCCACTTCAACAGAGCATGAGGTGAGATTTACACCACCAGTTAAAGCCTTCAAACGCCCACAAGGACATATTCAAAATCCAGTGACTGCAGAAAAGGCACAGTATAACAGTCACAGCAGGCAACCCAGCCTCCCAAAGTTCAAAGATCCAGCTCACCAGAGAAACAGCCACCCAAGTTTGCTACCAAACATCTCACACCTGGCAGGAAATCTGCACGTTGCATCTAATTAAAACAAGGCATCTAATCCAGCCCCCTGTGCTTGTTCACTCCCGACATCCCAACCAGTCTCTCGTGACTGCCACACAAAGAGCCACTGCCGGCACAATAGTTTTCTGGGCCACTTCATGCCCCACTCATCAGCCTCCTGCTCTGTCCAACTACTACCTTTTGTCCAGCATGCCGCTTAAGAGCCATTCCCTCACCACGGAATGTGCTCCTTCCAACAACCAACCAACAATGTCGCCAAAATCAATTGCTGCCACGGCAAAATCGATTGGTATGCATCAGAAATGGGGAGTCAAAATCATGTCAGAGTTAGGGCTATGTATAAGATTTCCCAAGTGCACTCTCATAATGCATTTCCTATTCCATTAGGCAGAATAGACATCCCAAAAGATCAGTACTAAGTGTGTTGGGTTGGGCAGTCATTCAGTAATGATTCTTAGGTCATATTTTGATACAGGTGAGTGGTTTATTGCTTAATTCTATTGTATCTTGTTCTGTGATTTTATATTTTAACAACATAGGAAAATTTTTTAACAGATCTCAGGTATTCAGCCAGTTAGTGTTATCTAAAAGAAGTGGTATTCCGGTGAGCAGACTTCTTGCCATCTTCAGGTATTCAAGATGAATGGATAATACCTGCTGGGTGCTGCTTTCATGCCCCCCCCCCCCTTTTCCTGCCACCTCCAGCCAGCACCTCTGTTTGCAGACTGGGTGTAGTGGTAGGGGAAGCACGGCATCGGGGTGTCAATCCAGGGCCTTCAGGAGTTCTGTGTTTGGGACTGGACCCAGTGCTGATGAAGGCCTTGGATCGACACCTGACACCGTGCTTCCCCATTCCTGAAACAGGTCTGTGCCCAGAGACCTGGAGGCGGTGGCAGGGGAGGAGAGAGGACATAATGGTGACACCCAGCAAGTATCAGCCAGACATTAGCAATGCCTGAATATGGCAAGATGATGACATCCATCTGAGCACTTGAGAACTATTCAAAATTCTATATGAAGATGATGCCTGTTCTTTAAGGCTTGTCCGAAAGAACAGATACAATTGGTGATCTTGGAGTTCTTGAAGAATGAAATTACAATGAAATCCAGACCTGTAGCTGCTTACAGGCGTTGATAAATACCAACGGAGACTGTTGAAAATGTGTGCCCCGACCGGGACTCGAACTCAGGATCTCCTGCTTACGTGGCATACGCTCTATCCGACTGAACCACCAAGGACACAGAGGACAGTGCAACTGCAGGGACTTATCTCTGGCACGCTCCCCGTGAGACCCACACTTCCAACTTTCTGTCCACACATTACATTTATATTGCTCCTGCCCACTATACTCATTACTCGCAGCAGTCAATCCACCAATTCCCGTAAGAGTTCGGGAAATGTAAGTGCGTCTGCACTTAAGATCATTGGTTGGTAAGCCTTATCTATATGAAGATAATCTGTTCTTTCGGACATGTTTCAAAGAACAGATACCATCTTCATATAGATAAGGCTTACTGGCCAGTGATCTTCTTCAGTGGGGATGCACTCACATTGCCCGAACTCTTATGGGAATTGCTGGACTGACTGCCGCAAGTAATGAGTATAGTGGGCAGGGGCACTAAAAGTGTAATGTGTGGACAGAAAGTTGGAAGTGTAGATCTCATGGGGAGCATGCCAGAGATAAGTCTCTGCAGTCGGAAAGAGCATCTGCCATGTAAGCAGAAGATTCCGGTTGGGGTATACGCTTTCAACTATCCCCGTTGATATTTATCAATGCCTGTAAGTAGCTTAAGGTCTGCATTTCATTGTAATTTCATTCAAAATTCATGTTCAACATGTATGACTTAAAGAGAAAAATATTCTGCAATCTCATGATGTGCTGTTCTGCACCTCCACACATTCTGTGATTTCTGTGGAAATATATTTCCTGATGGTATGGTACTTGTTAGACATTTAGTAAAGCTCCTTGACATAGCTTGCTTGGATGTTGCCCTACATAGGGAGTTCATGCTGACTATTGATACTGAATAAACAATGGAAATCCAGGATGGAATGTAACAGTATTGTGTGTGTGTGTGTGTGTGTGTGTGTGTGTGTGTGTGTGTGTAGTCTAATTTTGAAGGAGGCCTTGTTGGCTGAAAGCTTACTTTTCAACAGTCTGTTGTGCCTGTCTGCAACTCAGCATCTCCGCTATATGGTGAGTAGTAACTATCCTTGTCGTTATACTAATGAGTTATGAGTTGTAAGTTGTGCATCTTTTAGCAGATGATTTTGAATAATTGTTATGCAATTGCAGGCATTATAGCAAGAAAGGAATATTGTTGTCATTCATATGAAGCTATCACGGTGGATTCGCTTTTATTTTTATGTACATAATTAGCATTTTGCAATTACATTATAAATTCAGAATGATAGATTCTTAAAATTACTACATTTCTGTGTGAGGTTCAAATTCAGTAGCCATGGGATAACATTTGTGCATAATTCTGGGAGGAGATGTTGCCAGGTTTTCCTCTTTACCTTGTTTCGAAGTCATTTTCTTTCATTTTGTTCTCCTTTGTTCTTTCTGGTAGAAGCTTTTCAGGTTCCTACTTCATAGTTTTATTGTATTGTTGTTTTTGTTACAGTTAGTTATTCAGTAACTTGTGGCTGGCAGTAAATATTTGTTTCCACATTGATGGGTACTACAAGCTTGCATATGTTACTTGCTTATACATTAAACTTATTGTGCACCAGGTTTAACATTACAAGTGAGTGAAGGACACAAGAGTATATTTTCTTTTCAGATAAGAAGACAACTTGTGGGAAGCACTGCAATTTTTTCTTCAAATTCTTGCAACTTCAAAGTATTATTACTTGTCGTCCATACCTCATGGCATACAACATGCAATGTGATAAGACGTTACCTACTTTAGATTTACATCGAACCACTTGTCATATTTACACTGGCCTTGTTATTCAGTACACAGAATAACACCTAAAAGTGTGCTTACAGTGTGACAAATAGCCAGTTCACAAGCAGTTCACTAAAGCCATGTTCTTCCACTCCACCAGAGAGAGTTGTATGTGAGGTTAACTGCGAAAGAAATGAGACTGATGATAAAAATCTGTAGATAAAAATCTATAATTACCAAATACATTCAATTAGTGATGGTTGCATTTGAAACAGGACACACTTGAGTTGACATACACATTTAGTCTGCATAACTGTAATGGACTGCTTGTCTGCTGCCAATGAGTTCATCAATTTTGATCAAACAAGTAACAGCATAGGGACACAGTTCAAGGCAGAAAAGTCAGATATACCATGAAAACTAGTTCCTTACTAATTCAAGGAGCCATACTGCTTTTGCGGTGCACCTGAATATGTTCAGGGCAAGCTTTATCATTCACATGTACTGTCTGGCACTTATTGAGATTTGCATCTGGGACTATCAGATACACATTTTTCCAAATTACTGAAGCAATTAATCATGTAACACTTATAAAGATTCGTAGTGATATTTTCTTCTTGAAGACACCATTGCATTAAGGCAGGAACTTGATTACTATAGAAAGAATATCAATATGCCGCTGATGTTAATGAAGCAAAAAATATTTGCTGCTGGTTGAACATTACTTTTCTGTTAAACTGAGGTCAAAATACCACCTTCACAATTCATTTCAGGTAGTAATTTCCTAGAAAGGCTAATAGTAATAAGATATCAAATGCAGAGTATACTGAAGTACATCTCTTGGCGCATTCACTGTTACCATGTTGGTAGCAAATAGTTGATAAATTTCCAGGCAAACTTTTACAGTTAACTGCTTTGCATGTTGTCAACCATTTTAGCCATCATTTGGCTGATCAACTTCAGATTTGAGGCAAAAAGTGTAGAATGTTGATGAATCTGGTGTCACAGATGAAACAATCAAAATTCAATGTAATGAAAGGAAACATAAAATAAGGACTCACTGTACTGTGAGTACTGCTCGTAATGGAGTAGCTCTGAATTTTGGGTTGCAAACACACAAATGTTCTGTATGTGCAGGATGCAGGAACTGGTTTTGATAATTCAGGCATGGCGTACAATCTCTGCAGACAAAATTCATTTGAAACATTGTTTATTTAGAAGATGAAGGTTTTGAGCTTCAGGCATAATAAAGAATTATATTTTTTCTTATTTTTCTCTAGCACACTTGGGTTGTAATAGTGTATCCTTCTCACCTTTGAAATCTAGGTGGCTGTGACAAACTGATCTATAGTGTAGCCAAAGATCTAATTGGAAGGTAGCAAACAGTTTGTGAGTTGGTGAAATCAACGACTGTGAGTTCAAATTAAAAGTTGTGGTAACAGACTTAGCTGTAGCAAAGCCCAGGGGTCTAAGTTTGTTTCATATTTAACATACTGTTTTGAGCAACTAAAACTAAGGTAATTTCAGGAAAGTGATATGAAGTAATGGACAAATCTCTGATTATTTAGATGTCTATTGTGTACATACATTGTTCACCTCTGTGGTAAATGCAAGGGGATTTTTTTGAAGCACTGCATAATTACTACCCCCACTAGTTACTGACTGAAACTATTTGAAATTCATTATATACAACATGATTTATCTTTGTACAGTTGTTGGTTGTGAGGTAAAAGTATGGTTAGTGAATTAGCAAAGTTTCCAGGTTATTAATTTAATGTTCATTAGGCATGCATTATCTCCTTCATCTACAGCATTGGTATGTGTGTACCATTCTACATCTACATCTACATTTATACTCCGCAAGCCACCCAACGGTGTGTGGCGGAGGGAACTTTACGTGCCACTGTCATTACCTCCCTTTTCTGTTCCAGTCGCGTATGGTTCGCAGGAAGAACAACTGTCTGAAAGCCTCCATGCACGCTTGAATCTCTCTAATTTTACATTCGTGATCTCCTCGGGAGATATAAGTACGGGGAAGCAATATATTCGATACCTCATCCAGAAACGCACCCTCTCGAAACCTGGCGAGCAAGCTACACCGCGATGCAGAGTGCCTCTCTTGCAGAGTCTGTCACTTGAGTTTGCTAAACATCTCTGTAACGCTATCACGCTTACCAAATAACCCTGTGATGAAACGCGCCGCTCTTCTTTGGATCTTCTCAATCTCCTCCGTCAAACCGATCTAGTACAGAGCCCACACTGATGTGCAATACTCAAGTATAGGTCGAACGAGTGTGTTGTATGCCACCTCCTTTGTTGACGGACTACATTTTCTAAGGCCTCTCCCAATGAATCTCAACCTGGTACCCGCCTTACCAACAATTAATTTTATATGATCATTCCACTTCAAATCGTTCCGCACGCATACTCCCAGATATTTTACAGAAGTAACTGCTACCAGTGTTTGTTCCACTATCATATAATCATACAATAAAGGATCCTTCTTTCTATGTATTCGCAATACATTACATTTGTCTATGTTAAGGGTCAGTTGCCACTCCCTGCAGATCCGCTGCAGATCTTCCTGCATTTCGCTACAATTTTCTAATGCTGCAACTTCTCTGTATACTACAGCATCATCAGTGAAAAGCCGCATGGAACTTCTGACACTATCTACTAGGTCATTTATATATATTGTGAAAGGCAATGGTCCCATAACACTTCCCTGTGGCATGCCAGAGATTACTTTAACATCTGTAGACGTCTCTTCATTGATAACAACATGCTGTGTTCTGTCTGCTAAAACTCTTCATCCAGCCACACAGCTGGTCTGATATTCCGTAGGCTCTTACTTTATTTATCAGGCGACAGTGCGGAACTGTATCGAACACCTTCCGGAAGTGAAGGAAAATAGCATCTACCTGGGAGCCTGTATCTAATATTTTCTTGGTCTCATGAACAAATAAAGTGAGTTGGGTCTCACATGATCGCTGTTTCCGGAATCCATGTTGATTCCTACAGAGTAGATTCTGGGTTTCCAAAAACGACATGATACGTGAGCAAAAAACATGTTCTAAAGTTCTACAACAGATTGACGTCAGAGGTATAGGTCTATAGTTTTGCGCATCTGCTCGACGACCCTTCTTGAAGACTGGGACTACCTGTGCTCTTTTCCAATCATTTGGAACCTTCCGTTCCTCTAGAGACTTGCGGTACGCAGCTGTTAGAAGGGGGGCAAGTTCTTTCGCATATTCTGTGTAGAATCGAATTGGTATCCCGTCAGGTCCAGTGGACTTTCCTCTGTTGAGTGATTCCAGTTGCTTTTCTATTCCTTGGACACTTATTTCGATGTCAGCCATTTTTTCATTGTAACAAACTTGAATCAGAAAAGAATTTGTCTTGGACATTAATCTATCATTTCAGGTACCTGAACTATGCTTGGGTGTGCCGGCCGCGGTGGTCTCGCGGTTCTAGGCGCGCAGTCCGGAACCGCGCGACTGCTACGGTCGCAGGTTCGAATCCTGCCTCGGGCATGGATGTGTGTGATGTCCTTAGGTTAGTTAGGTTTAAGTAGTTCTAAGTTCTAGGGGACTGATGACCACAGCTGTTAAGTCCCATAGTGCTCAGAGCCATTTTTTTATACTTGGGTGTAGTTAATTTTATAACCTATTCATGTTAGCAAATAGCTCCTACACTGTTCACCATATCCTTCTTCCCTTTTACAGGGCTAGCATCTCGAAAAATGGAAGAGGAGGAAGGTGGCGGAACTTACATAGCCCAAATCTGGCGTGATTTAGAAAAGGGCATTGAACAAGTTTATAGACGTGAAGCGATGTCTAGACTTCGCTATATGGAATTGTACAAGTATCCTTTTCCAAACTGTTAAATGCGCTATATTGTCATTCTACAAATAAAAATATCAGAAAGTTATTTTTTTCTGTATATTTAAAGTCTTAATTATTTTAGCTTGCTGCAAGGTACCATACACAGCTGATTTCATATTTAATAGCAAAATAATTAACTTATAGAAATTGGTGCATTATGGAAAAACATTTATTGCAAATTCATTTTGCTAAATAAAAGCAAATGTGACCAATTAATAGAGTATGGAGTAGGTGAAGTAAATAATGTCGTCACATACTCTGATTGTGTTGAAGCCTCAGATTAATTGTTGGTTTAAAAAAATTAAAGCAGCCATTGACCCAAAAATTGGTCTGTCTGGCCTTCCTCATTGGGTTTGGAGTTAGGGCAGAATCCTCTGCCATTGTTGCAGTCTTGTTGTGTGCCCTGGCACTGGGAGGACCCAATGAGCTGGTTTGTGATGTCTTCAAGTTCTTTGAAACTTGCAGGTGCAATGGTGACATCCAAGGTACGAGGGTTCATGTTAGAAGCTGCCTCATGGATGTGGCAACCCCAGTGTTTTAGGTGCTGGTGTGGAACGATGTTACCCTTGTCAGTAGGATTGGTTGTGGTGGCTCCTGAACATGATATTCTTGGTGGCTATTGTCTACACAGGACCACCATGTGTTGCCCACATCAGGTGGGCATCCATCCCGAGCACCTGCTAAAACACCTCGTCGAGATCAGGACACCTGTGTACAAATCGTTATCAGAAACAAATCATTTGTGGCAGTCTTCTAATTAGAAAGACATAAGTGTCTTAATAATCACTTCTAATGTCATGTTTGAGTGCATATTCAACAAGTGGAAAATAAAAAAGTGTAACTAGTGTACTAGTGGATAGGCAGATGATGAGCAGCCTCACAGATGTTAAGGTCATTCCATCTGAGGCCTTAGACAGTGACCATCGGCTGTTGGTAGCCACCCTGAGAGAGAAAAAAGATAGGAGGGCAACAGATATACAGGAGAAAAGGTTGAAGACATGGATGCTGAAAGAGGCTGAACGGAGGACCCAGTACCAGACACTGATCAGGAAGAAGCTGCCAAAGGAAGATCAGAGAACAGTGGAAGAAGAATGGGGAGATTAAGAGGGCTCTAGTTGAGGCAGCTGAGACTGTGTGTGGAAGAACTAGCACAAAGAGGAGAAGTAAGGAAACCCCATGGTGGAACAACATATGTAAAGAGGCAGTACTTCGAAAGAACAAAGCCTTCGGAGAATGGTTCCAGACCCGAACAGAGGAAGCTAGGGTAAAATATAAGGAAAGCAAGAAAGCGGCACAGACCATAGTAAGGGCAGAGAAGAAGAAGTGGATGGAAAAATGGACGAGAATGTTAGAAGAGGACAGTGAAGGGAACAAAAAAGTACTTTACACCATGGTAAGAAATAAGAGGAACGACAGAAGCGAGTGCCTGAGGATCATGGATAATAATGGAAGAGTTGTGGAGGAAATGCATGAGCTCAAAAAGATTTGGAAGGAGTACTTTGAAGATCTGTTGAATGCCGCCAAGCGGATAACTAACAGCGATGGAGAGCCTAAGGCAGCAGATGATTATAATAGTGGGGAAATTGATGATCTAACTTGGAATGAAGTGGAAGAAGCCGTAAAGAGGATGAAAGGGGGCAAGGCACCAGGTTGGGACGAAGTAACAGTGGATATGATACGAGCAGCAGGAGAAGTAGGAACCCAGTGGCTATACAGAGTGCTGAGGGTGGTGTGGAAGGGGAACAGAATTCCTGAGGATTGGAAGAAAGAAATTATAGCCCCGATCTTCAAGAAAGGGGATAAAAGGAGATGTGAGAACTCCAGAGGAATCACCCTGTTATGCCACTGTGGAAAAATCTATGAAAAGATCCTGGAGAAGAGAATAAGAAGCAGTATTGAAAGTAGACTCCAAGAGGAGCAGTATGGTTTCAGACCGGGAAGATCAACAACGGACCTCATATTTGCGGTAAGGCAACTGCAGGAAAGGCACTATGAGTACGGGAAGGACTTAATCATGGCCTTTTTAGATATTGAGAAGGCATATGACAGTATCTGTAGGGACAAGCTCTGGGATGTGCTGAACGCAAAAGGGATAGATGAAGAGATAACACGAAAAGTCAGAAAAATGTATGAGGGAAGTGAGAGTTGTGTGAAAGTGGGGAGGGAACGTACTGCATGGTTCAAGCTGGAAAATGGGCTGCGACAGGGAAGTGCACTTTCACCTTTATTGTTTATTATTGTTATGGATGAAATCCTACAGCAAGTATCAGATGCAATTGGAGATCATAAAATGAAAGCAGTGCTTTTTGCCGATGACCTGATGTTATGGGTTAATTGCGAGAAGGAGGTGCAAGAGCAGTTAGATGTATGGGAGGCAACGGCAGCACAATATGGAATGCATTTCTCTGCAAAGAAAAGTGAAATAATTGTCACAACAAGGAAGAAGAATAGGCCAAATGTGGATATAACTTGTGGAGGGGAAAAACTACAAGTGGTAGAGAACTTCAAGTACCTGGGAAGCATGATTGAAAGTAAGGGGGGAAACGCAATGGAAATAAATGAAAGGTGCAGAAAAGTAGGGCAGTTCTACAAATGCATTAGGGGGCTTATTTGGAGCAAGGAGGTGCCACAGAAATCCAAGGGAATTATATACCGAACCTACTTTGTCCCCATATTGGCATACGGAAGTGAGACATGGGTAATGCACAAAAGCGACAAAAGTAGAATACAGGCTAGTGAAATGAAGTTCCAGAGGAGCAGGTCGAGTGTAACAAGACAAGACAGATTGCGAAATGTGTATGTGAGGGAAAGACTAAAGGAGGAACCCAGTACAGGACAGGATAGAAAAATCAAGACTGCAGTGGTATGGACACATGAAGAGAATGGATGAGGGAAGAATTCCAAAGAGGATGTTTGATCTGCAACTGGAGGGGAAGAGGCCCAGAGGAAGACCAAGAGATAGATGGGTGAAGGGAGTGAAGGAATGTGTGACGAGAAGAGAACTGGACGAAGGTGGAAGAGGGGGAATGGTGGAAAGACAGAACACGATGGAGAGGCTTGTGTTCCCGACAGACCCAGCCAGTGGCTGGAAACTGTCCAAGATGATGATGATGTAACTATTATCAACCTCATCATGGGCTTGCAGAATGTACTAGCAAAATAAATTTGTGTTCACTCCCCAGTGACTAAATGGTGTCAGCCAGAGGTTGAAGGAAACACATACTATGAATATTTCTTGCATCCACACGTATACTCTGCAAAGAACCTTATGGGGAGTGATGGAGGGTACTTCTAGTACCACTATCTTTTTCCTCCTTTCCTGCTCAGTTCACAAATTGTGCATAGGAAAAATGGTTGTTGGTAAAGCTCCATATGACAATTTCTCTAATTTTCTCATCATGATTATTTTGAGACATATGTGGGCTAAAGTAATATGTTGCCTGACTCCTTGAAAATTCAACAGTAAACCTCTCCATGATACACAACACCTTTGTTGTAACATCCACCACTGAAGTTTATTGATCATCTCCATAACACCCTCCCGCAGAGTTAAACGATCCCATAGCTAAATACACCACTATTCATCGGACCTTCTCTCTCTCTCTCTCTCTCTCTCTCTCTCTCTCTCTCTCTCTTTTCTATTAAACCTATTTGGTAAGGGTCCCAGGCTGATGAACAGTATTAGAGAATCAGTCGAGCTAATGTTTTGTAAGCCAGTTCTTTTGTTGATGAATTACGTGTCATTAGGATTCTTATGATCATACTCAGTCTGACACCTGCTTTTCTGGCGAGTTGTTTTAAGTAATCATTTCAATTCAGGGTGCTCCAGATGGTTGCTTCTAGGCATTTTACACTAATTACTGTTTCCAGTGATTTGTCACCAATACTGTAATTGAACAGTTGTAAATCTCCTCACTTATTTATGTGCACTAACTTACGTTAATTTACAGTCAAGGCCAGCTGCACCAATCACAGATCCTCTTCAGGTTTTCCTGCATTTTGCTATAGTATTCTGGTTTTGCAGCCTTCTTACAAACAACACCACTGTCGAAGAATAGCTATGGGACCACCAATGTTATCCACTAGATAATTAATACACACTGCCTGACAAAAAGTGTGAAGCACCCAGAAGGGGAGGAGAAAGCTAAACGAAATTTCACAGTTTGAGAGGGCATGTGAAGTTATTTCAGTGATTACAAGGTAGTCTAAATTACAAAGAACTTGGCAATATGAGCCCAATTATCAATATGATATTGCACCTCCTCTGTTATGGATGCACGTATTGTTTCAGTTGGGAAGGATGTCATAAAGGGATCATATCCTCTTCTGAGTCAAGCTAGTCCACAACAGTTGTAACTGATCCTTTATTTACTGGATTTTGGCACTGGGACAGAGTTGACATCTGAGGGTGGCAGATCTGGAGATGTTGCTGGCCATGGGAGTACCTCAAAATCATGCAGACATTTCATGGAGACACATGCCATGTGTGAACAAGTATTGTTGAAGAATGGCACCACGGTACTGTCCCATGATAGATAACACATGAGGAAGCATGATGTCTGTGGTGTGTCAGTGTGCCTCCAGAGTTCCCTCAATCCCTACCAGCTGTGACCTGAAGACACACAAGATAGCTCCTCACTTGATTGTCAGGAGTTAAACTGTTGGGCCTGTCGGAAACAGTGGAAAAATGGGACCTCTCCCCAAGCCACCACAACAGTCACCGTTGATGTTCATCTAGGGTACTGCATAACCAGAATTAATCGTTGCACATACCATGATGCCATTCATCAGCAGTCCATGATTCCTGGCTACAGCACCAGTCTGCATGCAGGTGTTTGTGTTTTGAAATGACAGCCCACACATAGGACAGTAATTCCCTAGTTCAGCTGCAGCTAGTCTCTGACCAATGGTACAGGATGACAGAATGTTGCAGGGAGTCCATTACTTGTTTCTATATGGCAGGTGCAGCTGTGACAGGCTCACTGAGTGCTTGGTGCACAAAATGGAAATCCTCTCTTGTGGTGGTCAGACATGGTCGACTGGAACCTTGGTGATGAATATGCCTGCTCTAACATCCCCATTCAATTCAACATCGGGCCGCTGTCACATATGAATGCCCTACAAATTTGCATATTGCACGAGTGGATCAGCAGGCCAATGAAAACCTGCAATGAGGCCGCATCCAAACTCCGTCAGGTGTCAGTAGTGCTGTCTCACGTGGGTATGCGGCATCTCTATCCTTCGGTGATCACTCATTGTCTGATGTTCTCCACACTCCTTATATACCCTGCCAGGCATGGTAACAACACTAAACATGAACAACATGAATGCAGTATTGTGGCTACTCTACATGTCACAGAGAATTAAAACTCAAATTATTTACGTACTTGCTGAAGGTGTGTGTGTGTGTGTGTGTGTGTGTGTGTGTGTGTGTTCAAAGTTATGTTAACATCTGACAGTTTTCCAGGTGCTTCAGTTTTGTTGACAGGCTATATAAATTGTAAATAGTAGTGGTCCTATAACACTCCCTTGAGATAATCCCAAAAAAGGCTTGTAGTCAATCACAAATCTGCTCCAATACTCAGTAAACTGATATTTGGTTCACTATATGATGGTGAAACACAATCAAATGCTATGATAATTAAATTGGCACCCTAGCTGCAAACAGGCATTGACATACATCATTGGGGACATGTTGAAAATGTGTGCCTCAACCAGGACTCAAACCCAGGATCTGCTGCTTACATGGCAGACGCTCTACCCATCTGAGCCACCGAGGGCACAGAGGATAGCGCTCCTGCTGGGACTTATTCCTTGCACGCTTCCCATGGTACCCACATTCCCAACATGTCCACACCACTACATTCGTAGTGCGCCTAATAGATATTTGCCCAGCACACTCATTACTCATGGCAGTATGAATGTAGTGGTTATGGATATGTTGGGGATGTGGGTCATATGGGGAGCAAGCAAGGGATAAGTCCCTGTGGGCGCCTCTGTGCCCTCGGTGACTCAGATGGGTAGAACATCTGCCATGTAAGCAGGAGATCCCAGGTTAGAGTCCCGGTCGGGGCACACATTTTCAACATGTCCCCAATGATGTATGTCAACACCTATTTGCAGCTAGGGTACCAATTTAATTATCATTTCATTCTAGAGAAGCTGCACAGTCATAAATGGTATCTGTTCTTTTGGGAGCAGATACTACCTTCATATATAGACAATCAAATGCCTTCCAGAACTCAAGGACCATGGTATCAAACTGAGTGCCTTTGTCTATGGTGCTTAATATCTCACAAACAGAGTGAGCTGAGTTTTACAAGACCTGTTTGTAGAATCCATGTTGATTTCTTTATACAGGAGATTTTCATTCTCCAAGAACATCATAATGCATTACAGGTTCACATCAATGTTAGAGGCCTATAAATAAATGCACGTGACAGCCTTCAGTGGAAATGAGAATTACTTGCACTTTTTTCCAGTCACCCTTCATTGTTCCAGTGACCTGCAGTAAATTACTGGTAGAAGGTGACCAAGCTCTTTTGCATAACCGGTTTTAAACCTCATAAGTATCTCTACAGTTCCCCACTGTGTAGTGGAGTTCAAGAAATTTGCATCTGATATCATTATAGCATTGTCTGAGCTTCTGATTTAGACCTTGCACTCTGCTCCAAGCCAGAGACTGTGATTTGCTCTGGATATGCTTAGCCTACAGCCACCGTGCAATGCTAGCTGCCTTCACTAATTCAGCCAGCTGCCAAAGGGATCTGAGGATAGCCTCAGGACCCAAGCAGAAGGCATCATTTGTGGTAACATGAACCACTAACCACAGCTGGTTGCATCAAGTGTGTTCAGTAGCCTTTGGCAGAACCATCACCACCTCTGGAATGAGACCTCCCGGTAAACATACAGAGTGCATACTGGCATTCTTTTCTGAACTGTCTGCTATTTCCCTGTAAGGCTCTATTAATTGACTAATGTTGGAGCTCCCAATGACCAACAGACTCACCCTTCATGATTGCCCTGGTGTAGTAAGAAAATTGCCTCTGACTCAAAAGACGAGGCATCCTGTGGTGGTTCAGATATGGTACCAACACTGGGTAGCATCTTGTACCTGCTGCTGAGGCAGGGGGCAGCTATGCAGCCACTGCCCATATTCACATTCAGCCCAGACATGTGCAAACGCATCACGGCATGTCATGCACCCTCATGTGAAGGCAAACTATTCAAACAGTGAGCATTGGAAGATCAGTAACATCAGGGTTGCCAGGGGTTTACAGTAGAATGAGAACATCATCTCCTTGTGTCTGCAAACAACAAACACAGTCTCTATCCATTTACTACTACATAAGACTCATCAATCAAGAACTAATTGCGAAAGAAGCCAACCACAAAGGTCTCAGTAATCAAGTAAACAGAGAGAGACTAGCTTCTACAGCAGTGAAAAACTACACAACAAAGTTAACTCACTGTACACAAACAATTGAAAATTATACAAATTCTTACACAGAAGTAAAAAGCACGACTAAACATGGATAAATAAGAGCTGCTATTCACTTCTATATTTCTCATAAGAATGCTACTAAACTAAACGATGTATACAATCTGTGCACAATTGAACAATTGATCAGCTGGAGCTTCTATACAAAGCAAGCAAATTGATTTTTTAAACCTGTTCAGTTAGTCCATGCCAGTAGAAATGATATCCAACAAGAGATGTCCAACAAGATTCTTGGTGTATTGTAGATTTTAGTTGCCCCTAGACAACCTTTGGTAAAATACACTAGCAGTATAGTGTATGGAGTAAATGAGGAGTTTGGAGATAATTGTATAGCTGAAAACAAATGATTTCTTAGTTGTCAGATGCTGTGCTCAGGCTCATAGGGAGGCAAGAGGAATGAAATGATATTAGTGAGATGGACATAGCTTTAGAATATATTTCACACCAAGTGCCCAACATTACACATGCTGATGTCATTTTGGAAAGATTGTTTTATGGCCCAGAAAATGGCTGCTAATGGTGTATGCCCTGCTGCAAAATGGAATGTTATACTGTAAAAGTAGACAAGAAATTTTTTAATTATGTAAAGAATTGGTAAAATTTGTTTTGAATTGTAAATAATTATTTTGTGCTTGATTAAAATTTTTTGTTCTATGTCCATCAGGTTGCTTGGTATTATCTGGATTCGTTTGTGCTAACATACAACCAGTGTCATATTGAGATAACTGCTCCTATAACTGTTTGTTCTGATCATAATTTGCTAAGGGCTGAAATGAAAGAAACTTTAGTTACGATAAACCAAACAATTCGTACAATTGTGAGACCAGTGATAAGGGTGTCTTAATGATTAAGTCTGTTCAATGGATACATGAAATTTGTAGCCTTGAGAATGTATTTTGCATAACGATTCATATTGTGTGTTCAAGCTTGTTATTCGGTAGCTCTTGGCTTACCCCAAGGAAAATTGTCATTGATGTGGTTTATGCATTATAGTATAATGTGAGTGAGCTGTTTCAGGAAGCAATAGAAAACTGATAATTGTATGTGTATTAGCCACTCTGAATGACAGCCTGCTGTACTGATAAAGCCTGAAGGTTGTGTTGATGACAATTTGTATGGTCACCTCATCAAGATGAAGATACATGCGAGCAAGATCTATCTTTGAAAAATATTTGCACCTCCTAATTTAGGAAGCAGTCCATTTGGACAAAGAATGAGCTAAGAGTTGGCACTGATTACAGTCTTTGCTCAATTAAAACAAACCAGTCAGTTCATTTGTAATGATTATACTAATGACTTGAAAAATTGAAATATTCATAATAAATTGAAATATTGGTACAGATATCCCTAACCAGGGCAACAGATATAAAAAAATTCCTTCGTACTGCTTTAGAAAATTGATGTCTGCACTGAACTTCAAATCCCATACAAGTATGAAGAAAACTGAAGAGAACCTGTGTTAATGTACCCTTGTACAATGGAGAAGGAAGTGCTGGATGAAATAAAGTTGACAATGACCTGAACTGTAAAGCTGAAAGTTTTAAAATTGTCAAATCCAAAAACGATCATTACCTGACGCAAAGCTATGTCTAACATAACAAGATCAAAAGACACAAATTTATACATCTCGGTTTTTTATGTTTCAGGTTTTTCTTCATAAACTTCAGAGACAACATCGATGTTGCTTTGAACTGTCATGAATAGTGCTGTCCATGTCCTTTTTACAACTGTTTCTGGTGGCTGATGCTTAAATGAGCTCAAAAGTGGTGGCCAAAGTTACTGATTACACCACTCCATGAAACTGAAAGTTGGACTCCGGGTAAATTGGAAAGAAATAGACTTGAAGCTACTGATATGTGTATATGGTGGAAAATGACACGAACAAGCTTAATTGACAGAAAAAGCAACCTTGAAGTTGTAAGGAAAGTGAATGAAGAGAGGAGATTATGAAAGAAAATGGAAAAGAGGAAAATTGAATTTATTGGACATATCATCACATGTAGCACTTTCATCATTAACATTCTTGAAGGAATGATGGGAAAGAAAATGAATAGGACAGTCTAGGAAGTTAAAACTGTGTGTCAGATTGAGACTCGAACTTGGGACCTCTGCCTTTCGCGGGCAAGTGCTCTACCATCTGAGCTACCCAAGCATGACTCACGCCCCATCCTCACAGCTTTCCTTCTGCCAGTACCTCATCACCTACCTTTCAAACTTTACAGAAGCTCTCCTACAAACCTTGCAGAACTACGACTCCTGAAAGAAAGGCAAAGGTCCCGAGTTCGAGTCTCGGTCCACCACACAGTTTTAATCTGCCAGGAAGTTTCATATCTGGGCACACTCTGCTGCAGAGTGAAAATCTTATTCTGAAGTCTAGGAAGAATTCGGAAGACACCAGGAAGAGGATACAATGTGACAATTACATGTAATTGAAATGAATGGTCATAGACAGAAGAGAGTGGTTATGTCAATATGGCATTAGCCTTTATAATATGAATGTGTTATTTATGTAGAAAAAAAACTTAATGTTAGTATGTAATTTTATGGTGCCATTCTCTGAAATTGTGAACAAGCACTGTGTCTAAAGCATTTGTGGCTACACATTTTTTTTCTGTAAGCACAATGAAAAATGTATTTCAAGAAATAATTGAGGCAGTCCTATTAAAGAGGCAACCAGCATAACTAGAAGTCATTTGAGCAGAATACTGGTAACTTAGATTTCTGGGTTTGCTGCCATTAAATTTTTTCTCTATGGGTTTGCAAGGTAGACATGACTGTGTTTCAGGGTTAATGAAATGGTTGTTATGAACTTACATACCTCTTGAAATAATTGCTGTTCAATATTTTGTGTTGATTTTGTGATACAAAAAAAATTTTTATGTGGTGTGAATAAATATATAGGAGTGAGTATTTATGGTAGTTATACATCAAATTTTTCTTAACACTCTTCCAGTCATGTTTATAACTACTGTACAAGTGTTTATCCAAAAATTGATGAAGTAACAAACTATCCAAAGAGCTGTATTGTTCCGCTAAACGTTTTGAAACTGTATGAGAGACTGACAACTTTTCTCAGGGTCTATCTTATAGATATGGTGGTGGTAAGACAGTGTTTTTTGTAAATTGTTATTAAGTTTTATTTGAGTTAGTGATTAACTGAGATTCTGTGAGGCATGGCATGGTTTGAATGAGGGAGGGAGGGAAGAAAAGAGAGATAGGAGAAAGGAAATGTCAGGGGAGTACAGCATGGAACTGATAATTAACATATGTCTCAGTGAATAATCATTATGACCTCATGTATGCTGTTAAAAGTGGAACTGTGTAAATGCCTTTTCTTTTTGTGCACTATTCCCAGCCTTATAGCTGCCTAACATGTAGCACATGAATTGTATTTTCTGTCTACCCAGTTTAATGTTATTCTGCAGCTTAAACCAGAGATTCTCCAATTGAAAAATATTTCCAAGCAATTTGTTTTAAATGCTACATAACACATACCCAAATGAGAATTAAGAGCCTTAACTGTAGATGATGTCCACTATTGGAAGAAAGTCTGCTTATCCATGTGTGTGCCTCAGTCGTTACAAAAGCTACTTCCTAGCCAGAAATTAGAAAGTTGCTGCTGGAAAACCTCCAAGTTAATAATATTTTTCTGTTATAAATCTTTCAATGCACAGCTGACCCTGTACATTTCACTTATATAATCATCCATAAATCCACTGTTAGACTGGTGATTAACATGAAGTGAAATGGTTGTGATCTAAAAGTGTGTTCAGGGTAGTCGCTGAATGTGCTTCATCTTTCATCATATTGAAAAGGCTGAACTAAAAGTTAACCGCTAACCAATCAATTACTTGAAACAGATGTCATCTCTCTCTCTCTCTCTCTCTCTCTCTCTCTCTCTCTCTCTCTCTCCTCTGTGTGTGTGTGTGTGTGTGTGTGTGTGTGTGTGTGTGGAATGAATAACAGAAATATGTTAAACTAACTGAAACAGCTAATGTAACATACATGTGTATCGATGCATGGTGGCAATTCTTCTGGAATTCTCAGGGAATTAGATCTTACCTGGAAAAATTAGGGAATTTCAGGAATTCCATAAAATCTCAGGGAATTGTGTGTTTTTTAATGTAGCATATAATTTTGTTGATTTTCATAAACCTCAAATTTTGAAATACTTAATATTTCAAAGTGTGTTAATTAGGATCCAAGTTTGAGTTGCCACCTGGTATGGCCTTCAGTGCTGATGGACATTAATGATATTTTGTGCGAGTGATATCTTTGAAGTGCTTTTCCTTTTGTTGCCATTTTATGATGGTATTAATTTATTCTATTCGTAGAACAAATGCTTATCAAGTGGAGACACTATACAGCATTTATTTTCTAAGTTAAATGCTCAGATGTAGGGTACATTGTTTTTTACACTTTTTAAGCAGTTATTTGTTTAATTTGACAACAAAACACATGTACTCTTCAGCTACAAATGATTTTGCGTTTTTGTAATTGCTACTTGTTATGCAATAGACATTCTACAAGAAACAAATTTGTCAGCTAGACTTCAACCTTACTACAGAAATGTCACACTCTGTATTTGCTAAAATTGGGTTAGAAAGTGCCTCCTTTCATTACTTATCTTCTATAGTACATAAATTGGTCCAGATGTCTAATTAGACATAATTGTATGTAATAGCTTGAACATTCTACGTGTCTGGTTCAGTTACAGTAGAATGCAGTGAATGTTTGTCTGTAGAGCATAATTTTTTGTTTGTATTTATGGAATTACCCCAGTGATGGCATATAACTTACTGCTCTCAAGGATGGGAAAGAGGTAGCTAAAATGATACCCACAAAGATGTGATGTACCCTCTCTTTATAAAGGTTTGCAGAGGTTTGGTGTTTTAACCCAGGACATTGGTACACAAACTAATGATCTGGAACTGGACACCGTTATCTCTTTATCAGTTAAATTTTGGTGATTAACATTTCTTCCACTAAAGCAGGGGTCTCCAAACTTTTTAGTCCGCGGGCCCCGTTGACTCCTCCACAAAGTCATAAGGGTCAAGATCTACCTAGTGCAATTAAAGCACCCGAGCACTCCATGATCACCATAATGTAAGGCTAAAGGAAAGATGAAATCGCAAAAATCTAAGGTTGTGGGAATACCTAGCACTGAAACGAACTACAATTTTTATTTAATTACATAATTTTGGTTAGTGGACGTACCTGACTGAAATTCTGGCGTATTTTATTCTGACGAATTTCACCAACAAAAAAGTATGTCACTGCACATTCTTCACGAAAGCATCCTGCAAAGTTAACTAAATCTCAAAATCATTGTTAGCAACAATATTACTGCAAGACGTAACAGAGGTAGTGTATGTCAACGCATTGTTATTTCAAGCGGCACAACAATAAGTTTAGTTATGTAGTCTTGTAGCAAGTAGCAGAGCCAGAGCATATATTTGATAGTTCTGTTGCGTGATTGTGTCTATTTTGTGAGTGTCTCGCAAGTTTTTTAGTGTTTTATGCGCTGTACTAGTAGTTGAGACAACGAAGTGTGGGACAATTCAAAGCTTGAATTCGAAGAGACAAGGAAAATCTGAAAATCAAAATACGTATAGCACGACTTGAGTATTTCTTCACTGTATTTTTTAGTGGAACTACAGTGTAATTGTGAGTATTTAATTTAGTAATTAAAGTACCATAGAAATAAATTCATTGCAGATTGTTTAGGCAGACTAATCCCTAGTTTTATTAGTATTAAATAGCACAAATTTATTTTCAGGTTACAATCTTTTGCGAAGTTCTGTACAAATATGGAAAAGAAACAAAAGGTTGACAGTGAATGTAGAATTTTTAAAGAGCAGTGGGGATGTCAAAATTTCATGGTGGAGTGAAGCAACAAACCAATGTGTATTATTTGGATAGCCACAAGTTTAACCATGACCTTCCGCTTTGTAAAGATAGAGCTCCGACAATGTCGCGATGTATTGGTCATGATAGGCCTCGAAACTCAATTGTTGGCAGTATAGGTACCACCTCAAATATTTGGCAGGCCAGATACCGGGGATGTCCGGCCAGCTAATGCGGGCCAGTTTGCCGGCCCTCGCGGGCCGGTTTCGGCCCGTGGACTGTAGTTTGGAGACCCCTGCACTAAAGGATTCAAATTGGCTACACCAATATAAATTGACTGAGTCAAGATGTATGTTTCTTTGAAATGACATCTCAGTTGGTCTGCAAGGCATACATTTGCCTGCAGTCCTCACATTGTAAAGTCATTCCAGAAGCATTCTGTATTATTAGTCTTCAAAATGTCAGTCAGTCTTGGAGGTCAGATTTTCTTTGTGTTGCACAGCAGAAAAGGCATTATCATGTGACAAGTCTTATTTGGGGGTGGGGGTGGGGGTGTGAATCAATGCAGTCAAACTTAGACATTCTCTGATAGCTGAGCAAGGTGGCGTAGTGGTTAAGGCACTTGACTTGCGTTTGAGAATAGTAGAGTTCATCTGACCATCTTTATTAGACTGTGGTTCTCAAAAATTGATTAATGCAAATTCTGGGATGATTTCTTTAAAAAGGATATGGCCAATAACCTTGCCTAGTTGAAGCTTGTGCTCCAAATGTAATGGCCCCAATGTTGACTGGATGTTAAGCCCTAATCTTCCTTCCTTCCTTCCTTCCTTCCTTCCTTCCTTCCAGTCCTGCCTCTACAACTTATGATGTAGTCAGTGGTGGTCAACCTGATCCCTACAGTCCCCTAGAGGGTATTCCAGAATTTATGCTGGGTGTAATGCCTAAGGCTTTTAAGCACATTTTCATTAGGCTTTCAAAAAATTTTTGACGTTAAATATTTGGCATGTAATTATCATATGCGTCAACTTATGGACTCTGCTTGATAAATTTTATAAAGCAAAGTTATTTGACTACTTTATAAATCACCATTATTATGGAACAAGTGGGCTGTTAGAAAATTCAAGTACAAAGTGGGCAGCTCTGCTCAGTGTAAAGGTATCATTTTTTATTTGTATCTGAGTAACCAGACAACATTATGAGTGATTTTAGTTCTTTGCACATAAAAGCTTAGTTTTTTATGTGACATATAAGCCAACTGAAAAAACGAAGTTGATTCATGTTATTTGTGGGAAACCTCTTGGGTGAAAATTTGTGTAGTAAGGTATCAATGTGAAATACTAACTTGTTTCATACATCATTTGGCTACTATTTTGTAATATGTTTGTGAAATTTGGTTGTCAATTGGTTTTGCAGGAGGGAGCTGAACTTATGGATGAAAATCTCCTAGTGTACTACACAAAGCAATGGGAAGACTTCCAGTTCAGTTCCAAAGTTCTGAACGGAATCTGCGCTTACCTTAACAGGTAAGCATCATTTTAGATACCTTTACATAATGTTGAAAATGTCCATGAAATAAGCAGGACATATGTTGCCACTGCTAGTAATAACCATATACTAAGAATGAAAAAGTTACGGTTGTGCATGAAGATCCAAGAATAATTCAAAACAACAAGAGTTTCAGTACTGAAGAGACTAAGAAAATGTGGTCCTTTTATTGTGAATGCTGTTACTATTCTTAATAGTTACCAGGGTATTCTATTTATGTGTAATTAACACAGTATCTTGTAAAATGTACCAGAAATTGTAGGGAAAAACACTGATTTCTGAGCATTCAGCTGAATTTTTTAAAAATGTTGTAACACGTTATTTCAAAGTGTGAAAAGTGAAGTGTTTGGAGGAGGAGTTGTCTGCTGCAGATTTTTTGGAGGAGGAATTATGTCTTTTTGAATGTGGCCTGATATACAACTGTGCCTGAGGAATGTGAGAATTGTTGTTCATAATGTGAAGGCTGGAAGCTGATAAAATTTTCATCATCTCTGTGGGTTAGAGACCATCACTTTGACCATGACCTTGAAATGATTTTCCATTACTTGCCTAATGTGAGCTGTAGTGGAGACTCAAAATGCAATCCAAATATTGTAGTCTGTGCTGGGTATTTTTTCAATATTATAAAGTTGGAAGTAATATTATGAAGTGGAGTTCTAATAAGAGGAAATACTTTCCAAAGAAGAGCTGTTAGTGAGAGAAAAGAGGTGACCAGTGAAAAATGCCAACCATTTTACAACTGCCACTGTTGGCTGAAAGTCTTGAATGTTTACAAATTTCTGGAGCTGACTGGAGCTCATGAAATCTTAGATATACACTGCAGCATTCTTGATTAGGAGGCAAGGTAAGAGTCCTCGAGGACATAGGTACTGTTTCTGTGTTGCTGGTTTCAGAAATTAGACGTTAGAATACCACAATGATTAAGTTTTTCTTAAAAAGAAAAAAAAAACTTACAATGGTTTTAAAGTGCATTGCTTTGGAATAATGATCAGTTTCTGATTTTGTAGGTAGGTGTTGGCTTCGCCCATGCACATTTTGGGCTGGTACAGGCCTCATATTTCATTGTGGAGAGATTAGCTATAAGAAGAAGGTGGAGACTGGTGAAACAAACTTTGCTTGTTTTAATTGAGGCAAAAAACTGCATTTATTCACACACAAACTTAAAATATTTTGTGCCTTTTGATCTGTTGACTCTGAACTGTCATCCTGTTTTCTCTTGGTGAAGAATTCTGAAAAGTATTAAGAAGCCTCGTGGAAATGATGTGTTGATTAGAGTGCTGTGGTTTATATTCCCCTGGTCAGATCATGAACCTTTTTGAGTGCTGTTAGGTTGCTGCAGGATATTGTTGGAGTAATGCCCATTACCCCTGTCTCACGAATCAAAGTGAGGCTGGTGACCTTTGACCTTACAGTTTCATAAGTTGTAATATCATGTTTCAGCAGTGGTGAGTTGACTAAAACAAGGGATTGGTTGATATGACATATCCTGAGGCATCAACAAACCATGGATTTGATTGTGGAAGTGTGAAGCATAAAAATTGTTGAGGAAGACCAAGGCTCAAATACAGTACGCCCGTTTAAATGGCTGAAGGTTGCATTAGTTGTACAGAGATGAAGAGGCTTGCACAGGATAGACCAGTGTGGAGAGCTGCTTCAAACCAGTCATCAGACTGAATAACACAGCAATGGCAACAGTAGTGATATTCAATCAGACACTGCCAATAAATGCTTGCTTGTGAGTCAGTAGTTCAGCATATTGCTAGCAGCAGCATCACATGTATTTGGCTGTAGTTGCAAGATGGATATTGTGTGACACTGCAGCATTTTCAAGTAAAGCTCAAAGTAACATCTGACTATTATTACAAACTGAAGCAGCAGTTTAAATATTGAAGGTTAGCAACATGGTATTATGTAAGTGATCTGATCAAAAGTATTGGGAACCCTACATAACCTTAGGGGTTGTGAAGCAACTCAAATCACTTGATACGGGCAAGTCTTCAGGTCCAGAGTGTATACCGATTAGCTTCCTTTCAGATTACGCTGATACAATAGCTCCCTACTTAGCAATGATATACAACCGCTCGCTCACCGATAGATCTGTACCTACAGATTGGAAAATTGCGCAGGTCGCACCAGTGTTTAAGAAGGGTAGTAGGAGTAATCCATCGAACTACAGACCTATATCATTGACATCGGTTTGCAGTAGGGTTTTGGAGCATATACTCTATTCAAACATTATGAATCACCTCGAAGGGAACGATCTATTGATACTTAATCAGCATGGTTTCAAAAAACATCGTTCTTGTGCAACACAGATAGCTCTTTATTCGCACGAAGTAATTGCTGCTATCGACAGGGGATCTCAGGTTGATTCCGTATTTCTAGATTTCTGGAAAGCTTTTGACACCGTTCCTCACAACCGACTTCTAATCAAGCTGTGGGCCTATGGGGTATTGTCTCAGTTGTGTGACTGGATTCAAGATTTCCTGTCAGGAAGGTCGCAGTTCGTAGTAATAGACAGCAAATCATCGAGTAAAACTGAAATATCAGGTGTTCCCCAGGGAAGCATCCTGGGACCTCTGCTGTTCCTGATCTATATAAATGACATGGGTGACAATCTGAGCAGTTCTCTTAGGTTGTTCGCAGATGATGCTATAATTTACCATCTAGTAAGGTCATCCGAAGACCAGTATCAGTTGCAAAGTGATTTAGAAAATATATGGTGTGGCAGGTGGCAGTTGATGCTAAATAACAAAAAGTGTGAGGTGGTCCACATGAGTTCCAAAAGAAATCTGTTGGAATTTGATTACTCGATAAATAGTACAATTCTCAAGGCTGTCAATTCAACTAAGTACCTGGGTGTTAAAATTATGAACAACTTCAGTTGGAAAGACCACATAGATAATATTGTGGGGAAGGCAAGCCAAAGGTTGCATTTCATTGGCAGGACACTTAGAAGATGCAACAAGTCTACTAAAGAGACAGCTTACACTACACTCGTTCGTCCTCTGTTAGAATATTGCTGTGCGGTGTGGGATCCTTACTGGGTGGAATTGATGGAGGACATCAAAAGGGTACAAAAAAGGGCAGCTCGTTTTGTATTAGCTGCGAGATCTATTTACGAAATTTCAGTCACCAACTTTCTCTTCTGAATGCAAAAATATTTTGTTGAGCCCAGCCTACATAGGTAGGAATGATCATCAAAATAAAATAAGAGAAATCAGAGCTCGAACAGAAAGGTTTAGGTGTTTGGGAGTGGAATGGTAGAGAGATAGTATGATTGTGGTTCGATGAACCCTCTGCCAAGCGCTTAAATGTGAATTGCAGAGTAATCATGCAGATGTAGATATAGATGTAGATGGAGAAGTGGCCACCAGATGTCACAAGAGAGAGATCCTCCAGTACAAAAGGAAGAGGAGAATACAATGTAAGAAGCAATCACAGCAGAGTGTCAGTCGAGAGAGCTAAATGACATTGAATGTAGATTATTTATTTGATGTCACCTGAGTAGCATATCCATCACTAACATCTCAACCCTTCTATAGCTGCCCAAGATGACTGTGTGTGATATATTTGTGAAGTGTACATGCAAAGGAACAAACACAGCTAAACCACAATTATTCAGACCTCATGCACTGACACACAGACAGTGTCAAGCATTGTGGACAGTGGTGATAAAAAATTGGATGAAATCAACATAAGGGATCACTCATGGAGTTGCAAATTGCTACTGGCAATCCAGCTAACTCACTGACTTTGTAGGGAATTCAAGATAATGGAATACAGTGGTCAAGCAGCTCCACATAAGCCATACATTTCTGTAGTAGACAGTAAGAAATGCTTGAGGTACTGTAAAGAGTAATGCCACTGGACAGTGGATGTCTGGAAATGAGTAATTTCGAGTTACAAACTGTGCTGTACCCTGTGGTGATCAGATGGAAGGGAATGGGTTTGGTGAATTCTTGGAAATTATGTGCCATCATGTGTTGTGCAAACTGTGTCAACAGTGAAGTATGGAGGAAGCGATGTTGCAATATGGGGGTGCTTTTGTGGTTAAGGTGTGGTCTCCTTAACAAACTTAAAAAAACACTAAATGCAGAAAGATAACACATTTTACAGCATTGTATGTAGTACAGGAACAGTTTGGAGACGATGATTGATCGTATCAGCGTGAAAATGCACCCTGTTATAAAGCAGCATCTTTGAGACAATGGTCTGTGGACAATAACATTTCTGGAATGGACTGACCTGCCCAGAGTCCCAACCTGACCTAGTGGAACACCTTTGGGATGGCTTAGAACATCAACTTTGCTCTAGCCCCCAGTGTCCAACATTACTACCTTCTCTGGTTTTGACTACTGAGGAAGAATGGGGGCACACCTCATATTAATATCTGCTAGTAAGTGTCCAGGTATGATTGATCTGACAGTATACGCACAATATGTTAGAGAGCTCTGTATTCCATTACATTCAAAGCTTCATCCAGCATTTAAATCATATTACATAATGTATGGAAAAAATGGGATTTATTACTTTCTAGCATTTTGAGCCATGTAATCATACCAAATTTGGATTTTAGTTTACAGGTGAGAGAGGTTTATCACATGGGGAGGTGGAGAGTGTGAAGTGGGAGTGAGTGTACCCCAATAATCTCTGCACAGATATTGTGTTTTCTGACACTACAGGTGTTCATTAATTTGGGCTGTAGAATTTTATAAATTGTATAAGGGATGATCAAAAAGTTTCTGTTTGAAGGTCGTACAGTCAAGAATTAGTGTGCCAATCAGGCAAAATTGCCATGAGCATTGAGGCATCCCACCAAAGCAACAGTTGAAGGTACCCATTTGGTAAAACACTGTGTCCTGCCGCACGAATAAATCCATTATTACCTGCTGCACATTCTTGTCTGACAGGAATATTCGACTTTTCAAGGCCTTCTTTAAGGCACTGAAGGCCTGATAATCACATGGGAAGAGATTAAAACTATAGAGTGGGTGCTAGAGTGTCTTGGAAGACATGAATGCCACACTAATCTGTTGCCTACATGTCGGTGGTTATACACCACATTGCCTTTTGATGACCCCTTATATTACGAGATCATGTATATATTTTTGTGATAAAGCTGGCAGGATCATCTAAGCAGTACTTTCTACCTAGTTATGTCTTTGTGCATATTGACAGTAGGAAGAGTAAAGGTCAGCACTAACCATATAGCACTGAACAGTAGACAGATATGTAAGAAAATTGGACTCTTAAGCTTTTGGATAAACAAAAGGCTACATTGCTCAATACTGAGACCATGTAGCCATGCATAATTATATGTTGAGTGGTTACCTTAACTTCTGCCACTGTTTGTATTCCACCTAGGGGTTTCCAGTATCTTATTTCTCTCAGCTTATATCTTATGCCATGAACAGAATATCTTGGTAACAATGTTAAAACACTTCATGTGTAAATGTCAGTGCTACCCTCAGTGTCAGTGCTGTCTTTTTTCTGAATATAGCAGGTTCTTCCTGAATTGCCTTATAGAATACATGATTTGTGTATTTCAAACAATGGAAAATTCAGGTGGAATGTACAATATGTGTATTTCCCACATTTAAAATATTGAGATGATTTCAGGAGCAATACAGATATATTTTCAGTGGATGTTTGATGTATATGCCATGCCATTACTTTTACTATTTTCGTTATTATTATTTGAAAGATAATATACAGTTTTGGACATAAAACCTGGCTGCTGGCCAGCTACTGCAGAGACTAAGTCTGAGTAGTTCACTTAAGGTGGCCAGTAAACCCAGCTGCCCCTCAGAACTCTGTCACGCTATATTTGTGATCTGGTAACACTCTGTAGGATGTGGAATTGTCTGGAGAAAGTATGTTATTCTCCTCAAGCTGTTAACAGAGCTGTATCAGCTCGTGGTCTGGAGGTAGATGTTGTGAAAGGTACACACAGGCCCAAGTTAGTCCCCACATTCCCCAATTATTTTTAAACCAAATTTTGGCTGTCTGCTAAATTTATCAGTCTGATGGAATGTCAAAGATATTCACTTCAATTTCTAACCCATCAGTAATAGAAAAATCTTCCAGAAAAAAAAATTCCTCAAAGCAGCTCATGGCTGCATCGAGATTGGAAGTGTACACTCAGTAGGTCCCTTGCCCAGCTGTGCTCACACACCATCCACCATTTCACGCTGTGCACTGTGTGACCAGGTGACCATGGCATTATGTCCCCCCTGCGGGTCTGGGGATTAGAATAGGCCCGAGGTATTCCTGCCTGTCATAAGAGGCGACTAAAAGGAGTCCCACCCCCTTAAGGGGGTCGTTAGCGCCTGGGTCCGGAGACGGATGGTTCCACGACCTCTATTTGCGGTCATTTTGCTTTTTCACTTCTCGTTTCTTCCTTCCTTTGGTTGGTTCCTTTCTTTGCTCTTCTCCACCTCACTGTCTTCCTTACTCTTTCCCTTGTCTTCTTCTCCTTGCCTTCTCATTGCCTTCTTCTCCTTGCCTTCTCATTGCCTTCTCATTGCCTTCTTCTCCTTGCCTTCTCATTGCCTTCTTCTCCCTGCCTTCTCTGGTCTCCGCCTCAGCGTTTGAGACAGTCTGTCCTCTCTCTCTTTCTCTCTCTTCTTTTTCCTCTTCTTCCTTCCTCCCTGTGCGTGCCTGAAGGCCGACCCACGCGTTCGCACGCGTAGCCGGTGACGGGGTAACGCGTAATTCCCCGCCCTGGGTAGACATGTAAGGCACGCACGTACCCCCTGGTAAAGGCCAGGCCCAGGGAGGGGTGATTGCCTGAGCTGATACCTTCTGACCATGCCGATTGGTCCCTCCGTCTGTTTCTCGGGAGGTGTGACCTGAGGTGTAAATATTCACCTAAGGCGGGAGTGCCCTCTGAGAGGGTCCCCACAAGGAAGGAGCGCGTCATCGGAGACGCTGGCAATCATGGGGGATTCCTCCGCAATGGATTTCACTCCATCTCTCTCGACTTCTGCCCAAAAACGGAAACATGACCAGCCACCAGTGACAAAAGTACTACCGCCTGCCCCACAGTTCCTCGTCGTTTCTCGATCTGAGGACGGAAAGGATTTTTCCTCTGTCAACCCTTTCGTTATCCAGAAGGGCGTAGATGCCATAGCCGGATCTGTCAAATCTTGTACCAGGTTGCGTAACGGTACCTTATTACTAGAAACTGAGAGTGCCTTTCAGGCACAAAAACTGCTTCGGGCTACACTCCTGTACACGTTCCCTGTCCGGGTGGAGGCTCACCGAACTTTGAATTCGTCTCGTGGTGTAGTCTATACTAGCTCCCTTGACGGATTGACTGACGAGGAGATTCAATCTTTCCTCGCTGAGCAGGGCATGACGGCTGTCCATAGGGTCATGAAAAAGGTCAACAATGACCTTGTACCGACCTGGACACTTTTCTTGACCTCCGATAGTGTTAAGCTGCCATCGCGCATCAAGGCGGGCTACGAGGTTATTTCTGTTCGCCCCTATGTCCCGACACCTACGCGCTGCTACCAGTGTCAGCGTTTCAATCACACTCGACAGTCTTGTTCCAATGCGGCTAAATGTGTCACTTGTGGCAGGGATGCCCATGAGGGTGACTGTCCACCTCCGTCTCCTCGTTGTGTGAACTGTCAGGGTGACCATGCCACATCCTCCCGCGACTGTCCTGTCTATAAGGAAGAACGCTGTATCCAAGAAATTCGGGTCAAAGAGAAAGTGTCCACCTCGGCAGCTCGCAAGCTATTGGCTAGTAGGAAGCCCACGCTGCTCCCAGCGGGGAAATACAGTACTGTCCTCGCCTCTCCTCGGACTACCAGGGAGGTGGCAACCCAGACATGCGATCTGACCTTCAGCACCACGGTCGTCCGTTCGGCCAGTGCTAAGATTGCGCGGTCGACGTCTCCTCTTCCTCCCATCACCCCACAGACACCAGAATCTACCGCCACTATTAACTGTGATCCAGATTTCTGCCGCTATCGAACTGCCATTGAGAGGGGTCACTTGGACTTCCGGTCTCCAAATTCTGAACCCTACAACTGCCCCTTCACAATGTGGGAACTGGATTCGGCGCTGTCTGTGGCTCATGATACTGCGCCTGGTCATGATCAAATCCGGTACAGCATGCTGCAGCACTTGTTGCTGCCATCCAAGGAAGTTCTCCTGAATTGTTTTAATATGATATGGTTCTCCGGCACATACCCTGACTCGTGGAGGGAGGCGATTTTGATTCCTCTCCTCAAACCGGGGAAGGACCGAATGCATCCCAGCAGTTATCGAAGTATTGCTTTGACGAGCTGTGTCGGGAAGACGTTGGAACGCATGGTCAACCGTCGCCTGGTATGGCTGCTCGAGACCAGGCAGCTCCTTAGCCACTCTCAATGTGGCTTTTGGAGATGTCGTCCAACTATTGACAACTTGACCCTGCTTGAGGCGGCCATCCAGCAGGCCTTCCTACGTAACCAGCATTGTCTTGGTGTCTTCTTTGACATTCATAAGGCGTATGACACTACTTGGCGCCGGCATATCCTCAATCAACTCCTTGAGTGGGGCCTTTGTGGCCGTCTCCCCATCTTCATTCGGTCCTTTCTTTCCCACCGCCTCTTTCGTTATAGGGTTGGTAATGTGCTATCTGATTTGTATGTGCAGGAGAATGGTGTTCCTCAGGGAAGCGTTTTAAGTGTCACCCTCTTTGCAGTCGCCATTAACAGTATCACATCCACTATCCGGAATCCTGCCCAATGCTCCTTGTTTGTGGACGATTTTGCTGTTTTCTGTTCTTCCTCCAGTCTTGTCACTGCTAGTCGGCAGTTGCAGCTTACGATACAGCGATTAGAGGCATGGACTGCGAAGACAGGTTTTACCTTTTCTGCAGACAAATGTGTGTGTGTTCATTTTAATCGTTCTCGACGTCTTTTTACCTCCCCTGAATTGCGTCTGAGGGACACCATTCTTCCTTTTAGCGACACTGTGCAGTTCCTGGGCCTCACTTTTGATTCCAAGTTGTCATGGTTGCCTCACCTTAAAGACCTCAAGGTGCGGGCCCTGAAGGCACTGAATATTTTGAAGTGTCTGAGCCATCGGTCCTGGGGAGCAGATCGGGCGCGTCTGCTGCAGTTTTATAGGGCTTTCGTCCGATCACGTCTTGACTATGGTTGCACCGTGTATGGGTCAGCGAGGCCTTCGTATCTGAAGATTCTTGATGCAGTACACCATGAGGGTATCAGGCTGGCCACTGGTGCCTTCCGTACCAGTCCCTTCCCCAGCCTGTGTGCTGAGGCCGGGGAACCACCGCTCGCCATCCGGCGGAAACTCCTCATGGTGCGACGGGTGTGTCAATTCCTTGCCTGTCCTACCTCCCCTGCGTACCCTACCATTGCTCGACCACCTATGGAACGTCTCTTTTCCAGTCATCCCAGGGCAATGAGACCATTTGGGATTCATGCCAAGCATTTGCTTGAGTCCCTTGGTGTGGAGCGTGTGACCCCCCAACGACAAGGTTTTACTCGCCTGCCTCCCTGGTTGCTCCAGAGGCCCAGCGTCCTTTTAGACTTGTCAGAGTACTGGAGGAGCTGCACTCCTGCGTTTGTTTATACCTCCTTATTTTATGATATTTTAAACCAGCATCCCGACCATGTACCAGTATTTACGGATGGCTCTAAACAGGGGGACTCTGTTGGTTGTGCTGTTGTTTTCCCTGATCGAGTCGTCAAGTTATGGCTTCCTGCAGCGTTTACCATCTTTGATGCCGAATTGTTTGCGATCTTGCGGGCATTGGAGCAGATAAGATGTGTTCCCAGTCTTAAGTTCCTCATCTGTTCTGACTCCCTGAGTGCCCTTCAGACCATGCAACACTTGTACCCAACGGATACGGTCGTTCAGAACATCCATGATGCCCTCCTCCACCTGCAACGGCAGGGGAAGGAGGTTTCCTTCTGCTGGGTGCCGGGGCACGTGGGGATTAGGGGAAACGAACTGGCGGATGTGGCTGCCAAAGATGCATGTTCCCTCCCTCACGTTGCTGAAAGTGCCGTCCCCCTCCATGCTGTTACCTCCCTCCTGCGTTTTCGCGTTATGCGTCAGTGGGAAGAGGAGTGGCTGGCGGTCGGTGAAAATAAGCTGAGTCTGGTCAAGGCCACTACGCAGCCGTGGCGTACGTCCTACCAGTCATGCAGGCGGGATGAGGTTCTCCTCACTCGCCTCCGCATTGGGCACAGTCCCTTAACGCATGGTTTTTTACTCCGGCAGGAGGACCCCCCAATCTGCAGTTCTTGTGGCGTCCAGATCGCTGTCCGCCACATTTTACTTGACTGTCTTTTATTCTCTGTCCAGAGGGCAGTGGTTTCTTTGCCACCGGATTTGCCCTCTATTTTACAAGATGATGCAATGGCTGTCGTTAAGGTCTTATGGTTTTGTGTCCTGTCCAATTTGTTGCCTCGGATTTTAAAGAGAAGGTTTTAATGTGCTGTTGGGTGACTGGCTCACCCAGGTTTTAGGTAAGAGGTCAGCCAGTCACGATTCCCTCCTTGTTTCCCTTCGGTTTCTGTTCTCTTTTCCTTGTGTTTCCTTTCCTTTTTAGTGTTTTCCTTCTCTTGTTTTGCCTCTGTATGTGAGGATTTCGAACTGTGTCAGGTCTGTGTCTTTTAGCCGTTCTCCTTGTTCGCTGTTCGTCTTAGTCCCTTCACTACACGTGTTCCTGTTTTTATGCGTTTGGGCGCTGATGACCACGCTGTTTAGCGCCCGTAAACCTCCAACACACACACACACACACACACAGACTCTCATTATTTAGGGTCAACTGATGTTCGAGAATCCTGCTGCATATCAACGTTAATGATGTGGGCCTGTAATTTAGTGGATTATTCCTACTACCTTTCTTGAATATTGGTGTAACCTGCGTAGCTTATCAGTCTTTGGGTATGGATCTTCTGTCAAGCAAACAGTTGTATATGATTGTTACATATGGAGCTAATGCATCAGCATACTCTCAAAGGAACCTAATTGGTGTACAGTCTGGACCCAGAAGACTTCCTTTTATTAAGTGACTTCAGTTACCTCACATCTCCAAGGACATTTAGTTCTATGTTACTCATGTTGGGAGCTGTTCTTGATTTGAAATCTGGAATACTTACTTTGTCTTCTTTTGTGAAGGCATTTTGGAAGGCTGTGTTTACTAACTCTGCTTTGGCAGTGCTGTCTTCAATAGTATCTCCATTGCTACTGTGCAGAGAAGGCACTAGTTGTTTCTTGCCGCTAACATACTTCACATACGACCGGAATCTCTTTAGATTTTCTGCCAGGTTTTGAGGCAAAGTTTGATTGTGGAAACTTATAATCATCTCGCATTGAAGTCCATGCTAAATTTTGAGCTTCTGTAAAAGATCACCGATCTTGGGTTTTTGCGTCTGTTTAAATTTGGCATGTTTGTTTCGCTGTTTCTGCAACAGTGTTCTGACACTTTTTGTGTACCGAAGAGGATCAGCTCCATCGTTTATTAATTTATTTGGTATGTATCTTTCAATTGCTGCTGATACTATCTCTTTGAATTCAAGCCACATTTGGTCTACACATATATTGTTAATTTGGAAGGAGTGGAGATTGTCTCTCAGGAAGGCATCAAGTGAATTTTTAATCTGCTTTTTTGAATACGTATACTTTTCTTTTATTTTTGGAGGATTTGGGGGTTACAATATTCAACCTCTCTATCACAACCCTGTGTTCACTAATCCCTGTATCCATTTTGATGCTTGTTATTAAGTCAGGATTATTTTTTGGTAAGAGGTCAAGTGTGTTTTCACAACTGTTCACTATGTGTGTGGGCTCATGAACTAACTGCTCAAAATAATTTTCAGAAAATGCATTTAGCACAATTTCAAATGATGTTTTATACGTACCTCTGGAATTAAACATATATTTTCTCCAACATATCAATGGTAAATTAAAGTCACCGCCAACTATACTCGTTTGAGTCAGGTACGTGTTTGAAATCAAACTCAAGTTTTCTTTGAACCTTTCAGCAACTGTCTAATCTGAATTGGGAGGTCAGTAAAAGGATCCAATTATTATTTTATTCTGGTTACCAACAATGACACCTGCCTATTCTAACTCACAGGAACTATCTACTTCAATTTTGTGACAAGATAAACTACTTCTAACAGAAACACATGCCACTGCCAACTGTGTTTAGCCTATCCTTTCGAAACACCATTAGGTTCTTCACAAAAGTTTCAGTTGAGATTATCTCCGGCTTTAGCCAGCGTTCAGTGTCTATAATGATTTGAGCATCAGTGCCTTCAATTAGTGCTTGGACCTCTGGTACTTTCCCATCACAGCTATGACAATTTGCAACTGTTATACCGATGGTTCCTGTGTCGTGTGTTTGGCCTGCACTCTTTGTAATTCAAGCCCTTCTTGTGTTTTCCCGAGACCCTCTAACCTAAAAAACTGCCCAGTCCATGCCACACAGCCCCAACTACTCATGTCCCCACCTCCTGCATACGGTAGACACCTGACCTATTCAGCTGAACCCGAAACCCAACCACCCTTTGGCGCAAGTCAAGGAATCTGCAGCCTACACAGTCGCATAACCATCTGAGCCTCTGATTCAGACCCTCCACTCGGCTCTGTACCAGAGGTCCACAATCGGTCCTGTGGACTATGCTGCAAACGGTCAGCTCTGCTTTTATCTTGCAAGGAAGTCTGGCAGCCCTTACCACTTCTGTTAGCCGCTCGAAACCAGAGAGAATCTCTTCTGATCCAAAGTGACACACATCATTGGTAACGACATGAGCAACCACCTGCAGTTGGCTGCACCCTGTGCTCTTCATGGCATCCGGGAGGACCCATTCCACATCTGGAATGACTTCACTCCGTATGCACGTGGAGTGCACTATGGTTTTCTTTCCCTACTTGGCAGCCATGTCCCTAAGAGGCCCAATAATGCCCCTAATGCTGGACCTCCCAACTATCAATAATCCCACCCTCTGTCACTGTCCGTATCTCGCAGGCTGAGAGGTTTCCTCTGAAACAGGACAGGTGACAACATCAGGCTCAGCGACAGTGTCAGGCACAGACAGCACCTCGAATCTGTTTGTCAGACAAACTGGGGAGGCCTCACGTGCGGCCTCCTGGGAAGTCTTTCACTGCATGCTATGCCCCAGGGCGACCTCCCACTCAACCACAGGTGAGGGTTCAACCTCTGTTCAAGCAGGATCTGTGCTGTCCACCAGCGAGGACCGATCGGAGGACTCGGATGTGCTGGACGTACATTGGATCCCCATGGCCAGCCCACAACAGTGGTGCCCATCCATTGCAGTCTCAAGTTGTGTAACCGAGGCCACCACAGCCTGAAGCTGAGAGCAAAGTGCCACCAACTCAGCTTGCATCTGCACACAACAAAGTCCGTGCCCACACTAAAGACCATGGAAAACTGAACTGTGCAGATAAATAGATTATCGGCACATGCTGCACAACTCTACTGTAGACACTGATGAAAATGCAAAAACTGTGTCTAATAAATTATATTAATACGCAGAGATTCAAAACCTAACTACCAAAGGACTCAGGTGAAACTAAATTATTCACCGCTGATTAGGAACTTTTAA
This sequence comes from Schistocerca serialis cubense, assembly GCF_023864345.2. Taxonomy (NCBI): domain Eukaryota; kingdom Metazoa; phylum Arthropoda; class Insecta; order Orthoptera; family Acrididae; genus Schistocerca; species Schistocerca serialis. Next base: position 218,597,642 of record NC_064640.1, read on the forward strand.
TATGTCGCAAAATCGGTTTACTTTCTGATGCAAATGAAAACGCGTGAACTGTGGCTATCAGATATTAAATTAACATGCAGAAACTCTAGAAACTAATGTATTAAAGCACACAGATGATATCATAAAATTCGTTCCTTGTTAGGAACTCGTAAAAGTCACAATATTGGTTACTTCCCTGTTGCTGCTTGTGTCTCGGCCGGCTGCTGCTACCTGACTCCATAAGTAGATTATGTCTGAACATAAATCATGTTTCAGACATCTGAAATGAGTGTGGGTGTTCATTATGGCACTAGCCACATCAATAAGGTGTGTGATAACTGCTGTGGTGCACCCTACGTAAAGTGCCAACAGCCAATGGTCTGTGAGCCACGGCATTTAACTCCTGCAACAGAGCACTACCAGCAGCTGACCAGACCGCAACAAGAAGTCAGCCAGTGGGCTGTCAGAGGGCATTACTATCAGCCACACCAAACTAACAATTGAAACACACACTAGCCAGCAGCATGCACCAGTTGGACCAAGTTGGGCTTCCACCAGCAATGGAACCAGCCCATAAGAAAGTAATGATCATCTTCATGGCCAGGGTTTAAGACCACTCTCTGGCTTCAATTGGCAGTTTGTCCTCCTGCTGAAGACTGATGTTCATCCCCAATGCCACTGCTGCTGCTGCTGCCTTGTCCGCCACAGCCGCAGTCCACCTTCGACGTTGCACTTCTGGGGACAGGTCTTGCTCTGTAGGATGCTTTCATACTTGGAGAAATTTTCAGTGGTGACTGTTTAAGTTAAACCAGTTTTCGTATCCTGTGCTGGACACTCACTTCAACTCATAATTGAGGAAGGACATATTATGTGCCAGGCTCGTGACTATGTCTGTTCTTTTTTTCCAAGTGTTGTTTGAATTTCCTTCTAGGAACTGACAAATTTCGTTCTTTGAACCTAAACACTTCAGGAAGTAGTTAACCTTTTGTTAAATATTAATAAGAATTTTGTTTCCTTTTTATATTCAAGCATCGGATCAATTTTGTTTATAGTCCTTTCAACTTGTATGTTAATAAACATGTCAAGTGACATTCCTTCCTGTTCTCAATTTTTGAGAGACTTTTCAATAACCACATGCAGAATTTAAGCTTTTAGACTGAAGTGAGCAACTGTGAATGCCTATGGCTTCCAGAAGTAGTGAAGATTGTTGTTGTTATAATGCTTCTGTTGGCCCAGCAACGGTCTGGGGAAGAGTACACTATGCAGCAACATTCATTCCCAAGAGCATACCATAATGGCATGCTTTGTTGGTCCTCCGTGATCTTAATTTGTTTTCTGTTGAAGATATTTGTTTATGTGCAAAATACTTACTTGTTGAGAATGGTTGTTTTGTAGGATGAAGTCTATGATTATTGCTGTGACAAAAGGAAATACATAAGCATCATGGATTTCATATCAGCACAGATCCCCATGGAGAAACATGGGGGTTTGTAGACTGAGCTAAAGTTATTCTTTAACTTACTCTGTTTTATCTGAATGCCATCTCCTTCAAGAACATTAGATGGATGGTAAGAGGTCCCAACTTCTAACCAAATTAAACCACGTCTACTATCACTTACCATAACACGCTAAGCTCTATCTCATGGTTGGCGTTGTCCTTGAAAATGTTAATCCATTGAGAGTTTATGAAATATTGAAGAATATAAAATGGGAAATGGCGAGTCCACAAATCAAAATATTAGGAATGAGTAAATTTAATCTTTTTTAGTAACAATTTAAATTTAATATACTCAGGAAATGAAAAGAAAATAACTGCCATTCATACAGTACTAATGAATGAATGCGGGAAAAAGGGTAAAAAACTAAGGACTTGCTGTATAATGATGCGGTAATGTTAATTAACCTGAAAACAGAACTACTTGATTTACCTGTTGTGCAGTTATAAAGGATGTTTATGATCAAAACTTTTGCCATTTGAGCCATTGTAGACAGAAAACTATGTACCGTATGGGTGTGCAACTTTATACGAATGATGTTAAGACTGTGCTGCAGGATTTGCATTGTTAGTGGTGTTAGCCACCAGTGCGGGTACAAAGTCATAAGGTTGAAAGCCAAGCATCAGTGTCCATTAACTACAGTTGCAGATTGTCAATGTAGGTCTGGAAAAGGTGAACAGAGATTTACTCGAAAAGCTATTTTATCAAAATGGCAGCAATCATGCTGTGGCTTTTTGCGAGTATCGACACATTAAAGGAATATGGAAAGATCCTCTTCCTGCACCAGGGCTGAAGAACATGATTTGGAAGTTCGAATCAACTGGTGTTTCGGGAATTGCTCCTGGGAGCTGCCGACAGCCAATTGCACCGCAGATTGTTGAAGAAGTTACTGCTGCAGTTTCAGGCTTTCATGAATGCAGGTGGTAGTCATATACAGCAATGTTTGTAACCTGGAACATAAACATTATGTGGAATTAACAAACGTTACCATCTCTGATGAATATTACAATGTGTTTCTTTCAATGGTTCATTCATTATTTCTCTTCTGCAAATCCTTACAAATGTTTCCATAAAGTTTCACTGCCCCACCATCACACGTTTCTCATGGTGACCCTCTCAAGTAGCAAAAGTTCAGTTATAACCACCCTGTATATGCCATAGTGACAATAAAGCAGGAAAGGTCGGCAAACAACTTCAGGAAGTTTTGTGGTATGTGAAAAACAGAATTTTGTTATTTTGGGCAATGCTATAATTTTGGGCAACTGGAGTGCTGTGGGAGGAGACTTAAAGAAGATGAAATAATAAAAAATATTGATTAGGACCTACAAATCTAAGGGGAAACACAAATACATTATTCCAGGAACACCCAAGAAGACTGCATTATGGTTAGGAAAAAACATGGGAATCAAATTAAACAAAATAAAAGATATTCTGTAGTTGATATTTTCAGTGATTGCGAGTTATTTCTGATACAATATAAACTACAACCTTTAGTAAAATCTTCTCTCTTTACAAGCCACGTCACTTTGAATAAAATACTTGAACTTTCAATAGCTGTCTCCACCATTGTCATCAGAAGTGAAAATCACTGACTGCCAGGGCTGGCATGGTGTTCTGCAATGGCAGCATCTGAAACCTTTTGTGGAGGGCTGGAGGGGTGCATGCACAGAAGACAAGTTGGGTAGCTCCCAGTGATTCCATCCTGCCGTGGAACCAAGTGGCATCACATGGTGTGAGGGGCCAGCACCGTGTTTGAAACTGCTGCTACCATGTCCCTACAGGCATCAAGCACCTGTCTTTCCCTTTGTTCAATGACAAAAGTCCATGCCCATGTCACTGTGATCCTGCACACCAAATACTACCACCGGGTGGTGCTGCATTTATTAGAAACTGATACATATCAGAAATTGTCACAATTCAACACAGACCCTTGTCAGAAAGACAAGTGAGTTAATAAAGGAATGTGGTATGCCAGAAGAAGTGATGAACAAATTAATGCCATGTGCCCCAGACCTCCCAGACTGTATGGATTGCCAAAGATACAAAAGAAAAATGTTCTTATGAGATCTACTGCTCATGTAATCAGTTCACCCTCATACAAAGTGATAAAACATTTGGCAATCTTGTTAGCACCAGAACTGGGGCTCTGTGAACATAACATTGTTAACTCTGTCCATTGGCTGAGAATCTCAGAAAAATAAAGATAGGCAAAACTTACATAATGGTTAGTGTGGACATTGTCCCTTTTTATGAGGATGCTGGTACAAGACACATTGTAACTTCTGGCTCAACAGCTTCCACCAGAGATTAACAAACTGTTTCGCCACATTTTAGCAACAATATACTTTCTGCACCACAATAGATATTGAGATGACAGATGGCACTGTGGAAAATGTGCTAGAAATGATGTAAATCATGTTATGAGGTAGGCTATAGAGACTTTGATTACGTCATTATACAGATGGTTCTTCCACTTGTTGTTTGCACCAAATAAGAATTGTGGTTTTTTGTTAGGGTTTTGAGCAGTAGATAGGTCAACCACATTGAATTTTGTAGGAGAATAAGATTTTGTTTGGTGATATTTGTTTGTCAACACAGCAGATTTAATAATGACGTAAGAAGTTTGCAATGAAGTGACTTGAATGGCAGATGCACCTCATTAAGATTGGGAATGTCAAGTCATGTTTTCAAAGATAATTGCAGTAGTTCAACTTACATGGTATACAGCCACAGTGAAGAAACTTCTAAATAAACAGAGATTACTGCGTAATAGGTGTAAAACAAAGTGAAGAGCTGTAGATGGAGAGACGCTGAATGAAGTTCATTTGGCTGTCAAGAGAGCAATGTTTGATGCCTTCAATGACTACCGTAGCAGAATATTGTCAAGTGATTTTTCACAGAACCCAAAGAAATTCTGGTCAAGTGTGAAGGCTGTTAGTGGCACCAAAGTTAGTGTCCAGTCCCTATCAAATGAGACGGTGACTGAAATTGAGAGTAGCAAATCAAAAGCTGAAATGCTTAACTCTGTTTTCAAATGTTCCTTTACAAAGGAAAACCCTGGAGAAATGCCCAAATTTAATCCTTGTACCACTATATTAATAAGTATTAGTGTCAGTGGAGTTGAGAAAGTTGAAATCATTAAAACTGAACTAAGCTCCAGGCCCCAATGGCATCCCTATCAGATTCTATCTGAATCTGTGACTGAGGTACCCCCTCTTCTAAATATAATCTATTGCAGACTTATCAAACAGAAAAACATGCCCACTTCTTGAAAAAAGGCGCAGACCACACCTGTCTACAAAAAGTGTAGTAGAAGTGAGCCATAAAACTACCATCCAATATCTTGACATGTATTTTTTGTAGAATCTTAAAACATAATGTGAGCTCAAACATAATGAGGTATATTGAACAGAATGACATCCTCAATGCCAACCAGCATGGATTTTGAAAACATCGATCATGTGAAACCCAACTCGCACTTTTTCACAACATTCTGAAAGCTTTGGACCACAGCAACCAGGTAGATGTAGTATTTCTTGATTTCTGAAAAGCATTTGACTCAGTATCGCTTGTATGCTGATTGTCAAAAATACAATCATTTGGGGTATCAAGTGAAATTTGTAACTGGACTGAGTTCTTTTTGGGAGGGAGGACACAGCCTGTTATCTTGGATGGAGAGTCATCATCAGGTGTAGAAGTAACTTCGGGTGTGCCCTAGGGAAGTGTGTTGGGACCCTTGCTGTTCATGTTGTATATTAATGCCCTTTCAGACAGTATTAATAGTAAAATGAGGGTTTTTGCAGATGATGTCATTATCTCTAATTAAGTACTATCTGAAGAAGCTGCGTAAATATTCAGTGATATCTTGATAAGATTTCAAAGTGGTGCAGAGATCGGGAACTACCTCTAAATGTTCAGAAATGCAAAATTTTGCCCTTCACAAAATGAAAAAAACATAGTATCCTATGATTAGAATATCAATGAGTCACTGTTGGAATTGGCCAACTCATACAAGTACCTGGGTGTAATACTCTGTAGGGATATGAAATAGAATGATCACATAGGTTCAATCATGGGTAAAGCAGGTGGCAGACTTTGGTTTATTGCTAGGGTACTGGGGAAGTGCAATCAGTCTACAAAGGAGATTGCTTACAAATCGCTCATGCGACTGGTTCTAGAATATTGCTCAAGTGTGTTGGACCCTTACCAGATAGGACTAACAGGGAATATTGAACATGTATAGAGAAGGGCATCATGAATGGTCACAAGTTTGTTTAATCTGTTGTAGAGTGTCACAGAGATGCTGAAGGAACTGAACTGGAAGACTCTTGAAGACAGACGTAAACTATCCCGAGAAAGTCTATTAATAAAGTTTCAAGAAATGTCTTCAAATGATTACTCTAGGAATATAGTACAACCCCCTATGTATCGCTCACATAGGGGTCATGAGGATAAGATTAGAATAATTACTGCACCCACAGAGACACTCAAACAATCATTCTTCCCATGCCACATACGCGAATGGAATATGAAGAAATCCTAATAACTGATACAACTAGCCTTGCCATTGTGCATGAAGTCTCCCGTGTTGTACTGTTGCAGTGAACTATTCTTTTAGAAGAATATCTACCTCATTCACTTTTGAATCCAGTCTGTGTGTCCAAAACATCTATTATAATTTATCATTCCCTGTACATGGTCCATTTGATGATCCATCGTTTCTCATTGGGATGTGAACTTTAAAACTAAATTTCTGATTCTGAATAATTGTGCCTTCCTTCCTTACTATCTATTTGATTTTTCGTATTGAAGTACTTCTTCAATCATTTCTTATTTGTGAGATTTCTTATGATTTAGTGAACTGTGACATAAAAAATTGATAAATTTCAATTATTACAGAAATTTAATCAAATAAAATATTGATTTTCTTAACAGCTAATGTTCTTTACACAGTCTCTTTTATGACAGGCATGAAAACAGCCACAGAAAAATAACCTATACTATAGTAGAAGCAGCACAATCACAGGTCTATTGCTTCTACAAGAACACCATGATGCTTCGTATAACTGACATTGCTTGTACTATAGTGGAAGACACAAATGACATTTGACTACTTATAATAATCTTTCCCTACAGATCATCCATTCTGTTTATCTTTAACATACACCCACTTCAACTTTGTGACTTTGCTGTTTCCTGCTTTCTTCTATCCCTTCTTCACATGCATTCTCTTACTGTTTCAGTTATCAAGATGACATAGTTATTAATGTGCCAGACTAGCATTCAGTAGTAGTAAGGTTCAAATCCTAGTCTGACCATCCAGATTTTGATTGCTTGGAAAAGGACATGACTGATTTCCTTTCCTATCTGTATCCTATTTGAGTTTGTATTCCATGTTTGATGCTCTCATCACTGATGACACATTAAACCCCAATTTTTCCTTTCCTTCATTTTCCTACTGATCCATATTCACCCTCTATAAGTGATCAGAGGTCATAAATAAACAGTGTCAAAAGCACCTAGATAAATTTTTTGTTACATTATCATTTACATGCAAGATGGAAAGTACTGTATGCTATGACTGACTGGTAACAGACAGGTACAAAGTTAAAAATCATAACAGTAATAGAAATTTCTGGACAGAGAAATATATAAAATAAGGGAAAGGCAACTACTCCCTTTAATGTGTTAGTTGATCACAATATTATTGCACCTGGGATTGGTCAGCTTATTGTGAGTTTATCATGACATTTTGTGAGGACGCACAGAACCACTTGATAGTATATTCATAACTGTCTTGAAATCATTTCCTTAGTCACCACTGTACTTGTTTACTGTAGTCTCACCATATTTTTCTGACAGTGGCCATGGGAAGCCATGTAAATAATGTCGTGGTCATGTAATATCGATGTGTGGAGTACACAAATGTGCAACAGAACTGGCATTCACCCTAGCTTCTGAGCACTAGTGGAGGTATGTGTGTGTGTGTGTGTGGGGGGGGGGGGGGGGGGGTTGTGTGTATTAAAGTGTGTACTTTTGCTAGGAACAGACCTAGTGCTCATAATCTAGTGTGAGTGCTGTTTCCTGTTACGTGTTTATTTTTATGTGAAGTTAGAAATCAGATATGTGAGAAATTTATTCAGCATTTGCACATTGTTTGGTTGAATTCAACATCTCAGCCAAACCTTTCATGATACAAAACTTAATGAAGCTGTTCCAAATACTCAGTTGGAAATAATTGACTAGTTGGCATTTGTACATTCTAAGACAAAAACGATGCACCGTGAAGGAATTATTTGCATGAGGTGGAAATTGGTAGGTGTGATATACATGTACAGACAAACAAATGTTTTCAATATCAGAGTAACTGTGTGATTTATTCAAGAGAAAGAGCTTCATAAATTCAGAAATTCAACAGCACATTGGTTCACCTCTGGCCCTTATGCAAGCAGTTACTCAGCTTGGTATTGACTGATAACTGTTGGCCATCACATTGAGGGATATTGTGTCAAATTCTGTGCAACTGGTGTGTTAGGTCACCAAAATCCATAATTGATTGGAAGGTCCTGCCCATAATGTTCAAAGTGTTATCAGTTTGGGAGATATTCAACAACCTTGTTGGCCAAGGTAGGGTTCAACGAGTATGAAAACAGGCAGTAGAAGCTCTTGCCGTGTGAGAGTGAGCACTATCTTGCTGTACTGTAAGCCCAGGATGGCTTGCCATAAATAAATGGGTTACAGCCAGCTGTATAATGGATGATGCCAATGAAAATTTGTGTCAGACTGGGATCCAAATCTGGATTTCCCACTTGTTGCAAGTGGTCACCTTACCATTTAGCTATCCGAGCATGGCTCAGCTAGACCCAAAATTTCATATGTCATCAATCGTGTGTCTACAACCTGTAGTCATACAGGGGAGACATTTTACTTGAAAGTTTCTTGCCGAATGTTGACAGATAAATACAATATTGCAGTGCCTGAGTTATTCTGAATTATGATGGAATGTTGTTCAGACATGTATGCATGTCCAAAGGAACAGGCACTGTGGCAACTACAGCTGTTATGAAATACATTAAATGTATTCACAGTTGCAAATGTGGATAACCATCAGCACATGGTTGATGACATGTAGTAATTTGGATCTGGTTGTGAGTCATGCTCAGACAGCCAATGGTAAGTTGACCACTCGTGATAAGTGGGAAATCCAGGTTTGAGTCCTGGTCTGGCACAGATTTTCATTGTTGTCATTCCATTATACAGCTGATGGTTATCCATATTTACAATTGTGAATACATTTAATGTGTTCTGTAATGACTGTAGTTACCAGTGTGCCTGTTGCTTGGAAGTGCATGAGTGTCCGAAGGAACATTGCAGTGTAATTTGGAATAACAGAAACACTTCAATAAATCACTGGGGGCTATCGGGCCATATGACGGATGACAGTCAGGCTGGTATCCCACCTCTGTGCAGAGCATCTCTAGACCCATCTTGGCTGCTCATCAGGGCTGATTTCAATAAGTTTCTTGGCTGAATGTGCCAGACACCACTGCAAGCAGGCTTGTTGGTGTACTGAAGTCAATGGTAGTTGGCACAAGGGGTGTCGTGAGTGTACTCCCCTTTCTGTGAGCTGCCTTTTAATGGCCTTTGTAGTCACTGAAGCATAAGTTGCATGTTGGATTGATGATAATGATCAATCCAGGGCTCTTTGTGCCTCTCTCATTGCTCGTACTCTCATTGTCATCTGTCAACCACTACCTTCTTGATGCTGTGGTCGGCCATGGTTCACTCATTCCTGCCAATATTGTTGAACAGAGGAATTGGTCCTATTCAAATATTTAGCAATTTGCTGATTACTCCAAGTGACTGCTTTGAGCCCAACTGCTTGTCCTCTCTCAAAGGCTGACAGCTACACGTATTGTTCACATACATCTGCGGGGCATAGTTGCTGTCCAACTTAGCACATGGAATGAAATTTGCAAAAGTTTTATGTCCTAGTATTGACATGTCCCCTGTTTACAATCCTTGCCAGCTGTGTGGTGAAATAGCACTGCAGCATTCATGCATTGACCGCCAGAGTTTACAATTTTGCATTTTCCATTGATACCTATATGAATATCAGTCCGTGACCAATTTGCAGAACTCCTTCATGATGCATCATTTTCTTTTTCTTTCTTTCCTTTTTTCTTTCTTTCCTTTTTTCTTTGTAGAGTGTGTTAATATTACAGCAATACCATCTGAAATTCCCACATTTTGGAAAACATTGCTCTATATTCTTTTTCATCAGTATTTGTACACACAGAAATTACTAATTCTAATATTCTCTTTGTTGCAAGTCAGCTACAAATATCTCTTGTAGCTATATTGGTACAGTCTGTTGTGTAGTCCATTTTCCGTGACAGAATACATTTCCACGAGTTTCCTAAAATGCTGCAGGCAAATGCTGGGGTGGTACGACTGAGAAAGTATGGCTGATTTCCTTCCCTAGCCTTGAAACAGTCCAAACTTGCACTCCATCTCTAATGACCTTTGACCTTGATGTCAATAGGACATTGGATAGTAATCTTCCTCTTTCCATAGAACACAAGGACACATGAAGTGATGAAATGCTTCAGCATAAACCGGTTGGTTGTTAGGTCTTGGCAGGTAGTTATAAATAGGTTGTTTTCTTGTGTAGACATTGGCTTGATCCTAGGTGCTACTTCATAACACTAAACTCTTATGTTGCCCTTTCTGCAGCCTCACTAAAAGAGATGCCATTTTAAGTACCTTCTTCAATGAGTAACTGAGTTTTGTTTGCGCCTTTACCTGATTGCTGTAGTTTGTTCCACACCACTGAAGCTTCTTTGATACCTAACGCTGGTGGTAGATATGTAATTAGCACATTTGGAAATTTGAGCAAAGTGCATTTGATGTGAGAAGATTTTGTTAAGTGGACTGTTATTGCAACATGCTAACAAAGTAGTTTTTTAACTTCGATATTTCAGTGTGAAAGTGCAAAAGATTAGCAAATTTTTCATTTTTGTATCAGTTGGAAAAATATGAAGCATATAAGGTGGAAAAATTTGAAGTTTAATGTTTCATTGGATGTAATTAAAATGTTAATGAATAGATGTTAGGACCAGTAAGTACCTGTAAGTGATAGTGAGTTGTATGTTAAATGGAATAAACACATATATTCCATTACAGATAAACCAAATAACAGGCTTCAGATCATTGATTGGATACTGGGGAACTACTGATCATCTATTAAAAGAAATTATTTACAGACCACTTGTGCAACATCTCTAAGTTTACTTAACTGTGTGGAATGAATATTATATTGAACTAACAGTAGATACCAACATTGTAGAGAAAAGGTGCACACAGATGTTAACAAGTTTGTCCAACTGATTCGAGAGTGTTCCACCCTAAGAGTTATGAGCAAAAGATGTGTTTCACTATAGCTGAAGAAGTGTGCAGAGCTATTAAAGTTACATTTTAGAGCCCACATTTACCAGACATTTTTTTCTTGTTTTGGTTTAAGGAACCTGTCCTCGAAGTCTGTAAAGGGAATTCAGTTAGACCCCATATAAGTCATACTTCCCATGCTCTGTATGAACAGAATGAGAATATCTCCTAATGGTATGGTCTGTAAAAAGTTGCTTCTATCTCACCCATCACTATCATTACCAGTGTATAAACTACTTTAGAAATTTAGTTTATTCCACACACTTCATGAAGAAACCCTGTGCATGTGAGAATTAACACAAAAATATAATGTTAAATTCATATTTTACCCAAACATTAATGTAGGCCTACTTGGATTTTATATTCAGTCCACTGATCATTATTGTAATGCTTTTCCAGCTAGTAAGGTGGCACAGTAGTTGGTGTTAGACTTGCATTCTGCAAGATCGTGATTTAAATCCATGTCTGGCCATCAAGGCTTAAGGTTTCTCATGGTGGCCCTAAATTGGAATAAGCAAATGCCAGGATGGTTTTTATATACGTATATAGGAACAACTTAGTACTCTTCCTACAATTCCCCAATCCAGCATTATGCCCTGTCTCTGATGATCCCATTGTCAGCCTTTTGTTGAACCCTAATATTACTTCCATTCTCAAGGGTGTAGAACGGATCACAGAATTTAAAACACATTTTCACTTATTTTCATGTTTGAAGAAACAAATTTTGTTGGCGATCCACAGCTGTATGAAATAATTCAAAATTTATTTGCTGACAGTGAATTCTTTGAAATCAGCTTATTTATTTATTGTGACGATATTACTACATGCAAATGTGAAGATGTAGAGTACTAAATAGTGTTTTTAACAATATTTACACCATTTGATTCTGCTAAGAAACAAATCTATGGTGTAAAAGTAGTTTGCCACTAATAAGTCATCAGAGTTCTCATAAACTGTGGGTAGCTGTATGATGAATGGAACTGTCAAACATTTGCCATATTTTCACAAAACACATTATCAATGCTGTTGTGTTCTCAGTATTCTGTTATATGTCCATAGTTTTGTTCCAAGTGCCAAATCATGGAGAAAATGTTTCAGACAGTCTTTAGTAGATGGCACATGGTCTTTGTGCCAAGCAGTCAGTGCTTCCCTCTACTGTTCCAAATGCGATGTATCAAGGTTTCCTCCGTTTAGTTAACATGACATTTGTTTGTAAGCAGAGTGCATGTAAGCTTTGGTTTATATATAAAGAGTTTACTAAATATCATTAGTGATTCAATAATGTAAATCTCCTACAATTACTGTGCCCAACTAATATGATAGTACTGTTCACACTCTCAAATTTAATGTGTGAATTCATTTATCATTGTGAATTACCAGGTGCAGCTACTACAGTATAATATTTATGTAATGTTCCATTGGTACTTGGAGGAGCATAAACATATTAAAAACTGAAATTCTCAGTACTGGTGTTTCATATTAATATTTATTTTATAGTTCATTGTGAACCAGCTTTTGGCCTTCTAGACCATCTTCAGACAATGTCAGACTAAACAGATAGTCCTCAGAACACCAGAAAAAGTTTGTACTTCCTGTGCAAAGGTTACTTTTCAGGTACATGATACAACTACAGTAAAACTCCGTGTTTAGACTTTTCTGTGGACTGGCTCAAAAAAGAATAAAATGCAGGAAAACACAGGAAACACAACAAGCAAAAATCAATAAATTACTCTTGCTGTAATTCTCTTTATATTATTTAAAATGTGCAATTAAAACAATTTAAATTTTTCTTATTTAAAAAATATGAAACAACCAATTGTTTTTGATTCTTTCTAACAGCAGTTAGCTGCAATTGTCTCTCCACAGTATGCAAAGCATCAAATACATTATCACCACCTAATGCACTACCAATGTAATGCCTCAAAATGTTAATAGCTTGGCACAACTGCTTCTTGGTCATCATTTTCATCATCCTCTTCACCAATGACCTCTGTCTTCCCTTTTTCAAAATGTCTGGTAATGATGCTACCTGCTGTTGGTGCCTCTGAAGTGACAACTGAAGTATGACACTGACGTACTCTCAAAATGTAGATTCTACAGCTATCACAGAAAAATCTGTAGGCTCACACAATTCTTCTTCTTGTGGTTCCAGTGTTTTTTCTGTGAACTTGAGTCCTGCTTTGATGAAACAATTAGAAATAGTTAAAGAAGTCACATCCATCGCTGCTTTAGCTACATAGTAGATAGGATTCAAAAGGGATATAGTCATAGATTTTGGGTCCATACCATTATTGTGCATAAGTACAGCCTTGTGGACAAGCATTTGTCTATGTTTCCATTTAAATGAATGGTTGATTTCCAGACCTAACAGTGGAAACTCACTCATTTAGTTAAGAGGCAGGAACGCAGACTTAATATTTTTGAACTGCAGGCTGTCAGGGTGTGCTTGACATCTGTCAAGTAGCAGCATTATTTTCCTATTTTTTGCTCCCATTTTAGTATCCACTGCATGCATGGTGGATGTGAATATGGAACTGATCATGCATGCAGTGCTGTTGGAATCCTAATTAACAGGCAGAGTTCTCACATTTTTGAAACACGTTGGCTGTTTAAATTTACCAATTACTAAAGGGGGTAATTTTTCAAACTAATCAGCATTGACCATAAGTAAAACAGTTATCCTCTGATTACTTGGTTTCCCACCATGGTGCTTCTTACCTTTAAAACATAAGCTCTTACTTGGTAATATGTTATAAAAAAGACCAGTCTCATCAACATTAAAAATATTTTTTGGATTATGATCTTTAAAGACATTTTGCAGATTTTTTTATTATTATTGTACATTGTTCCACTATCAACACCTACACTTTCATCACAAAGTTCATTGAAAACAATGTTATGACGAGATTTAAATTGATCAATCCAACCATTCAATGCCTTGAAGTTGGTGATGCCCCTTTTTGCAGCAGATGGAAATGCCTTTTCTCTCAGTGTGTTGCCATCAAGTGGAATTCCTGACACTCTTGTGCTAACAAACAACACTGCTACAAGTTTATCCAAATGATCATATTCTGATGGCTAAATGTATTAACACTTTTTTTCAATGGAACCAGACTGTCTTGTACTGGCCTAGATATTGGGCTGATTTCTCACAGTCATGTTCAGGGTGGAAGTGGAAATCCCTATGTCCTTTGCTAACTGAACTTGCAGTCCAACATGTGGACCTACACATTGTAGAATTGCTATTTTTTCTTCTAAAGAAATAAATTTTCTATCCTTTTTAATCATTTCACCCATAGACACTGATTCAAATTACTACAGATCATGACTTTTAAACTAGTGTGTTTGCTTATTATTACCAGTATAGTACTGATTTTGGGATTGTTGTTAGAATTACAGCTCCCTTATGTTCAAAGAAGCAGTCACAATATGGAAAAAGCAGAATATAAATTTTACTGACTGCTGTTATTGAAATTTAATGTAATGGCACATTTTGTTTCAGAATTCTTAATTAAATATGCAGTAATCATTTTTATTTTTTAGTGAGAAGAAGATTTCTTGCCTCATACATTTTGTCACATGTTGGCATGATTAGGAACATCTCCTACCAGTTGTCTTCCATTTTCAACTGTGGCAACTTAAATGATCTGATGGTTATGACTGTAGTAGCAACCTGCATTCTCCTCATTGTGTTATTACAACAACTTTAATTTCACCATCATTTCTGCAAATAAATGCCACTTTTGAAGATGCCATTTCTATAATTGGCTTTCACGAATTGCAAAGACTGTCAATTTTAGTATTTTAACCAATATTGTGCTAAAAGTTTTATTTACTGTGATTTGATAAGATTGCAATGAAGAAGGAAACTTGCATTTGTGCATGTTAGCACTCAGCCACTGTAAGGCAAAGGCAGTGGCTGAGTGCTGACACACACGAATGCGTGCATTGGTTTCACCCTTTGTTCCAATCATGTCCAATGGTGTAAATAAAACATGGAAGCAAAAGTCTTTCATGAAACCACATTAAAAAGATACACTCCCGGAAATTGAAATAAGAACACCGTGAATTCATTGTCCCAGGAAGGGGAAACTTTATTGACACATTCCTGGGGTCAGATACATCACATGATCACACTGACAGAACCACAGGCACATAGACACAGGCAACAGAGCATGCACAATGTCGGCGCTAGTACAGTGTATATCCACTTTTCGCAGCAATGCAGGCTGCTATTCTCCCATGGAGACGATCGTAGAGATGCTGGATGTAGTCCTGTGGAACGGCTTGCCATGCCATTTCCACCTGGCGCCTCAGTTGGACCAGCGTTCGTGCTGGACGTGCAGACCGCGTGAGACGACGCTTCATCCAGTCCCAAACATGCTCAATGGGGGACAGATCCGGAGATCTTGCTGGCCAGGGTAGTTGACTTACACCTTCTAGAGCACGTTGGGTGGCACGGGATACATGCGGACGTGCATTGTCCTGTTGGAACAGCAAGTTCCCTTGCCGGTCTAGGAATGGTAGAACGATGGGTTCGATGACGGTTTGGATGTACCGTGCACTATTCAGTGACCCTCGACGATCACCAGTGGTGTACGGCCAGTGTAGGAGATCGCTCCCCACACCATGATGCCGGGTGTTGGCCCTGTGTGCCTCGGTCGTATGCAGTCCTGATTGTGGCGCTCACCTGCACGGCGCCAAACACGCATACGACCATCATTGGCACCAAGGCAGAAGCGACTCTCATCGCTGAAGACGACACGTCTCCATTCGTCCCTCCATTCACGCCTGTCGCGACACCGCTGGAGGCGGGCTGCACGATGTTGGGGCGTGAGCGGAAGACGGCCTAACGGTGTGCGGGACCGTAGCCCAGCTTCATGGAGACGGTTGGGAATGGTCCTCGCCGATACCCCAGGAGCAACAGTGTCCCTAATTTGCTGGGAAGTGGCGGTGCGGTCCCCTACGGCACTGCGTAGGATCCTACGGTCTTGGCGTGCATCCGTGCGTCGCTGCGGTCCGGTCCCAGGTCGACGGGCACGTGCACCTTCCGCCGACCACTGGCGACAACATTGATGTACTGTGGAGACCTCACGCCCCACGTGTTGAGCAATTCGGCGGTACGTCCACCCGGCCTCCCGCATGCCCACTATAAGCCCTCGCTCAAAGTCCGTCAACTGCACATACGGTTCACGCCCACGCTGTCGCGGCATGCTACCAGTGTTAAAGACTGCGATGGAGCTCCGTATGCCACGGCAAACTGGCTGACACTGACGGCGGCGGTGCACAAATGCTGCGCAGCTAGCGCCATTCGATGGCCAACACCGCGGTTCCTGGTGTGTCCGCTGTGCCGTGCGTGTGATCATTGCTTGTACAGCCCTCTCGCAGTGTCCGGAGCAAGTATGGTGGGTCTGACACACCGGTGTCAATGTGTTCTTTTTTCCATTTCCAGGAGTGTATTTGTGTTCTAATGTTGGACTTACTGTTGTTAATAATTGCAAAATTACTGTAAATAAAACTTGTAACACAATATTGGTTAAAACACTAAAATTGGCACTCTTTGTAAAGAGAAAACACAGGCATGAAATCTACAGCTTGTTGCCAACAAGGAGGGCACTCAGCTCAAGGGCTCCTTGAGTGGGAAAGAGAGCAGAAATTGTTGCAATGTTACAGATCATCTTGAGAAGGAATGTTTATGTGGACATCAGATCATACCAACCTAAGATTCCATATTTCACACAAAAGTAATGATTCATGAAAGCCCATTATAGAGATGGCTGTCTTCAAAAATAGTGTTTATTTGTATAAATGACTGTTAAATTAAATTAAAGCTGTTGTAATACAAGACAATGAGCAGAAAGAACAGTGCTACTAGTGTCACTATTGTCAGTTGTTGATTATCATGAAGGCACTGATTCAGCATACTTCCCCATCCTACCAAACACAGTGGACATATAATACAGGCAGCCATGACCCAATTCATTGACAATGAAGACCTTGCTTGCTGCACTAGCACTACATTACATGATCAGTAACTTTGCATATAGTCTGTGTTTTCTGCTTTGTTCCAAGGCTGATGTTAAGCAGGAATACAATGCAGTTTTTGGAGGAATTTGTATGAAAATCAATGTTGCAGGCCATGATAATGTCAAAGAAAACTTAAAATGCAGGAAATGTTGTAATGCAGGATATTTTGTGATGTATATACAAGAACACTAGCATAATGAGAGACACAAAGAAGCTTTGAACAAATAAATCTTCCATTACCTAGTACTCAGAGAGTAAAAGTATAAGAATGTATAGCTCAAGACTAGTGTACAAGTGAGTACTTGCACCAAGCACTATGTTATATGGACAAAAATAACTGGTGAGTTTGATTAACTGGCTAAAAGGGTGGGGAGGAGGAGTGGCAGAGGGGAAAAAGGAGTCTATGGAATGTGGGTGGGAACAGTTATAAGTAGCATATTATCTGATGGTGAGAAAAAAATATTAACTGGCTACTACTACTTCAGTAAGGGTAAATAATGAAATTGTATTTGGCTGTTAAGGATCAAGTCATGATTCATTGATTGGTGTTTATTAATAGCCAGAATTATGAGTGATATTATTTTTCTGCCTTTAATTCTTCTGTGGAGAACATCACATTTAATATCATAAGAATGACACTTATTCTGAGCATGCTTAGCAATTGCATTTGTATTTTTTATTTGGTGCTGTAAATCTTACATGTACAGTAGAGCACATCAGATATTGCTAGGTCAATGTAGATGTATCTTCAATATTACAAAAAGTATAGTTGCTACTCACCATACAGTGGAGATGCTTAGTCACAGATAGGCACAACAAAATGGCTGTCACAAAATGAGCTTAACAAGGCCTTTGTTGAAAATAGACAATAGATGTGTAATGTTTACAATCTTTACTTGCTACAAGTAGATAGTCATATTTACTCGATATTTTTGTAAGTGATAAAGAAAATGCCTTATTTACTTAACATTAAGTTCTTCAGGCTTTCAAAGATTTTGGAAGAACTCTTCAAGACTATAGAAGCAGTGTATCAATATATATTTCAATACTGCTTTAAGTTTGTTAGATAATTTATTATTTTAATTTCTGTTGGCAACTTATTCCAAACAATTTTACTGTGGTGTAGTGTTCCTTCTTGGTAAAAATTGGTTTTTATCTGGAGCATATGAAAGTCAGTTTTCTATGTTGTGTTATGATGACGAAGATTTTCATTTTTGAAGAGGGCAGTAGGATGTGATATTGCATATCTTAATAAACGTTGCAGCTGATGAAAATACATGGAAGAGGGAGAATCCCCATCCTTTTAAATAGTGATCTGCAGGGTTTGTTCTTCCATATTCCAGCCATGATTCTCATTGTTCTTTTCTACATCTTGAATATTTTTAGGCAGGATGGTGAGTTACTCCAGAAAGTGATCCCACATTTCAGAACAAAATGTATATTAGCATAGTAAACAGTCATTAGACAGTCCTTACGACAACAGTTTTCAAGCATTCCCATTAAATAGCACATGGTTTTTAGTCTCTTAAATATCCTATCAATGTGAGTCTCCCATAAGGTTATCTTGGAACCAGATACCCAGAAATTTTGTGTAAGCTGCACTTCCAATACCTGTGTCAGATGTGTGAATTTTTAAATATTCTATTCACTGTTTCTCGTGATCTTATTAAAATGTGATGCTACTTTTCAACTTTTATTTATTATTAGTTTTTCAGTGAACCTGTTTACAACACTAGTTAATGTATCAAATAGTGCTATCTGTGTCATCTACAAACTGTATAGTGTTATGACACTGTTTGGTTAATGCTCTGGATTGGACTCAGCTGTTGCACAGGGCAAATACATTGAATGGAGATACTGAGTTGTGCCTCACTATGGGCATCGCCAACATGCATGTCATCGTGCTACTGTCTACAGGTCAATTGTAAATGTTGAAACAAAGAGTAGCACTAGAGTGGATGCAAAAAATAAACTGAAAGGACTTGCCTCTACCTCTATCCTTGATGTTTCCTGTGTATTTGTAGGCTGTAATTTTAATTTTAGTATTGTTTATATTGAAAGTTTGCCATGGTTATGGATGGTTCACTGTTACTGTTCTAAGAACTGATAGTAGTGCTGCTACAGCTGTAGGTCTGGAAAGTTTTGTTTCTCGTGATGTGACTGTGCATTGCATTTACCATACAGGTGAGGTAGCTGATAAAGATTTTGGGCGGTTTTACTATGTTGATGAGCCCTTGACAGAGTGTGTGGGTGGGTGGGGCACATGTGCACTTGCACTGAAACTATGAATACAGGTAACTGGAAATACTGAACAACAAGTAACAAGCAATGTGGCCTTCCTTCCTTTCCGGGCTGCATACCTTCCCTTTCTGCATCCTTCCCCATCCCCCATCTTCGCCCCCCCCCCCCTCACCTCTGGCTCTTTCCTTCCCTTTCTCCCCCTCTGGGAGTATGGTTTGTGCCTACGTCCGGAGACGGACGCTTGTAAATGTACCGCATTCTTCGCCTTCCTTGCTTGTATGTCTTCATCCATCCTTTGTCCTTCTCTTTTCCTTACCTCTTCTCTTTACCCTTTTCTCCGCTGCGGCGTTTAAGACCTCTCTTCTTTCCTTTCCCTTTCTCTTTCTTCCTCCCTGTGCGTGTCTGAAGGCCGACCCACGCACTTCCATGAGTAGCCGGTGACGGGGTAACGCGTAATTCCCCGCCCCAGGTAGACAGGTAGGACACGTATGTACCCCCTGGTAACGGCCAGGCCCAGGGAGGGGTGATTACCCGAGCTGATACCTTCCGAAAGTGCCGATTGGTCCCTCCGTCCGTTTGTCGGGAGGTGTGACCTGAGGTGTGAACAATCACCTAAGGCGGGAGTGCCCTCAGAGAGCGCGCCATCGGAGACGCCGGTAATCATGGGGGATTCTTCCGCAATGGTTTCCTCACCTTCCACTATGTCTGCTCACAAACGTAAGTTCACTGAGTCTCAGCCGCAGTCAGTTCTTCCATCGTTGCCACAGTTCCTTGTTGTTTCTCGGTCTGACGAAGGTCACGACTTCTCCACGGTCATCCCTTTCATTATTCAGAAAGGCGTTGACGCAATTGCAGGTCCTGTAAAGTCTTGTTCCAGATTACGGAATGGCACCCTGTTGTTAGAAACAGTCAGTGCCCTCCAGGCACAAAAATTTCTGCGTACCTCACTACTACACACCTTCCCTGTCCGGGTGGAACCGCACCGTACTTTAAATTCCTCGCGTGGAGTCGTATATACACGCTCCCTCGATGGATTTTCTGACGAAGAAATTCAGCACTACCTGTCTGACCAGGGCGTAACGGCTGTTCATAGGGTTATGAAAAGGGTTGACACAAACATCATTCCAACCCGCACTGTCTTCTTGACATTTGACAAAGTTCAACTCCCATTGAAAATCAAAGCAGGCTATGAGATAATTTCCATTCGCCCTTACGTCCCAAACCCTATGCGTTGCTATCGGTGTCAGTGGTTCAATCACACCAGCCAGTCCTGTTCCAATCCGGCCAAATGTGTTACGTGTGGCAAGGATGCCCATGAGGGTGCTTGTCCACCTCCATCCCCTCGCTGCATCAACTGTATGGGTGACCACGCTGCTTCCTCTCGAGATTGTCCCGTTTTTAAGGACGAAAAGCTCATCCAGGAAATTAGAGTAAAGGAAAAGGTGTCGACCTTTGCTGCTCGAAAATTATTCGCCAATCGACAGCCCACCGTGCCTCAGAAAGGAAAATACAGCACTGTCCTTGCTTCTCCTCGGCCAACAAAGGAGGCGGCCACGCAGACTTGCGACCTCACCTTTAGTGCCACGGTCGTCAGATCGGCCAGCGCAAAGATCGCCCATTCAACCTCACCACTTTTGCCTGCCCACTCTCTGGCTCACCCTTCGTCGAGTTCTGCTAAATCTCGAGCCCAAAAGTCAGACACCAAGACTTCGAAAAAAGAGCATACTCGTGAAGAGTTTTTACGTACGGCAACTTCCCAACCATCGGTTCCTCCTTCCTCTAAACATCATACTTCCAAGAAGGCTACAAAGAAACCCAGTTCCTCTCCTTCTCCGCCAAGGCGTGTCCCATCTACAGCACCACCTGGCAGAAATCGCCCTCGGCCGTCTTCTGTGTCGCCGAGGCGCACTGCTGGCAGCCGATCAACCGGCTGATCGCTGGTGGCAGGAGCTGCTCCTGACCAACATATGGATCAGGATCTTCTGCCTTCGGCTGAATGCCATTCCATGCTGTCGGTCGCAAGCTCAGAGCAGTCGTTGAGTTGACAGCGACCTTGGTCACATTCCTCCATTTTCTGTTCACCCTATGTCCATTATCCACTGGAATATCCGCGGTATTCGAGCCAATCGGGATGAATTGTCGATCCTCTTACGATCCTACTCGCCGGTCATCTTCTGTCTTCAGGAAACAAAGCTGCGTCCCCATGACCGCTTTGTTCTCCCTCATTTTCAGTCCATCCGATATGATCTCCCTTCTGTTGAAGGCACTCCAGCACATGGAGGACTCATGATTCTTCTCCATGAAACTCTCCATTATCACCCAATCCATTTAAACACTTCCTTCCAAGCTGTCGCCGTCCGTCTTTCCCTTTCCAGATACACGTTCTCTCTTTGTACTGTATACATTCCATCGTCCACACCAATGGCACGAGCTGATCTCCTTCATCTTCTTGGTCAGCTTCCACCCCCATATTTGCTGGTTGGGGATTTCAATTCCCACCACCCGCTTTGGGGATCTCCACATCCTTGTCCACGTGGCTCACTATTGCTAGACGTCTTCCACCAAGCAGATCTAGTTTGCCTCAACACTGGGGTCCCTACATTTTTGTCTGCCTCCACGACAAATTTATCTCATTTGGACCTTGCGGTCGGTACTGTTCCGCTAGCTCGGCGCTTCAAATGGTTCGCCCTTGATGATACACACTCGAGTGACCACTTTCCATGTGTCCTTAGACTGCAGCCTCAACTGCCCTACATGCGACCGCGACGCTGGAAGTTTGCCCAAGCCGATTGGACACTTTTTTCGTCTCTAGCGACATTCAATGACCGTCACTTTCCTAGCGTCAACGATGAGGTCACACATATTACCGACGTTATTCTTACAGCTGCGGAACATTCAATACCACGCACTTCCGAATTGCCCCGGTGCCCCCCAGTTCCTTGGTGGAATGAGGCATGCCGTGATGCAATACGTGAGCAGCGACGTGCTCTCCGCGTTTTCCGCCACCATCCTACTTTGGCCAACTGTATCCGCTATAAGCAGTTCCGAGCGCGATGCCGTCGTGTCATCCGCGATAGCAAGAAGGCAAGCTGGAAATTCTTTATTAGCTCATTTAACACCTTCACTCCCTCCTCGGAAGTTTGGAGTTGGCTTCGACGGTTCTCAGGCGCGCCTAGTTTCTCCCCGGTCTCTGGGCTCACTGTCGCGCATGACACATTAGTGGACCCCGTCGCAATTTCTAACTCATTGGGTCAGCACTTTGCTGAGATTTCGAGCTCTTCAAATTACCCGCCAGCGTTTCTCCCGAAGAAACGTGCAGCGGAAGTGCGACCTCTTGCTTTCTCCTCTCAAAATCGCGAAAGCTACAATACTGTTTTCTCCTTGCGGGAACTCCAACATGCACTCTCTTCTTCTCGCTTCTCCGCCCCAGGACCGGATGGTATCCACGTCCAAATGTTGCTGCATTTATCAACCCATAGTCTGCGTTACCTCCTTCGCCTTCATAATCGAATGTGGACTGACAGTACTTTTCCCAGACGATGGTGGGAAGCTATCGTCGTTCCTGTTCCGAAACCTGGAAAGGACAAACATCTCCCCTCTAGCTATCGCCCCATTTCTCTCACGAGTAGTGTCTGTAAGGTTTTGGAGCGTATGGTGAATTACCGTTTAGCGTGGTGGCTGGAATCCCGAAGTCTTTTAACACCTGCCCAATGCGGATTCTGAAAGCATCGTTCTGCAGTTGACCATCTTGTTGCTCTCTCCACTTATATCATGAACAATTTTCTCCGGAAACGCCAAACAGTAGCAATATTTTTTGATCTGGAGAGAGCATACGATACCTGTTGGAGGACAGGCATCCTCCGCACATTGTTCTCTTGGGGCTTTCGAGGTCGGCTGCCCCTTTTTCTTCGCGAATTTATGGCAGAGCGCACATTTAGGGTGCGGGTGAACACTACTCTCTCCCGTACTTTCTCCCAAGAAAACGGGGTACCCCAGGGCTCCGTGCTGAGTGTTGTACTGTTTGCCATTGCCATCAATCCAATTATGGATTGTCTCCTTCCTGATGTCTCGGGCTCCCTCTTTGTGGACGATTTTGCAATCTACTACAGCTCTCAATGGACCAGCCTTCTTGAACGATGTCTTCAAGGATGTCTCGATCACCTCCACTCTTGGAGCATCGAAACCGGCTTCCGTTTTTCTCCCAGTAAGACTGTTTGTGTTAATTTTTGGCGATGTAAGGAGTTTCTTCCGCCCTCCTTACATCTAGGTCCTGTCAACCTTCCGTTTTCAAATGTCGCTAAATTCTTGGGTCTTATGTTTGACAGAAAACTGTGCTGGTCCTCCCACGTTTCCTATCTTTCGGCTCGCTGTCTGCGATCCCTTAACACCCTCCGTGTCCTGAATGGTACTTCCTGGGGAGCGGACCGAGTGGTCCTTCTCCGTCTCTATCGCGCCTTAGTGCGCTCGAAATTGGACTATGGAAGCATAGTCTACTCCTCTGCTTGGCCGTCTATTCTTCGGCGTCTCGACTTTATCCACCACCGTGGATTACGTTTAGTGTCTGGAGCTTTTTACACCAGCCCTGTGGAAAGCCTTTATGCTGGGACTGCTGAACCTCCGCTGTCCAATCGGTGAGCAGTCCTTCTGAGTCGTTATGCTAGCCATCTGTCTTCCATGCCTACTAATCCAGCCCATGACCTTTTTTTCGACGCCTCCTTTGATGTAGGGTATGCAGGCCGCCCCTCCTTCCTACTACCACCGGGAGTCCGCTTCCGTCAACTGCTCCATTTTCTTTCCTTCCGCTTTCCTAAAACCTTCTTGACAACTTGAGGTACAGCTCTGCCTTGGCTCCGTCCCCGGATCGGCCTGCTCCGTGACCTTTGTCGATTTCCCAAGGATGGTACCCCTTCACTTGTTTATCGTCGGGCATTTGCTGTTCTATGTGCACAAATGACGGACGCCACATTTATTTACACTGACGGCTCGAAAACATCATTAGGTGTAGGGAGTGCCTATATTGTTGGCGACACCCCAAATCACTTTCGGCTTCCCGACCAGTGTTCGGTTTATACTGCGGAGCTTTACGCTGTTCTCCAGGCTGTCCACTACATCCGCCGCCATCAGCGGATACAGTACGTTATCTGCTCAGATTCTCTCAGCTCTCTCCTCAGTCTCCACGCTCTTTATCCCGTGCACCCTCTGGTCCACCAGATTCAGGACTGTCTGCGCTTGCTCCACCTGGGGGGCGTCTCGGTGGCTCCCGGGACACGTTGGTATCTGTGGAAATGAGGCGGCCGATATTGCAGCCAAGGCTGCAGTCTCTCTTCCTCGGCCAGCTATTCAATTGATTCCCTTCACCGATCTACGGAGCGTTCTATGTCGATGTGTTGTTCATTTATGGCACACGCATTGGTCAACACTTACCCATAATAAATTGTGGAACATGAAAGCTCTTCCTTGTGCTTGGACCTCTTCCTCCCGAACGCGTTGTCGGGAGGAGGTAATTTTAACTAGACTTCAGATAGGGCACTGTCTTTTTAGCCATCGACATCTTTCAAGCGGTGATCCTCCCCCACTCTGTCCCCACTGCTCTCAGCTGTGGACGGTAAGACACCTTTTAATTGAGTGCCCCTATTTTAATCCGTTACGCTCCCGTCTACAGCTATCGCCAGATATATCGTCGATTTTAGCAGATGACACGCGCTCAGCCGACCGCGTTCTCAAATTTATTAGTGCCAGTGAAATGACGTCAGTCATTTGAAGCTTTTTTTGGGGACAACTAACCCCTTTCTGTGGTGGATTTTTAAGCCTTCCTTCTGATTTTAGTTTCTCCAATTTTATGACTTTCGTTCTCATTGCTGCTGGTTTTCAATTTAGGTTTTTTACTGTTTCCTAAGTCACGGACCGGGCGCTAATGACCATAGAAGTTTTGCGCCCTAAAACCAAAACAAACAAACAAACAAGTAACAAGCAAAGATAGAAATTTTCACAAGCAAATTTGGGCACTTACTGAAAAAAGAAACATGGAATGAAATATACAACTGTGAGGGCACATGTAAAAAATTGGCACTGGCATGTTCATGAAAATATTCTCACATTATTTCACTACTTCTTTTTTGCAGGTAGAAATCAAAACTTTAAAACAAGTAAAAGAAATGTTTCTCAGCTGGAAACAGCCATTAAATCATCTTGTGCTGAAAAGAGGAGACTGTATGAAATTTCAGAAACACAAAATGTTACTTAAGAATTTCTGGTGTATTTCAAGAAGTCAAGAAATAAAAGAGGGTTCTTGACAAAGTTATAAAAGAAGTTAAAAAATGGGAAGTGATCACCATATAATAATGGCCAGGCACAAAAGGAAATCCATGTGGAAGATAGTCAAACAGCGTGTAGGAAATGAGCCCCCCCCCCCCCCCAAAATATAAACCTCCAGCTAGACCAAGAAAACAAACAAATTCAGAAGTAGCTAGTGATTTTCATACATACTTTTCAAATATTAGTGAATACTTACTCTGTGATACAAACCCTTCCAGTAAAAATTCTACCACATCACCAGCAAATCTAAATAGAAACACTGACTCCCTATTTCTTCCCTTTATCAGCCTTAAGGAAATAAAAAGGAAGACATAGCCAATTATAGACCTATTGCTTTGCTATTTCTTTTTTCTAAAAGACTAGAATTTTTTTTTAATTAGAGGTTGCTAGATTTTCTAGAAAAGTGTAACATATCTGTTCTGTACCACTTCCTACACAATGGTAATGAGAGGTGGGCTACAGAGTGGTGCGGCAACTGTTGTCGTAGGAAAGTTGGCCAAGATCAGAAATGATTTGTGAACAAGGTAACATAACAAACAGAAGATTTAGTTAACTTGTATTTCTCCAAGTGTGTGAAGACTCATTACAAATAATGCAGCAAGAAACAGAGTCCAGCTATTGCAACAGCAACCACGATGAGGCTCTACGAACTAAGTACGAAAGATGGTGTTGTAGCGAAGAGGCTGTCCTATGGTGCGGGGGCAGAGGGTGCTAGTGGTCCAGAGCTGCAAGAGGCATGGCTCAGTGTACGCCCACTATTGTGTCTGCCAGATGCGGCATGACCACTATTGGTGCCTGTGGGAAACTTGCATTTCTGTTGCCTACGGCATAGGTAGGGTGTCATCAGTATGTGATACCACATTATCCACAGTGTGACATGTGTTCTGAAAAGGCTGATGACTGGGAACAGCAATATTTGAATTTCTGAGTGAAGTGCTCTACAAACTTGATAGTGGAGAAAAACTAACTGCCATATGCCTTGATGTGTCTAAGGGCTTTGACATCATAGTCTATATCCTACTGCTACAGAAACTTTATAGTATTGGTATCAGATGTACACCTAATAACTAGCTTTGATCATATCTTACTGGCTGCAAACAAGTAGTAGAAGTACAATTTCAAGAAGATAATAAATCAACCAGACCCTGTTATCCTGATTTTCTGATTACAAAGAAGTCAAGTTTGGTTCGTGTACTGCAGGGCTCAGATCTGGGTCTCATACAAGTGTGTGTGTGTGTGTGTGTGTGTGTGTGTGACACTGTTGCATGTGGGGCAAGTTGGTGTGTAGCGACATGGTGTTTCAGCTGTGGTTTTTGAAGTTGTAACATGGGCACTGCATCTAAACATGATAGAGATCCTCCTTTTGCAGCTTCAGCTTTGTGTGAAATCATTAGAGGATTTGGTTCTTCAGTAGAAACTGATGACTGCATTGCTGCTGCAATAATTGGAGGTTGCACTAAGCCTGGATGATTTTGATTGAATTGTTTCAGTATTATAGTGCACAATGCTGATTTGACTTCCATGTTTCTATGCATTCAATTATGAGTGAAGTCTTCTCTTTTTTGCTGTTGCATTAATATATGTTACCTTGCTGAAAAGCTTGCATATTTTCCTGAACTGTCAGTTAGCTGTTTCTGTTGTGTTTGTACATATGTCATTTTTATAAGGTCGCATCTCAGAGGTCTCAGACATATGTTTATTACAAACACTTTAATGTCCATAACCTTTCCCAGTGTTTCCCTTAAAGATTGCAAAGCAAACTTTGCCTCATTTTTGTAGACATTGCTTACACAGCTAAAATAATGCAAGAGTTATGGCTTCCTTGGTTAATGTATGTGTCAATGTATTCAGCAACGTCTGGCAGTGGAACACCTGGTTTCACAAATCCAACAACACTTTGATTTATTAGTTTTTTTATTCATAATCTCTGCCAATCCTTTTCCATAACTATCAGAAAGCAAATAAATGATGCCAGCATTTTGTTCTGCATATTGACTGTTATTGTTTATTGTTTGTTGTTTTTTGTTTTGAAACTTTCAGTTGCATATCTTCATCATTTGCTCCATTTGTTTCTGATAGCACACTGAATCTGTTTGTGCACATGATATTATGTTCACATAATACGTTTCTTTGAAAATGTGATACTTTTTCACTTTGTTTGGAGTTTTGAGATTACTGTGAAGTAAATTTGATTAATTTGCTTTTGGACATTATTTTCCACTATAACACTATAATTGTTTGTGTGCAAGCAAAGCTGGAATTTTCTTTTTCGTCTCCACCTCCTT
This sequence comes from Schistocerca serialis cubense, assembly GCF_023864345.2. NCBI lineage: Eukaryota > Metazoa > Arthropoda > Insecta > Orthoptera > Acrididae > Schistocerca > Schistocerca serialis. The sequence continues at coordinate 218,625,432 of NC_064640.1, forward strand.
TCGTGCTCCATCAGTCTAGTCTGCTTACCATAATAACTTTGTGTAACTCCACCAGAAAGCTAAAACTGAAGTTATCTAAACTGAAACCAGACACAACATCTACCAAACATCAACAATTTGCAGATGGTGCCATCAACTTGCAGAATCTAAATGTAACTTCTGAAGTATTCCAAAATTTGAATAAGGGAATTAAATGTGCTCCAAAATGTAATATTTCTGAAAAGCCACTGGAAATATTTAAGCAGATCTTGGATATTCTTTGTGAGACAATGTATCAACAAAACATCTGGTAGCACATGAGCTAAAAACATATGTTCAGTGCTACCTGCTGGGAGCAAAGAGTGTTGATCACATTGAAATAAATAAATAAATAAATAAATCTTCTCAAGATGTGATTGCCACAAAAGCCGATAAGGCGAACAGCTTTGGTGGCAAAATGTCAGAATATATTGAAAAAGTGTTTACATTCCTCAACCATGTACAATTCCCTTAGTTACCTAATGATTCCCTGATGAAATATGCAAAGAAATGAAGAACCTTATTAAAACCTATCCATCAATATTTACTTCTAGTCCCTCCAAATACCTGACAGACATGAAGCCCAACAGCACCCAGGTTGTATGGGCTACTTACGATTCACAAATATGATATTCCAATAAGACTTGTAGTGTCAGCAGTTTCAGCACCTTGGCATAAATTAGTCAAAAAGAGAGACTCACTAATTAAAACAAAAACAAAAATATTGAATACCTCATTTGCTTGCATTAATGCAAAAACTAAAAGATGTACCCATTCAACCTTGTGCTAAACTAGTCTCATTTGATGTCAGCAACATATTTTCCAATGTTCCTGTTTGAGTGGCTATGAAAATTTCATCAGAATTGTTATATAAAACTAGAATAAAATCAGTGAAGGTAGAGGACATAAGATTGGCAACTGAGACATGCTTAACCCTTAAATGCCAGAATCTTTCATAATTTGATATTTTACTTTGTTTTCAAGTTATTGATTTCTTATACATCTAAATAATGGATACAAGCTATTATTTGACATTTCTCTGTCTTAGTGTGTCTGTAACATAACATGTCCATATGGACCTGCTGGACACCTACATACATGATTGAAATTTCTCCATGTCATTGAAATGCAATTACAAATCCATTTTATCAAGATCATCAAAATACAAGTAAGGCAAAATTTGAACAAAATAATTCTTACAAAAATCAATTTAAAACAACAAACACACATTAATTTACAATCATTTGATTTTCTGACTTTCATGGTATGTTTCAAAACATTCTAGACACAATCCTGTGCCACATTTCCCACATTTTGTTTTATTTCTCGTTCAGCTACAGGCAAAGCGTGATGCACTTACAAACATCAACATAAAAATTTAAATTAACATTAACAATGATTTACAATAAAATTTTCAGGGTTTCCAGCCACAAAAGTGCTTGGTCACTTATCACATGTATGTCCATCAGATTTCCTCCCTTAAGTCCGTGTACGTCGCACTCAACTATATGCTGCATGGTTTGACTCTCTCCGCACTCACAATTGGGGTCCTGGGAGAAACCCCACTTTTTCAACAAATATCCGCACCGACCAACACCTGTCCGCAGACGATTTAGAGTTACCCACACTCTACGTTGGAGTTGACAGCCTCGACGTGGCCTACCCCCCCAGCATCGTGCCGCACAATGATTGCATTGCGAGAAGAAAATCGAAATGCTCAGAACGAGCTGCGACACGAGAAGCAAATGTCACCACCAAACGGCGGCCGGATGTAGTAATACCTCCCGGCCCTCACAGGTGAAGTTACGCAAGAGAGCGAGACAAATGCCTCAGTTTCCCACATTTTGTGTGAACTGCTGATGATTTCTGTTTGCAGTACAAACCTACACACCTTTTCTTTTTGTCAGTCTTCTTGATGCACTGTTTTATAGCCTCTTATCTTACATTGCTTGGAACACACAGTTTGCATCCACATAAAGAACTGATAGAGGGCCTGCCTGCTCCTTTTACAGGCTTTATATATCTCTTTATGTAAACTTGTGCAATTTCTCTCTTGAATTCGAGCTGAGCAGTTCTAGACCATGTTCCTTTCTTCAGCTGCCGCACATTATGTACAGGTATGTCAATCAGCCAAGAAAGTAAAGCCCAGTACCATTTCTTGTTTTAAATATTTACTCTGTATATGGGAATGTTTTCACCCATCCTACCAACTTCCCCTGTGTGTTTATTATAAGCTTCAATAATTTCAAGACATTGTACTGGAAATGTCTTCTTCTTCTTTGCAGAATATCAATGTACAAATGATACAGGTTCAACTCCTATACACATAGAAGCTACTGCAGCCACCGAATTGTCCATCTATTTTGTGCTAATAACACAGTGTCTTGAAAGGAGGATATAAGATGAACATCAACAAAAGCAAAACGAGGATAGTGGAATGTAGTCAAATTAAATCGGGTGATGCTGAGGGAATTAGATTGGGAAATGAGACACTTAAAGTAGTAAAGGAGTTTTGCTATTTAGGGAGTAAAATAACTGATGATGGTCGAAGTACAGAGGATATAAAATGTAGACTGGCAATGGCAAGGAAATCGTTTCTGAAGAAGAGAAATTTGTTAACATCGAGTATAGATTTAAGTGTCAGGAAGTTGTTTCTGAAAGTATTTGTATGGAGTGTAGCCATGTATGGAAGTGAAACATGGACGATAACTAGTTTGGACAAGAAGAGAATAGAAGCTTTCGAAATGTGGTGCTACAGAAGAATGCTGAAGATAAGGTGGGTAGATCACGTAACTAATGAGGAGGTATTCAATAGGATTGGGGAGAAGAGAAGTTTGTGGCACAACTTGACTAGAAGAAGGGAGCGGTTGGTAGGACACGTTTTGAGGCATCAAGGGATCACAGATTTAGCATTGGAGGGCAGCATGGAGGGTAAAAATCGTAGAGGGAGACCAAGAGATGAATACACTAAGCAGATTCAGAAGGATGTATGTTGCAGTAGGTTCTGGGAGATGAAGAAGCTTGCACAGGATAGAGTAGCATGGAGAGCTGCATCAAACCAGTCACTGTACTGAAGACAACAACAACAACAACAACAACAACAACAAGCTGACATTGAAGAAAGAACAACGCTATTCACAAACTTGTTTTATATGTGACCTTGCTGGGGAGTTAAGGGTTAAAGCAAAATTATTTCCAGTTTCAACAGACTTTGTACAGCCAGTCAGATGGGTTATCAGTGGGGTCTCCACCGAGTCCCTTATTAGCTGAAATGCTTATTGATAATTTTGAGTAAACATTTTAAAATAACACGGTCATGATCATAAACATGTCCCTGCAGATGCTGCTCGCCGACCGTGGCCCGTGTTTGTTACAACACGCAACTGAAAGTCGGAGCTTTCAAGCGTCAACTTTAGGTTACAATATCTCCGGATGTAATTAACATTTTACAATGCAACAAATGGCACTGATTATGTATTTGTTTATATGTTCAGATGTGCTAACAAAACTAACATGGTTCCATTTAAAAAAAAATGTAGGTTTATGTTAAAAAACATACTTCCGTGCATTTTTTTATGGTTTGCATTAAACAATTACACTAGCCCCTCTCCTCACGTTTGGTCTGTGGAATCGGTTCATCAGTATTTGATGTGGTTTACAAAATATATCCAGCGGTAACATTAGGTGACTCACCCTGTATACTCCAGCTTTTTATGTTACAAATACTGTTCTTTACATTCTGGTCAACAATAAAGACAAGGTTCCACCTGTAGAACAGAATGGAATTTATAGGATATCCTCCAATCTGTGTGTCAAATTATATATAGATATATCAGGAGGGCTATAACTCCTTGACTGACTGAGCATTAAAAGAGTTGGTGACTGAAAAAGAAAGATTCCACCTTTGATGAACATGTTCTGAATGGATGTCATTCTTATGATATTAAATGTCTTCCATAGGGGAACTAAAGGCAGAAAACTAATGTCACTCATAATTCTGGCTGTTAATAAACATTAAGCAGGGAATCCTGACATGATTCTCAATGAGCAAACACAGTTTCATTATTCACCTGTACTGAAGTAGCAACAACTAGTTAACATTTTTTCTCACCATTACATAATATGCTTGTTATAACTGTTCCACACCCACATTCCATAGAGTCCTTTATCCCCTCTGCCCCCCCCCCTCCCCCCGTTTTTCATTCTATTCACCACATCCATCACTAATTTTGTCCATGTAACGAAGCAGTCTGTGCCAATGTTCACTTGTACACCATTTTTGGCATATACATTCTTATACTTTTAATCTTTGAGTATAACATAAAATAATATTTCTTTTTTCAGAGCTCCATTGTTACTTTCATTATGCTTGTGATTCTTATAGATATACAGATGTTAAAGGTCACATATCCTTGTAGAAACAATTTTTGTGCAGCTTTAAACTTTCACTAATGTAGGACTATCTGCTTACTTTCAAGTTATCTGAGGATGGCCTAGAAAGCTGAAAATAAATGTTACTCTGGAATATCAGTATTCTGTATTTAAGTTTCTAAAATGTTACAGTATAGTTTATATTGTATTATATTAATTCAATGAAATACCATATCACTGGAAGCTTTTTAACTATTGTCAGAGAATAAAGAACAAAAATGAACAAGGAACTTATTTATTGGGTTTATTGAAAATCATCGAAATCAAACGACACAGACATGGTACATGTGACAGTCCAGCAAGTAGTCACTGTCAGTGTTACATAATACCTGGTACTACTGGTGGCACTAGGCAAGTTTGCAAAACAACTTTCCAGGAATTATTTGGGGGCAGTTACAGATTTTTGTAAACTCTTCAGGCTAGAAAAAAGTAGTAGTATCTATGTATACAGCCATCCACAGTAAGAATGCAGGTCATAAGAAGTTCAGTGACAGTGATATACAGTAAATTAAAGATCACATAAGCAGCTTCGTACTTGCTGAAAGCCATTATGATTATTCCAAGTTGAGTAGAGAGTACTTCAGCCCAGATTGATATCTATCAAGTATGCACATTTCATATAAGGTAATGTATCCACTGACTTCTCTTTTGTACAAATTTTACATGTCAATTTTTTTAGAGAGATTTTCCACATGTGTCCTTTCACAGGCCTCATACAGACACTTACGTGATATGTCAAATTTCAGTGTACACGATGACAAGTAAATGTCAACTACAGCCACAGTTGAACAGATAATTTAATAGGCACTCATGCAGCCGAGTCAATACTCCACATTTGTGAAACTACTGTTATATGTATTTATATCCAACAAGTGTTATTTGCATCAACATTAACATATCCAGTATGTATTACAGCAAGAAGATAAATTGAGTATTCATGTCAGTGATAACAATATTGCTTTTAGGTATATGTGGGATGAAAGTCTTGTTATGCAAGTTAGCTCTGTACTTGCTTTATGTTTGTTTAAAATCTTCAATTTGGGGCTAGTTATGCATAATAAACTAGTTACCTAGTCAGATAACTGTGCTGTCCTAAATGAAAATAGCACAGTTGTGTTTTTAATGATGTTTCTATTAAACCTTTGGATGGTTTGGAGAGTTAATACAGAAGTTTTTTGTTAGTGGGTATGGTTTTTTGAGCTGGGACAGAAATTTTATATAGATTTCTTTATAATGTCAGTTGTGTTTGTATCACATTTTTTTCTACAAAATGATCTCTCTTTTAACACTGGAGTAACACATACAAAAAATTATGTAAAGGGCAATATCACGCACACACTTGCAAGCTTTATAAAAGGACACACTTTTTTTCTGAAAAATATACCTAGCTAGGTTAAGTCGCACCACATTTATGCATCAATAACATTTGAGAACCATCAACAATTTTTTAATTCACTCTCTCCTGCACAACGTTTTGAGATTCACACAACTTTTCTGACATACAGTTTTCATGAAACTCCACACAATCCCATTCATTCATAGGAGTTGTGCTACTACTGCTACCAAGACTCTTAATCTTCCACTACGATACAAATGACTCAACAGTACAGTATTAGTATAACAGCATCTGCTGATTTTGATAACTTCTACAGCACAGACTGGAGTATTAACTCTTTTTGACTTCACTATAAGACTCAGAATTTCTATCATATCATATGAAACACATTACACAAAACTGTAGATGGCAATAGTAGTAGATGCTCTGTGATGGCACACAATTTCTTTATAAATATTTGAGGCAAGTAACACAGTTCCACAAGTTAAGTTTTTGCAACAATGCAAAATAGTGTACAATGAACTGAAAGTTCTAACCAGTTTTCATATGTCACTGTTGTTAAATAATTAAGAAGCTGTATATAAAATATCTTCATTATATACAGAATAATGTATATTAAGCCAAAGTAATCTGAAACTGTCATTGCAGAACAGCTAACAATGTGACATATTTTAAGCACTGTACTAATCTGTTACTATCAAGTTATCTTTAAATTTTCATGAATACTTGCCTTTGCACTGAAACAATTAGTGTAAACACTTAAGGAATACCTACCATTAAATTATATTTAGAAGTCAATTGGTTAAGATAACAAAAACACACAAAACAACATTAAAAGAGAGCACCATTTGATACACAAACTAATATTAACAGTCCATTTTTCAACAAGAAAGGACATTTCTTTTAAAAAAAATACACAAAAAGTAAAAGATCACACCACAAATATGAACAAACTTCTTGTTTTTCAGTAACTGTCTTGTCTTTTGCTTTCTCTCTCAAACCTTTGATTCTTATAAAATGAAACTTTGATTAGCAAGACTCAAGATTTAGCATATAGTTTTGTGCACTGCTGATTTTTTAATCTGTTTTATGTGGAGTCAAGTGAGGATTCTTCTGTATATATTTCCTAAAACAGCTTATCCAACAAATAAAGAAAGGTAAGCAAGGCCTTTGTTCCACAAAATTTACAGAAAATTGTTGAGTCAGCTAAAGCTATGAAATCATTTCATGTAATTCCACTGCATACAACTGAGTTCTTTGATTTTAAAGATGCTGCTGTGATTAAACATTTTTGTCAATGCAGGTTTATGTGTGTGTGTGATGATCAAATTGTCCCATACCCATTAATCTGAAATAGTTATCAAAAATTCTTACCCTGAAACACATGAGTGGAAAAATGACAATGTATTCAAAAGAGGAAAGACTGTGGCTGATGTATAACATGCCGTACTTTGTCTGAAAGACCAGCTATGTTTATCAGTTGCAAAACAGAAAGACTTTTTGGTGATGTTGCCATTTTTTCAACAGCCCGGGGAATTGTACAATAACCTTTGCAATACCTGATCCCAAGAATCGAGTTATGTAATACTCAGACACAGTACTGAGAGATTTTTTTCCTTGAATTTGATTGTGTTACTCTTTCATAAAAAAAAAACAAAAATTAAAAGATATAAGAAATGATTTTTGTTGACTACAGTTCTACCAGTTAAAATATTATGGCTGTATTTCTATGCTTGTATAATCACAAATAAAACTTGGTGCCTTAGTGTTACTGGTACCTGAAAACTTTCTTATTGGCACTCAGAACTGGTCAGTTCCCTGGTATTCTTAATACATCATTTATTTCCTAATTTGTTTCATTTTTTGCAGTGATTAGGTGGGCAGCATAATTCTGTGGTATCATGCTGCTTCTCAATGTTTTTGTCTATAGATAAGCTATGTACGAATGTGAGGTTGGCACTTAGAACATTTGATATTTCTATTCTTGAGATGTGTTATGGTTGGTGGAAAGTCATTGAAAATGTGTTTTTGTGACTGATGGAAACAAAAGATATGAACTTCATTTTTGAAGGAAAGACATATATTATTTACAGCAAATGTCATTAAAATATAAGGAGAACTTGTATGTCTTTACAATTCTTTGAACTGGTTTCTATGGTATATTAAATTTGTGCTGTAAATAATTCATATTACATGCTTTTGAACCTGGAAAACTTTAACTTGATTTATCAAGTTTCATCAAAATATGATACCAAATGATATTATGGGATTAAGTTAGCAAAGTGTGCCAACTTTTTCATTTTTGTATCATCTATATATGACAACATATGCATTGAAATAATTATTTGTGTACATAGGTGTTTCAGCAGTTCTGTAGTGGGCTTCTCCCAACTGAATTTGTCATCAAGCTCAATCCCAAAGAAAGTAATGCTGTGAACCTCTTCTATCTGCATGTCCCTGTATTTTGTGCCTATGTTGTGAGCCAAACTCAGAAAGATCAGTTTGGTTTCCATAGGAATGTAGAAACATGTGGGGCAATACTGACCCTATGACATATCTTACAAGTTACATTGAAGAAACATGAACTGGTGTTTATAGCTTTTGAAGATATAGAGAAAGCTTTTGACAGTGTTGACTGGAATAGACTTTTTGAAATTAAGAAAGCACTGGGAATAAAACACTGGGTGCAAAATGTGTACAACTTGTACAGAAATGAGACTGCAGTTATAACAATTGAAGGACATGGAAGAAAGCAGTAGCTGAGAAGGGAGTGAGACAGGGTTGCAGCCTCTCCCTTATGTTCTCAGCTTTGTGCATTGAGCAAGCAGTAAAGGAAAAATGGAGAAATTTGGAAAGGAAATTAAAGTTCAGGGAGGAGAAACTAAAACTTTGAAGTTTGTTGTTAAAATTGTAACTCTGTCATCGACAGCAGAGTACTTGGAAGACAAACTGACTGGTGAGGATAATGTCTTGAAAAGAGTTTATAAGATGAACATCAACAGAAGTAAAACAATACTGTCAAATTAAAACAGTCAAGGATGACTGTATTAGATAAGTAAATGAGACAGTAAAAGTGGTCTGTGAGTTGTGCAGTGAAGTAATTGATGATGACTGAAGTAGAAATGATATCAAATGCAGATTAGTAATAGCAAGAAAAGCAATTCTGAAAAAGAGAAATTTCTGAATGCTGAATACAAGTGCAAATGTTAAAAAGTTCCTTTTGAAGGTATATTTACGGAGGTGGCCTTGTAGAGAAATGAAACACAGACAGCAAACCCATCAGACAAGAAGAAAATGCAAGCATTTGAAATGTGATGCTACAGAAGAATGCTGAAGATTATATCAGTAGTTCAAATAACAAATGAGGAGGCACTAAATCAAATTGGTGGAAAGAAATTTCTTGGAGAACTTGACTAAAAAAAAGGATTGGTTGATAGGACACATCCTGAGGCTTCAATGAATGGTGATTTTGGTAACTGAAGGAAGTGTGAGTGAGTGGGGTGGGTAAATATTGTAGAGAGAACAAGGCTTAATTACAGTAAGCAGGTTCAGACTGATGTAGGTTGCATTAGTTATACAGAGATGAAGTGGCTTGATGGGATAGACTACCACAGGTAGCTACATAAACACATCATTTCTTCTACTATACAAGCTTCACATAAATTCTCCTGCCTACCTTGAGGGACTAGCACTGCTGGAAGAAATGATAACTGTGGAGAACTGGCTTAACCACAGCCTAGAGCATTCTTTCCAGTGTGAATTTTCACTCTGCAGTGGAGTGTATGCTGATTTGAAACTTCCTGGCAGATCAAAACTATGTGCCAGATTGGGACAAAAACCTGGGATCTTTGTTTGCCACAGTTATGTGCTTTACACTTTACTGAATGAGCTATCCAAGCACATCATGCAACCCGAGTCCCAAGTTTGAGTTCCAGTCTGGCAGACAGTTTTAATCAGCCAAGAAGTTCCGAATCAGTGCACACTCCCTGAAGAGTGAAACTTAATTTTGCATCATATCAGTTGTCAGGCTGAAGGCCATTAATAAATAATATGTAGCTAGCCAGTTCATTTAGATTCTGATTAAGTGTTTTGTTAGCAATGATAATTGTTATCTGTGGCACTGTAGAATGAATTTTGTGCTGTAGGTTGAGCCTGAAAGATATTTTAGAGACCAAATTAAACTGCTGTCTCTCAAAGTACAACTTATAAATGTAAATGGAAGTTTATTTAGCCCTGCTACTCAAGCTTTTGAATGTTTCCACAATAGGATTTTTTAAAGAATGGACATCTGTCATTGAAGCTATGGCAGAGCTGTTTCATTTTCCTCAGCTGATGACTATTGGAAACATCACTAGTGTAATAAGAAACAGTTTATCTGATGGTTTGATACTAGGACAAAACAAAATGGATGGTGGTGATGGTCTACTGTATTTTTTTCTGAATGGAAGTAGTCAGTGCATTGGAACTTTCATTGTACAATGCTAAGCGAGCTATTGCACACAATATCCTAAGAACCTAAGGAGAGGAAGTACACGTTTTCACATTTTTTTCACTGATTCTCTCTACTGTACTGACAGTGATGGGAAATGTGGGTGTTCATTTGCCTATCCTTCCACATATTGAAAAACAACAGAACCATCTTCTGGATGATGCAATGACATTGCCAAATGGGAAGACCATCATAAGATACACTTTCTGTATTTAGGATTGCTGAAGTGAGATATTACTAATTGGGAAAATTGCATCATTCTTCTTTTGAGAACTTTGAATGATAAACATGCATAACTGAAGGAAATTGTAAGGCTGGGGGGATGAGGTTGTGCTATTTATTTCCCAATTTGGGAGATTTTGATACTGCTCTTGAAAGTCAGACTAATTAGAGAAGTAAATATAGAAATAATATTTACAGTCACTGCATAATCCTTGTGTGAATTTAGAAGTCTGTGGAGCAACTGACCACCCAATGACAACAATGAATGCTAACCAGTAACATTGGTTCCACCTCAGAATGAGCTACCTAGTGAATTTCTACATGCCTTGAGGTTTAATAACCTTTGTTGTTACCATTGCAATAAAGTATATAAGTGACTAAATATGTGTAGATTATATTTGTTTAAGATTTTTGGTGAGCTTTGTCACGTTAAGACTTCAAACCAAGACAGCCAAAAATTGAATGGTAGAATATACAATTTGTATTTGTAAAGAGAACTAAGCAGCTTAATACGCATTAGTTTCCTTCATTCAACAATATTATATCTACCATGAAATCTGAATAAAGTTTCATGAGCAGACAAAAACTTTGAGTTGTATGAGAAATCTTAATTATTTGAAGTAATTACTGCCAGCCATTATGTGCTACAACTTTTTTTCATGGTCAATTAAGGTCCCCTAATAAGTTTTGACCAATTTCAGTGTACTATAAAATGGCTGTTTATTAAATTTTATGCATAACTGTAACGCAAGTAAATAGTGAGCCATCATAATATGTACCAGTGACACAAGAGAAAGTTTAGAATATGTTGAAATGCCATGTATTCAAAAAGTGTTAAGGATTCAAAGTAAACATCAGAAGAAACTTTTCCACTGTATTTAAGTAAACAAGAATCAAAGGGTCTCTCAGGGAGTACCATATGCATTAAATCCTATTAATGTGGATGTGATTTGTTTTGTGACTAACATCATGTGTGGTTTATCAGATTGTCCTTTTAGTGTTCTTGATGTTAAATGTAAAAATGTATCTTATAACACTTTTTTCTTTCTATTTTTACATTATGTAACTTCAGAATAACTGACCGTTTGCTAATTTTTTTCAGGCATTGGATCCCAAGAGAACATGACCGAGTCAGGAAGGATATATACGAAATATATAAGATAGCATTAATATATTGGAGAGAGGAAATGTATTTAACGTTGAACAATCAGGTATTTTTTTAAATGGAGGAAGTCCATTGAGGCCAAATTTAGTGGGACAGGAAGTTATAATTAGATTGCTGTGACTTCCATGTACACCAGTGTTTCATGATATATTCATTTTTATAATTATGCAAAATGAGTCATTCTTTCCCTATACCTGTGCAAATCATTCACTGTTATTTTCAATGTATTCCATAGCTTACTGGCAGTTTCAGCCATATGTTGCTGAAGACATATTACGATTTGCTACTCAATATCATTTTAGTTAGTATTTTCAGTTCACTCATGACTTTTGTGTGATGGGACTTCCATATTCTTGCTTCCTACACAGAATATAAATCTACCTTATGTAATTTTTACAGACAGTCAGCAGTTCAGTGGCATCTGCTTCACTATGCAGTGCCAGGCAAGATGGTTCAATAGTTAAGACCCTTTATTCATATTTAGAAGAAATGAGTTTCAAGTCCCTACCAGGTCACCATGATTTAAATTTCCAGAAATCAGTGGAACAAATACGATGACAGTTTTTTAAATAATGCCACAACTATATTCCTTCAACATCCTTGTCCCCTGAACTTGTGCTCTGTCTCCATTAACCTCTTCCTTCCTTCCTTCCTTCCACTCAAAAACGGTTCAGTTAAAAATAATAGGCTAGCTTTTGGAGAAGAAGAGAAGTTTGTTCTTGTTTTCATTTTATTCAAATATCAGAATAAATCATAGTCAATTTCAAGTGTATGCATTATAGGTAAGGTCTTGTTAATCTAGTCTTGGAAGTGATAGGCACAGAAACTTCTGGGATATCAAACTGAAGTTCTCTCTATTCATAATCTGAAAACTTATACAGAACTAGCAATTGTAATGTTAATCATTAACACTGTGATTTGGAGTGAAATTTTTTTTGTTCATATGTAAGATACCTGTGATAAGTTTAGATATGCAGTGTTGTGAACCACAAATAATCTGAAGAACTGCATAATTTCTTATCATCTACTCCATACAGTTCACAAAATAATTTTGAAAATGTTTGCAAATTTATATGCTGCTAACAATTATACACACAAATTGAAAGTGTTGATTTGAATGATTACTCTTTCGATTGAATTAGGTCCTCCTCCTACTGCCATCACAAGCAAACCACAGACAAGTTCGTTGCAGTAAAAGTATTTTACTTTACATTCTTTCAGATTCCATCTCTATTCTGTACAGCTTGTCTAACATTAGTGATGACACATTAAGAAATAGATTTCTAAGTATGGCAGTCTCCTGTGATCTACTCACCACAGCTAGAACATCTTAACTATTTGTATACTTACAGAAACTCTCATAAGATGTGGTGATGAAATTATTATATTACTATAGTTACAGTAACTGCTGATTGGCAGTGAAGTGCACTGTACACAGTTTTACACACACTGCAATTGACTGAATAAACCAATCAATTATCACTAAATAGCTGATGTGGAAGCATGAAATGGAAAAGTGATTATCAACATGCTTCGTGCATAACATATTGTGTTGAAATAAACAAGCTCCATAGTAGTAGTATATAGTTGTATTTTTTCTCAGTCTAAACTTCCAGCATAAAGAAACAGTAAAAATTGTTCTTAAGGTTCCGTAAATATTATTTTTTTAATTTTTCATCTTATACCAAATAAGACAGCAGGGTATTTGTAGCATGCCATTGACTTTTCATGGTTTTTCTTACAGAATATTGTGGTAATATTTCTATAAGGACATATCACTGCTCACCTAATAGAAGTGGCATTAAACAGCACATGGGCATTTGTAAAAGTATGGTCTTTTGGGCAAAGTTGCTCTACTGACCGTATGAAACTGTTGTCTTAAACATTCAGTTGTATTGTGATATACTTACATCTCATGTCCATTTTCATTCTCCTTTGATGTGTTTGCTGATTACAGGTCTCTATGTTTTTTTGTCAATTGAAGTGGCACATCGGTATTGGTACTAGACTCACATTAGGGGAGAGCAGAGTTCAGATTGCCATCTAACTGTTTAGATTTAAGTTTTCCACAGTGTCACTAAATATATAGAGCTGATTGCTGAGGCTGCTCCTTTGAAAATGCTGAAGTCAATTTTCTGTGGCATTCTTGCCCAATCAGAATTTGTGCTATGTCTATAATGACTTTTTCATCAATAATGATGGATGTCACCCACCAGGGTATTAAATCCAAATCTTTTGTCGTGGTAGTATTTCCTCCAAATTTAACTTGTATCAGGCATTATAAATTTATTTTTCTGTTTTATGCAAACATTCATTTACTGCTGTGTAATCATACCCTCTTTGTCTAATTTGGTTCACATGTCATGATTCCTTTTGTTGGCAAAAATCTCTTTATAATATATGTTCTGCTCCAGTCAGCTGGAGGTAAGACAGAGAGGTATTAAAGACATTAACTGTCAGTGGGAATTGACTTATATCAATGGGGCAAATTAAAAATTTGTCCTGGACTGCGAATCAAACTTTCCCTATTGATGTAAATCAGTGCCAACTGGTAGCTTATGTCTTTAATTCCTGTGTGTCCTGACTCATAGTAGCTGTGAGATCAAAATGGTGTCTGTTGTTTCAAACGTGCCTGAAAGAACAGAAACAACATATGTATAATTGGAGATAAACTTTCTGTATTACTTGCACACAGTGAGTGTGATCATATCACTTTCTCAATGCTTTTCTTGTGGAAAGTAAGTTGTTGAACAGCTAAGAAAGGAAACCCCGTAGTCAGGCCCTGAAGATCACATGATACTGGCCAATTTTGTTACCTTTTGCATCACAGATCTCATGTGTAGTTAGGGACTGAAACTTGGTATTTTTCATGATTCTTTCAGGTAGTGAGTGCTGTTTTGAAACTGATTGAAAGGGAACGTAAAGGAGAAACAGTAAACACAAGATTAATAAGTGAAGTTATCAACTGTTACATTGAAATGGGTAAGTGCAAATTACTTCAAAAAATTTGGTAGTAAGCTACCAAATCACTGGTATCTTATCAGTGGCAGTAATTCTGGTAGTAGTGTTTTGTACATTTAGTGGAGATTTATTATGGGTAATGAGCGTAACACAGGTACAAAATTTGTGTACATCAGCTAATTTTCGGTGGCAGTCAACATACATTTTCTTGTATCATATTTCTAGAAGGGTACCCTTGCACGTTTTGTTTGTCTGATTTTACAAATCTGTGATGAATGTCACTTGTGTGGCAAATATGTAATTGCTGCTGCTTGAATTAGCCAGGTCTCAGTATTTATTGGTCTGTAAATTCATCAAACTTATACAGACTTCAAAAAAAGTTTTGCACTGCCTGAATTTTTAAAATGCATATTGCTAACACCAAAAGTAACAATGAGGCATGAAGTGCACACCTTGTTCTACTATGAACAAACATTGTTACTGTAGTGTTGTCACCTTGTGCACTAAAACATTTTCAGATCCTTCTTGTCATGCCGTCCCCAAGGACATTGACACAGTGCTATTCCAGGTTTGGTACCTCGTTGATCATTGATAGTAATCCTATGGGAGTAGTCCATAACTCATACATTACGACACAAATTGTATTTTGTAGTAATTTCAATGTACACTTTGCTAAAGAGAGTACCAAAAGGAGAGAATTTATTAATCTAGTATGCACTATTTGTAGCAAAGGAGCTCACAACCCATGCAAGGCAGCATGGGGCCTGATCAATAAACACATGAAAAACTCACCTCTCCATTAAGCTTATGTAGTCCAGATGACGTCAACAATTATTTTATTGACATTGTGAAAAACACTATAAGTGTAATCCTTGACTTGAAAATAGACCCTGCAGCTGCTGTAAGAAATAAAAAAGGTGCACCATGATAAACTGAAGGAAATTACAAAAAATGAAGTAATAAATATTGTAAAATCTTAGAAGCCTTCTGATGGACTATATATGGGATGTCAAATAATAGCCTCAATGAAATTGTACGTGATGTTGCTTAACAATTAACTATGGTAATTAATTAATGTTTCTATGCTGGTGTATTTCCCGACATGCTGAAAATTGCATCAACAGTACCAGTTTATAAGGAGGGTGACCCAGGCATCGTAGTGCTTCAAACCAATCTCAATAATTCCAGTCTCGTGCTGAATTCATTGAAACTGCAGTGAAAGACTAAATCTCAAATTACTTTCAAATTAATGAACTCTTTTCAGATGCACAGCATGGTTTCAGGAAAGGCAATTATACAATAGCAGCAGCAGCACTCAATCTCATCTCTGAGATAAAGCGCAGTTCTGAAGAAAAATAATCTTTAACAGTCATACTGTGTAATCTGAATAAGGTGTTTGACTCCACTCCTCATAAGGTCCTTCTAAATAAGCTCTGTCAGTATGGAGTTGGAGGGACTGTTCTGGCAACCCTCAAACCTTATCTGGAAAACAGAAGGCAGATCATATCAGTCCTGGAGCACTATCATGTGAATGGAAGTTGGAATACAGCATGATGTAGGGATCAGTAATGGGCCCCCTTCTGTTCCTAGTTTTTGAGAATGACTTAAGCAAAAAAAAAAAAAAAAAATGGTTCAAATGGCTCTGAGCACTATGAGACTTAACATCTCAGGTCATCAGTCCCCTAGAACTTAGAACTACTTAAACATAACTAACCTAAGGACATCACACACATCCATGCCCGAGGCAGGATTCGAACCTGCGACCGTAGCGGTCGCGCGGTTCCAGACTGAAGTGCCTAGAACCGCTCGGCCACCAGCGGCCGGCTGACTTAAGCACTCACGGACAGTTTTTGCACTTTGTGGATGACACAACTTTATACTCAAAAGCCATCAATGCCAGCGAGGCTCAAGAAGAAGCAGATGCTTTGTTTTACGTTACAAAAGAGTGATTTGTTATAAACAAAGCAAAAATCAATGAAGAAAAATCACAAGCGTTGAAATGTAGCCTCATTGACAAAGTATACTTAAACTGTGTAGGGTCTGTGAAACTTCTGGGGTTCATAGTGGACAACAAACTCACTTGACAAGACAACACTGCAAATGTGTGTGAAAAAGTGTCATGAGTCATGTACCACCTGAGAAAACTGAAACACATAACAACTGATCAGCATTTGCTAATGGTATATTGCTCATTGTTTCACAGTCATATTGGCTATAGCCTGTTACTGTAGAGTCACTCTACAGGCAGCGAGGAAGTATTATTACTCCAAGAAGAAGCAATAAGGATCATAACATCAGGTAGAAGATAGGAGCACTGAAGGCCATTATTCAGAAAATTGGAAATAATAACTGTTTATAGTCATTATGTATCTTTGTGCCTCCTTCACATTAAGAAAAATCTAGATTTCTTCAGCAGGAGACATGATATACATTACCACAATTCCCACAACAAAGAGAGCATAAACAAACCAACTTCTTAGCTGTCCAGAACAAGAGAGAGCTCTCTGAACATTGTGCTGAGAATGTTCGTTTCACTACCCATAGAAGTGCAGACCCTGGCACTGGAGATGTTCAAAAACAAAAGTTCAAGAGCCTTAAAACTCCACCCAGTAGCTTTTCTTATTGTGAAGAAAGTGAACAGAGTTACTGAATTTCCTCAAAAACTAGTGAATCTGTCACAGAACTCAAGTGTAAATTGTAGATAAAATGTATACATAGTAAAATGATTAACAACAATTTAAGGACAATATAGACTGCTACTGACACATTAAGATGCAGAAAGGCACAATGAAAAGACACTTACACATTAGCCTTTGGCCAAAGTCATTATCAGAAAAGAACACACACACACACACACACACACACAGATGTATATATATTTGTTCACACAAGCAAACACATCTAAGGCACACACAACGGCCATCTCCGGCAGCTCAGTGGTTCAAGCTTTTGTGTAAATAATGTTTGTGTGTGTGTGTGTGTGTGTGTGTGTGTGTGTGTGTGTGTATGTTTCCTTTTCTGATGAAGGCTTTGGCTGTAAGCTAATATGTAAGTGTCTTTTCATTCTACCTGTACAGTAAGTAGCAATCTACCTTTTCCAACCTGGAGTTTCCATTGTTTGATTTAGCGAAATGCTTAATCTGTTAAATTTTTTTCTATTGTTACATATTATTTGTAAATATCAATTATATAATTTTTGATGTTGTCTATCTAGCCATAGCTGGGTAATGACACAACCGTGGTAATAAAAGGTAATAATAAAGTAATAACAGACTTGTTTTTCCCGCAAGGCTCCCTCAACTGAGCTGAGACAGGACAGAACAAAATTTGTACTGAATTTGTGCATACTGACAAAATGTGTTTGGAAGATATATGTTGTGCATGTTCACAGAGTCATCTCAAAGTATTAATTCACAGTTAACTTGTCAATAGAGAATTCTGTACTTGTATTGCTCAGCGCACAATTGTGTGGGTGACTGTGGACAGTCTCACAATCAGGTAATGTCATTCCAAAATATTGTGACTCTGCCTCCCTGCTGGACATGCACAGCATGCTAGGTTTCTTCTGCATACTTCGCTGACATGTGAATAGGAGCTACTAAATCCTGTGTTTGTCAGTGGTGAGGAGCTGACACTTATTCTCTTGTGTCTGTTTACAGGAGCTCTGTAAACTGTCTGCATCATAATTTTGAATGACCACCAGCAGTGCTTGGCAGAGACCAAGTAGCCAGGTCGTGATTGCTGTGTGGATTTAATTTTGGATCATCCAGTATAGTTTTAGGTTTTTCATCCTATTGCCCTCAGGAAGTCTTAACGTAACTTTGTTGTTGTCCCGTGTGAGTTCCTATGAGCCATACTGAGCAGACAGTTCATGTGATTGCCCAGGCAACTGCTACAAGGTAGATTTTTCACTTCACTGTTAGTACCACAAACATAGGCAGTAGATAAGTGTTGTGATAAATGCCCACATGGTGAGCAACACTGCAGACTGTCAACACTTGCTGACACAGAATGACAATGTAGGTAAGATTAAATGGTGTAGAGTTATGTTAGGAGAATATTACACATTGAGTAGTTCCTGCAACCCTAACTACACCAATTAAAGTTGCTGCAAGAACGCACTTCCTGGAAATTTACTTTCAGGTGCTACAGATAGCAAGTGCTATCAGAAAACTATTTTAATTTATCACTGTGGTGTCTAACAGCTCCTTGAGAAGTTCGAACAGTGGTGGTGGTGTTGCATTATCTGTATACAAGATATGATTATAAGTCTAAACTGTTGTTTCCAAAATGTCAAAGTGTGTTAACCTCTTGACTGGGCTGTTCCTTGTGCCATTATCTGTGCCCACCTGTATAATTATTCCCATGCCCCATGGTACTTTCTTGCAGTGCAGCATAATATGACATGCTTTGGTGCACTTTTTTTCAAATCAAGTGATTGTTACAGTTTGTTACAAGTTGTTAACAGTTCATAGCTTTTTGCAGCAGGAATGTATACTATGAAAATAAGCATGTTACAGTTGATTTAATTTGACAGTGTCATGGAGGTTTTTATTGGAGGAGGGACACAATACTTTTCAGAAAACAGAGGGTTCAAGAATTTCTATCTTTGAGTAATACATTTCAAAATCAGGTTTCTGAACTATACCTTGTAGGAATAACACTGTGAACAAGAACAGGAATCTCAATTGTTGGTTGACACCCATCTGTGAACATGCAATCATTGTTTCATTGTACCCACATATGAAATTACAAACTGCTAAGTACATTTTTTAGCTCCATTAATTACACAGGCCAGCAAAAAATTAAAAAAATTTTTTTTTTTACTTTAATAGCTGATCTTTATACATTTTTATAAGCTGAATCCAAATCTAGCCTTAGTTTTTTTTGTATCACCCATGGTTTTTGAGCAATATGCTTTTTACTATAGAGTATAAAAATCCTATGCTATACTATAAATGGGGAAATTAATGAAATGCTTTGTTACAACGTAAGCATGGTTTGTATTTACAGTAAGCTAATTAAAACAATGATATGTGTAAATAGAGGTTTCACTTGTCAGCTGGAATTGGTTTGTATTTTCTTTCTCTTTTTTCTTTGAAACTTCTTGTGTAACTTTTTCTATGTGATTTGATTTGATTTGATTTATTTCATGTTCCATAGGTCCAACTGTGTTGGATACACAAGGACGTCGAACGAGTCAGTTTTTTTACAAATACAATCTGATAATCTTGTAGCATATATAGAAATTTGAGTACATAATTAAATAAAAATTTATACAGTAAATTTTTGGGCAGCAATACAGAAAAAGAAAATACATATTTTCTTAGAATCATTAAAACACTACAGAAAACAGATACAGATCACAGGTTAAATAACATTCTTAGTGGCATTATGTCAACTTGTATTATATAATATTAAAATATTACAATTTATTTAGTTAAAAATTCATCTAGACTGTAAAAACCTTTTTCTAGCAGAAATATTTTTAGTTCTTTCTTAAACTTACTCTTGTTATGAATCTCTGTCTTTATTTCGGGAGGAAGAGCATTGAACAGTTTTGTTCCAGTGTAGTGGACACCCTTTTGTGCCAAGCTCAAATTTTTGAGTTCACTGTGTATGTCATTCTTCCTCCATGTGTTGCGCTCATTGTTTGGTTGAAATATCCCTATATTTTTACAAACAAAACACATGAGAGAAAAAATATATTGGAATGTATTTGTGTATATTTTAAGATTACGAAAACTATTTCTACACGAGTCTCTTGGGCGCAATCCACATATAATTCTTAAAGCTCGCTTTTGTGCAATGAACACTTTCCTTGCTAATGGCTGGTTGCCCCAAAAAATAATTCCGTACTCAATGAGTGAATGAAAATAGCCATAGTATGCCACTTTTGCAGTGTTAGGTTCAACACATGTAGTGACAACCCGTAAAGCATAGGTAGCAGAGCTAAGCCTCTTACAGAGATCAATAATATGTGAAGACCAGTTCATTTTCTTGTCGATGTGCACTCCAAGAAATTTTGTTGTCTCCATTCTAACTATTGATTGATTACCACATGTCACACTTATCTCTCTCTCTTTTTCTGTTTTTGTACAGAATTGAATAAAGCTGGTCTTACTGGAATTTAATGAGAGACCATTAACCTTGAACCAATTACCCACATCTGAGAGTATGTGATTAATGAGTTCCTCAAGATTGTTGTCTGTTCTACTGCTCATAAAAAGTGTGGTATCATCAGCAAATAATGTAAATTTACACGGCAGGCTTGTGCATGATGGTAGATCATTTATAAAAATCAGTAATAATAGTGGCCCAAGAATTGAGCCCTGAGGCATTCCCCATGTAATGGAACTCCATTCAGAATCTGAGGAAGTGTCACATACTCCACCTGAGCTATTCAAGACAACTTTTTGTTTTCTGTCTTGGAGGTACGACTTTAGCCAATTGCCTGCAACACCACTTATTCCTACTAATTTTGCATTTTGCAAGAGAATCTGGTGATGAACGCAGTCAAACACTTTGGATAAATCACAGAAGACACCAAGTGCTAGCATTTTTTTCATTAAGGGTTTCTAGCACTTCATTTGCAAGTGCGTAGACTGCGTCTTCTGTTGAACGGCCCTTTTGAAAGCCAAATTGGCTCTTGCTGAGAACTCCATTCTTCATGAGATGATCAGTAATTCTTACATGTATTAGCTTTTCTAGAATTTTGGAGAAAGCTGTCAGCAAAGAGATAGGTCAATAGTTAGTTAGTTCAGCTTTATTGCCCTTTTTGTACAGGGGCTTCACAATGGCATACTTAAGTCTACTGGGAACAACACCTTTCTGAAGGGAAGCATTGAAAATATGACAGAGAATGTCCCTTATCCACACACAAGAATATTTCAATAAATTACTAGATATATTATCAACCCCTGGAGAGTTTGTACTTTTTAGAGACATGATGATTTTTTGAATTTCTTCTGCAATGACAGGATTAAGGTGCATTTCTGAAATTGTGTTTGAATATACTGCTTGACAAAGAGTTACAGCTTCATCAACATTGGGCTTGCAACCAATCTGTTGAGTTACTGATAGGAAGTGTTTATTAAAAATCTCAGCCATCGTTTTGGGGTTATCTACTAGGGTACCTTCATATCTGATATTATTTACATCTTCTTTACTTGTTGTATCTAATCCTGTTTCTTTTTTTACAATGCTCCAAATTGTTTTTATTTTATTATTAGAATTATCTATTTTCTTCTAATAATAAAGGGCTTTTGATTTCTGTATTAGTTTCTTCAAAATTTTATGGTATATTCTATAGTGTACCCATTTTTCTACATCATTACAGAATCTTATTGCAGCATAAGTTTCCCTTTTGGTTTTACATGACTGTTTTATACCTTTTGTAATCCAAGGCTTACTTACAGAATTGGAAGCAATGTTTCTGACCCATTTCTTGGGAAATATTTCTTCAAAAAGAGCACAGAATTCATCTATAAAACAGTTAAATTTAGTATCAACATCATCATGGCTATATACTAAAGACCAATCTAGTTGCTGCAACCTGTAGTTGAAAGTTCCTTTTGCCTCTTCATTCGTTACTCTTATGAATTTCCATTGAGGAAATTCGTTTTTGAACAGATTAACGTCATAAATAGTGAGAATTTGTCCATTGTGATCTGAAAGCCCACTTATAACCTGGCTGACAATATAATTCTGATGTCTAGTTACATCTAAAAAACTGTTGTCTATCATAGTTTGGCACTCGGATGTAATTCTTGTTGGGAAGTCTATTACTGATGTCAGATTATGTAAGGTCATCACAATCTCAAAGTCTATTTTATTCTTATTTTCTGTCATAAAGTTTATATTGAAATCACCTAAAACTACAATATCCTTCGCTTTTGAAAGTAATCCTGACAGAAGGAGTTCCACTGAATGCAGAAAAGTTTTTATGTCACCTGAAGGAGCCCTGTAGACAGCCAACACTATTATTGGGTAGAATTTAGTTATTATTTCTGTGGCACATGCCTCAAATTGTTGTTCCACACAATATTTCTTAATATCTATAGCTTTGTATGCTACACTATCCTTAACATAAATTGCTACTCCATCTTTATCTTTACTTTCCCTACAGTAGTATGTTACTAAACTATAACTTACTCTAGATGACAAGGCACATTTATCAGTAACATGGTGCTCAGTTAAGCACAAAATCTGGGCATTATTTATACTGTCCTTTTCACTAATGTTAATAAGGAGTTGATCTGTTTTGTTTAAGAGGCCCCTTATATTTTGATGAAAGAAAGAGATGCCTTCCTCTTACTTTTTCATTCTATTAGTGCTGTTACCTGACTGAGAATCCATTGGAGTCTGTCTTGAAACAGGAGAGAGGAGACACCTGACACTACCTACTGTTGTCCCTTCTTTTTCTTCAGGCCCACACATAAAAAATCCTTGAGATGAGAAGGAGGCTCAGCATTTCTTCTGTCCAACAGCCTTCTATTTATTGTCGTCGATGGTGATGCTGTTTCTGACACTTCAAATGTTGGTTCTGCCACTACTGCAGTGTTTCCTTGTGAACTTGGAGTCTTCTCGTTTTTGTTATTTTCGTCTAAAATAATATTTGGCTGATGAGGAACAGTAGTTCTTTTGTCGTTGAAATCGATGTCCACTGTTCTTTCTGTTAAAATTTTGTCTTTTTTTACATGTTTTGCTGGTGCTGATGATGTTTCTAATGAATTTTTTTGAAGTGTTTTTGTTATGGAGTCAGGCGATGGTGATGCAATTATCGTTTTGGTTTTGAATTTATTTTGGTGGTTTTTTATTACCTTGGTTATCAGGCTTGTCAGATATTCTTTCCCCAAGCCATTCAGGTGAAGTCCATGTTGCGTGTGGAATCTACGTCCAATACTGCTTATATCAACGCATTTCACGTTTTTAAAATGTCTGCAGATTTTTGCAAACTGACTGTTGGCACTTTTTATTTCCCTGTTAACACATGACCATCTTACAAGATCATATAGTGATGCGGAATATTGACAAGTATTACGCTAGTGTGAGTGAGGTTCCTCAGACACTGTTTAAGATCGCGCGTTGCACTCGCTGTTTCATTTTTGTAGATGTCATTTGCGCCTCCCAGAAGTACAACGAAGACTTTATCACGCAGATTTTTTTGCCGCTGCAGATACGGTCATGGTTTTAATTTCGCTAAGTGGGGCTCCCGGTTTCACTATACCACACGAAAATGTTTTAGTTGTTTCTTTTAGTTTACTCGCAAGTCCACGACCATGGCTGTCTGAAAACACAGTTTCCTGTTATTGGAGTTCACAATTTGCGAATCGTTTTGTAGTGTTTTACCAAACACTTTGGCACAATTTTTGGTCGGCACATTTATATTGACCTTCACAGTTGTTTGCGTCAGTAAATTTTCTTCTCTTACCTTATTCCCCACAGTGCCTTTTTGCTTTTCCCATCGTTCATGCGAACTGTAAGTTGCATTTTCACTATCGGCGATCGAAAGTACTTGAAATGTGTTTTCGTGCACAAAGCTTGCGTAACTTTCACAGGTTTTCCGAATTTGCACTTTGGTCTTTCTGTTTCTGCACTTAACATTTGACCACTTTTCCGTAACGGACGAACTATCTCGCGCAAGTTTTAGTGTGTTCAGATCACTATTTTCTTGTTCCGTTTTCAAACTGCCGATTATGAACTGTAAGCTCATTATGCGTTCATTTAGTTTCTTGATTTCGTCTTTACAATTTTCACATGATTTCTTTTTTACAGCAAAATTTATGTTTTTCTGGAAGGACACTTGCTTAACTTTTACTGTAGCCGCCATCTTGCCTAAGGCTTGCTGAACTTCTCAGTAAAGTGACCAACAGTAGCCCCCCCCCCATCATGTTGGTGTTCCAGTGGTGTTAGTAGCATTTTCCCATCTCTTTAATGTCCTGGTGAAAACGCTCTCTGTACTCCTCACTAACATGTCCCATATTGCCTGGGAAGTAATCAAGGTGACTGTTCAAAAAGTGAACTTTCAGGCTCATTAAACACCCTAAAGTTTTAAATTTATTTAACATTGAAACATATTCTGGGTCTTTTTCATGGTTCAAATGGCTCTGAGAACTATGGGACTTAACATCTGTGGTCATCAGTCCCCTAGAACTTAGAACTACTTAAACCTAACTAACCTAAGGACATCACACACATCCATGCCCGAGGCAGGATTCGAACCTGCGACCGTAGCAGTCCCGCAGTTCCGTACTGAGCGCCTGAACCGCTAGACCATTGCGGCTGGCTCTTTTTCATGTCCTAATAACTTTGTAACAACTTGCTTGAATGATACCCATGCTTCTTTCTCATTTAAGGTCATTTTGGATTCAAAGTTAACAGCAAACATCAATTTTCTAATGTCAGTTCCAACAAAGAAGCTTTCTTTTAGTTTATCTTCTGAAAGGTGTGGAAACTTTTGGCAGAGATACTTAAAACATGGTCCATCTTTAGGCAAAGCCTTTGCAAACTGTGTCATTAGGCCTAAATTTATATGTAGAGGTGGTAGGAGTATGTTTTTTGGATCTACAAGGTTTTTGTGTTGAATGTTTTTCTCACCAGGTTATAAAGGCTCCCTCAAAGGCCAGTCCTTTCTGCACCAGTGTTGATCCCTAGCCCTACTGTCCCATTCACACAAGAAACATGGAAATTTGGTAAAGCCACCTTGCTGACCAAGGAGCACGCATGTTACTTTTCGATCACCACATTTCATCCAACCATGAGCAGAATAGTCTATTTTATTTAGCACTATTTATAGGTTTTCATAGCTTTCTTTCATATGTACAGAATGTCCAACAGGTGTAGATGCATACATGTTACCATAATAGCCTTGAAACGAGTTTTGGATGAATCAATAAACGGCCTCCAGTCTTCCTTTTTGTATTCAATACCAAACTCATTCATCAGACTGGGAATGTCTGAGCAGTACACTAAGTCACCTTCTTGTTGAAAAAACTTGAAAAATTGCTGCTCTCTCTTTCTATGCCTGTATATGGTGGTTCTAACTGCCAATAAGCTCTTTTCTTTTAATGTAGAGCCAAACAGTTCAGCTTTTTCTTTCGTTACGCCCAGATCCCTAACCAAATCGATAAGCTTCGTCTAAGTAAACAATTTGGGCTCCAGACTTTCTGTATTACAACGGAATTCATCATCATCTGGTTCATCTAAATGAGATTGTACATCATAAAATACTTCTTTTGGAATAGAATTTAAATCATCTGGTCGTTCAGCAACCGGCAAATCTACACCATGCCGTACTGGTTGGATGGCAGACGGAAGGTTAGGGTAGCTTATTACCTTCTTGTTTTTCAAATTATGACCAGTAATATCAACACTGCAAAAGTAGCAATCATCTGAATGATTTCTTGGCTCCCTCCATGTCATAGGAACAGCAAATGTAAAGCCTTTTTCTTCCTTTTTGGACCATTTTCTCATATCTTCAACACACACATAACATACCTTATGCAGCGCCCAAGATTTGTCTTGATTACCAAGTTTAGATCCAAAGTATGATAGATAAACCTTTTTCACAAAGTCTGTAATATTTTCTTTGGTGTTTTTTGATCACAAATCCACCACAAATATAAGAAAAACTGTCAGCAGAGTTTTTACAACCACAATTAGACATTGCACTGAGCACATGTACAGGAAACAGGAAAGTGAGCTTAGGTTGACAGTAAACAAAACACCATCTGTTAACACAAAAATAGAATCGACCTTTTTTTGGCGAGCAAATGTTTTTCAGCAGTGCTACCAACATCATCTACATTCATTACACCTCCTTTTTAAACTATTTTAACTGTATAAAAGCTGTTAAATTCTTTAAAAAATCGTCAAATTTAATAAATGTAAACTGTAAAATGTGAAGAAATGGTGGATGATACAGTTTTTTAAGTATCATATTTGGATTTCCCACCCTGAAAAACGAAAGAATAAGGTATTTTCAGCATAAAAGTTTTTCCATCGTTGGCCTGTGTTATTATTGTTGACAACCTGTCATCAAAAACAAATGTGAAAATACCCAGTGGACCCTTACGGCTGGTATAAAAGTCTAAGTACATTGTGTAGAGCCTCCTGAATGTTTCCCACTCCAGGCCCAAGTGCCATTCACCAAGCACGCAGCACAGCACCACAAGGCAGACCAACCTCAGTTCATTGAGCAGGGTCGAGGGGTTCAACCAAGATTGTTTTCTTACAGTGAATATAATTTTTTGGTTTAATCAAACAATGGAAAGTCCAGGTTGGAATACCAACAATATTATGAACAGTATAGATTGCTACTCATCATAAAGATGACATGTTGAGTTGCAGATGGACACAACAAAAAGACTGTTATGCACTGAGCTTTCAGCAAAACCCTTCTTATGAAAAGAAAAGAAAATATACACACATTCACTGAAGCAGACCCACCTCTGAAGAAGGTTTTTGCCGAAAGCTCAACGTGTGTCAGTGTTTTCGTTGTGTCTGTCTGCAACTCAACATGTCATCTTTATGGTGAGTAACAATATATTCAGTTCATAATAATGTTAACTTTTTGATGTGTTATGAATAAGAGTGGAGTAGCACAGTGAGTTTAGTTTAGGCCAACCACAGTTCTAATAAATTGAATACTGATCTAGTTAGAATTGTACTTATAGTTTGGAACCACATTGACAAGAGAAAAGTATGCACTTGCAAAAAGGAAGAAGGTGCCATACTGCCACAGTGAGGTGGAGATGGGGGGGGGGGGGGGGGGAGTGTTGAAAGTAGCAGTAGGAAAGGAGGCATGTAAGAGGTGGCTTGCTATACTGGTTGATGTGCAAGTTTGAAGTTCCTTGCATGTTATTTTAAAAAAGATATTTTGTTTTTTCAGACAAACTTGTGGTATGTGGAATCAGGGATTTACTAATGCTGTTAATAATTTATTGGTTATTAGATTAAAATATTTATCAGAGAAGAGCATAACAAATTAAGTACTTTTTCCTTCTCTCATCTTCTCATATGAAATGTGGAATTACTATCACTTGGCAAGATGCAGTAAATTTGAACTTGATGTTAATAGCCCAAGTAATTGGTTGAAATGGGTATATGACATCAGCATGTAAGAAATAGCAATGTGTTTGTTCTCTTAACATATTGCTTATTATATAAACTTGTTTTGTGAAATTTTATGAGAGATTTCTTTTTATAAAACTCATTATTCCATAATAAATTTCTGAGATAATATGCGTGCTATTGTGCAACATTATCCTGAAGTAGTCAAAAAAATGTAATTATTTTAATTGTAAGTTTGTATTCTGATTTCAGGTTTTAATCCAGAGTATCCAAATGCTAATACAAAGAACTTGTGCGTCTACAGGTGTTCATTTGAAACTGTATTTCTGTTTGAGACAGAAAGGTTCTATACTCAAGAAAGTGTACAATTCATTCAGAACCATCCATTAACTGAATATATGAAGAAGGTAAATACACATTTGGTTGTACAGCAGTATGTTCAAAATGTGTGTGAAATCTTATGGGACTTAACTGCTAAGGTCATCAGTCCCTAAGCTTACACACTATCCTTTTAAGTAAACTAGAATATTATAGTGTAACAGGAAATGCTTCAAAATGGTTCAAATCTTATATCTCTGGCAGGAAACAAAGGGTGTTATTAGGAAAGAGCTTGATACATGTCTATCAGGCATCATCCAACTGGGAACTAATTACATGTGGGGTCCCACAAGGTTCCATTTTGGGGCCCTTACTTTTTCTTGTGTATATCAATGACCTTTCATCAGTAACATTACCAGATGCCAAGTTTGTTTTGTTTGCCGATGATACAAACATTGCAATAAATAGCAAATCAAGTGTAGTCTTAGAAAGATCAGCCAATAAAATATTTGTGGACATTAATCACTGGTTCCTAGCCAATTCTTTGTCACTAAACTTTGAAAAAACACACTACATGCAGTTCAGAACTTGTAAGGGGTGTCCCAAGAGCATATGTCTAACATATGATGACAAGAAGATAGAAGAAGTGGACAGTGTTAAATTCTTGGGATTACAGCTTGATAATAAATTCAATTGGGAGGAGCACACCACAGAACTGCTGAAGCGTCTTAACAAATCTCTGTTTGCAATGCGAATTTTGTCAGACATAGGGGATATAAAAATGAAAAAGCTGGCATACTATGCTTACTTTCATTCCATAATGTCATATGGGATTATTTTTTGGGGTAATTCATCAAGCCAAGCTAAAGTTTTCCGGGCACAAAAACGTGCAGTAAGAATTATATGTGGTGTGAACTCAAGAACATCCTGCAGAAGCCTGTTTAGGGAACTAGGGATGCTAACTACAGCTTCCCAGTATATTTATTCCTTAATGAAATTTGTCATTAAAAATATATCACTTTTTCAAACCAACAGCTCAATTCATGGAATCAATACGAGAAATAAGAATAATCTTCACAAGAATTTAAAGTCACTTAGTCTTGTACAAAAAGGTGTGCATTATTCAGGAACACACATTTTCAATAACTTGCCAGCAGCCATAAAAAGCTTAACAACCAATGAAATTCAGTTTAAGAGAAGCCTAAAGGATTTATTGGTGGCCAACTCCTTCTACTCCATTGATGAATTTCTTAGTAAAACCAACTGATTTGTATATAAGTACAACATAACTTCTGCACAATTTCAGTGCAGTAATGTGTTCACTGAAAATTTGTGTGTGTGTGTGTGTGTGTGTGTGTAAGTATAATCTAACTTCTGCACCATTTCAGTGCAGTAATGTGTTCATTGTAAATAAGTATTACAGTAGTTGTATTACATGTTTATTACCTTATAAATAAATAAAAAACGTTTTTTATTTTAAATTCAGTGCATTAGTATTTGTAAAATGACTCTTAGTGTTCATTAAAAATGACGATCATTCCACTTGGGACCTGTGGAATGGTACATTAGTTTATTTGTTTTAGTTGTAAATATTTGTCATGTATTGTTGTTTTTCTGACATGTTCCACATCCAGGAGGACCTCCTCACTACGGATCAATTGGAATGAAAGTAAATCTAATCTAATCTAATTAACCTAAATTATCCTAAGGACGAACACACACACCCATGCCCGAGGGAGGACTCGAACCTCCACCGGGACCAGCCGCACAGTCCAAGAATGCAGCACCTTGGACCGCTCGGCTAATCCCGCACGATGTACAGCAGTATGACTTCCTGTAAATACAACAATATATTCAATTTCTATAACCAGTTTAGAAAATTTATGTTATTAACAAGGTGAAAACATATGCCAGTTGAACATGGAAGGGTGTTTATGATATTCAGTTGCATTGTGCATGTGTTGAATTCGGCATAAGAGAGTGGTTAATAAATATGTCTTCATCACAAAGATTGTTTTGAATACCATAGTTGTTTTACTAGGCTTGATCCTATGTTAGACAGTTTGCCCTTGCCTTACTTAGCCAGTTGCAGGAAGAGCTAAAGTTTGTTGTAGATTCCAAACTATTATGCAGCTTGGTAATTTTCAAATTAAAAAATCATTGCCAGAGGTGAAACAGACAGTAAGTGACAGAAAAAACTTTGTGCACACTTTATATGTAATGTAGCATCGTTTGAAATAAATTGGCCAGTACTAGGAATAAAAGAAACAATAGAGTTGTGATGATAAAGAATGAAGTAATATACCGCAATTACACCTTGGAATTAAATTGCAAATGTTTTTATAGGAAATCAGAGGGAGCATCTAACAGACAGCCTTAAAATAACACTTTCATTGGTGTTATTCTGTTCTACCTGCTTCCTACAAGCAACTGTCTTTCCAGCAGATACTACCTTCAGATAACTGTTTTATCAGACTCTGTAAATGATGCCAATGAACCTTGGTTTTTATAATTAAAAAGTTACAAGATTATGAAATTTCTGTTAGTGAGTGTTCTTTCTACTTCTTCTGGCACACGCTGTTGACGCAGTTAACTACCAAATGCAAAATGTTTTGAACAGTACTGAAGGTAATTTGTTTCCCTTTAGTTTAAAGTTTTCAACCCATGAAATTTCAAAGGTCTCAGTGATGCAAAGAAGTCACATAAAAATGTGACAAACATTTCAGAACTTGAAAATAATGTTTCTTGTAGTTTCTGTTGTCAATGACTCAATTCTCTCAGTTCTTTCCCAGAGCTCTCTGCCCTGTGTGCTTTCCTGCGGCACCCCACATATTGCCACATGTGCTTTCCTACAGCAGCTGCCCCACTCCCCCCCCCCACCCCTTCCACCCACCCAGCCATTTCCTGTAATGTCCTTACCCTGTGTACTTTCCCGATGCACTCAGGCTCTCTCCCCCATCCCCCCCTCCACCCTTCCCTTTGTCATCATTTCCTGCAGTGCCTCACAGTGTGCATGGGCCTCCCTTGCCATTTCAGGGGGCGTGCACCTGCCCCTGCTGTTTCATGTGGTGCACCTCACCCTACCATTTCACACAGGCCATCTCTCCCGTGCAGTTAACGACAGCATTTCTCCCCAGCATATGAAATTTTAAGTGGAGGGAATGATATAAAGTAGTCAGACCAAATGAGGCCAAAATGTAATGTGAACTCTGGTAGTTTCTGTTGTCTATGGTCCACTGACCTTCACATTTTCTGCAGAGCCTTCTGTGTATAGTTTCCTGCAGTGCTTTCAATGTGTACATGTCCCTGGCACCTCAACACTGTCATTTACCATGGCACCTAGCCCACTGTCATTTTCTGTGACATGCCACTTCCTGTTTTCTTTTCTCAAGGTCCACTCTATGGCCATTTGCTGTGGAGTGCTCTCCCACTGCAGAGCCATCTGCCATGATGTGGACTGCTGCCTCATGTGCTGTTTGATTTTCCTGCCTCATATCCATCAACAATGTTATGCCCCTCCTGTCTCATGGTGTTCTTGTATCTCTTCGTGCCCCATGCCAATTCATGGTGACCTCTCTCTCCTTATTCTGTACTCATTGAACTCGCATCCCTTTTTCATCTTCTGTGTTCCAATTTGCTGCCCTATTTTGGTACTTATATCTTCTACAGTGCTGATTTTGTTGGGTCAGTCCATGGGTGGATTCCAAGGAATAGGTGAGTGCTGAGACAGAGAGAAAAATAATTAGAAGCACATGTAAGATGTATGTAACATCATTTACTTAATGTTCTTCTGCAAGTCCAAGTACACTCCTGGAAATGGAAAAAAAAAAAACATATTGACACCGGTGTGTCAGACCCACCATATTTGCTCCGGACACTGCGAGAGGGCTGTACAAGCAATGATCACACGCACGGCACAGCGGACACACCAGGAACCGCGGTGTTGGCCGTCGAATGGCGCTAGCTGCGCGGCATTTGTGCACCGCCGCCGTCAGTGTCAGCCAGTTTGCCGTGGCATACGGAGCTCCATCGCAGTCTTTAACACTGGTAGCATGCCGCGACAGCGTGGACGTGAACCGTACGTGCAGTTGACGGACTTTGAGCGAGGGCGTATAGTGGGCATGCGAGAGGCCGGGTGGACATACCGCCGAATTGCTCAACACGTGGGGTGTGAGGTCTCCACAGTACATCGATGTTGTCGCCAGTGGTCGGCGGAAGGTGCACGTGCCCGTCGACCTGGGACCGGACCGCAGCGACGCACGGATGCACGCCAAGACCGTAGGATCCTACGCAGTGCCGTAGGGGACCGCACCGCCACTTCCCAGCAAATTAGGGACACTGTTGCCCCCATTGAGCATGTTTGGGACTGGATGAAGCGTCGTCTCACGCGGTCTGCACGTCCAGCACGAACTCTGGTCCAACTGAGGCGCCAGGTGGAAATGGCATGGCAAGCCGTTCCACAGGACTACATTCAGCATCTCTACGATCGTCTCCATGGGAGAATAGCAGCCTGCATTGCTGCGAAAGGTGGATATACACTGTACTAGTGCCGACATTGTGCATGCTCTGTTGCCTGTGTCTATGTGCCTGTGGTTCTGTCAGTGTGATCATGTGATGTATCTGACCCCAGGAATGTGTCAATAAAGTTTCCCCTTCCTGGGACAATGAATTCACGGTGTTCTTATTTCAATTTCCAGCAGTGTAGCATTGCAAACTAGTCTGTTACACAGGCACATTCACTATAAACAATCATAATAATAAAAGGAAAGGCTCCAAGTGAACTTCATGATTAGACCGCCTGGTGTCGGTATGGCATCTTCTTGAGCCGGCTCAGTGATGTCGCTATTCGCACATGCAGTACAAGCTGTGTCTGCAATCCAGCTGCAGATTGGCAGGGCTGTCACATGTGTTACTGCCAGCTTCTGGATGTAGAATGACTGGCATGGTGACAGTAGTGTATTATACAACATTCCTTCCCCTCGGTCCTCCCCCCCAAACTCCATGCCATCCTAATATATAGGTACAAAAAGTGACAGCGAGGGGGAGGGTGGGGCAGGTCTCTATGCAGAATTCAAAAATGCAGCTTCTGTCCGCAACCTGACATTTGTCTTGTGAATGGATGGAAACATCAACCAAAAAACCAGCCATAGGATGCACACCCTCGCCCAGGGATAAAACATCATCTTCCACTGGGGAAGACGCAGTCATGACTGGAGGGTCCACAGTGACTTCTGGAAATGAGTTCATCTCTTGCAGCTGGGGCTACTGGCACTTTGGTGATGGTGAAAGCAGTGCATTGACAGCTATTGGCACCCTGTCTGGGACCAGCAGTGTGGGACACGAGGGAGACGAAGGCGGCTGAGGGTGTGGGATCCCCCAGGGCACTGAATCTGCAAATGAGAAACCCATGGCAAGATCACACAGCTCACAAAAGTGAAACTGATTCTGATGGAACATCTGCAGCTCGTTGTGATCCTTTAAGACATATGAAGAATGGTCCATGATTATCTTGATAATGCCTCATTCCCAGACCTGCATCTGCTGAAAACTCTGAAAAAGATGACATCATTAAAATTAAACTTAGATCACTGCAGAGGATGAGCCGACCACTGTGGGGGATCCGGCAACTGCGGCAGTGTCCTACGTCAACACCCGTGCAGCAGTTCTGCTGGTTGCTTGCCATTGCGTGATGGGGAACAGTATGATGAAAGGAAGAGCACTAATGCTTAGTTGTATGGGAAACATTTGACTTGTTGATCTGTTGCTTGACTGTTCAGATGAAGCATTCCGCTATACCATTAGACTGAGGGTGGAACAGTGCTGTCATCATAAGCTTTATGCCATTGGCATCACAAAACTGCTGAAATTCTGCTGATGTGATGTGAACTGGGGTCCACTGTCGAAAACTATAACTTGTGTTAGAACTCTGATGCAAAAAATTGAGATCAGGGCCTTGATAGTACTAGCGGTTGTGGTGGTTTGCATGGGCAGCACAAATGGAAACTTGCTAAAGCAGTCTGCCACTATAATCCAGCAAGAATTCCGGTAGGGACCCACAAAATCAATATGCCGATTTTGCCAAGGGGCATTGGGCTTGGGTCAATCAAAAAATTTCTGTGAATTAGCAGCCTGGTGTTCTGCACCTGTTGAGCATTGTGAAGTCAATTGTTCAGTTTGAGTGTTCATGCAAACCCGTGTACAATGGCATCGGACGAGATGCTTTGGGCACACAATGCCCCAATGTCCTTGATGATGGAGAAGGTGAAAAGTTTCCTTCTGAAGCAGATGTGGCTTGACTAAGGATTGATCATTGCTTCTGTGTCATAAGGTAATACCATGCTGGACAGGTAAGTCATACTGAATATCAAAATAATGGCATACAAACGAATCACTAACCTGCTTAATCAAATGTGGTCAACCAGTGCAGATGTATTGCAACAAAACCTTGAGATTGAAGTCTGCATCTGTTGCCTGAGCAACCTGTCAGTTGTTGATGGAAAACCATCAGTTATTTCATTGTCCTCAACATCAGTGTGGAAACATGAACCTTCAGAAGTGTTGAATGCCAAACCAAGTCAACTGGTAGGTGACAGAGAGTTTCTACATTTGAATGCTTAGTTGTTGACCTGTACATAATTTCATTACTGATAATTTGAGAGGAGAAGAGACCAACAACGCAACTTTTGTGTCATCCATAGAGAGGCTGGTTTGGAAAGGCTGAACAATGGAGTGAGAGGTGTGTAATCCATCACCAAGTAAAATTTTCTGCCATATGAATAATGGGGGAATTTGGTCACCTCATATATGATAGCAAGAGCTTCCTTCTCAATCTGCGATTAGTTGCACTGTACCCTGTTGAGGAGTTTATGTGGGGAGGCAACTGATCTAGCTCTGTGTGAGAGAACAGTGCCAATCTTGCAAGATTTAACTATACTAGTCTACTGCCTAGCATAATGAATCTCATTGTATCACTCCCTCGGTCCGCAGCTCGTGGTCGTGCGGTAGCGTTCTCGCTTCCCACGCCCGGGTTCCCGGGTTCGATTCCCGGCGGGGTCAGGGATTTTCTCTGCCTTGTGATGACTGGGTGTTGTGTGCTGTCCTTAGGTTAGTTAGGTTTAAGTAGTTCTAAGTTTTAGGGGACTGATGACCCTAGATGTTAAGTCCCATAGTGCTCAGAGCCATTTGAACAATTTTTTGTATCACTCCCATGGCTGAGACTTTGTGTGCCACAGTGCATGAGCTACGCGCACAACCTGTTTACTACTACTCCATATGGCAGAATTGAAGCCAACTACTGCACTTTCACACAAATTCTGATGCTCCACTAATTTCAAAGACTGATGCAAACTAGGATGAAGATACTTACGAATCTTTTGTCGTATACAAGGATCTGACACATTTTGAGTAATGGCATCCCGGATCATGACATCAATGTAATAACATGCATATTCACACTTAAATTTACAAAGGCATGTAAGCCCTTGTAAGTCTGCTACCCACTGCTTGTTAGTCTGATTAAGTCACCTCTGGAAATGAAAGAATTTGTAATGTGCAGCTGCCACATTAATCTGTTCATCAAAGTGTTTGTCTTGTGCAGAAATTTATTCTTCATAAGAAACACTTTCAGGGCAACTGGTGGGGAAAAGTTTACAGACAAGCATGTACACTGACACGCCAAATATTGCAAGAAAATAAGGTTGCCTGTCACCTGTCCCTACCTTCAGTGTGATGTGCCATGATGTGTGCGTTGAGCTGTGCTTAGTACTCAGATCGTTCCTTGTGTATTGAATCAAAAGCTCAGACTGGTGATCCACAAACAGCTGATGCTGGCTGTGGCTGTTTTGCGGGAGGTGAGAGTGGCAGCTGTGTGTTAGCTTGTTCCACGAGCAATCTTGTTGTCATTTGCATCAAATTCTGCATTTTCCATGCCTGAAACTGAACAATCTGTATTACTGACAGATTTTTCAGAGGACTAACCATGTTGAATACACACAAAAATTACATGAAAACTGTGCACCATCACTGGAGGGGGGAACCACAGACAAATGCAGGTCAAAGTTTTGAACATCCACCAGAACAGTTGCGTCACCAGTTGTTGGGTCAGAAAAGTGATAGATGCTGAGGAATAGATGGGTATTGACACAGAGATCAAAATAATTAGAAGCACATATAATACATATTTAATGTCATGTACTCAACTTTCTTCTGAAAGTCCAAATAATATTCCAAACTAATCCATCACACAAGTACATTCATCATAAACAATCACAATAACAGAGAGCCAAATTAATACACCACAAAGGCTCCAAATGAACTTCACCATCAGACTGCCTGGCATGGGACATTGACTTCTTAATACATCTCGGTGCTGATGCTACTCTCACGTGCAGCAGAGAGTGTGTGTCTATGAGCTGGATGTGGATGTAGAATACCTGGCATGGTGTTCATAGTGTACAACACCACAGGTAATAGCTGGTACTGAGTACCTGAGTAATGGGGATTTTTGTCGCATTGAAAGTGGGCATCATGAATAACCACTATACATCTTACTTTCGGACTGTCATTCCCTATATCTTTAATCTCACGATTTTATGTTATATTTCCATCTGAAGTTTCTGTACTGATCATTTACTTCATACAGTTCTTGCACCTCAACTTTCTTCTTATGTTATATCATCACAGTCTCAAGCTGGGTGGAATGAGTGTGTAATATTGCTATACACACATACCTGTATTTGTTGCGTAGCAATAGCTATGTGTTGATTTATTGATTTGAGTTTCATTACTTGTTTTCTCTTTGTTATATTTAAGTACATGCTATATGGAAAGTGGAAACCTCAACATTGCAATTGATTAGAAGCCAGTTTCTTCTTAAGTATACATTGCTTAAAATTTGTTCCAGGTCGAGCAAAGAGTACTTGAAGAAAAAAAAAGAGTCCAAACATGTCTTCATGAAACAACATGGGACAAGCTTATTGACATCTTTGATAGAGTATTAATTGAGAGATATATAGAAATGTTTCTTGCAGAGTTTGTGGTACTACTTTTTAACAATCAAACTGAAGACCTTGGAAGAATGTATCAGTTGGTATCTCGTGTTTTATTTGGTACACAAAACTTACGGGTCCTGTTTGAAGGCCATGTTGCAGGTGTTGGACTAGCTTCCATAAACCAAGTTGCTGATGCTGCTATTAATGTAAGTTACGAATTTGAGTCTAATAAATTTTCTTTGCCTTTTACTTTTTTTTGATGTCATAAAAGAACATATATGTGATAATTAATCTTTTGATTTGTTATTGTCTTAGCTCATATCCCTCCCTACTCTCCTCCCCTCCCCCTCCAGCCCTTTCTCTCTTTCTCGTTACAATAAAGCAGTCCTAATTGATATCTGTCAATGTTAAGGGTGTACTTTCATGTTATTCACCACAACTAACTATTATCTTTAGATTTATTGTCCACCCATTTCATGGCCATGCTCACTGGCAGCATTCATTGGTGTGATGTCTCTGGCGATCAACATGGTTGTAACTACAGCAGCTTCACTACCAGTCATTTGTACTTCCTTTGTCACTAGGAGAGAGGGGTTGATTGCTGTGCATGTTGACCTAACATACACCATCTGTCCAAAAATTTCTGAGACTGATTTTATTCCTGGCGTATAAATGATTTCAGCTCAGTAACTATGGTGACAGCCTGAAGAAACAATTGTAAACAATAGATCTGCAGTCAACCAGTCAACTGTGAGCAGGCAGTGTTGAGTGTTGAATTTGCAGCCATAGTGTGCCAGCATTGTGGTGTCACTAATCATAATGGAGCAGTATCTCTAAATAAAGTGTTAAACACATTCTTCAGAGTGCTTTGAAGAAGATAAAAGTGTGAATAAAGTTTCTCCTACACACTATGTACAAGACCTGCATCATTAAAACACCATCTTAACTTTTCTCTGTTTTTCATTAATCCAGTCTCAAAACTTTTTGGGCTGACAGAGAACATACAACTATTTTGAGATTTTCTTTACTAATTTGTCTAATCTAATGCACTTTCTCCTATACTTGTGTTTGGCAGACTGTGTCAGTATCTGTTCTGTGTGAAGTGTGCACATTGAGTTATTTTATGTTCAGGCGTATCTAGTTCTCCACATTCACACATTCCTTTCTGCTGCCTTTTAATTTTACATAAAGTTGTGTAAGTACTGTCCCATTAAGAAGTGGATTGTGTGCTGATTGTGATTGACATGATTCATTCTTACCTTCCTTTGAAGTCCAGGGAGAGTATTTACAGCTCATTTCACTGGTATGCTACTCTCCTGCCATACATCCATCCTCTGGTTTTGAAACTGGATTATTTATTGTGCCGCATTTTTGTACTTGTTCTGGGTCAGCAACCAGTACCATGCAGCCAGATATATACTAGTTACATCAGTTGAGTACATTCCCAGAATGGGAAGCAATGACCCCACTAACATGGTTCCAGGGACCCAATGAGCCTTATGATGAGTATACCCATCTTGGCCTCATGGAATTCACTGTTATTTCTCTAGTAACAGCATTTGTGAACATACATTGGTCACAGAGGTAATGACAGTGCAGAAAATAGCACTATGGCATGTCTAGGTTTTTTCTATGGGTACTCTGCATGTCATAGAGCAAACCATGGCTAGTTTAAGCATTAGCATGCTGGCTTTAAGTCCCACTAAGTAGGTGTATACAACAGGACTTCTTTTTCATCCAAATTCACTTCTACATTTCTACAAATAATGCTGTGTTTTGTAGTTACATGTTCGAACTTAACAACCAGGGCTCTCTGAAGTTTCCACAGTAGTAGAAAGTGTGGTTTTGTATATTTCAGTGGTAAGTTTTTTTGGGAACATCATTTCATCGTGTTTCATCACACCACAGGTTTTATCTTGCAGTGAACCCCTGGAATTCCCTGCACCCATGTCATGGAGATCATCTATAAGTGCAATAATATCTTTTATTCCCTTTCCACAATTTGAAAAAGGGGCTCAATTGGGAGATTACTTAAAATTGGCCCCTCACACTGATCCATGAGGGCATCATCTTTTATATTTTATATTTTGACAGAAGTACAATGTTATGCGTATCCCACGTTGTCTTATTGATATGAGCATTATATTTTACCAGAGATTACTGAAGGTGCCTGTGCTGTTTATTATTACAATGATGTACTTTTGTTGGGATTTATCTGACCTGCCTGGATAGCCAAGTGCATTGAAGTGCCCACTTCTGGTACGTATGGGGGTACACCTCACAGATTAATGACGTGGGCAAGTGTGCTGACCAGCTTGAATGTTGCTTTTAGATTTTTTTTCATATACTTTTAGGTAAATACTAGGCTGGTTTCCAGGTTCTACCTCAGTTGCACAATGCACAAACAATTTGAAAAATTGTGTCAGATTTGGTC
Organism: Schistocerca serialis cubense; assembly: GCF_023864345.2. Classification (NCBI taxonomy): domain Eukaryota; kingdom Metazoa; phylum Arthropoda; class Insecta; order Orthoptera; family Acrididae; genus Schistocerca; species Schistocerca serialis. The sequence goes on from NC_064640.1 coordinate 218,664,870, forward strand.
ATGTGATATAAACTAGATGCAAACAGAAGAGTTACGTGGAGATTTGTCTTTTGGGGGGGGGGGCTAGGGGGGGGGAGGGTAGCTGGGAATAGCTGTAAAATGTTCTCAGAATTAACCAGGTCATTAATGAGGCAAGTCAGCCATTGTATCTTGCAGTCCACATGGTTTTATCAGCTTTTGTAATTAATCTGGAAGTCTTTCGGATCTTAGGAAACCCTCTTCACTCATTTTTTCCTTTTTCTACTAATTTTTAGACTTTTCTATACAGCCAACATACTGAAAGACATAATATACAAATGTTAGAGATCAATGTTACAGTATGTTACTTACACCGTTGTACTGCATTGTGTTGGTGTTAGATGTGGCTGTCTGTCGTGACAGTACACCTGAAGAGTGCATTGTGGGTTATGTGATACTGCATTTCTAACTGCCGCATCACACTGCTTGTCATTGTATTATCAAGCTTCACAAATGCATGTAAAAGGACTACTGTGCTGCCATTCTCATTGCCAACCTTACATCACGACTCTAAACACTATATGTCTGTAATCCATAATTGGAATTTCAGTCCAAGTTACATTCACTGCTGCAGCAGATTCCTGGAGCAGGTAGTCAACAACTTCACTACTAGGAATTTCACTGTATGATTTTGCCCAACTGAAGATAACAGATTTGTCTTCTCTTCCCACTGACACTAGCACTTCAGTATCATGTGTGGAACAGGTTTTTCAGTCTTGCTTTCACTGAAGTTCTTCATTGTTGTTAAAACAATTAGTGAAACACTGAGCTATGATGTATGAAGCAGTTGCCATATTGGAGCATAAATGTAGTGCTTTTATTGTGACCACAAGTTGCATAGTTTGGTGTTTGGTCCTGTTGCTAATTTAAATAAATCAGAATTATGTAAACCTGTAATGTAGAACACAAAATCTCCAAGATTGGTGATCTTTTCCAGAGAATCAAGAACAGCTGCCAACATGAGTAACTTAGAAGTAGATATCCTTGTAGTAGTGAAGCACCTTAAATCACTTAATAAAAGCAAGTATACCAATGAGGTTAATTTCAAAGTATGCTGATGCAATAGGTCCATACTTAAGAATAATTCATAACTGCTCGCTTGACAAAATATGTGTACCCAAAGACTGGAAAATTGCACAGGTCACACTAATATTCAAGAAAGACAGTAGGAGTAATCCACTAAATTACAGGCCCATATCATTAACATTGATATGCAACAGGATTTTGGAACATATCTAGTGCTCTTTACTCACATAAAGCGTTAAGTGCTATTGACAAAGGATTTCAAACTGATTCTGTGTTACTAGATTTCCAGATGGCCTTTGACAATGTACCTAACAATCAGCTTGTAATCACATTGCATGCTTATGGAATATTGTTTCAGTTATGTGACTGGATTCATGATTTCCTGTCACAAAGGTCACAGTTTGTAGTAATTGTTGGAAAGTTGTCAAGTAAATCAGAAGTGATTACTATCATTCCCAAAGTTAGTGGTATAGGCCCTCTGCTGTTCTGTATCTATATAAATGATTTAGGAGACAATCTGAGAAGCTGTCTAAGGTTGTCTGCAGATCATGCTGTCATTTATCATTTCGTAAAGTCATCAGAAGATAAAAACAAACTGCAAGATGATTTAGAAAAGATATCTGTATGGTGCAAAAATTGGCAATTGACCCTAAATATGAAGAGTGTGAGTTTATCCACATGAGTGCTAAAAGGAATATATTAAACTTCAGTTACATGATAAATCAGTCAAATCTAAATGCTATAAATCCAACTAAATACCCAGGAATCACAATTATGAACTACTTAAGTTGGAAACAACACATAGAAAATGTTGTGGGGAAGGTGAACCAAAGGTTGCAATTTATTGACAGAACACTTAGAAGATGCAACAGATCTACGAAAGAGACTGCCTACACTATGTTTTTCCATCCTCTTTTGGAGTACTGCTGCATGTTGTGGGATCCTTACTAGGTAGAGTTAACAGAGTACATCGAGAAAGTTCAAAGAAGAGCAGCATGTTTTGTATTATTGAGATATGTGGGAGACAGTGTCACTGACATGATACAGGATTTGGGGTGGACATCATGAAAACAAAAGTGTTTTTAGTTGCCGCAGAATCTTATCATGAAATTTCAATCACTAGCTTTCTCCTTTGAATGCAGAAATATTTTGTTGACACCAACACACATAAACAGAAATGATCATCATAATAAAATAAGGGAAATCAGAGCTCGCACGGAAAGATGTAGGTGTTCATTTTTTCTGCGTACTGTCCAAGACTGAAATAACAGAGAATTATTGTGATGGTGGTTCAATGAACACATTGCCAGGCACTTTAGTGTGATTTGCAGAGTGTCTATCTAGATGTAGAGCTGATGATTTTTGAGCCATCAGTGTGTACTTTAATTGGTTTGAAATTTGGTCTTAAAAATATCATCAACATTTTTTTATCTAAGTGGGCATTGTGCTCATAAAACATTCCAAGTTTTACCCTTTTCTGGAATAATTTTAATGAGCATGTTACTTTACAAGCAGTCTAAGTAGCCTTATTGTCTTTGTATTAGTGTATTTGCCCGCATCTCGTGGTCGTGTGGTAGCGTTCTCGCTTCCCACACCCGGGTTCCCGGGTTCGATTCCCGGCGGGGTCAGGGATTTTCTCTGCCTTGTGATGGCTGGGTGTTGTGTGCTGTCCTTAGGTTAGTTAGGTTTAAGTAGTTCTAAGTTCTAGGGGACTGATGACCATAGATGTTAAGTCCCATAGTGCTCAGAGCCATTTGAACCATATTAGTGTATTTAATGCATAAATAAACTTTTACAAGTGGAGGAAGAGTCTGTTAATCCAGAAGAAGTGTGTTTGAGTTTGACTGATTTGTTTGAGCTCTTTTGGAAGAAATTTTCCACAGAGGTACAGTCAGTTTAGGTGAACTGTGGAGGCCCATACATTTCAGTTGATAGTGAACAGTCAAGGTATACCACATTTTCAGCATTGTGTACTGACATTTCTTATTTTTTTCCAATACAGATCTGTAACAACCTCGTTCAAAATCAGTGACTAGGTGCACTATAACTTATTGGAGCATTAGAGCTGTGCAAATGTTCAGTCCCCATCATAATCCTGTTATCACTTTGACTATTTTAATTACTGCCTTTGGCCAACAGGTAATAACTTTACAGTGAATGAATGTTTCTAAACCACTTCTTGTGAACCATTGTTTGAGTCTGTACATGGTGGTTCTCAAATGTGCCCTACAACCGTCTAAAGACTTAATCCCCACAGTGTTTTAGAAGAAGACAAAAGTAAAAATTTGAGAGTACATACATTGTGGGCAAAATTCATGTTACTGAAATTAATTCATCTCGTGTTTCATGGTACAAAGGTCTCAACAATTTTCACCATCAATTAAAGTAACTGACTGAAGCAAGTTGATAATGCTAAGTCAGATATTTTCTGCTGCCTGCTTTCCACAAAGATTGCAAAAGTATCACTGTTATGCATCTCATACTTGTTGACAGGGTATGTTATTTTTAGGTGGAACATTGCTGATATTACTGCTTCCTGGTATAGGATGTCTGTAGATGGACTGATTTTGTGTAACTATCAGCTATGCATTGCTTTTGGACATGTTGGTCAATACACGTGGTACTTTGTCAACGTTGTTGAACAGTTACTAGCCTTGTCTTTTCCACATCCCCTTTTCATTGGTTGATTTGTAATCAGCCTCTCTTGGCTAGTGGCTAAGAGGGCTCCACAAATCAATTCACCCATATGGAAGCCTCCCTGTTCATGTATTGTAATGAACTATAAATAACATGGAATGTGCCACGCAGTACAGTTGATATACCTTTACAGGGATTGGTCACTACTCTGCCTCTGTGGTACTGGCCATTGTTACATCATTCCTGTGGAAGAAAGGTAAACATACTGTTAAGTCTGAGTATCATAAAATTCTGTCATCAGGAAGATACAAACTATAAAGCACAAAACATTATGCTAGGGAACCATGTTCATGAATGATGCATATTCAATCAGGTGCAGAGCAAGTGGAGCAGTATGCTGGAAGAGCAACTTCTATACTACAGGCATTGCAAGGCAATTGTTTCCCAGTCTTAGTACATCATTTAATAGGTGCATTAGGAATGATATAACCTGAAGTGCTACCTGCTGCTGAAATTCACTGTGGATGTCATCTGGCCTTGTTGTTTTATAGGACTTCTGTTTAATGAGATCTAGCGCAACTGTCTCTTTCATAAATATGGCTGTGATATCCTCTTCAGTGTATTCCATGTCTGGTGTTGTGTGTGTACTTGAATGTCTCTGATAGGGTCATTGTCACAGAGGAGATTTGGTAACAAATATTCAGCAATCTCTCCACTCTTGAGTCATTGTTCAATCATTTAGCTTTTGTGTGGATGGTATAATATCTACATCTACATGGATACTCTGCAAATCACATTTAAGTGCCTGTCAGAGGGTTCATCAAACCATCTTCACAATTCTCTGTTATTCCAATCTCGTATAGTGCGCGGGAAGAACAAACACCTATACCTTTTTAGATGCGCTCTGATTTCCCTTATTTTATTGATGTGATCATTTCTCCCTATGTAGGTCAGTGTCAACAAAATATTTTTGGATTCTGAGGAGAAAGTTGGTGACTGGAATTTCGTGAGAAGATTCCGTCGCAACGAAAAATGCCTTTCTTTTAATGATGTCCAACCAAAATCATGTATAATTTCAGTAACACTCTCTCCCATATTTCACAAAATGTGCTGCCCTTCTTTGAACTTTTTTGATGTACTCCATCAGTCCTATCTGGTAAGGATCCCACATCGCACAGCAGTATTCTAAAAGAGGACGGACAAGCATAGTGTAGGCAGCCGCCTTAGTAGATTTGTTACATCTTCCAAGTGTCCTGCCAATAAAACGCAGTCTTAGGTTAGCCTTCCCCACAACATTTTGTATGTGTTCCTTCCAATTTAAGTTGTTCGTAACTGTAATTCCTAGGTATTTAGTTGAATTTACAGCCTTTAGATTTGAATGATTTATTGTGTAACCGAACTTTAATGAATTCCTTTTAACACTCATGTGGATGACCTCACACTTTTCATTATTTAAGGTCAACTGCCAATTTTTGCACCATTCAGATATATTTTCTAAATCATTTTGCAATTTGTTTTGATCTTCTGATGACTTTATTAGTCGAGAAGTGACAACGTCATCTGCAAACAACCTAAGATAGCTGCTCAGTTTGCCTCCAAAATCGTTTATATAGATAAGGAGCAGCAAAGGGCCTACAACACTACCTTGGAGAACACCAGAAATCACTTCTGTTTTATGACTTTCCACCAGATCCTATGAACTGTGACCTCTCTGACAGGAAATCACAAATCCAGTCACATAACTGAGATGATATTCCATATACACGCAATTTCACTACGACCCCCTTGTGTGGTACAGTGTCAAAAGCCTTCTGGAAATCCAGAAATATGGAATCGATCTGAAATCCCATGTCAATAGCACTCAACACTTCATGCAAATAAAGAGCTAGTTGTGTTTCACAAGAATGATGTTTTCTAAATCCATGTTGACTGTGTGTCAATAGACCATTTTCTTCGAGGTAATTCATAATCTTTGAACACAATATATGTTCTAAAATCCCGCTACATATCAGTGTTAATGATATGGGCCTGTAATTAAGTGGATTACTCCTACTACCTTTCTTGAATATTGGTGTGACCTGTGTGATATGTGTTTTGACTAGTTGCTGCAGGATTTTATAGATCCTGTTCCAGATGTTATATTATATCTATGCACTTTGGTAATGTTACCATTTATGTAGCTCAGTCTACAAGAAAATGGAACTGTAAAGGTTTTCAAAGTGTCTGTAACTAATAAGCCTGGTGTTTCTCTCCTGTACCTTTATGACTCTGATGTAGCCTTATGGTTATTCTTGACATCTGAAATAGATTGGTCAGCTAGGGGCCACGACTGTGTTTTTGAATTGCCTGATTGTTGCAGGTATTGCTGCTGAATGAGTTAAGCTAATACTTTTTATAGCTGTATGGAAGAGATATGACCTGATAATGTCCATCAGTTTCTCTCAGTCTGCATTCTAAAAACTGAGTTACATTTCAGATTTTGTTTCATTAGTTTCCTAATGGAAGTCTCCATAGGACTACCCAATTTTTTGCTTTGCAATAAACGTACCTATTGAGGGGGGTGATGTCGATATTCATAATGATCCACCATAGTTGTGATATGTGTTCAGTTGCCTTACTCCGTTTAAAGATAAGAGCTCAGCTCCACATCTTCTATCTTATCCTGGAGCAGCCTACCCCTTGTACTGTTTCAGTTCCTGTTTCACATAAGATTAACAAGTTAGTCCTGCAACCATATAGTTCTATAACATTTATTAAACTCCTGTAGGGCTCTAACTCTTGAGAGTACTGTGCATATGTAGAAGTTATCATCAGTGTCCCTGCGGATCTGGCAGCCTTGATCATCACAGTGCATTACATGTCCATATGCAGCTCCTCAGTTGCCTTGGAAAACTCTACAGTCTTCAGAGTAGTCATCTTTGCTTTAAATTGTAAGAATTTGATGTTTGAAGAGTTCCTGGTATATACTAAAACTTGTTCTGAGCAGTCAGTTTAACCTGTTCTCAACCCTTACTACATTTATTTGTATTTATTGAAGGTGCAGTCCCTTCCATGAAGTTCAATCTCTCACGATACAGATAACCTTATTCCTACTTAAAGTGTTGATTACTTTGGAAAGCTGCCTAGTGTGGAGTGGGTACATCCAATCTTCATTGAAGAGAGACTGAGACAAGACATGAATGTTGTTCAATGTACCATCAAACAGGGTGATTTCAGGCACCGGGGCGAATTCGGACACTATGGCTTATTTGTTGCCACTGCATACAAACAAAGAGTTTCTTATTTTAACATCTGTGCGCCGGTACAGTTGTTTATAGTGAGAAAGTGAACAAAAGTTATAGTTGTGTGGTGAAAAACGGAACATACATAAATTATAACAGTGAAATAGTGAAGCTAAATGAACGTGTATCAAGCCTGCAATTAATTGTAGATGTACTAAGGCGGGACATTGCGCATTTAGAAAATGAAAATGCCGAACTGAAAAAGGCGCGTAATATCCCGATCGCCAAAGCAAGTAAAACACGGAACTGGGAGCACAGGACTAGCATGATCACGGAAGAAAGAAGCGAAAAGGTGATAAATACAACGAATGGAACGAACCGCGGCAATAAAAGCAGTTTCAGTGTCCTACCTACAATAAACGAGTGCTCTGAAGTGGATATAGGCCTAAAGGCAGAAACAACAAGGCAACATATGTTTACTAGGCCAAAAAGGGTTGGTCGTGTGAAACTCAGTGACTGTGGAATTACTGTGGTAACAAAAAACCGTTTCCATGCACTAGATTCAGATATAAATGTGGAATCCACGGAAAACTGTGACGACAACAACACGCCGAATCTATATAGTGACAAGCACATGAGCAGAAACTTCCGCAATAAACGTGAAGACAAACTCAAAGTGAAAATATTCTGTGATAGCCATGGACGTGAGATCGCAAAAATACTACGTTACAGTCATTGTATACAAGCAACTAGTATTGTCAAACCAGGTGCACCCATCCAAGAACTCGTTAGAAACATAGAAACTGAAAATGATCGTCATATTGTCGTCATAGCAGGAGCCAATAATGTATATAAAAACGACCTCCACAGTGCAACACGAAACCTTAAAGCAATACTAAACTCAACAGGAGAGAAATCAGTTTTTGTAGTCGGAATTCCACATAGGCATGACCTTTTGGAATGGTCATGTGTGAACGTGGAAATCATAAAAGCAAACAGGCAATACTCAAAGATTTGCAGGGCCTACCAAAATGCATATTTTATAAGTATGGACTCCTTGCAAAGAGACTGTTACACGAGACATGGCATGCACCTTAATAACAGAGGCAAGAAGATTCTGTGCCAAAACATCAGCATGATACTGAAAGCATCTGACAACCAAGAAGTAATTGCTGCTCTTCCAGTTCCTTGCTTGACGCAAGCAGAGCCTGAAGAAATGGTTACTTCTATTGCAGCAGTAGAAGTAGATGTGGAAGCAGCAATTGTACCTACACACATAACAAATGCTGCAGCAGCAATACCTACCACACTTCATCAACAGGATTCAACAGCAGCAGAAGATGAAGCAACATCCAAATCTCCACTGTCACCAGTTGCCACAACAATGCCTACAGCAGCAGCAGTACCTATCACACTTCACCAGCAAGATTCAACAGCAGCAGAAGAAGAAGCAACCACCTTATCTCCCCAGTCACCAGATGCCACAACAGTGCCTCCAGACACCATAACAGCAGTTACATCAATTCCTCTAGTAGCAGCTTCATCTACAATATCATCACAAGGAGGGAAGAGTAGGTATACAACAGTGGATGTGCTACACCTCCAAGTGAACAATTTTTTAGTAAAAGGCAACAAGAGGCAGAAATCCAAAAGATAAGCCCTGAAAAACGTTTGAAAACCAATTACCATAGTGTTCAGTGTGTTAGCAATAAGAGCATGGATCTTAAAATATGTTACCTTAACGTTCAAGGACTGAAAGATAAAGAACTTATCATAAATGAGTTTGGACTTGATAACCAGTTTGATATTTTTTGTCTGAGTGAACACTGGGCTAATGAGAATGAACTTGCAGTTGCCAAATTTGACAATTTTAGTATAGTAAATAGCTACTGTAGGAAAAAGCACATTAGAGGTGGTGTGGCAATTTATTCCAACCAGTCACTCAATTGTACAATAACCAAACTAGACCTAAATTCCTTGTGTGATGAACAGCACTTTGAAGTTACGGGTATAATCATTAATAGTCATAAGCTAATAGTAGTATCCATGTACAGATCACCAAAGGGAAGCATTAACATATTTTTAGAAAAAATGGACATGCTATTGAGTGAATCAAGTAATATTAAATGGCTACACTATGATATTGCAATAGGAGGTGACTTGAATGCTGATTTTGATGTTACTAAATGTAAGGGTAGTGTTGCAGATCTGGAAAACTTGCTAAGACAATACAATTTACATCATGTTAATAACAGGCCCACAAGAAACAAAGCATGTTTAGATAACATCTTTGTAAACTTCAAGACCACTGAAAACACATGCGAAGTTGTAGTGTTCCCATTCTCTGACCATGACTCCGTATCTCTAAATTATGCAAGTAAAATTCCCCTCAATAGGAGCAATGCAAACAGACCTGTCCCAACAGTCGTGATTACCAGACCCATAACTGAGGATAAAATTAAAACATTTCGTAATTCCCTTGCTGACAGAGACTGGTTTGGCCATTGTAGTGTCGATGGACATTACACATCAAGTAATGATCTGCCAGCCAAAATAATATTTGATAGATTTTTTAATGCATTCTTGACCCTATTTAACCATAGTATTCCCATAAAGAAAATCAAAATAATGGACAGCAGCCACAAATCCAGATCTCAAAACAGACAAAATATATGGTACACTAAACAGCTGACAGACCTAAAGAAACAAGTTTTGTTACTGTACAACATATACAATAGTATGAAGTCTGACTGTGCCAAATCAGCCTATGTGGAATGCAGGAATGAATACAAAAAAGCCATCCTGCAAGCCAAAAAAACCTACAATGCCAACATCATACATAATTCCACCAATAAATGAAAAACTGCTTGGAAAGTAATTAACAGTGCTGCCAGAGATACTAAAAAAGACAAAATTAATATCCCACCACAAACACTCAATGAGTTTTTTATTAATTCAGTGAGAGAAATAGGAGAGACAATTATCAAACCAGACATTAGTCCATCAGAGTTACTCTCCCAAAATTGGGGTAGACAGTCACTAAATACAAGCATGGTAACCTTCTCCGAAGTATCGCCTAGATATGTACAAGGGGTCATAAAACAACTGAAATCATCTGATAGCTTAGATATATATGGCATATCATCCAACCTGCTAAAAAAAGTGTGTGACTGCATTCTCTACCCCTTAACCCATTGCATAAACAAGTGCTTACTTGAGGGATATTTTCCTGATGAGTTAAAACTGTCTAGGATTGTCCCATTGTACAAAAAGGGAGATAAAGACTCTCCATCTGGCTACAGGCCTATTTCAATAGTACCCACATTCTCCAAGGTAATAGAATGCATCATGTACCAACAATTATCATCTCACTTTGAGAATCTAGGAATAATTAATGCTACACAATACGGGTTTAGGAAGAATCTGTCGACCATTGATGCAATCAACACGGTAGTCAGTCACATCCTCAAAGTTTTTGAGAACAAAGGTTTAGCTCAGGTCTCATTCTGTGACCTAAGCAAGGCCTTCGACTGTGTTGAGCACATGCCACTACTAGAGAAACTAGAATTCTACGGCATCAAAGAAAACAGTCTCAGACTATTAAAAGCTTATCTCAACAACCGTAAACAGGTAGTTTGTGTTGGTAAGGAAATGTCAAACATAGAAAATGTTAAAGTAGGTGTGCCTCAGGGATCTGTACTGGGGCCCTTCCTGTTTCTGATAATGATCAATGACCTCCCCTCGTTTATTAGATCCACCACTGTATTGTATGCAGATGATACGACTTTTCTCCATAGCAGTAACAGTCTTAATGATCTTAAAACCTGTGCTGAAAATACACTCACTCATGCAGCATATTGGTTCAGAGCAAATAGTTTCCTGCTAAATGAAAATAAAACTCAGCAGATAATCTTCACTCTAAGAGACAAGCCACTATCTGATGACCCTAGTTCTGTTAAATTCCTGGGAGTTTATTTAGACGAAAAGTTATCCTGGGGCCAACATGTAAACTATATTAGTAGTAAACTATCTAGAGTAATTTATTTATTAAGACAACTCAGAAATTGTGTACCTGAAACATACATCAGATCATCTTATTTTGCATTTTTCCAGAGTATAATATCCTATGGCATTATCTTGTGGGGTAACTGTAGTCATATACATGACATCCTATTATTGCAGAAGAAAGCCATTAGGATAATTACAAATTCTTCACATAAGGCTCACTGCAAACCCTTATTTACTAATCAAAAAATTATGACTGTAATAAACCTCTATATATACAATGTCTTAATCTTTACGAAGAAGAACCTACAAGATGTGAAACGTAGAGAAAATATACATTGTTACAACACAAGAAGCATCAAACACATATACACGCCTTACCACAGACTATCAAAATCAATAAATAGCTATGAAGTCACAGGGCACAAGCTATTTAATAAGCTGCCACATGCCATACAGGATCTTCCTGAACATACATTCAAAGAAAGACTGCATGAATGGTTTATTGCCCACCCGTTCTATGATATCAATGAATTCTTCAACTGTAAAATGCAGTAATCCAACAGATGACCCACTGTACATTTATTATAATATAAGCTAAAATATTTCAGTAGTCAATACCTTATCGCACTGTATTATAAATTGTAGCTTCATTTGACGTTGTCAATTGCTGTAATGGCCTAAAGACAATAAAATCTTTATTATTATTATTATTAGTTATTTTAAGCACAAGAATGCATTTATTGCTTTCCACAACTTTTATTTTGCATCAATTGTTTCCCTAGGTGAATAACTGACGAACAGTCTCAGTGTTAAAAATCCATGCATTGTCATAAAGTGGAAACTTTCTATTGTTGCGCCAAGCGGGAAGTTATTGTAACCGTAATTGTCGATGCACTCAGTAGCTAACAGCATTGAGACAATTTCTGTACAAGTTTGTCGAGTTTCTCACGCAAGGTTATAAAATAATGACAGTTTTTGTAAAACTGTGTACTGTGTGGGGTGATTTCAGACAATGTCAAGAACATATAAGAGCAGGAGAGGTGCTACAGTATGGTGTAATTTTGACCCAGAACTTTTAGATAAAGCGACTGATGACCTCAGATGTTAAGTCCCATAGTGCTCAGAGCCGTTTTTAGATAAAGCAGTTCGTGATATTCAGAGTGGTAAAATATCGTACAGAAAAGCGTGTGATTTGTATGGTATACCTAAATTGATGCTACAAAATAAAGTGCCGGAAGCATATCCGAAAAAAAATGGGAAGACAGCCAGTGCTAAATAAAGAAGAAGCAGAAATGTTGAAGCAAGGTATCTTGAGGGCTGCACATTGGGGATTTCCCTTCACTAAATTGGATATTAGATATTTATTTAAAGGCTACCTTGATAAATATGGCCGAAAAGAAAAAAATTTAATAATAATATGCCAGGAGAAGAATGGGTGCATTTATTTCTCAAACGGCAGTCAGAAGATCTTTCCATTCGCTTAAGCAAAGATATTAAATGAGCTCGTGCAGAAGTGAACAAAGAGACTGTTAAGATTGTTTGCTCCAATATCAAGGCAAAGCTGGAAAATCTCCCGCCATGTGTAAAATGTCACCAAAATCAAATAAAAAAATGTAGAATTTTTAAAAAAGGCAGTAACTGACCAAATTCGCCCTCTATATTCTGTCACTTCAGACAGAGATTTAAAAAACACATGTGTCCAAAATCACCCCAATCCATGGGGTGACTTCGGACACATTATATAACTGCCTCAGATAAATATACCTACACATACACTTTCTAGTTATGGGATATTTTATTCGTTACACATATACCCTACCACTTCCATAACAATCAATTTAATCTAAGAATATACATGAAAATTACAATCAAAACAATGACAAAACTGTCCGAAATCAACCCGTTTGACGGTATACCATACTTGGAGAGGAAAAAAGCGTTTTAAGACTCTCCAAGCCTACACTTTCGTAAAGTCACTCACCTAAGTAATGAAGTAACCTAGCCCAAATGCCAATCTTCATTAAACTTTTCCTGAAGGATATGAAGCCATGTGTATAGAAAACTTTGAAATCATTGCCCAGCAGAGTGTTATGTTTCTCTTGAGAATGACCTGATCATTGAAATTGGCCAATTGCACATACAAATAAAGAAATTTACAGCATGTGACATAAAGTGCCTTCATTCAAAAGAAATACTGGTATTAACATGTAAATGACGACATTTACATAAAGCACAATCACCTGACCATATCAGAAAGATATTGATGAAAGAGGAAACCATAACCCCTAACATTGCTGTTATGCTATGCACAAGGAGGAACTGAAACTAATGGCACAGCATAGCCCACATGCTTCTGTCTGCTTGAGACACCTTTTAAGGATTCTGATTCCCCTGTGTCAAGAGATTAGTACTGCTACCAAAAGGCAGATGCTGTTGCAGTTTATATACTGAATAAATTGGTGAAACATTCCTTTAACTGCTCCAGCCCATTCCTCATCTGAGTGGAGCATACCCCGATAGAGTGCTACTCTACACTCAAGTACAAGTCAGACCAGTGTCCAGCCTTCTTCCATGACAGAGTTACTGCTGAAAGGGGCATATGGGACTTAGAATTCACCATTAATGAAGTTTACAACTGCCCTTTCCTAGGTATGATGCCGATTTGTCCTAGGTATGACACCGATTTGTGGCATGTGACTTTAATTTAATGCCGTAAACGTAGAAGGACCATACTTGTCAGGATAACTGTCATAATGATACCATCATTAGATATTTAGGAAATATCTTGAATTATATAGTAAACTGTTGCCTTGTCTGTGTCAAAAGAATCCAGACAACTTCTTAGCCACTTTTAGTGTAGTCTCAGGAGATATTCCATCACTGACAACTTAAAAACTGGCTGGAGGCAGTTATACAGCAGCATTTTCTCCACAGGCATCACCTAATTGACAGTTTCTTAGACCCTGAAGAGGCCTCCACTCTATTACTTGTAATGTCTTCAGACAGTTCCATGTTTGGGATATTTAGAGATATCTACCTAACTTTTTTAAATGGAACTTCCCCCTGTGTGATTATTTTAGAGACTGAATCAGGGATATCCTGCCTAATTTTTTTGAACAAGATAATGATGTCCCATCAGTGCAGTGTTTTAGACATGGCAGTGCTTGCAATATCTGATTTCAAAGACAAAGGACCCTGTAAAGTACTCATTATTTATGGATTACTTTCCCATCCCAATCAGAATCTTTATTTGCTTTTCAGTATTTTTCATACAGTTGGCTTTCTCAAACAATAATCAGTTACACACATAATCACAGAAAGCAAATGGTGTACTTAAGAACTAAAGGGTTTTCTTTATTACTTATTAAATACATATAATATCATTGATGGTTACAATGTCGTGTTATGCAGCATCTGTGTCTTTATAATACAATGTCAGAAATGCATGCATGTCTGAAGGAACAGACACTTTTACTGATGATTACAGCTATGGTAAGCATTACAAAATATATTCACATTCTGTGACTATATGGTGACATCAGCTGATCCAATGCATGAAAATTTGTGCCAGACTTGGATTTGAACCTAGATTTCCTACTTATTGTGAGTGGTTGCCTTAACCACTGGGGCTGTTGGAGCATATCTCCAGGACAGATACAGACTTCCATATGTCACAGTCACACCCCTTAGGTTCGCACAGTGCGTGATTCCCCTACAGGGAGACAAATATTATATTGTTATTTCAATTCCTGGTCTGACACAAGTTTTTGTATGTTGTATGTCAATGCATAGTCACAGAATTAGAATCTGTTTCATGATATATTATAATGATTGATTTCCAGGTATTATTCAGTTGAACAGTATTCATTGTATTGTAGCCAATATTGTAATACTCCCATATATTTCTTCAGTGGTACTCTACATTCAGTAGATGCAATAATCACAATCAAAACAACTGGACGACAATGGTATTGAAGATATGAATATCAGGCTAAGTATGGTAACTTATTGAAAAGAACATATGCTTGAGTACATAGTACTATTATCTACATCTAAATCTACATGACTGCTCTGCAGTTCACACTTAAGTGCATATCAGAAGGTTTGTCAAACCACCTTCAGATTATTTCTGTAGTGCTCCACTCTCGAACAGCATATGGGGAAAAGTGTGAACTCTGATTTATCCTATTTCCGTATGATGATCATATATTGCTCTGTAGATGAGCATCAACAAAATATTTTCACATTCAGAGGAGAAAGCTGTTTAATTTGGCTGAAAGTTGCAGACGATATTATATAAGCATACATTGAGCCTAGTGAGTTTGTCATTTAGGTGGTAGAAATTCAGTGATCTTAAACACTGAACATGTTTGGTCTTACACCAAATACGTATGTTAATATCACCAAATAGCAGAACTCTGCAATTTTTATATTTTAAGAGCATCGTTATCAGTTTTTCAAAATTTTCCTTGAATAATTCTTTTGTAGTACTAGGGGAGTGGTACACTGATACAGCTATTAGTTATTGATGTGGTATCAGTATTGCTGAAACTTAAAAAACTGCTTCTAAACATAAAAAACTTACATCTGTCACTTCATATTCTAAATTATTTGTTTCTTTGATAAAGTAAAATGTTGGGATGGGTATTTTGAAATGGACACAGCTGTCCCTCTCCTCCCCCTCCCCCATCCCGCCAAATTTTTGTCCAGTCTGAGATTTTGTTGCTATATCTATAATGAACTTGTCATTGATGAGCATTAAACTTTCATCCTCATTCCTTCTTTTCTCCCAATAACTTTACATTTTCCTCACACGAATGGATAAATACTGTATATCGGTGTAGTAGTTCACTGCTGAAAAGTTATTGCTCAGTCCATAATTATATACAGTATATGAACAAAACCACCGGATATATCAAAGATTTGTAGTACATGCAGTTTTATATTATTATTAATGAGTATTACATAATAACAATAACAATAATAATAATAATAATAATGTCATTAATAATATATGTTGTACTGTGTCAGGTAAATGTCCTCCACAGACGGGGATGAAACATTGGGTTTAAATGTGAATCCATTCGAGCACGGCATAATAGCACAAAACATTTTATTAAGTGTGTTTCTAGTTATGTTTATACCCATTTGTAGCTCACATGTGTCATGCTGTGAATCCCAGTGTTATTTCTTGTGCAGGTTGAGTTTGTT
Organism: Schistocerca serialis cubense; assembly: GCF_023864345.2. Taxonomy (NCBI): domain Eukaryota; kingdom Metazoa; phylum Arthropoda; class Insecta; order Orthoptera; family Acrididae; genus Schistocerca; species Schistocerca serialis. The sequence goes on from NC_064640.1 coordinate 218,680,991, forward strand.
TGAATGCTTTCTTTCTACACAATAAGTTTTCAAAATCACAAGGGTTTACTGAAGATGTGTTTTATAGGGTAGTTGAGGACTAACAGACAATGTAATTCTTACAATGTTCTTTTTTAGTCTGAAAAGGTTTCCCAAGAAATGATTTTGTGAAATGTGCTAAATAAATTTTGCATTTTTAAATTATCTGTAACTGTAATCATCTGTACTACAAATATAAATGAAATAAGGCACTTCATTAAGTGTAGGTTGAGGATTTCTTAATTCTTGTTGTAGTCTGCTTGTAGTCTCCCAAAAACAGAACACTATTAACTTCTTGTACTTTGATCATGAGTAGACTATAGTTGGGGTTGTTTTATAACAAGTACAGAATAACATGTACTGAGCCTTATGAAAACTGGCATTGTTTGCCTTGAACCACCTGTTGATATTTTTGTATTTTTCACTGGCTGTTTTTTTTTACTAAGACATGTGTTACTGTTTTTTATTCATGTAAATGTCATCTGCAAAAATGACAACATTTTATCTTGTGACATTGCAAATGAAAGATAATTAATGTATGTGAAAAATAACAGAGAACCAAATATAGAACCCAGGGGCAGACCAGGTTTCATTGAGTGAGAATAATATGGTACTCAGTGTTAAAAGTCTTCACTGAGTTATGAAAAATTACCAGTATTAATCATTTATTATCTGTTGATAATAATACATCGTGAACAATATTCATATAGACTGTTCAGTTGACAGCCTTCATCAATATTCAAATTCTTTGCCACTGATGATGTTTTTGTGTACAAAATGTACATGTCTTCCTACAGTTTTTTTTTAAATAAATACTAGTGTTAATGACATGGGTTGGTGATCTGTTACCATTGTCTGCTTTTTTATGAATCAGAAAATATTGCTGAGAAGATAGAAATAACAATGTTAGTACCTTAATATATTACAAAGCTTATTTGACCAAAATAGTAAATAAAACATTTTATTATTTTACCACTAAATTAATCAAATACCTATTTTAATGGTATGCAACATAATCCTGAGACTTTAGTGTATTGCCATTCCCGAGAAATTTAACAGTAGTTTATTAACATTTCTGTGCATAATCATGTGAAATATTTGTTTCAGGATCCGAAACTTTATGTGGACACTATACTGGAAGTTCGTAATAAACATAATGCCTTGGTTATGACAGCTTTTAATAATGATGCGGGATTTGTTAATGCTCTTGACAAAGCCTGTAAAAGATTTATCAATGGAAATGATGTGACAAGGCTAGCAAACACTTCATCCAAGTCATCAGAACTACTTGCAAAATATTGTGATTTAGTGCTAAAAAAGAGCAGCAATGACCCTGAAGAAGCTGAACTTGAGGATACACTCAATCAAGCTGTACGTGATATGCAGTATTATTTAATGTTCATTCATGGAAAGATGTAAGAAAAGACTTTACAAACTGGAATTTTGCAATTACTGAATGTAGGCTTCAGTATATTGATTATCTAGAACAAGTCAGTCAATTACCTAGTTTTTGAAAATGGATATTGTAAGTCCACTCCTCAAGTCACAAAGTTATTTTTGTCTTATAAACAGTGAGAAACCAATTTTTATATTTACCTTTATCCCCAGTAAACGATTAAAAATTACAAGGAGATATAGATGTGCAGGTAGCAGGAAAATAATCCCTCTTATTTATTTCATAGGTAAATAATTCATTACTGTTTTGACACACAACCAGTCTTTATCCTCATACACCATACATGTATGTAAATTATGTTTCCATACAGTTTTGTGAGCACCTGTAACAGAAGTCAATGTTGTCAGTCTGTCTGTGTCACCCGAGTGTACCAGCATGTACTGCCATTCATCAGGCCAGGGGTCCTTCCTCCAGGCTTCAACAGTTCATTGGTGCTGTTTCTGCTTCCATGTTTATCTCTGTACTCTGTGACATGCAATCAGTAGGAATATTTGTGTGGGAAGGTGGCTTCTGTATGTCATAGCACAAGATGGTTCTGGACAGTATGGCTGCTAATTGATTGTTGTTTTCCAGTACAGAAATGATAACTGATCTGTTACACAACGGCACATCTGGTGCTGTGGTCACTGTCATTTTGCCAGAACTGACATACACACTTAACATTATTGATGCTTCAAAATGTGAAAAGCTCAGTACCAGTAAAATCTTGCAACAATCAAATGCACTGAAATGGCATGTCTTGCCAATCTTGCACTGAGCTACATTGCTGACAGGCAATTACTATATCTGGGGACATCCCAGTTACATGAATCAACATAGTACTCATGAGACTGTGTCAGGCACACACTATCAGCAGGTAGTTTTTCTCATGTATGTGACTGTAGTAACAGTTGTCTGGTTTGCTTTTGCTACTAGGCAGAAAATCAGAGATGTGATAGGAAGTAAATAATTAAGCTGCCAGCAGAATTGTCTTCCAGCAGCTTATAACAAGCATGCACACAGGTGCATGTGTGTGCACCCCCCCCCCCCCCCCCCCACACACACATATACTCTATCTCTCTCTCTCACTCTCTCTCTCTCTCTCTGTCTCTGCCTAACTAAAAAAGTGAGTGCCCAGAAGACATAAGACATCATCAGATGTCAGTGCAACTTTGTACACATACATAGTATTGGTGCATATGTAAATGATTGTAGTGCAATTCTCTGCGACAGGGAGAATGGACACCTGAGTACATTACTGGTGTTCATGTTTAGCATTGTTAGCAGAAATCATAGGGTGTGAACATCAAATTTTGAGAGATCACTGTGAAGGACGCAGAGATGTTGCATAACCCTATAGGACAGTGTGTCAGCACCTGACAGAGTTTGAAAGGGATCACATTGTGGGTGTCCATTTGGTCTGCTGGTCCAATTATGCAATATCCAGTTTTGTATGGCATTCAGATATGGCAGTGGTCTAGTGTTTGATTGGGTGGAAAGATAAGAGTAGGCAAACTTGTCATCAAATCACCAATCAACAACACCCCCTAGGGGGCTCACGTCTCTTTCATGAGTTCATGTGTGGTGTGCATGGGTCTCTGAACTATAGCAGCTCATTCTTCCTTCCCAGGCTGTATTTCCTTCCCTGTGGCCCTCCATCCCTGTCCTTGCTCCTTCCCCTCTGCCCCCTCCTTCCCCACTCTCTGTGTTCTTACTTATGTTGACATGGGTATCCAACTTGTTTCTTATATTCCTTCCAGTTTTTATTCCCTTGCTTTTTCTTTTTCATCTTTCCTTTTTGATCTTTTTGGTCTCTATTTGGGGTTTGACCTCCATTTCTACATATCCTCTCCGTAGTGTGAGCTATTTGGGGAAGAACTCCCTCCCTAGCATCTATAGCATGGATTCTTCTGCCTTCCCATTTCCCTCTTCCTTCCCCACCATAGCACCTGCCCCTGCCCCACTAGTTCGGGCTATTGTGTACCATCTGGCTGAGCCTCCTAACAACACAGAGATCACACTTCTGGTACCTGTTCATGCCTAGAAGTGGCTGCTTGTCATTCTGGAGCATTGCAATTCCCGGCAACAGCTGCCATGCCAGGTGGCTGGATGTCACCTGTGGGGAGAGCCCATGATTGGAGTGGATGGTATCAGGGAGGATGCTTTGCACATAAAACACATTAAGCTTAAAAAAATTGGCCGTTCTTCTACAGTTGTGTCTTCGGTTTGTAATGAATGATTTAATGCTGCTGCTTATGGCTCTGCGGTCTCCCCTTCCCTGGCTACATTCTGGGTGGAGGGCCAGGCTCACTGGCTTGGGGTGAAACACATTCAATGCTACCTGGTCTGCACTAGGACTGATGGCAACACTTTCACTGCCACCAAACCATTATGTTTTGCTGGAAATATTGAAGGCAAGTTGGGTGAAGTGGAGTCTTTTAGTAAGATGCAATCCAGTTCACTGTTGATCAAAATTTCTTCTGCTGTCCAATCTGCAGCACTTTGTGCTGTCCATTTTTCCTCACCAGTCTTTGAATATTGTTCAGGGAGTCATTTTTCATAGGGATGTCATCCTTCAAACTGATGAGAAACTTGGGGGCAATCTGAAACAACGGACATTCATTTTGTTCAACGTGTTCAGAAAGGCCATAAGGACAATTGCATCAACACTGGCACCTTTCTTGTGGCATTTGATGGAGATACCATTCTGAAGAAGGCCAAGGTTGTATGTATGTATCACCATCCATGAGGTGTTTTCAATGTTTGTATTTTGGGCACACGTCTTCCTGTGGGGAATGTGAAAACCCACTCTATGAGGGGAGCCCCTGTGTTCTGCCACTTGTATGTATCTATCGTTGTGAGTGCCACTTTCCATGCTCACCAGATTTTCTGGTTTTTATGAAGGAAAAGAAGATACAGGAGTATGAGTCCCTTGATTGTTTATCCTACACTGGCTCATCATAAATATGATCGTCTTCACCCCTGTGTTGGACACATTTAACTTTGCCTCTTTTATATCTTTCCCTTTCCTCCTTCCTCCCTCCTCCTTAACCCAGTCCTGCTCCCCTCTTCTCTCCCTCTCCCCAGCAGTTCTGATATTCTCCCCTCCAGGTGCCACTACCCCTCTCCAGCCAGAGAAGTGTCCCTCTACTTTGACATCCTCTGGTGATGGGGCTTCCTCGTGGGCCCTCCTCCCAATGTATCCCCGGTAAGAGACATAATTCAACCATGAAACCCACAGTCTGTGTGCCCAAAAGCCACACACTCTCTCTCAGTTCTGGATCTTGCAGAAGCTTTGCTCTCTCTCTCTCTCTCTCTCTCTCTCTCTCTCTCTCTGTGCCCTGCCCTCATTGACCTATGAAAGAGAAGAAGATGACAGCCCCCCTTGAAACCTGAACCTGAGCTCTCATTTATGGATATCACCCCAGCCACATTGGTGGTGGATGGTGACTTGGCGGCGTGATTGGCTCCAGCTCAGTCATCTCCCATTTGGATCCCCATTCCATGCTTATTCAATGGAACTGTAGTAGACACTACCATCACTTACCAGAGTTGCAGTCCCCAATTTCCTTTTACTCGTCAACTTGTGTCATTCTCCAGGAATCTCATTTTACTGATGCTCACTCACTAATCCTTCGTGGGTTCCATGTGTTCTGTCAGAACTGGGTCGGCCCATTGAGGGATTTCGGTGGTGTTTGCACATTGGTCTGTAAGAACATTATTAGTGCATGGATCCCCTGTCATATCACATTGGAAGCAATTGTCACCTGCGCCCACTTGGGCCCTGTGGTCATGGTTTGCAATCTCAATCTCCCTCCTGACAGGCCATCTACACCTGCTGCCCAAACTGCCCTGCATCAGCAACTCCCCTGCACCCCAGTTCCTTCCTCATCCTTGGGGATCTTCATGCCCATCACCCTTTGTGTGGCAGTGCTTTTTCATCTAGTTAGGAGCTCCTCATTGACCAATTTCTTGTGGACCATGACTTATGCCTTCTTAATGAAGGTTCCTGTTCTCATTTTAGTGCTATGTATGGCACTTTCTCTGCCATTGATCTTTCGATCATTGCCCCTCCCTTTCTTCGTTACTTACACCAATTTCCCCACTATGACTTCTGCAGTAGTGAGCACTTCCCCTTGATCCTCTCATTCCCTTCTCACCTCCCGAAAGCCAAATTACTATGCTGGTCTTTCCATAGTGTTTACACCTTCTTTGTCAGATTGTATTGATGAAGTCATTTGTGATCTGTCTGATAAGATAATTTTCACCACTCGCCATTTGATGGGCCCCGTTCACCACCAGCCAATTCCGTGGTGAAGCACAGCCGTTGCCACTACCATCCATGATCGCTGTCACTTTTTGCAACACCTTAAGCAGTACCCATCCTCTGCTCTTCTTATTACCTTCAAACACCTATGTGCCAAAGCCTGTTACTTAATCATACAGTGCAAGCAGATGTGTTTGGAATGTTTTGTCTCCTCCCTAGTTCTTTCTGTCTCCTTGTGGGCTACACTCTGCACTCTGCAAAGTTGCCAGTGGCAGTCTTCTGTTCTCGGCCTTGCCCTTCCAGGTGGCTTTTGTATAGTCTAGTGTTAGGACGCATATGACTCAATGATTTTTGTTTGAAATATGACCATGTGCAGACTTCGTCACCTATGTCATTTACAAAACACTTAAAAAAATTATTTAAATTCTTTTAAAGTTCTCTAGGAAAGTTTCTTGAACGAAACTGTAATTAAAACACCTTCAGTTGAGTCGTTTGTACAAAATTACATCACTCAATTCAAATGGTTTGCGCAAACTTTTGAAATTTAGATGTCGTTTGTTTCTTCCTGGAAATTATATTCTTGCAAGTTATCTTATTTTTCCCATATTAAAATCAGACTGTAAAACCTTTAAGATTCAAAATCGAAATCAAACTCTTCTGAAAATTAATATCTTGGAAAAATTCAGTAATAATTCTTCCTCAATATAACTCTTCATAAATAATTCTCGAACACGTATTTAAGCTTTAGAGCATACACTGTTTTATTGTCTTCGTATATGCTACATACAGATGTGAACATCAGATTCGACAGAACAGAACTGAACAAAATACAACATGAACTATGCATTCTGTGACATCATGACAATGGAAAATTACAAATTTTTATTTATTTGAATGTTGGAGGTTCGACGCAACAACCCGGTCACAGGATCTTCTGCTACTCTTTGGCCGTTGACCCGCAACATCTAGTGGCCAGCAATTTTCTTTCTGGTTCCAGCAGTGAAGATGCTGTTTCAGCGAGTTGTGCTGCTCTCTCCAAACATGAGACATACAAAACAAAAATACAGAACTTTAAATATTTTACAAACATAACAAAATATCACAAATACATAAACAAAACACTAAATTAAACTTACATTTACCTGCAAACCGAGCTGATCCTTGTGGATGGGTGACACTTCAATTTCGCGTCCCATTACAATAGATCCATCAGTTCTCACGGAACACCTCATGACCCATTTTGCAATGGCATCAGCATCAGCCTCCTATCCAGCCACCATCCTCCTCCAGAAACAGTGGGCTGAAGTGTCCCAATTATGTTTTAGTCTTCATTATGTGGAATCTTACAGTGAACCTTTTACCGATTGGCAACTTCTTGTGACCCTTATATCTTCCCATGTTTCAGCACCTGGCTCTGATTCCATCTGTAGCCAATTCCTTCAACAGATCAGTCCTCAATGGCAATATCTCCTCCAGGTGTTTGACAATATTTGGCTTCAAGGCATTTTCTCCTCTCAATGGAGAGGCAGTATCATGGTTCCTGTTATTAAGCCTGGCAAGAATCTACCATCCCTTGATAGTTAGTAGTCAATCATTCCAATCAGTCTGACCCATGTCTCCTGAAATTTATGTGAACAGATGATGGGACACAGCCTCAGTTGGGTCCTTGAATCTTGAGACCTTTTATCTTGTTACAAGTGCAGCTTTTGGAAGGGGCAGAGTCCAATCAATCATCTGCCTCAATTGGAAACCACAGTTCGGCAGGCCTTTCCTCAGCATCACCATCTTGTCACAGTGTTCTTCAATCTTCATAAGGCCTACGACACAGCTTTGTGCCACCACACCCCACTTACACTCCAAGAGTGAGGTCTTTGGGGCCCACTCCCAATTTTTATTCACCAGTTTCTGTTCCACTGGTTGTTCAGAGTTCAGGTTAAGACCATTCTCAGCTCTCTGCAGATCTAGGAGAATGGCATTCCCCAGGGCTCCGTATTAAGTGTCCCTCTTTTCCTCATCACTATTAGTAGACTTGTGGCCTCTGTCGGACCATTGTTGACCCATGCTCTGTATGTGGATGAGTTTTGTATTTGGATTAGCTCCCTCTCAGTGGTCTCTGCAGAGCAACAACTCCAGGGTGCATCCAACACACTTCTGCACGGACACTCTTGCACATTTTTCTGTTATCTCCCTGTAATTTGAGAGTGGTGCATTTCTGTTGCATTACTACAGTCCATCCTGATCTGGAGCTCTACCTCAACACTCAACAGCTGACCGTGGTTCCTCACTTCCATTTCTTGGGTCTTCTTTTTGACAACAAGCTTACTTGGTTGCCCCATATCAACCATCTGAAGGTTGGTTGTTTTCGTAAACTCAGTGTCCTTTGCATCCTTGCCCACACCTCTTGGGGTGCAGATCGTTCAGCTCTTCTCTGCCATTATCAGCCATTACTTCTGCCCCATCTTGACTATGGTTGTCATATTTATGGATCAGCTGCCCCTTCCACACCGCTCCTCTTGCACCCAGTCAACCACCGTGGTATCCATTTAGCCACTGGTGTCTTTCGCACTAGCCCTGTCAATAGTGTCCTGGTTGAAGCTGGGATCCCTCCTCTTTGTTTGGTGATCACAGCTCTGGTTGATGGTGTTAGGACAGCAACCAGCCACAAATTTACTTTGAGTTCCTTTATTCAAAGGAAACCGTTACTGGTTTCAAATCATTGTGATTCATCCTCAGACGGTTTACACGTTTTCTTTATGACATTTGGTGTGTTTTTATAGATTAATTGTCCTAAAATATAAATAAAACATAATTATAAACACGCCACACACAGATGGTTGCATTACAGATTTTCGTTGCATGTGACTTACGTGAAACGTCGGTTTCGAGTGTTTGTTTCCATAACATTCGTCCAACCGATGTAAATGCATTCCCACTGCATCCTCGTTGTTGCACATGTAAATAGTTCTCACTGTACACTTTAGATTTGTCGCTGAGATCATTTCAACCAAGCACCACATGTTTTGATACATACAAAGAGCTTACAGACATATGAGTATCACAGATGCTATGATATATCGTAACATTTGACGATGATGTCCTATGTTTGGAAAGGATCATATATTCATTTACAAAACTGTAATGCCTTTTACATTAGTACAGAGACATTGAATTTTTTAGTTGATATTGCTAAATTAATTATAAAGTTTTATATATATATATATTTAGAACTGTATAGGTAAAATAGTATATTATTTTATTACATTTGGCATCATGAGAATTATAGTAACATATAAATTTGCTACTTGATCTGCAGGTAGGTGTATTAACATTATTTGCTTTGTAGGCTGGAAAGTAATTTTTGGAAATTTTTCAGGAAAGAGGTGTTAGCTAACTCTGTTCGTTAAGGATATAGTCTGGGGTGCTGTTTTTGTGCAATATGGGCTGCAACTTGAACAAATCAGCATTTGCAGCCCATATTGCTGAAGAAAACCATTCAGTGGGAAACATTGAGGACAACTTAAAAATTTTGCATCTAGCAGAAAAAGGAGCCACTATGAATATATTAGAAGAATTAGAAATACACACACACAAAAACAGCACCCCAGACTATATCCTTAACGAACAAACAGAGTTAGCTAACACCTCTTTCCTGAAAAATTTCCAAAAATTACTTTCCAGCCTACAAAGCAAATAATATTAATACACCTACCTGCAGATCAAGTAGCAAATTTATATGTTACTATGATTCTCATGATGCCATATGTAATAAAATAATATACTATTTTACCTATACAGTTATAATTATATATATAAAAAACTTTATAATTAATTTAGCAATATCAACTAAAAAATTCAATGTCTCTGTACTAATGTAAAAGGCATTACAGTTTTGTAAATGAATATATGATCCTTTCCAAACATAGGACATCATCGTCAAATGTTACGATATATCATAGCATCTGTGATACTCATATGTTTGTAAGCTCTTTGTATGTATCAAAACATGTGGTGCTTGGTTGAAGTGATCTCAGCGACAAATCTAAAGTGTACAGTGAGAACTATTTACATGTGCAACAACGAGGATGCAGTGGGAATGCATTTACATCGGTTGGGCAAATGTTATGAAAACAGACACTCGAAACCGACGTTTCACGTAAGTCACATGCAACGAAAATCTGTAATGCAACCATCTGTGTGTGGCGTGTTTATAAGTTATGTTTTATTTATATTTTAGGACAATTAATCTATAAAAACACACCAAATATCATAAAGAAAGTGTGTAAACCGTCTGAGGATGAATCACAATGATTCGAAACCAGTAATGGTTTGCTTTGAATAAAGGAACTCAAAGTAAATTTGTGGCTGGTTGCTGTCCTAACACCATCAACATTTGTCTTCAAACAACAGCCACAGTCTCCATCATGTCATCATATGACAAAATTGCATACAGCTCTGGTTTGCTATGCCATGATCATCTGATCTTCTCTGCTCACCCTTCCTATTCTATTTTTTTCACAGTTTCAGTCTGTCACTGACCCCCTTCTCACCCTCAGGTGAGTTTACCAGTTGGATTCCACTTCTTTCCACTGCGATTTCCATCTCCCCTCCTTGCCCTCTTCCCCACATTCTCTCCAACCCCCCCACCCCTCCCCTTCTGGTTAATTCCTAGGCTCTGGATTCAGTTAGATCTCTTCCAGGCTCTGAAAGCCTCCATAGCTCCAGTGGTGTTCCATTGTTCGTTCTTCCCACTATTACAGTAGTTTCAGGATGCTATTGTTTGTTACTCTGATCGCTCTAAATCTACCAATCATGTGGGATGCACCTTTGTGTGTTCTGTTGGCATGGAACACCATCTCTTGCCTGCCATGTATTGGGTGTTCGCTGTGGAACTGATGGTGATCTGTCAGGTCCTCTGCTTTATTATATGGTCCTCCCTCACTTAAGTTTTGTTATGTACAGACTCAATGAGTGACCTTCAGGTTATCGCTTAATGTATTTACTGCCACCATTTGGTCTTTGCCATCCACGGCGTTCTGCCAATCTTGGCGCTGCAACTTGTGCAGTTGATTTCCTTTGGGTTCATAACCATGTGGGTATCCCAGGTAATGAACTTACTGATCATCTGGCTGGAACTGGGAGGGGGGGGGGGGGGGGGAGGGACCTACCGCTGCCACCCCTATGCTCCATGACCCCTCTGGGGACAGATTTGTGGATTTATGTCAAATCCCTTTTTGCTCAACCATGAACCAACTCTTGCAACTCATACAATCAAGGAGACTTCCGCCACGTGGTGTTCTCTCCTTCACCTCTGCCAGCAGGAATCTGCCATCCTCTGATGCCTTTGTATCAGCCATATTAGGTTGACCCATGGTTTTTTACCCCACAATGAGCCATCCCCTCCTTTGTAGTTGTGGAACCCCATCATGGTGATCCATATTTTGCTGGACTGCCTATGCCTTTTGGCCTTCATATTAATCACGCTTTCCCACCTTTCTTGTCCTGGATGTTAGGAGATGACCCTTGCTTGGTTCCATCTATCCCCTGTTTTCTTTGTGAAAGTGATTTGTCCTTCCATCTTTAAGTACCTCAGTTAGCATTGGCATTGGGTATGGGGGCAGCCAGGTTCTCCCCCCTTTTTCCCTAAGTTTTGTCTGGTCTTTTGTGCCATTTTGTTTCCCCTTTTCTTGTGTCTTCTTCCTCTGTCATTGTCCCTGTTGTGTGATGATCATGTCCCTGTTGTGTGATGATCTTTGAATGGTGTGGAGCACTGCAAAGGGTCAGTGGCAGTGTTTGTGTCCCAACATGCATAGCATCTCTGGGGCACCCCTGCTTTCCTGTTCTCCCCCCCCCCTCACCCTCCCCCCCTCCCCCTCCCCCTACCCCACTCCCCGTCCTCTTGTTCTTTATTCTTCCTGTTGCTTCGACATTCCTTTTATCTCTTTGTTTGTCAGTTTTCCTTTCCCCTTCACAGGAGTTTGCTGTTTGTGTAATTCCTCCCTTGGCGTCTGCCACCTTAGGTCAGGGGACCAATGACTCACTGTTTGGTCCCCTCCCCCAATGAATCAACAAACCAGTTGACAACATCTGTCCACCACAAGAGAGGATTGCCTTACTGTGCACGAAGCACATTGTAGCTCCTTCATATCTGCATCTGTAGTGCCAGAACAAGTAATGATCTCTTCTGCAACATTATGTGTCATTCCGCACCATTGGTTGGGAATCACTGTCCCATGCATAGGCTGCCTTTAACAGCATAACACAAATGGCTATGTTTGGAGTGGGGCTGTGATTGGGAAGCATGGACTGCTGATGAATGACAGCACATTGTGTTCAGTGATGAATCACATTTCTGCACTACTCTGAATGACCATTGTTGACAAGTAGGACAGTGACAGGGAGAGGTCCCATTCTTCCAATGTTTGGGAGAGGCACAGAAGCATTACTCTTGGTGTCTCTGTGTCAGGAGCCATCAGGTGTGACTTCAGGTCATTGCTGGTAGTGGTTAAGGGAATTCTGATGGCACAACAATACACCATTGACATTCTGCACCATCTGTGTTATCTTTCATGTGACAATATAATGGTGCCTTTTTCAACAGGAGAATGTTCATCCACAGATGGCACATCTCTATGAACGTTCTGTGCATTGTTGAGATACTCCTGTGTCTGACAAGATCCCCACATCTATCCACAGTAGAATGTGTGGGACCAGCTCGGACATCAACTTCATCCCAGTGCCAGTATCTGGGATATCAAGGACCAGTTACAACATTTGAGGGCCAGCTGGCCTCAGGAGAAGATACAGCAGCTTTATGGCACCCTTCCCAATTGAATCAGTTCATGTGTCCAGGGCAGAGAGGGTGCTGTGTCATATCGATAAGTGTGGTCATACTGCCATGTTCTTTGTAAAATTCACTTGATTTTTTAATCTCTGAAACAACAGCATATACCCTCTCAACCCATTAAGTTTTATTTCCTTTCCTCCTCATCTTCAGGGTGCTTCACACGTTTTGTCAGGCAATGGACATACTTATTCTTGCTATTGTCTTGAACCTCATTTTTGCCCCAAGTGTCACTTCCCTTGCAAGAAATATCCTCAAAGTTACTTACTGCTGTGGTTGCTTTCTCTTTCTGGTTATTTATGAATTATCACCACTCAATAAACCCTGCCCTCCAGGATACCACAAAATTGTGCTGCTCACCTCACTGCAAAAAATTTTGATACAAATTAAAAATAATTAATTTATCAAGAACATTTTATGTGCCATATCAGGGAACTGAGTGGGTATCAGTGCCAATAAGAAAATTTTTGTTTCAGGAGTCATTAGTACTGAGGCACTAAGTTTAATTTGTGACAATACAGGCCCTGAAATACAACAGTAATGTTTTAATTAATAGAGCTGTTATCAACAAAAAACATTTTTCATGTCTTGCAAATTTTGTACAAGAGAATAACAAAGTAAATTTAAGAAAAAATCTCTCAGTATTCAGTTTTGTTTCTTACACAACTCCATTCTTGGGATAAGATGTTATAAAGTTTACTTTGGTACTCCCTGGGCCATAGAGAAAGAATTTTCAACTAATAAACATAGCTGACCTTTCAGATGAAGTATGGCATCACATTTATAATTTCCATTGTCTTTCCTCTTTTGAATACACTGGCATTTTTCCTTTCTTCTGTTTTAGAGTAAGAATTTTTAATTGCTACTTGAGACAGATGAGTATGAGAAACTTCATTTGTACAACATTTCGAGATCTTACACGCCAGCATTGACAACAGTGTTTCAGGAGCATCCTTAAAATCAAAGAAGTCAATTGTATAGACTGGAATGAGATGTAATGGGTACATAGATTTAGCTGACTCACCAGTCATGTGTAAATCTTGTGAAACAGAGGCCATGCTTACCTTTCTTTGTTTCTCTATAACTGCAAAAGCTTCCGTCCATTACAAAGATGCTGTATTGATACAGACAAAAGATTAATTTGGTCTGATATAATTCAGTGTGATTTGATTTCAGTAGGGAGATGAACACAACAGTGGTCCAAGCCCACTATTGTCTGCTCCAAATTGGGGTTCATTGTGTGGTTTCACTACGCGAGTTTCTAGTTAAGGTGACCAGTGCCCTTTAAGAGTAGTAGGAGGCCCTTTACTAGATCTTTGGTCGCCTCTCTGCCTATATGAACAATACCTTTACAGTGTGGTGTCCCCCACAGAGTAACAATTTCTGCAGGACTTGATGACCCAGATATTCTCTGTCTTTTGATCTCCAACACTACATACTGGAAGATTAGGTGTGCCCCAGCTTCATCACCCTCACCACAAAACCTACACAGAGGGGCTTCTTTTTCTATACTCATTTGCTGTCCTTGTGTCCTTGCCATGGCCTGTCATTAATCCTACCATGAGTTTAGTGTTTCTTCTGTTCAAGCCCAGGATTACACAATTCCTTTTGAAATATGGTTTTGGCATCATTAGCATGTTTTCGTTTTTTGATCATAGTCCAATATCGTATGTGCTATCTTCTGATCCAGTTTTGTGGAATTGTCATATCTGTCCTAGCTAGCCTATCAACTTGTTCACTATCACTGATTCTTGAGTGACCAGGAATCCACAGCAGGTTTACTCTATTGCTTTCATCTAGTCTCTCAAGGGCTTTGTGTTATTCTGCAACTATCTTTGATCTTGTTGCAGCAACTGATAGAGATTTCAGAGCTGCTTGGCTGTCTTAATATATGTGGATGCTATGATCTTTGTAGCACCTCCACAGATTCTCCTCCATGCATGTGCTGATAGCAGATATTTCCACCTAGAATACCATGGCTGGATTTCCTAGAGATATTGTGCACTTTAGTCTAAGCTGTACTCCATATACTCAGCCCAAGTACTTTTGTCTGTTTCCAACCTGTCAGTAAATCAGACTGTATTTTGTGCAGAGTGATTCCAGATCTTGGTCTAGTCTGTCATCCTATCCACTTGCAGAAACAGCTTCTATCAATTCCAGTCCTGACGTTCGGATGTTTGAAGATTCATCATGTCCCTCAGTTATTGTTTTTTCTTGCTGTGTGTTCTCCAATTTGGTCCCATGAGAATTGGGGATATGTTCAATGGACACCCAAGAAACCCATATGGTGCAAGGTTAATTAGTCGGGGAAGTCATCTGGCATCCACAAGTCTCCATTAATGACAAATCTTCATGTGTCACACACCCATTCGTATCTGCTGATTATCTGCTGATGCCTGTCTGACATGGGCGACCATGCCTTAGTCACAGTACTGCTGGCATAGCCCACAGCTTCATACAAACATGGCCATCTCTCTGCCTATATGAACAATGCTTCTATAGTGTGGTGTCCCCCACAACAACAAAAGCTTACATGTGCTCAATTTACTGCACAAACTTTGCATCATCTAAATGGGAGAGAGCTTTATGCATGACACTTTTAACTCTGGAGGGAAGCAGTGCTTGCACAGAAACCATATGCCACTTACTAATGTTTGGAACATTTTCTCCATGATTTGGCACTTGAAACAAGTCTAGGGACATACATCAGGGTACAGAGGCATAACAGCGCTTAAACGGATTTTGTGAGAAAGTAACAATTAGAACATTTGATGTCTCCACTCATTAATTTCCCATATTGACATTTCCTTTGGCTCCTTCAGCACCAATGATATACCATATTTATTCAATTATAAGACGACATGTTTCCCAAATTTGTCATTTGAAAAATATAGGGTCCTCTTACATTCACAGATTAAACTACTGCTGCTGAGGTCAATGTTTTTGCATTGTGTAATAGATTAATATAGGTGTCGTCTTATGTACAGATGAAGCTGTGGCAAATTAAATCTTTTTCTGAGTTAACTGCCTTTTCATCTGTAGTTGGAATTGAATGGACTTCAAAACCAGACAAATGCTCAACAATAGTATACATTTCTGATTGAGATGCTGAAAGTCTAGATAGGGACCAGTGGCATACTTACATGTTTCATGCAGCAATGTTGTCAACACTTACTGTGACGGTATGGTGGGAATGAAAGGGAATGTGTCAGCTGCTGGTTCTTTGCTTACAGTAAGAAAACAGTAGGAAGATGATCTGTTTGGAAGCATGAGACTATGGAAAATATTGTCACATTCTCATGTTAGTATGGATGCAAAATCCACCATGTGTTCAGAAAAGAACACTTGTGCCCTCAGGTCCCACCATAACATCAACCTCAGATATTGCATATTCAGAAGAAAAGCAAAATATTTATGACAACCAGGATCATAAATTTCATTGCTTCTCATTTCACTTGCATCAGTTTCAGATGCGCTATGAGGTCCCACTCTAACCACAAACTCAGGTATAGTGACATATTTTCAAGAAATGACCAAATATTTTACAATCAAGATTATAAAACTCATTGTTGCCCCTATGTAGAAATACACTGCCTCTTTTCCCACCTGTCATTGGTTATGTGAAACTATCATTCTAGGTGGTGGTGATGGTGCTGGTAATTAAAAATAATAATACCAGAGATAGTACCCAAAGAAGGAATTAAAGACAAAAATTAATGCAAACCTTTTTTTAATTCTCCATGTATTGTCAAAGTGTAGACAATCAATAAATGGTGTAAGTTTACAATCAGTATAATGTTGATTGTAATTTTACTGCAATTTGTTGAGAGTTTTTGAGGCAAAAGCAATGAGACTTATCAGATGAACCAAATCTGAGAGAGAGCACACCTCCAATCCTGTAACCAGGATGGTTTCTTTGAAACGGCATGGCTGATCTCCTTGCCACAATGTGAGCTTGTGCTCCATCTCTACTGACCTTGTTGTAGATGGGGCGTTAAGCCCAATCTTCCTTCCTTCCAATCCTGTTAGAAGATACGTCCAGAGCTAACACAACAGACATCCTGACACTCTTGGAACCACACAAAGGGAACACCAACCCAGTGCAGCTGGTTCCATGGAACAGCAATTTGCCCAGCATTTACAATAAACTTGATGTAATATGTAAGCTTCCCCATGATACCTTGGAGCTCCTTAATGTTAAGGGGAATCGGCAATTGTTTAATAGTAGACAAGTCCGAATCAACAGGATGGACAACCTGTGCATTTATAACATGTCCTAAATATTCAAGTTCTTCATGGAAAGAGGAATACTTTTCCTTGTTGCACTTTAAGCCATTTGCAGAAATAACTTGAAACAAGCAGTCTAAATTTGCCAGATGTTCAGCAAGCATATAACCCACAACAACAATGTCATCCAAATAGTTCGTAAATGAAAGAACTTTCACTCTTAATTGTCCCAGAAGCTGTTGAAAAATCTCAGGAACTGAAGCACTTCCAAATGGTAATCTTTGAAACTGGAACAATCCCAGGTAACCATTGATGATAAAAATAATACTTTGAGTACTTGTCCAGCAGTAACTGTAAGCATGCCTTGAGTAAATCAACCTTGGAAAAAAATCTGCCCCATCCCAGTCTGTCCACTAATTCCTCTGGTCATGAGAAAGGAAAGAAATTCATTATGGTTTGTGGGTTTACTGTGGCTTTAAAAAAGCAAACAGACATAAGTACCCTGATTACTTCTTGAGAATGTCCAAAGGGGATGCCCACTGATTCGCAGAAATGGGATGTGTCACCCCACTGCCTTTCCATCATTGCAGTTCTGGAGCAACTTGCTCATGCATTGCATGGGGCACAGGCCTTGCACGAATGAATTGTGGTTGCACCGTTTCTTTTACAGTAACGTGCACCACAAAATCTTTAGCTTGTCCTAAACCTGGTTCAGACAGTTCACTGGATTTATTACACAAGTCAGAAACATTAGCGTGAGGCACTGAAACACTGTTTTGTAATACACTGTCATGTATGCACAGATTAAATTAATCAACATGTCTAAACCAAATATGTGTGTGCTATTTCTAGAACTGAATGCATAAAATGAAACACATTTTTAACTACAATAATGATGTAGACTGAAGCAATGGATTAAAATTTTTTGACACCACAGAAAAGTTGCAGGTAAACTGCACATGCTAAGTACTGATGTTTCATGTATGTTAGATGCAGACAAAATAGAAGTAGTCTTCTGTAGCCATGGGCTATAGATCCTTTCATATGTGTATTTGTTGATAAGGGAAAAGCGTACAGCCTCATGGTACACGAGGTGTACTACAGAATAGAGAGAGGAAATCTTGTCCTCAGTGCTTTTCAGATCATGACAGAAAGGCTTGCCCTTGTCATCACGCAAAGTGTTTCGAGTGTGGTAGACAAGGTCATATCCAAACTGTCTGTTTATAAGGCAGCCATGGCAAGTACGGGTCTGGCACAGCATCAGCAAAGCTTTCAGGAAGTGTATGCTGGGTCAACATTTCTGCTGAGAAGTTGTACTATAATTGTAAAACTGACTAGTTCCATAGTGTAACAAGAGGTTGCAATTATAATCCACAGAACATGCAGATAGCAAACTCATTGTCAGAAAGGACTAGTATCTATTGGCCTGAAAGCAACTGTTTATTTTATAGGTAAATAAATCATAGTACTGTATTTTCTAATAATGATTCAAAAACATGTTCAGTATTCAGATGACTTCTTTGTTTCATGTGAACATACAATAAAAAGTAGTCTTTAACACCCTTTTGTACTTTGTTAAAAATTGCATTGTAGAAGTGAAAAACATTTGGAAACATATTTTGGTTGTATTGTTTTTTATTTCATATGGTACCTAGTGACTAATATGTCTTCTAGGCATCAATGAGTGTTATTTTTATTCTAATTTCTGCAGATGATTGTCTTCAATTACATAGAAGACAAAGATGTTTTTCTAAAATTTTATACCAGACTGCTGGCAAAGCGTCTGGTCCACAATACGTCTGCTAGTTATGATGCAGAGCTGTCAATGATCTCTAACTTAAAACAGGCTTGTGGATATGTGTACACCTCAAAGATGCAAAGGATGTTCCAGGTATGAAAAATCTCTCTCTCTCTCTCTCTCTCTCTCTCTCTCTCTCTCTCTCTCTCTCTCTCTCCCACCCTCCACCTCCCTCCCTCCTTCCCTCCCTCCCCCTCCCCCACTGTGTGTGTGTGTGTGTGTGTGTGTGTGTGTGTGTGTAGGTGGATGGATGGATGCATGAGCACGTGTGCATGTGCATGTGCATGTCCTTTTTCATCTCATTCTTTATTTTAGAGCAGCTTTACATTGTACTGTTGACAGATACATTTTGTGCAACACTAAGTTAGCAAAGAGACAAAACACTGTAGTGTTTGCAAGTATAACCTTCACATGTTATGCTGAAAAATGTTGTGGAAATGGGATTCCCCTTACTGAAATTGTTATGATTCTTATCCTGAGTTAACTGAAGTGTTCAATGCTACTTTGCCACCTCACAACCAAACTGTCACCTTTCAACCTAACTTTGACCTCAAGCTACACTACAGATCAGCCTGTCACCACAACATACATTCCAAAAACTAATATAGACACACACACAGAAAATTTAAAAAAATACTGTCAGTGTTCTGTCCCCTTTCTGTGTGCACATGTTTGATGTCACCCTCCTTATCATCGTTATACTTTAAGTTATGGGATGAAGCTGCTACATGGGGGTTTTTTAGATTAGGTTCTTCCCCATGGGAAACAAACTACTGGCCCGAAAAATTACCAGTTCATGACACTGATGTGGGTGTGCCAACATATGGGTGTGCCAACTGTGGAAATTGTTAGTTCACCTAAACAGGTCATTCCAAAGGATTTAAATATGCTTAATCTCATGTTAGTAAATCGTCGAAGTGTCTGTCGCAAGATCACTGAGTTAATCTCCGAAATAAACAGTGGCAATGTGAATATTGTATTAGGTACTGAAAGCTGGTTGAAACCAGGCATAAAAAGCAGTGAAATTTTGAACTCTGATTTGACAATGTTTAGGAAGGATAGGAGTGATGCTATAGGAGGTGGTGTGTTCATTGCAGTTAAAAGCTGTTTAAATGCAGTTGAGAACGATACTGCATCGGACTGTGAAATAGTTTGGATAAAGCTTTCAAGCAGACTAGGATTGACCATTGTATTAGAATGTTTTTATAGACCACCAGCATCCACAACAAAAATCGCAGAATGTTTCAGGGAAAGTCTTGAACACATAGGAAGTAAATATCCAAATTATCCATTAGTTATAGGTGGAGACTTTAATCTAGCATCCATTGCCTGAGAAAATTACACGTTTATCACAGGGGGCTGAAGCAAAGATTCGTGTGAAGTTATTCTAGGAGTGCTCTCAACATACAACCTTGAGCAACTGGTTAGAATATCAACGTGAGATGGGAACATATTAGATATCTTGGCGACAAACAGACCTGATCTTTTTGAGGGAGTTAATCTAGAAGAAGGTATTAGCGACCATGATGTCGTTGTGGCTTCTCTTTTAGTGGAAGTTGCAAAAAAAAAACAAAGAAACAGTGTAGAATTTTCTTCTTTGGGAAAGCAAATAAAAGTGTCATTAATGAATGTCTTCATAGTCAGCACCAAGCATCCACCGTGGGACACAAAGATATTGAGCATCTTTGGTCGGAATTTAAAGGTATTGTTCACCACATGCTAGAGGAGTATGTGCCTAGTAAAAGTATGGGGGAGGGAAAGGATCCACCTTGGTACAACAAACACATTAGGAATTTGCTGAGAAAGCAGAGAATTTTGCACAGTCATTTTAAACATAGTCACTGCCCCGCTGACAAACAGAAATTATGCGAAATGAAAGCAGCTGTCAGAAGGACAATGAGAGACTCTTTTAATGAATTTGAAAGCAATATTTTATCTAAAGATTCTAAAAATACCCCAAAAAATTCTGGTTCTACGTAAAATCTATGAATGCTACAAATAATTCAATACCTTCTCTTGCTGACAGTATGGGTAATGTAACTGATGATGATAAACAGAAGGCCGAAATTCTAAACCTAGCTTTTAAAAACTTATTTACGATAGAGGACTGCAGCACCATTCCCCCTTTCAATGATCGAACAAATGAAAAGATGGCTGACATAGTGTTTAGTGTACCTGGGATTGTAAAACAGTTAAGATCATTAGACACCAGAAAGGCATCTGGCCCAGACGGTATTCCTGTAAGATTTCATGTTGACTATGCTACAAATATAGCACCATTCTTATCTGTCATCTATCAGAGATCATTGGAACGGCAGAAAGTTCCACGGGACTGGAAGAAGGCCCAGGTCATAGGGTTGAAAATCGGATGCACATAATTACTGGCCAATTTCACTGACATTGATTTGTTGTAGAATCATGGAACATATTTTGTGTTGAGACATAATGACCTTTCTAGACTCTGAGAAGCTCATCTGCAGAAACCAGCATGGTTTTAGGAAACAGCGGTCATGCGAGACACAGCTGGCCCTCTTTGTGCACGATATACAACAGGCTCTAGATACCGGCTCCCAGGTTGATGCCATATTTCTCGACTTTCAAAAGGCGTTCGACTCAGTTCCGCACTGTTGCTTGCTACAAAAAGTGCACGCTTACGGTCTATCCGATGACATATGCGGTTGGATAGAAAGTTTTCTAACAGACAGGGAGCAGTATGTCATCCTGAACGTGTTAACTTCAACAGAAGCAAGAGTAACTTCAGGTGTGCCCCAGGGCAGCGTAATAGGTCCTCGGCTTTTTACGATTTACATAAACAATCTGGTTGATGGTATTGACAGCGGCCTTAGACTGTTTGCCGATGATGCTGTAGTCTACAAAAAAGTAGTATCACACGAAAGTTGTGAACAAATCAATGAGGATTTGCAGAAAATAAATGTGTGGTGTAATGACTGGCAGTTATCTCTCAATTTTAGTAAGCGTAAGCTACTGCATATAACAAGGTGAAAATCCCCATTAATGTATGAGTAGAAAATAAATGATCAGTCTTTGGAAGCGGTATCATCAGTCAAGTATCTGGGTGTGACCTTTCGAAATGATCTCAAATGGAATGATCAGATTACACAAGTAACGGGTAAGGCGAACTCCAGATTGCAGTTTATTGATAGAACCCTGAAGCGATGCAGTCCTTCAAGAAAGGAAATTACTTATAATACATTAGTTCGTCCAGTCTTGGAGCACTGTTTGTCTGTATGGGACCCTTACCGGTTGGGTCTGATTCAAGAGATTGAGAAGGTCCAAAGAAGAGCGGCAAGATTCATGACTGGTACATTTAGCCATCGCGAGAGCATTACAAATCTCATAGAAAGTTTGAAGTGGGACACACTTGCAGTTAGTCGACGCACTAAACAGAAGGGGCTGTTCTCTAAATTCCGAAATCCAGTCTTCACCGAGGATGTAGAGCATATATTATTACCACCAACTTTCAAATCACATAATGATCATCATTCAAAGATAAGGGAAATAAGAGCTCGTACTGAGGCATTCAGATAGTCGTTTTTCCCTCGCGCGATCCGCGAGTGGAACAGAGGGGGGGAAATATGACTTTGGTGTGAATTGTGCCCTCCGCCACACACTGCTTGGTGGCTAGCGGAATATATATGTAGATGTAGATGTAGGTTCAGTTGATCCCTGGATACAACTTCCATGGGAATTAGATTCAACTATATAACCCTCATAAGAGGAAAATGCTCCTACTGTCAAACTGTAACACTGGTTAGTTATAAACACTGTGAATTAGTCAGGGAAACAAATATAGAAATTGTAAAATATGTTCCCAAAAATTAAGAGTTTTGGCCTAGTTTCAGTAATCATGTTCTATAACATTTTACAAAATCATGAAAATGTAAGATGACCAAGAAAGATGGATCAGCAGATAAGATGCTAAACTCATATTTCAGAGAGATGTGTTTCAAATCCCTATTCAGTCATTGGGATTACTTCAGGTGAATACTTTGAAAAGGCAATGAAGAAATTCCTGCCACATATTTGCCAGGTCTTGTGCTCAATCTTTGATTTACTGTGTCATTGGCTGGAAATTAAACTCTAATCTTTCTTTCTAAAATATTATGAAATAAATATCGGACAGAGCTGTACTTTCCAAGCTGCTGCAGATCAAAGCACAACTAAAAGATGACACAAATGGTAATGTTTACTACAAGAGATTTCTTAATCTGACAGAACAGAGGAATTGATTGGAGGAAATGAGATTATGTAGCGATTGAGTAGGAAAATCATACAGAACCCCATGTGTGTGAGCGCACAGCAGAACGGGATTATGAGGTGAAATATTAATTATAGTTAAGGTATGTGAACCTGAGAGGTGATAGGTGGCATAAAGGGCAGTTAACAAGCTGGACCTAAGGTAGGACAGACTGAGGATAAAAACAGAGTGGACATAAAAATGAACACCAATAGAGAAAAAGGACATAATCAGATGGTGGAGAAGCACCATAGGAAAGTAAGTTGTTGATAAAAATTGTAAAACTGAAGAGGAAGAGGGAAGGTTGGCACTAAGATACTTTACAAACAGTGAAGAAGTGATGGAAACCATTAAACTAAGTGAGAGTGGTGAAAATGGAGTTAGACAATGGAAAATATCAGGAGGACAAGAAGAATGTAATGGAGAATTACTTTGATAGGAATTGTTAACAGGAAACTCAAGCCATTGGCCAGTAGGAACCAAGCATGTATTGTTCCAGTTCAGGGGCTCCAGTTTAGGGGTTTTCATAATTGCGTAAATACATAGCTGGACAACAGTTGTAATTAAATGATACCTGACATGAGTGCTCATACATTTACCTTCAGTGACTTAGGTAATTTTTTTAGCAATGATATTCAAGTATATGTGATTGCAGTCTTTCTTGGTGTACTCCAATGATGAATTCTTTTTAGGTTATCAGCCGAGTGGTGGCATCATCTTAAACTCATTGAAACGTTGCGACAAGACAACGCCACCACTTGGCTGATAACCTGAGAAGAATTAATCAATCGATATTCAAGTATGTAGATTTGGAGTTTTTATTGTCATTAGAACCTTTGGTAAAAAATTACTATGATGAGGTGTCAAAGGGCCTGACCAGGGTTTTGTGGGGGTTGAGAGAGGGATGGAAAGCCTGGGGGATTGTTTATGGAAAACAGCAGCATGGATGGGCCTCATTTCAGAGCATTGTTTTATTTTCTCTATCACTATTTGACTGTAGTTTCATTAGAGATCATTATCTTCTCAATAAGAATTGTCTGATAACTCCAGTAAGTTCAAAATATGATACTTATGAGACTCTTGCATTATATGTTTGGAATTTTGATCTACACATGCGTCTGAGAGTAATTTTGGGCTCTGTGTGATGCTGAAAATTGACATTACAACCATTACTGTTCTGAAGTATGGTGACAGACACTGCTTTCATTATCTGTGTTTCCAGCAGAAAATTTCTGTTGTGATTTGTCAGATACATTGAGTAACATATCATGGAACAAGCAACATTTTGGCTGCATTCATTAAAAAAATGATTAATATAATACAATTAGTCTGTAGGTGGCAACAAAATGTTTTTCATTAGCATCTACTCTCAGACCATCCAACAGATCTTCATAGCATCAAAATATGAAATTGTGTAGAAGCTTACTGAATATCCCATCCATGCACATATTGATTTAATTGTAAAATGAATTCAAAGAGCTCGACTTGGCTCTGGGTACCACCAAGTCAGATAATACTTCTTTCTGTAAGCTGTGCATGATTTTACATCAGCCGCCTTGTAGTGCTTACTTCTGTTGTGTACAAAATTGGTACTTTTCAAGTTACTGATTGTAATTCCTTGAAACAGCTGAGGACAATACATCAGCATTGAATAAGGTGGTTATTGGCTGATCATTCTTCTCATAATATTTCCGTGATAGTTGTCAAAAGAGCATTTTCTTGCATAACAGATTAACTGCAACTGTACAAGAAATCAGGCTATTTATCTTTATAGATCTGTTGGCTGGGCAAGTAAATGGAGTGGCTCAACAGCAGTGAGAATCTGGAGCATTTTGTAAGCCGGGATAGAGCAGTGGTGATGGAAACTGAAGATGAAAGATTATTCTTCTTGTTGTCACATTTATCATTTGTTTTGGTTTGTTACCTGAGGTCTCATGGTACAAAAGTTGTCAATCATTAGCTATTACTGTCTAGAATATATATATATAGACACACACACACACAGTATTGTCTGTGGGACCCACCAGTTGCTTTATTCTATACAGCAGTAGATTTTATTCTTGTTACAACTGATATCAAGCACTATTTTTACCTACAGATTTTTGCCTAAAGCTATAATAAAATTAAAAGCAATTCTGCAAGCATCTTTGCTGTGTATACAACTCTGTTAATAACCTTTCTTTCTATAATTACTATCCTTTCAAAAATATAAAAACTGTTTTGGAATCAAATGAAATTTCCTTAGCACCTTGTACATTTATACACTGTATAAAGCAGTTGTTCTTGTTCACCAGGACCTTGGTGTTTCTAAAAACCTGAATGAGGAATTCAGAACATATCTGAATAATTCATGTAAGCCAATGGCCATAGATTTCAGTATCCAAGTACTTTCATCTGGTTCTTGGCCATTTCAGCAGCCACGTGGATTTACGATACCCAGAGAAGTAAGTACTACTCTTAAATAGCATGCTTGCTTTTGTAACAGGCCTTTGTGTGTGTGTTTACAAGACAGTTCCTGAAACATATATTGCATAAATTGATAGCTGTGATATGAGTTCAGTTACCTATCCAGATAGCCATACATGTTAAAGTACTGCTTTCTGGATGGTGAGAAGCACTGGCCCTGGAGACTGAATCCGCCCAGCAGCTTAATGACGAGGGTCAGAGTGCTGTCCAACATGGATGTGGTTTCTAAGCAATTTCCCACACGTGACTGAGTGAATACCAAGCTGATACCCAATTTCTGCATCAGTTACATGATTTGCAAACATTTAGAAAACTTTCATTCACTTTCACATGAATTATACTACATGCAAACAGTTGGAGTACACATATTCCATCCCTGGGTAGTAACAGATGATAGGAGGGGCATTTAGCCACCCCTTCAACTAACCATGCCAAACCAATTACTATCCATGCCAACCCTGTGCTGATGTGTGACTAAGGCACAAGAAGAAGAAGAAGAAGTAATATGAGCTCATTTTTTTCAACATAACATGGTTGCAACCACTGTGACACACAGGTGAGGGTCCCTGAAGGTTCAGTCATAAAGTAGGTGTGTCAAAATAATTGGGAAATGTTACTTTTGATTTTTGTTGTTGTTGTTGCTTGTGGTGGTGATTGTTTTCAGTCCAAAGACTGGTTTGATGCAGTTCTTTATGACTGCCTATCCTGTCCAAGCCCATTAATCATCTCTGAATAATTACTGCAACCCACATCCATTTGAACCTGCTTGCTGTACTTTGCTTTTCTCCCTTTACAATTTTTAACCTCCAAACCTCCCTCTATTACCAAACTGACTATTCTTTAATGCCTCAGGATGTGTTTTATTAATCAAACTCTTCTTTTAGTCAAATTGTGCCATAAATTTCTTTTTACCTCAGTTTGATTCAGTAGTACCACCTCATTGGTTATTCAGTCTACCTGTCTGACAGTCAGCATTGTGCTGTAGAACCACGTGCACTGCTTACTGTCCACATTTCTCTTCTGTACAAGGCCACACTCCAAATACCTTCAGAAAAGACTTACTAACACAGCAAAACTCATTTACTACTTTCAGTGTCTCAGTTCCTGATCTAATTCCCTTGGTATAACCCAGATTTAATTCTGCTACATTCCATTGTTGTTTTCCTTTTGTTAATATTCATCTTACAGCCTCCTTTAAAGACATTATTCATTCCATTCAATGGCTCTCCCAAGTACTTTGCTGCCTCTGATATAATTACAATGTCATGAGCAAATCTCAGTTTTTATCAATCTCCCTGATTTTTAATTCCTTTTTAAATTGTCTCACAGCTCTCTCAATTTTTTGGTATTTTCTTTTACTTATTGTTTGAGACATACATTGCAAGACTGAAGCACTCTTGGAACTAAATTATGGTTTTACTACACATCTATGTGCCAAAAATGTGCCCATAAATATGTCCAACATTAATGTAGAGGCTCTGTTCACTAAATGCACCAGAAATACATTATATCATATTGCTAAATGTGCTCTGAATCATGTTAGCAGAAAACTGGATGCTTGCTCTTCCTGTACAGTCTTTTCTGAAGTTTACAAAATTTGTAGAGCTTCCATTGTTTGGTATGACTTTACTTTTGATTTCTTCAACTTTTTCTGCTTTCTTCTTTTCCTCCATATTCAATTTTAGAGACCTTCCACTATTTCTCATCTTTGTCTACAAAATTTGTATATTTATTTTATCAAACTGTATTTCACACCACTGCATTTCTATTTATATTTATTTGATACTTTTGTTTTTGGTACCTCATTTTGTAGTTATTTTGCATATGTCCTGCCTTGTCAGCTCCATTCTACATGTATTTACATAGAGATGGATTCTCTGGAATTACAAATAAGAAAATTTTGTGTTAACAATAACATGACAAATAATACTGATATGGAGGTTTTTGACAATGTTATGCAAAATAGGCTGTTTTTGTGAAATGTAGTAAAACTTGACATTTTCTTCATTCCTATGTAAAAATGTTGATAATCTGAAAGCAGCAGGTACCAAACATTATAAATGATAGTGAGGGAATATGGAATAGTTGTAGGTAAACAACTAGAATTCTCTCAGATACAGATTTATTCACACTTAGCTTCTACACAGATACAAGTCCGGAGGCTAACTGCCGTTAGCGTCCAACATCCTGCCCAAAGCCCTCTCCTCAAAGATAGCACACTTATGCACTGAACAAATATCGATATTTATGGCGCTCTATGCCACATAGCCCCCCCCCCCGCACAGTATGAAGTACGTCCCTGTGAATTGGGGGGGGGGGGGGGGGTGAGAAGTTAGGAAGGTAACTTACAGTTCTTGTGCGTCAGGAGGAAGTGGTCGACTGGTAGGAGACTGGGGGGTGAAACTCGGTACGTCAACGGCGAAGTCAGCAAGCGACGCTGGCGGCTGAAGACGACGAGCCGTCCTGGAGTGGAGGTGTAGCACTTCATCAGCCGGCAGGCGGAGAATCACCTTGCCAGAAGGCCTAACAAAGGCATGCAAATTGCCACACGCAGCACTTCTGCTCAATTTAAATCGGCGCACCGCACGAGATTCTGCACTTCCTCCCGCAACATTGTCACACGCGAGTACCACACACGCCGTATCGCCATCTACGACAACAGATAATTTATGTATGTCATCAGGGTGTACATGTGTTGTGAATTCTTCGGTGGCACCTGTACGAGCAAGGGTAGGGAGGCAGGGAGGTGTGGCAAAGCCATGGCAGGGGGAAGTATCGTCTAAGAGGGGGGTGGCAGGTGCACTGGACTGTGCAGGAGACAACCTCGAGCGATCAGCTGACAGACGAGGGAGCGTGACCGAAGGCAACGAGGAGCCAGCGTGGCTTGAATGGCATGACAAAGAGCTGTCACATGAAGATGGTAACACAATGGTAGAATCCGAGTTGTTGGCAGTTCGACTGCGAGAGCTGTGAGGAGTGAAGCCCCGAAAAGATTGGCCACTCGAATTAGATGAACGCGGAGAAGGAGCAGTGCTCGGCAGAGAAGCACGCTGTGGAGAATCAATACCCAAATGCATGGTATGGGAAGATGGATGGCCGCTCAAAGCAGGAGTGGTAGAAATAGGGGCGGAATCAGGGAGGTTCACCTGAGGCTCAATGAAAGCTGGTTTCACTCGATTGAGTGAGACCGTGGTTACAGAGTCTTTTATGAGGAGATCCATGTTATTCTCAGAGCGTTTGATGACCTTGTAAGGACCTTTGTAGGGTGCCTGAAGTGGGGCTTTGACTGAGTCGTCTCTGAGAAACATGTACTCACAAGCGTCTAGCGTGCGCGGTACGTACACGCGCGGAGGTGTATGAGCAGCCGGAGGTGGCAGCTGAATTTTGCTGCAGTGCAAGCGAACCCGCTCGAGAAGTGAAGAGAGTTCAGAGGGCTGCGGGAGTGGGGTGGGAGTGACTAATTCTCCAGGCAAAACCAGAGGTTGGCCATACATAAACTCAGCTACGGAACCCTTGAGGTCTTCCTTGAAAGTCGCACGAAGGCCAAGAAGCACGAAGGGCAGTGCCTCTGTCCATAGTGAGTCATGGCAACACAGGGTAGACTTTAAGGTGTGATGCCATCGCTTGACAAGCCCATTGCTTTGGGGGTGGTATGCAGAAGTATGAATTTTGACAATACCACACATTTTACATAGGTCAGAGAAAACTGAAGACTCGAATTGTCGCCCCTGGTCAGTGGTGAGGTAAACAGGTGAGCCAAATCTAGAGATCCACGAATCTAAGAATGCTCGACTTACTGTCTCAGAGGTAATGTTTGGAATAGGCACAGCCTCAGCCCACCGAGTCATCCTGTCAATAGCTGTAAACAAGTAATGGAAACCCTCGGAGGGGGGCAAAGGGCCTACGAGGTCAACATGAACATGGTGAAACCGGCCTGGCGGTTGGGCAAAACAGCCAAGGGGTGGGGAAGTGTGCCTGTAAACTTTTTTCTGTTGACACAACATGCATGCCCTTGCCCAAGACTGACAGTTGCGGCGCATGTCTCTCCAGACAAACCGTTCAGCTACCAGACGGGTGGGAGCTTTGACACCGGGTTGTGCTAATGTGTGTAGTTTGTCAAAGACCTGGCATTGAAGGGGCTTAGGAATGAATGGCCACAACATACCAGTCGATTCATCACACCACACTAAGTCAGATATGCCAGGGAAAGTAGAGCGTACCGGTTGGAGAGAGGAGCTGTGGTCCGAAATTAACTGCATGGTATCGGGGTCCGCCGATTGCAACCGAGGTAGGTCCGTTAGGTCAATTAAGGTTGTGACAGCACCAACACGCGAGAGAAAATCAGCAACCACATTGTCCACTCCTCGGATGTAGCGAATGTCATTTGTAAATTGCAAGATGTAATCGATGTGACGAAAGCGTCGTGGGGGCAGATCAGCCGCAGGATTTTTTATGGCAGGAACCAACGGCTTGTGATCAGTGAGCACATAGAAATCTCGTCCCTTAACATCAGTTCTGAAGTGTCTTATGGCCTCGTAAACTGCAAGTAATTCTCTGTCGAATGCTGAGTATTTCTCCTGCGCGTTGTTTAGCTTTTTTGAGAAAAACTAAAGGGGGGTCGTAACATCGTTGTATGTCTGACTCAGTACTGCGCCGATAGCATTGTCACTAGCGTCAATAGTGATAAACATTGTGGCGTCCACACGTGGGTGAGCAATAGTGACAGCGGAGGCCAACAGCTGTTTGAGTTCGTTAAATGCCTTGTCCATGTCTGGTGTCCATGGTACCTGGCGGGTGCCAGAAGTTTGTGGGCCAGTGAGAGCATCTGTGAGAGGAGCCTGCACCGCAGAAGCGGCTGGCAAATGTTTTTGGTAATAATTAACTGTTCCGATGAACCTGCGTAATTCTCTATAGGTCTGAGGGTGTAGCATCTCGAGAACAGGCTTAATCTTGTCCTGCGGTGGTGTCAGACCGTCCGATGACACAACATAACTTAGGAATGTGACGGATGACTGGTGCAATTGAGTCTTTTTATTGTTCAGTTCAATACCAGCGGCTGCTAAAATATCTGTCACGACTTGAACACGCTCCTCATTCTGTTCCAAAGAAGAAGCAAAAACCAATATGTCGTCCATGTATACGAAACAAAAGTCTAGATGGGATAAAGTTTGATTGATGAAACGCTGCCACATTTGTGGGGCGTTTTTCAACCCAAACGGGATAAATTTGTATTGGAACAACCCGAAGGGAGTGGTTATGGCAGTCTTTTCAATGTCCTCCGGAGCCATGGGAATCTGATGAAATGCATGCTTACAGTCCAAAACAGAGAAGTACTTTGCACCTGCGAGCGCATGATTGAAGTCTGCAATGTGTGGGACCGGATATTTATCAATGATGGTTCAGGCATTTAAACGCCTATAGTCTCCGACCATACGCCAAGTACCGTCTTTCTTTTGGTCAAACAGGATAGGGCTAGCCCAGCAACCGGAAGAAGGTTCAATTATTCCCTTTTGTAATAGATCATCCAATTGTTCTTTTGCAATTTTCATAAATTCCAGCTTGAGGCGGCATGGGCGTTGCGATATGGGTGGCCCATCGGTTAGACGTAACCGATGAACTGTGCCATTAGTGACCACTGCAATACGTGGCGCGGCACGACAGTCAGGTGTCCGTGAAGCGGAGCAGGCAGTCGTGGACGGGCAAAGCTGTGGCGCTGAGGGCACGGAAGTACAGGTGTGCTCGTAGGCTGCGTAAAGGCCGCACGCGTGTTAACATGGGCGAGGTTGGTACACTGGTTCTTGGTAGCTGGCTGTGCCGCTACGAGCGCTGTAGGCACGAGTGGGTGTGGCCAAACAGGAGATGGCCATAGTTCATTGCCACGAGCTTGGCAAGTTAATTGTCCATTCAGAACACAAGGAGCATGAGCACTCGGGCATACGCTATCATTACAAAAGGGGGTGCTGACACAGTTTACAGAGTTCACAACATTGTCGTTAACGTGCGCGGGCATGGGAACACCAGATTGGCACAGACTGACCTTGTCTGTAGCCGACGAGTCGTCTGCTTGTAGTGCCGCGAGGCATTGTTGTGTGGAGGCCAACTCGTGGTGTATGTTGCGGAGATGCAGCAGCATTTCCGTATGTTCCATCCGCAGCTTCGAAGACTTGGCGCACTCCACTAGCCACTTGTTTGTCCAAGATTGCAGCTTCAAGGATAGGTTTACACACTTCTTAGCACAGCACCCATGTTTGGTGTTAGCCGAACTGTCACTCAGCGGAGCGAAAGGAATATGTTTGCTGGGGGGGGGGGGGGGGGGGGGGGTAATAGACAGTATTTTGCACAAAATCTAGTGACAACTGATAGTGCTTGAGGAAATCAATTCTGAGAATAGGTTCTTCAATTGTTGACACTAGAAACGTCCACTCCAGCTTGCACTCGGGCGAAAGTTTCACTGTATACAAAGTGGAACCCGAACACTGTAGGGTAGACAAGTTCACTGCACGAAGTACTGTTTTGTGTGGTTGCACTTTATTGGTTGCTAGGCGAACCGGCTGCAAAGAGACGTCTGCGCCAGTGTCTACCAGAAAACATACACCTGATCGTAAATCGCAAACATAGACTCGACCACACTTACTGCTGTTGTCCGAAACGGAGTGCAACGTAGGATGGTGCCTGTTGTTTACATCACAGGAGGTGGCACCGTAGCCTACCTGCGGTTGGAGTTTGGGTAAGAACACGGTGACTGGCATTTGCAAGCTTGCTCCCCAAATCTCGCGTGGAAGAAACAGTAAGGTTGGGTGGGCCTGTGCTCCTGTGGGTAATAGCTAGGTGACGGAGTATGTGCCCCAGAGTCCTACACAGAGGCCAATCCACTGTTGTTGCGGGGAGTTGAAGGTGCAGGCAGGGCGGCTAGTTTAACGAATTTGTTATTAGCAGCACCAGACAAGGGCAAGAAAGCGTCTTAGTGCAGTCACGTCCAGAATGCAGTGCACGGAGTATGCTCTGTCGGTGGCGCGTAAACATTCATTTACTGGCCTATCTTCATACACAGAGATTGCAGTCTGGACAGGCAAAGGCAGCTTTTCAGTCCAGATTTCTGCGAGCGTGTCATCAGGCATAACTTGCTCATCGACGAGAAGACGGATGCACCGCCACAGCTGGGATGGAGACCTGTCGCCGAGACACTCTTTGTAGATGAGCTGTCGCACATTTTCTCTCCTGGTTTTAGAGACGCGCTCCAGTATCGTCTGTTTCACCACAGCATGCTTCCCTGCTAGGGGGGGTGCTTTGACCAGATCGTAAATTAAATTGAGGTGGTCGTGAAGATGGTTCATGAGGCAGGCGAAGCATGCGTCATCATCCAAAGCACAGACATTGAATGTTTGCTCAATCAGGTTAAACCAGAACTCCGGGTGAGCGGGTTTGAAGTCTGGTAGTTTCGGCAGATTCGGCACTGCAGTCACTGCGGAGGTGCGCCTATTACTTCGGACGGAAGTAGCGCATGCAGAAGATAGCGAGTCCGAATTATTGGCGTCCCATAATGCAGGAATCGCGAAATTCACTTGACACCGGGGGGGGGGGGGGGGGGGGCGGCGGCGGCTGAGAAGCGACGGACGCTCGAACGGTGTGAGGATCCTAGTCAAAATGTGCATTCTCATTGACGTGGTAGCTCGGAGAGAAGCCACAAGTACTTAAGTGTGCCGATGAATGTCCGTTATGCACACAGTATTCACTCGACCGTGAGTGGTTGTAGATGTCGGAGTAATTACTGTCCAGCACAGAATTGTTGACTTGATTAGAAGCAACACAAGGATCCCACACACATCCACTAGGATGCACACTCGGTGTGATATTTGCTGTTTGGCGAGCATTGAACACCTGTCGACTAGCCGGCGCGGAAGGATACACACGTGGCGGGAACTGATTCGAGTTTGAATTTACTACTGGATTTTCCAAAGTAGCAAAACCTCGCTCGACGCCACGAACTGTATTGAATTGTGCGTTCGACACAGGAGGGAAGGTCTAGGCTAACAAAGCCAGAGTCCACGACTGTTGGTGGTTGGAAGAAACTGGCGGCATTCGATGAATTCCACTGCATGTTCTGGCTGAAGGATTCCGAAGATTCTTGCGGCATGTCCACTATGACGGCAGGAGTGCTGGAGAGGTGTTGCTGAAATCTGGGTGGCGGTGAGTGCTGAAAGGCCACTGTCTGGAGCTGAACAAAGGCCCTCGCGATCGCGGAGAAGCCCGATGCGGTAGGCGCGTAAATAACCTTCGGGCGGTAACTCAGACGCGTATTACACAAAAAACGGGGTCACCAGTGAGGGAATATGGAATAGTTGTAGGTAAACAACTAGAATTCTCTCAGATACAGATTTATGCACACTTAGCTTCTATACAGATACAAGTCCGGAGGCTAACTGCCGTTAGCGTCCAACATCCTGCCCAAAGCCCTCTCCTCAAAGATAGCACACTTATGCACTGAACAAATATCGATATTTATGGCGCTCTATGGCACAATAGTTATCTAATGCTGAAATTAGAGATTAACTTTTTGTCAAGGTTGAGGTACGGGAGAGTGTTGTACCTTGAAACACTTTTCAGACTTTAGCGTCTAGCCAGCCCTGTAAAAATTTTGATATATTTCCTTATTCCATTTTGAAATGATAGCATACTATATTCTATTCAAATTTAAAAGTGTTGCAATTAAAACAAATCTTGTAAATACTGCATTTTATAGCCTGTGTGTTACATTATTACTGTACAACACACCAGTAATTAGTAAGTGAAATCAAATTATAAAGAAGAATTATCAAAACCCAGTTAGAAGTTACTTAAAAAAAAAATAGAAGCTATTGGCAACTAACAAAAATTTCCATTTTCAAGACAGGAAAAATTGTTAAGACATTAAAGAAACTCAGTTCACTTCCAAATATTACATGCTTCATGGTAAAGCAACCTGTTTCAGTGTACAAGAAGGTGTATGATTGATGAAGTATGGGGTAACCATCCACATGTTAGGTAACTTGTTTTAAAAATATACAGAATTTTACTTGCCATAGGGCGGCCGAAGTGGCCGAGCGGTTATAGGCGCTTCAGTCTGGAACCACGCGACCGCTACGGTCGCAGGTTCGAATCCTCCCTCGGGCATGGATGTGTGTGTCGTCCTTAGGTTAGTTAGGTTTAAGTAGTTCTAAGTTCTAGGGGACTGATGACCTCAGATGTTGAGTCCCATAGTGCTCAGAGCCATTTGAACCATTTTTTTTACTTGCCATAAAACTCTCTACCCTCCAGATAACTTTAATATATTATAAACCACTTAAATATCTAGAGCTCACAATATTTACAAGCCCTCAACAAAACACAGCCTCATGTCTCACAATAACAAAAACAATAGAAAATGCTGGAAACTGCTTGTGGCAGTTTATGGTACACATCCCTTGATCTGATTCACGGATCAGTCACTAGACACTAGCCACCCACCCACCAGGAAACATCATCATGTGCTCCTGTGTATACTGTCCTGCAGGTACAACACTCTCCTCCATGTACATAACCTTAAAATTTTAATTCATTTCCTGTGCAAAGAACTGATGCCTCACAAACCCCATTCTGGTAACAGTTCTACCCACTGGTATCACATTTGCTGACTATTCTGTACAACAAACTGTACCAAAAAATAAAGTGTTTTAGGGAGATCTGAGGTGGTGCATCAATTAAACTGTTAATTTTTGTAGTGTGCAAATAAATGTGAAAAGAACAAAATATGGAACTTAAACTTTGCAAACATGTAAATTAGCATGGCACCTGCCTGATTCGCTTCATTTCTATCAGCCAATGAAGCCCCAGGCTACACTATAGATCAGGCTGTCACCACAAACTTCACTTCAGTAAAACTAATATTGAGTATATATTGAAATAAGCAATCTCATTGTTGTTTTGTATCACCAGAAACACATTTGTGTGACATTGCCTGCCCTGTGCTGTTATTGGCTGATAAAATTAAACCGAGCAGGCTCCATCTTGATGTATGTGTTTGTGAAATAGTATTGTGTTTGGCAGTATTCATATTCATAGATGTGCCCTATGAAAATATTCAATTTAATTGATGCACCAGATTAAGATCTCTCAAAAACATGTCATTTCTGGTACAGTTTCTTGTGCAACAGTGCCAGGAAATGTGATGTCACTGGATAAAATTTTTATCTCTATTCCCAGCTACAAATCCACTTCTAATGATCTTGATGTCAATGGGACATTAAATGCTAATCGTCCTTCCTTCCAAGTTACAATGGCTTGGAGATGGATTCATTATTGTGGGAAATGGAAATTTTTGTGATAAAACCAGCAAACTTCTAAAAAAAACATGAAGAAAGAAATACTTCAGGCAGAAGTGAAGGAAACATTGAAACACACTGCGTTCCAACTTCAAACTAGGTTGCCAACTTTTACGGCCACAGATCCTTGCAAGTCTGTGTTCACAGTCCTAGGTTCTTGTCTTAACTCTAGGGTGATAATGAACTCTTTTAATGTTGACATGGCCCGTTATGTATATCTGGAATGGCAGTTTTCAGCAGTATAGTGTTTTTAAAATCTCTTCAGAGTCTACTGGAAAGCACCTTTCCATGCAACCAGAAAATATAAACAATGTCAATTGGCTGCTGTTGTACTGAAGGTAGTTTGTCTTCCATCTTCAAATATAGACCCCAAGCTGGTGTTTTCACACTGTAATGAAGTATTGGCTAATGTGTCTCAAGAGAACTTGGAAGTTATGAGACTGCTTTCCTTTTAAATGTTTTCAACAGTGCTTGATTGCAGAGTTACATGTTATTTTGTTGATTAGGTTTAATAGGTTCAACACAAATGGTTTTCTTCCAATAACTGAAATAAATGTGATGTGTTGTGACAATAAATGCAAAGTAATTTGTAAGTATATGCACATTGTTATAACGTCAAGTTGAACACACATATTTTGAAATGACACAACACATTTAAGTCACTGAGGAAGTTGACAAAGCAAGACATGTGAACCCGGTAACATTTGAATGAGCACTGAGTCCAAGTCTAGCGGCCGCTGGCTGGCTGGCTGGCCGCTTAGGTGGCACGGCTGCTGCATGGCTGGCAGACAGCGCCACATGTAGACGACGAGCGTAATTGTGCGGCGGCACTTTGAATGATCGGCGAGTCACAACACTTTTCCCCCCTTTGAAATTTTTGCACTGGTCTTGATGGAGGTGGCCTGTAGATTGCTAACGTCCATAGGTGTTGTTTGACTGGCCGTAAAGTCTCGAGGAGGAGGCTTCCCGTACGGACGGAAGTGTCCCCGATGATACCGGGTCGAGATGACAGGAGACATATGGGTCGAATCGGCTGGGGCCCCATGCACCAATCTGCCCGTTGCGGCAAGTCCAGTTGATATAACAGGAGACATGAGTGATGGACTTCATCTAGAGTCGGATTTGCCAACTGAAGGGCACGTTGCCGAACTTCTTTGTCGGGCGCCGACCGGATAATAGCATCCCGTACCATGGAATCGGCATAGGATTCTTTGTGAATGTCAGTAACAAATTGACACTTTCGACTGAGGCCGTGAAGTTCAGCAGCCCAAGCGTGATAGGATTGATGCGGTTGTTTTTGACAACGATAAAAGGCAACACGAGAGGCTACCACATGCGTTTGCTTGTGAAAATAGACAGATAGAAGTGAGCACATTTCAGCAAAGGACAAACACGCAGGATATTTCAAAGGAGCCAATTGCGACAACAACCGATACATTTGAGGTGAAATCCATGAAAGGAACGGAGAGTTACATGTTTGTTTGTCCGTGACATGAAATGCCAAGAAGTGCTGTCGAAGACGTTTCTCATAATGAGACCAGTCTTCCGCTGT
The DNA here is from genome assembly GCF_023864345.2 of Schistocerca serialis cubense. Lineage (NCBI taxonomy): Eukaryota > Metazoa > Arthropoda > Insecta > Orthoptera > Acrididae > Schistocerca > Schistocerca serialis. The sequence continues at coordinate 218,718,190 of NC_064640.1, forward strand.
CTCGTAGTAAGGAGGAAAAGGAGGTATAGACAATGACGAGGAACGCCTTACATGTTTGTTTGTCCATGACATGAAATGCCAAGAAGTGCTGTCGAAGACGTTTCTCGTAATGAGGCCAGTCTTCCGCTGTCTCATAGTAAGGAGGAAAAGGAGGTATAGACAATGACGAGAAACGCCCCGCATTTGATGCCGCGATGAAATCGCGAATCGCTGATGTTAGAAGCGTTTGCTGTTCAATGAGACCTTGCAACAGTTCCTTGACAGTAGCCATGGAAACCTGTGGGTCAACAATGAAAAGGAAAAATCCACTACCTCGTCGCCAATTGTTTAATGTCAAGTTGAACACATATATTTCGAAACTACACAACACATTTAAGTCACTGAGTAAGTTGACAAAGTAAGATATGTGAACACAGTAACATTCGAATGAGCACTGAGTCCGCTGGCTGGCTGGCCGCTTAGGTGGCGCGGCTGCTGCACGGCTGGCAGACAGCGCCGCATGTAGACGACATGCGTAATTGCGCGGCAGCACTTTGAATGATCTGCGAGTCACAACACACATAAGGTTTGGTTCCATGGGGAAGGAAATGTGCCCAGAAGCTATGTTTATTTCAAGTAGTAAAGGGTGCAGCAATCAGTCACAAATAATTTTTATTGCATATCCAGAATTTGGTCACTGTGTGACCATCTTCCGTGTTAACTCAGCCTTTGGTGTGAATAGTCCAGTTGGTAGTGTGTGTGTGTGTGTGTGTGTGTGTGTGTGTGTGTGTGTGTGTGTGTGTGTGGTTTTAATGCTTTAACTTACATTTACTGCACTGAAGATGGCCACACAGGGATGGAAATATAGATATACAATAAAACATTATCTGCAGCTGATTGTTGTACCCTACACTACTTGGTATATGAACATTTTGCACCTGGGGGGGGGGGGGGGGGGGGTCAAATGATAAAGTGCATCCCTGGAAAGCGAAAGGTCACAGGACTGAATCCGGGTTGGACTGCAGAATATTTCAGTCTGTGTTTAACCTAGCATGTACCTTTCAATAAAGTGTAGGTTCACCAGGAATGACACATGGTTTGGATTAAACTGTAGGTCCCATTTCCTTGGTAGGATTGGTGTGGTAGGTTAGGGATGCCAAAGTCACTGAAGCAGCGTCCAATTAAAAGACTTGACCAAGCTGTTGAGTCACATGGAATTACTATTATTTTGACCATAACATTGAAAAATGATAAAATAAGACCCAAATGAATAACATACTTGAAAATAAGCCATTAAAAATTAACAATGAAATTGTTGAAAAATGGCACTAATTTGACAAAAAAATAACATGGAAAATCAACAGTTTTCTTTTTCCTTTCCTTTTCTTTTCTTTTCTTTTTTTTCCCATCAGTCTTCTGACTGGTTTGATGTGGCCTGCCAAGAATTCCTCTCCTTTGCCAACCTCTTCATCTCAGAGTAGCCCTTGCAACCTACATCCTAAATCTTTTGCTGGATGTATTCCAATCTCTGTCTTCCTTTACAGTTTTCTCCCTCTACAGCCACCTCTAGTACCATGGAAGTCATTCTCTGAGGTCTTAACAGATGTGATATCATCCTGTCCCTCTTCCTTATCAATGTTTCCCACATATTCCTTTCCTCTTCGCTTCTGAGCAGACCTCCTCAATCCTTAACTTGTCAGTCCACCTGATTTTCAACATCTCAAATGCTTCGATTCTATTCTGTTCCAGTTTTCCCATAGTACACGGTTCACTACCGTACAATGCTGAACTCCAGACGTACATTCTCAGACATTTCTTCCTCAAATTAAGGCCTGTGTTTGATATTAATAGACTTCTCTAGGCCAGGAATGCCCTTTTTGCCATTGCTAGCCTGCTTTTGACATCCTCTTTCCTCTGCCCATCACTGGTTATTTTAATGCCTAGGTAGCAGAATTCCTTAATTTCATCTACTTCATGACCATCAATCCTGATGTTAAGTTTCTCACTGTTCTCATTTCTATGACTTCTCATTACCTTTGCCTTTCTTCAGTTTACTCTCAATCCATACTCTGTACTCATTAGACTGATCATTCCGTTCAGCAGATCATGTAATTCTTCTTCACTTTCACTCAGGATAACACTGTCATCAGCGAATCATATCATTGATATCCTTTCACCTTGAATTTTAATTCTAGTCCTGAATCTTTCATTTCCACCATTGCCTCTGCAGTGTGCAGATTGAACCGTAGGGGCGAAAGACTACATCTCTGTCTTACACCTTTTTTTAATCTGAGCACTTTGTTCTTGGTCATCCTCTCCTATTATTCCCTCTTGGCTCTGGTACATATTGTATATTACCTGTCTCGCCCTATAGCCTACCCCTATTTTTCTCACAATTTCGAATATCTTGCACCATTTTACGTTGTCAAACACATTTTCCAGGTCAACAAATCCTATGAACGTGTCTTCCTTTCTCTTTATTTTTGCTTCCATTATCAACTGCAATGTCAGAATCGCCTCTCTCATGCCTTTACCTTTCCTAAAGCCAAACTGATCGTCATCTAGTACATCCGAAATTTTCTTTTCCATTCTTCAGTGTATTATTCTTGTCAGAAACTTGAATGCATTAGCTGTTAAGCTGATTGTGTGATAATTCTCACGCTTGTCAGCTCTTGAAGTCTTTGGAATTATGTGGATGATATTTTTTCGAAAGTCAGATGGTATGTCACCAGACTCATACATTCTACACACCAACATGAATAGTCATTTTGTTGCCACTTCCCCCAAAGATTTTAGAAATTCTGATGGAATGTTATCTATCCTTTCTGCCTTATTTGATATTAAGTCCTCCAAAGCTCTTTTAAATTCTGATTCTAATATTGGATCCCCTATCTCTTCTAAATCGACTCCTGTTTCTTCTTCTATCACATCAGACAAATCTTACCCCTCATAGAGGCTTTCAATGTATTCTTTCCACCTATCTGCTTTCTCCTCTGCATTTAACAGTGGAATTCCCATTGCACTCTTAATGTTACCACCCTTGCTTTTAATGTCACCAAAGGTTATTTTGACTTTCCTGTATGCTGAGTCTGTCCTTCCGACAATCGTTTCTTTTTCAAATTTCTTCACATTTTTCATGCAGCCATTTCGTCTAAGCTACCCTGCACTTCCTGTTTATTTCATTCCTCAGTGATTTGTATTTCTGTATTCCTGAGTTTCCCGGAACATTTTTGTACTTCCTCCTTTCATCAATCAACTGAAGCATTTCTTCTGTTACCTATGATTTCTTTGCAGTTACTGTCTTTGTACCTATGTTTTTCTTTCCAACTTGGCCCTTTTTAGAGATGTACATTCCTCTTCAACTGTACTGCTTACTGAGCTATTCCTTATTGCTGTATCTATAGTCTCAGAGAACTTCAAGCTTATCTTCTCATTCCTTGATACTTCCATATCCCACTTCTTTGCATTTTGATTCTTCCTGACTAATCTCTTAAACTTCAACCTACTCTTCATCACTACTATGTTGTGATCTGAGTCTACATCTGCTCCTGGCTATGCTTTAAATCCACTATTTGATTTCAGAATATCTGTCTGACCATGATGTAATCTAACTGAAATCTTCCCGTATCACCTGGCCTTTTACAAGTATACCTCCTCCTCTTGTGATTCTTGTAAAGAGTATTCACTATTACTAGCTGAAATTTATTACAGAACTCAGTTATTCTTTCTCCTTTCCCATTCCTTGTTCCAAGCCCATATTCTCCTGTAACCTTTTCTTCTACTCTTTCCCCTACAACTGCATTCCAGTCCCCCATGGCTGTTAGATTTTCATCTCCCTTTACATATTGTATTACCCTTTCAATATCCTCATATACGAGTACTATCTCTATCTCTTCATCTTCAGCTTGTGATGTTGGCATTTATACCTGAACTATCATTGTTGGTGTTGGTTTGCTGCCAATTCTGATAAGGACAATCCTATCACTGAAGTGGTCACAGTAACACACTCCCAGCTCTACCTTCCTATTCTTAACAAATCCTACTCCCGTTTACCATTTTCTGCTGCTGTTGATATTACTCTATACTCATCTGACCAAAAATCCTTTTCTTCTTTCCATTTCACTTCACTGACCCCTCCTTTATCTAGATTGAGCCTTTGCATTTCCCTCTTCAGATTTTCTAGTTCCCTACCACATTCGAGCTTCTGACATTCCACGCCCCGGCTCGTACAAAGTTATCCTTTTGTTGATTACCCAGTCTTTTTCTCATGGTCACCTCCTCCTTGACAATCCCCTCCCAGAGATCCGAATGGGGGACTGTTCTGGAATCTTTTACCAATGGAGAGATCATTGTGATGATTTTTCGATTATAGGTCACATGTTCTCTGGATAGACAATATGTGTCTTTAATGCAGTGGTTTCCATTGCCTTCTGCATTCTCATGCCATTGATCATTGCTGATTATTCTGCCTTTAGGGGCATTTTCCCACCCCTAGGACAAGAGAGTGCCCTGAACCTCTGTGTGCTCCTCTGCCCTCTTTGACAAAGCTGTTGGCATGATGAGGGTGACTTCTTATCCCAGATGTCTTCGGCTACTAATATATCTATCTACAACTTTTTGTTGAAAACATGGCACTGTTACCTGTGCCTCATGCTTGGAGTTCTGAATGAGCGTTTTCTCTCCTCACTGGCACTGTTTTGTTTCATTATACCTCCCCTTTGATTCGCAACATACAGAAATAATATATTAAGTTTCAAATGTATTATGTTATCACTGGTCCTGTTTAAAAACTCTGTGGTATCTGTAACATTTTAAATAACAAGACTGTAATAACAAATTTTGCCATTGTTGAGTGCAACCACCTGAAGGATATTTTTATCTATTTTTGCAGCTCGTACATAGTGTACATCTTTTCACAGAGTTCTATAACAGCCAGCGCAGTGGTAGGAAACTCTGTTGGTTGTTCAACGTATCGAACGGAGAACTGGTTACACACTGCTTCAAAAGGAGGTATGTTACTTATTCATCTATTGCTATATACTGGGTGATCAAAAAGTCAGTATAAATTTGAAAACTTAATAAACCACGGAATAATGTAGATAGAGAGGTAAAAATTGGCACACATGCTTGGAACAACATGGGGTTTTATTAGAACAAAAAAAAAAAAAAGTATTGCTAGACGCGTGAAAGATCTCTTGCCCACATCGTTTGGTGATGATCGTGTGCTCAGCCGGCACTTTCGTCATGCTTGGCCTCCCCAGACCTCAGTCTGTGCGATTATTAGCTTTGGGGTTACCTGAAGTCGCAAGTGTATCATGATCGACTGACATCTCTAGGGATGCTGAAAGACAACATCTGACGCCAATGCCTCACCATAACTCCGGACATGCTTAAAAGTGCTGTTCACAACATTATTCGTCGACTACAGCTATTGTTGAGGAATGATGGTGGACATATTGAGCATTTCCTGTAAAGAACATCATCTTTGCTTTGTCTTACTTTGTTATGCTAATTATTGCTATTCTGATTAGATGAAGCACCATCTGTCAGACATTTTTTGAACTTTTGTATTTTTTTGGTTCTAATAAAACCCCATGTCATTCCAAGCATCTGTGTCAATTTGTACCTCTCTATCTACATTATTCCATGATTTATTCATTTTTCAAATTTATACTGACTTTTTGATCATATAAAACGTCACTTGAACAGATATGTATCTTTTGTTGTAAACCTATAAAATAATGTGTAATAAATAGTGTGTTTAAGAAAGTTTTATGATATATGATGTAAACAAGTGTATTGCTCTTTGCTTTGGTTGTATTATGTTCTGCAATTTGTGGTGCTCATTCCAAATACAAAAGACTTATGTTTGACAGTGCCTAAAAGCCTAAAAACTCCACTTAAAAACTTAGATCTTACTGGCCGTGTAATAACCACACTAAACTGTATAGAGGCATGCCTTACTGTGACTATTCATGAGAAATTTTTTGACAGTTAGTAATAAAATAATGCCCTCTCTACAGAAATCATCAATTTGTGGAAGCCAGTCAGTTTCCATCCTCTTTTGCTACCTCCCTGACCTTCTATAGCATTCATTCTGAAAACTAGCAAATTTTCTTTCTTTCCTGCATGTGCCTGTCAAAAACCCAACATTTCTGCCTTTTGGTGAGCGGTCTCCTTTACTTGTAAATGATTTATTTTGGTGTATTTGTCAGGTAATCATTAAAATTTTATTCAGCAGCAATTTCATTTCAAAAGGATTGTATGGAGTGACTTATAGATTTCATTTTCTACTGTTTTGTTTCTTTAAGGTCTTTCCTTTCTGTATCTAAAATACGAGCATCCTTGAGTCAAGTTTTCTGAAAAGAGCTGCCACCAAATGGACTATTGAGCTGTTTCTAAATTGTTTCTATCTGTACTGTCAGTTATTTGCGATGGGATTTGATGCAATTACACCTTCTATACAAAAAATTTGAGGGACATCTTCTTTGCCTCAGGTTAAGTGCTTACTTATCAGAACAGTTCCTTTCTCCTGAGGTTTCTTTTCCCCTGTAAAAAATTTTCCAAACTTTATTTCCATACAAGATATTTCATCTTTGAGGATAATACTTCCTCCTGTTTTTGGTGTGCCAGCTTTTATATCTTCCACGTGTAAGTAACTTCGAGAGTGCTTAGTGTCAGTCATTGCTTCACATTTACTAAACTGCCAATATGAGGAAGCATTCATTCTGAAAACTAGCAAATTTTCTTTTTTTCCTGCATGTGCCTGTCAAAAACCCAACACTTATGCCTTTTGGTGAGTGGTCTCCTTTGCTCGTAAATGATTTATTTTCTTAACATTTCTGATACATTCACTTTTTATACATAGTTAACCATGTTAACCATCTTCTATGATTTCAGATCAGCCTTTCATCCTTTCAGCAGTTCATAGTTCTTGTGTACGCTGAAACACTGGTTTCCAGTTTGGTGCCAAAGCTCTTTTGAAATTTAAGTCATTGCTGTTTACCACCTCCTTTCATATTTTCTCTGCATAATTTATGCACTTTTCCCAGCTGTTAGCAGGTTTCATCCTTTGTCCTTCATCCTGCATTTATTTATTTTTTGATTATTGCCTTTTGTTTGACTTTGAATATTGCTTTATCATTCTTCTTTTTTTGGCAAAATTTATTATTTCATCTGTTTTTCCTGTTGACCAATTATCAATTATGTAAGGAGTGAGGGAAGAATGACTGTTTAAATGCCTCTGTACACATCATAATTAGTCTACTCTTTCTTCATGGGTCATATAGGAGAGAGAGGCAGGTGGCTTAAGTATATTTCTAGATTCTTCACTTAGTAACAGTTCTTGAAATTTTGTAAGTTAGCTCTCATGAGATAACTGGCACCTGTCATAAATGTCTGTCAATTCAGATTTTTCAGTATACCTGGCACTCTCCCATGAGTCAAACAAACCTGTGACTATTTATGCTTCACTTCTTTGAGTATATTTAATATCTCCTGGTAATTCTATGTGGTGTGGATCCCTCACACTTGACTAATATTCTTTAATGACAGACACAAGTGTTCCGTGTACAATTTACTTTGGAAACTGACTTAATTTACCTAATATCCTGCCAATTAACTAAGTCTGCCACCTCCTTTACCTATGTCCAAGCTTATGTCACTATTCCGTTTCATATTCATACAAATTGTTACACCCAGCTGTTTGTATGTGTTGACTGATTCCAGTTGTGACACACTAATATTGTAAACAAATATACAAGAAGGTGGCCAGTGTGATAGTTCATAAAGTATTACTGTGAAAAATAGTGTCCTGCGAAGTGAAAAAGTAAGTTGTACAATGTGTGAAGATGAAATTATGAAGCTGAAAGAATGTATTTCAGGTTTGCAACTCATTATTTATGAATTAAAAATGGGTATCTCAAAACTTCAGAAAGAAACAACTGAATCACTAGTGAAGCAATATGAGGCAAATCTTCCACAAGTTAGTTCAAACAGTTAAGAAAAATAGACAGAAGTGTCATATAAAAATAACATATATAAAGTGAAAATTGCCATGTAGTGTATGGAAATTTAGTAAATGGCAGTTGTTTTCAAATATTTTCTAATATGGACTGTGCAAAAAATAAACAGTGTGTAACCATGTGACAAGATCTCTCATTGACAAAAATAACAACATAGAAAATGTGATTCAAGACACCACAGGTACCTGTATTGGTTATAGACCAAATAACAGTGATTCTCCCACAACAGATACATGTAAGATAGACATTTACACTGATTGCCTCCGAACTGCAAAGTATGTGTAGATATGAGATCAACAGCATAAAACCAGGTGCAAATTTCAAGGCAGCAACTGCAGTCAGTCACAAAAAAAATTAAGTGCTAAACAGTAGTGATTTTTCTGTCTTTCTTGCAGGGATGCAGCAAAAAATGATGCAAAAGATTTCGTGCTTTCACTTAAACACAGACAACACAAATTCAGAAATGAAAATGCGGTAATTTTTTCTGTACCCAATCATCAAGGTCTACATAATTGGTCCTGTGTGAATAAGGAAGTAAAAGAGATAAATAAAGCTGTGCAGAATGTATGCAGGCAATTTAAAAGTGCAACATACATTGATATAAGCACACTAGGGAAATGATTTCATGCAGCACATGGGTTCCACATCAACAGAAAGGGAAAGTCATTGATCATAAGATCTCAGATGTAGTTCACATGACATCAAACATGTGGTGAGGTATTAAACACCTTAAACCTTTGAGAGATATGAATTTAGCTTCCAATGTGGTGGAACAGTACTGATTTCTATCACAACCAAGAGTGATGATGAAAATGCTTTTTTAATGGAAGTCAAAATTTCAGCAGTTCCAACTTAGACAATTACAATACGTATGATTTGAATATACCGTGTCAGATGAGTACTCGATTGGGGAGGAAAACAGTGATAAAATATCTGTGTTACTGCTTGTCAATATCTGTTGTATAAGAAATAAACCATTAGAATTGGAACATTTTTGTAGCATTAAGGATGTAGATGTGATATGTGTTTCAGAACTATGGCTAACAGAAAATCAAGTTGACAATTTAATTGCTCAAGGATACAGTGTACCTGACATAATGTGTAGGAAGCACAGGAAAAATTGTGGTGTTAGAATTTACATCAAGTACTTCCTGAAATTTTCAAAATTATAGTCTGCTTAAAATTACAGTGACACCTACAGCAGAAACAGAAAGGCATAAAGGGGCAAAGGAGTGGTGAGGGGGTGAGTGGGGGGTAGAGCCCATGCCAAACCTTCACCCTACCACCACAACACTTCCCACTTGCATTATGGGACAGTTTGAGGCAGCTTGCTGGTTGCAGTGTTGTTATTGTATTTGTTGTTACTGTTATTTGTTGTGCAGTACTGAACAATGTCAGAAAGAAGTTCGTCGAAAGTCATGACTGGAAATGTTTTGTGTCATTCTCTTGGCCAGGAGGATTACCGTATGAGATCAGTCAACATACATAGTTTGCACATTACATGCTTACTTTGAGAGTGAAAAACTTGATGGTGGCCCACTGCTCTCCATTAACAATGTAATTGATACAACTGTTGCAGTTCTGAACATAAACAAGATTGGCAAGGAAATCCTCAAGAAATAAAAGGAAGTTGGATGAACGTCAAATCTTGAAACTCTCAGGGAAAAGAAATGTTGTGTGAATAAGCAGATTACCAATACATATTGATTTGCTGAGGATATGATTTGTCATCATGTTTGCAGTTATTATCTCAAAAACATAAATCCCAAACTCAGCATGGTATTGGTCACCCTTAAGGAATCAGATCCTTTTCAAGGCAGTTGCACACACCATTGTATTATCTAGGATTTTGCTATGGGTATTTCTGTGGCCATAAGTTGTTGACAGTGAGGGAGAATGTACCTTCATGGCGATGCCAATTTTTAAGGTAGATTCATGGCATTAATGTAGATGTAGTAGTGTGGGTTTATGAGACTTGGGCCAGTTTTGGTCACATTGTTAAGCTGGGCTGTCTGTTGACAAAAATAAAGGAACAATGGCAATGATTTCTGGCAATGGGACTGACTGCCCGGTGGGCACCTCGCAAGGTTTTCTCTCAAAAGGTCTCCTGCATTTTAAATCAAAGAAGATAGTAGATTATCATGAAGAAATACACCATGTTAAGTTTACAAAGTGATTCATAGACTTCCTAATTCAGAATGTGAGAAAACCATCAACAATTCTTCTAGTTAATGCTCCTTATGATTCAGTTGTTGACAGGGTGAAGCAAAAGGGTGAAATTATTTATTGTCTTCAGCATCATAAGATCAATGTAAATGATAACCTTAGAAAAGTGGAGCTTCTGGGACTAATATCTCTCCATACAACACAGTTCAGCATGTACAAAATATATGTGGATATACAACCATTAAGCTACCACCTTAGCACTAACATTTCAACCCAACATAGTTAATATGGACCCATATTAAACGGTTACATGACCAGAAATAATAATAATAATAATAATAATAATATACCCTTTCTGCAGCCCAAGCATGCATAAAAGAATCTGTTAGGAACATAATGTCTGAAGACTGGAAGAAGTCCGATAAACATACGTACAGCATCAGTGGAGGAAATGATAATTCATTAAATAATAACAATAACAGTTACAGTGATACTTCAAGCATCTGACATAATGATGAGAGTGATTTTAGTAGAGTTTTTCCATCATTACAATAGAAATGAAGTATAGGTGGATTCAGCTGCATGTTTGAAGTGCACAATTTGCAATGAAAAGTAGCTACATAACAAAGTTACAATTTCATAAATTTTTACATTTTAATGAGGAGGCTTTATCAACAACTAACTCCAAATGAAGTTCATCTCAGGAACTCAGTATATCTCACACAATATAAATATTATTGGCTACAATATAACTGCTGCAATACTGAAGTAATACAGGGTGATTCAAAAAGAATACCACAACTTTAAAAATGTGTATTTAATGAAACAAACATAATATAACCTTCTGTTATACATCATTACAAAGAGTATTTTAAAAGGTTTTTTTTTCACTCAAAAAAAAGTTCAGAGATGTTCAATATGGCCCCCTCCAGACACTCAAGCAATATCAACCCGATACTCCAACTCGTTCCACACTCTCTGTAGCATATCAGGCGTAACAGTTTGGATAGCTGCTGTTATTTCTCATTTCAAATCATCAATGGTGGCTGGGAGAGCTGGCCGAAACTCCATATCCTTAACATACCCCCATAAGAAAAAATCGCAGGGGATAAGATCAGGGCTTCTTGGAGGCCAGTGATGAAGTGCTCTGTCACGGGCTGCCTGGCGGCCGATCCATCGCCTCGGGTAGTTGACGTTCAGGTAGTTACGGACAGATAAGTGCCAATAACTAACCTTTTTCATAGAACTCTCCATACAGTTGATTGTGGAATTTGCAGCTCTCTGCTAGCTCTGCGAGTCGATTTTCCTGGGCTGCGAACAAATGCTTGCTGGATACGTGCTACATTTTCATCACTCGTTCTCGGCCGTCCAGAACTTTTCCCTTTGCACCAACACCCATTCTCTGTAAACTGTTTATACCAACGTTTAATACACCACCTATCAGGAGGTTTAACACCATACTTCGTTCGAAATGCACGCTGAACAACTGTCGTCGATTCACTTCTGCCGTACTCAATAACACAAAAAGCTTTCTGTTGAGCGGTCGCCATCTTAGCATCAACTGACGCTGACGCCTAGTCAACAGCGCCTCAAGCGAACAAATGTACACCTAAATGAAACTTTATAGCTCCCTTAATTCGCCGACAGATAGTGCTTAGCTCTGCCTTTTGTCGTTGCAGAGTTTTAAATTCCTAAAGTTGTGGTATTCTTTTTGAATCACCCTGTATTTTTTATATTGCTTTTGTTCTTGCTCCCAGTATTGGTTGGCCTATTTGAGATAAGTAAACATGCATGACTCTTATATTTTGTTATGTTTGAAATTAGTAGGCATATCAGAAAAATTAATTACAGCTTAATAATAAACATCCGGTCATAGAAAACCATCATAACGACTGGGAGAGCGGTGTGCTGACCACACGCCCCTCCTATCCGCATCCTCAACTGAGGATGAAACGGTGGTCGGATGGGCCACTTGTGGCCTGAAGATGGAGTGCTTTAATAATAAACATAGCAATCTGTTTCTCATAACAAAACCATGTGAGCAACTTTTTAGTACTGGACATGTGAGCAACCATTGTTCATAATATTTAACTGAAATTATCTCATGTAAGAAAACTCTTACACAACTTTAGTTTGAAGCATACGAAAATTTGAGATATTTTTAAGATTTCATTCATTTAATGTATTTACGTAATTTCAATAACAAAAAAAATTCTTGCATGTCCAAAATTCAGTGACGTTATCAGAAAATGCATTTTAACAAACTATCTGCATACCATCTTCATAATTCATTGCCACAAATAAAAATGAAATGAAAACATAGTGCAGCTCTTCCAGAACACATTGATGCAAATTGCATAGTTACAAAGTTAGTAGTATACAAGTCTGAGCAAGTTGAATTAAATGTAAGATTATATGTGAGTTCTTTGTATGACATGGCTAATCTACTCTGTGCCTCCATGTGTTCCTGCTGAACTGTTGATGCTAAAGTAATTTTGAACAGACTAGTGACACCATAAATTTTCAGAAATAAATGCTGAGTTTAGTTGTATAAGACAGACTGAAGAAAATATAATAATAATTAGCCTGTATAGGTTTCCAGATGGAGGCATAAATATATTTTTGAATAGTTTGAATTAGAGCTGAAAAACTTTTTAAGTCTAAAACAAAGGTTGTTATCTGCAAGGATTTTAATATTGACATTGCATGAATAAAGTCCTACTCATAAAGATGCATGTCTAAACAATATTATTGTTAATACACATAGAGAGGGATACTTGGCTAGCCTCAGCAATTTGCAGATTGCTTCTAACACTTTATCATAAGCAACTAATTTGTCACAATAATTTTGTGGCATGGGTGGGATGTCAGAGAGATTATTTATTGATTATTTATTTATTATTATTTTGATTGATTCATTTATTTACAAGTTAAAGAGCACAAATTGGGACTCTGTAAATGAGTGTCAAACAGAAATAACTGGAGTTGAGAATGTTTTTGATGACACTTGTAAAAAATATAGAGACTTATGGTATTCAAGTGTCCTATTACTAAATGATAGCTCCCCAGGTAAATGTAAAAATACAATAATTAGCTGGCATACAAATGAACTGGCAGTAATTAGAAAAACATGCTGATACTACATCAAATAAATAGAAGTGAGGATAATTGAGGGGCTGAACAGAGAGATTTTGTTTGCAATGCTTACTGTAGAAGTAAAAGGTATTACAAAGCTAAGCTCATAATAGCCGTAAAAGTGGCAGTTGAAAGGTATGTAGAAGGTGATGCACATAAGTATAGTTCATCATGGGAAGTTAACAGACAAGATAATTCTTTCAATCAGTTATGTCAAACTCTACTTGATCCAGGAGAATTGAATGACTAATTTGTTACACTAGTCAGAGAACTCAAAGACAAATTTAAGGCCACAGACTCGTGGCACGTTGTCCACTGGTGGGTAGCCTGTATGGGAGGAACTTTTTGTGTGGAAGGGATGGCAGCTGTTGAAATTCAGGGACTGTTGATGGGTTTAATGTGGACAGAATTGTGGGTGGACCAGTGCTGCTTGGACTGCAGGTGTCTGAAGGGTCTTTGTTTCATTGGGATAAAACCACACCTGATAAGGTGTGTAAAACTGTTACCAAATTATCTAATTCCAAAAGTATGGACTGCTACTTAATGTCTGGTTATGTTGTTAAAGGACAGTTCACTTTGTTACTAAGCCACTAAGTTTCTTTTGTAATAAATGTTTAGAGTATAGACTTTCTACAGATTCACTCAAAATATTAGAAGTTACCCTATATTCAAAAAGGGTGAAAAACAGCTCCCCCAGAACTACCAACCAGTTTCTGTTTATGCCCCTACATTGTGCCAGCTGGACTAGCAGTGCCAGTGCTGCTTTTCAGCAGGTGGACTAGGTACTGGTGGGGTGGGTAAAGAGAGAGTTAGAGGGAGGGGGGAGGCATGTAGAAGGATCAGGGGTGGGTGACTAGCAGTTCAGAAGGAGGTAGCCCATTTGCCAGCTAGGAGTGAAGGAAAGAGGGGTGGCAGGTATATGGGCTAGGCATGTGATGCATGGTGGTCTGGACCAGTGGGGAGAGGCACAAGCTGAAGCTGACATGGGGACACGAATTGGTTGTAGGTGACAGGACAGAGATAGGGGTGGAGGTTGCAGAGACAGTGGGTTACAGGAGACTGAGGTCATGAGTGTGGTGGATGTGTTGTAAGAATAGCTCCCATCTGCATAGTTCAGAGAATCTGGTGGTGGAGGGAAGAATCTGTATGGTCTCGGTAGTGAAGCAGCCACTGAAATTGAGCGTGCTGTGTTCAGCTGTGTGTTGTGCCACCAGGTGGTCATCTTTGTTCTTGGTGGCAACAGTTTGGCAGTGACCATTCATCCTTGTGGTCAGCTAGTTGATAGTCATGCCGACATAAAAAGCTGTGCAGTGTTTGGAGGAGAGTTGATACATTACATGGCTGCTTTTAGCAGGTGCCCAGCCTTTATTGGGGTAGGACAAACCTGTGACGGGACTGGAGTAGGGGGTGCTGTCTAGGTGGATTGGGCAGGTCTTGCACCTTGATATGCCCCAGGGAGATGATCCGCATGGCAAGGGATCGGGAGTGGGAGTGGCGTAGGGATGGACTAGGCTGTTGTGTAGATTGAGTGGGTGATGGTACACCCCTTAGGATGGATGGAAGTGGATAATGTTGAGTAGGATGTCCCTAATTTCAGGGCATGATGAGAAATGAAGTCCTAATGGAGGACACAGTTTGGTTGTCTCAGTCCACAGAGATATTAGGTGACGAGATGGAAGCTACTTTGTAGATAAACCTTTGGGGTGGTGGGAGCACATGGAGTGTATGAAGATATGGGGTGGGATATCTGTTTATGGAGTAAGTATAGGACACATTGTGTGTCAGTGAAGGCCTTCATGAAACCTTCAGCATACTGGACAAGGGAGTTCTTGTCACTGCGTATACATTGTCCATGGGTGACTAGGCTGTGTGGGAGGGATTTTTTGGTGTGGGAGGGATGGCAACTGTCAAAATGTAGGTACTGTTGGTGGTTAGTGGGTTTAATGGGGACATAGGTGTGGATGAAGCCATCAGACAGGTGGAGCTCAACATACAGGAAGATGGCACATGGGGTACAGGAGGACCAAGTGAAGGGGATGAGAGAAAAGGTGTTGTTGTTGTGAAGGAATTCGGATAGGATGCCTTGGTCCTGAGTACAGATCATGAAGATATCATCAATGGGCCTGAACCAGTCTGAGCTAACCAAAGCCAGCCTAACCCCAACACTGAACTTTGCTTCTTTCAGTTCATATCACCATCCAACTGTTACCCTCCCTCTGTCCCACCTAATCACCCCCTGGTCACCTTGCAGTAATTCATAACCTTCAACTTGACCCCACCATCCTTGCCCAGGTCCCTTCCTATGAACACTGACCACACAAAGGAGAAAGGACACCCATACATAATGTGAAAACAGATCCCGACATAATCATCCTCCCTGCAGGCAAAGGAACCACCACTGTCATAATCAGTCACAATGACTAGCTGACAGATGGCCTCCACCAACTGCCTGACTATTCCACCTACAGGCTCTGCCATATTGATCCCATCCCAGAAGTCCAACATAACCCCCAATCCCTAACAAAATCCATAGGCCTTTCCCCAGAGCCTCTCCCTCGAGAACATTTCCCTCCTCTACCTAACAACACCCTGCACTCCCACATACTAAATGCTCCCCAAAATCCACAAACCCAACAATCCTGAACATCCTATTGAAGCTGGCTACTGGGTTCCTACTGAAAGAATTTCTGCACTTGTTGAACAACACCTCTAATAAATAGCTCAAAACCTATCCTCTCACATCAGAGATACTAACCACTTCCTTCACCAAATCTCCACCATTCCCATCCTTTTACATCCTCGGTCCCTACTCATCATTTTTGATGTCACCTCCTTATACACACAAACATCCCTCATGTTTATGGGCTTGTTGCTATTGAAAACTACCTCTCCCAATGTCTTCCAAACTCCAAACCCACCAACTTTTACCTTATACATGTTAACAATTATATCATGACTCACAACTGCCTTTCCTGGGCAGGTACACAAACAAATATGCAGCACAGTTAAGGGCACCCCACACCCTTTTATACGAGCATGTTTATGGGCCACCTGGAGAAATCCTTCCTCGCCTCCCAAAACTCCCACCCCCTAGTCTGATTAAGGTTCAGTGATGATATCTTCATGATCTGAAGTCAGGGCAAAGATGTCCTATTGCATTCTTTCAAAACCTCAGTACCTTATCTCCCATCCCCTTCAACTGGTCCTCCTGTACACCACGTGCCACCTTCCTGCACATTGACCTCCACCTTGCTGACAGTTCCATCTGTACCTATGTCCACATTAGCCCCTCTAACAACCAACAGTACCTGCATTTTGACAGCTGCCATCCATCCCACAGCAAGAAATTGCTCCCATACAACCCAGCCACCCATGGACAATATATCTGCAGTGATGAGAACTGGCTCACCCAGTCAGTATGCTGAAGGTTTCATGAAGGCTTTCAGAGACAGGCAATACTCCCTAAACCAACTCCACAAACAGATATCCCATGCTGTATCCTCACACACTCCCAATTCTCCCACTGCCCCCAAGAATCATCCACAAAGTAGCTTTTACCTCATCAGCAAATATCACCGTGGACCGGAACAACTGAACATATCCTTCACCAGGGCTTTGATTATGGTACCTATCATTATGCATTGAAATGAGGGTCATCCTACCCAATATCCTTCCCACCCCTCCTAAAGTCATATTACGTCACCTACCCAACCTACATAACAGCCTAGTCCATCCCTATGCCACTCCCTCTGCCTACTGTCGTAGACCAAGGCGTAAGACCTACCCAATCCACCCACCCAGCACCATTCCAGTCCTCTCCCAGGCTTGCCGTACCCCATCAGAGGCCAGGCCAGGTGTGAAGCAGCCACATCATATACCAACTCTGCTGAAAACACTGCACAGCTTCTTATATTGGTGTGACTACCAACCAGCTGTCCACCAGGATGAATGGTCATCACCAGACTGTTGCTGAAAATGAAGTTGTCCATCCACTGGCACAACGTGCAGCTAAGTATGACATGCTCAATTTCAGTGGCTGCTTCACAACCTGGACCATCTGGCTCCTTCCTCCATCACCAGCTTCTTTGAACAATGCAGGTATGAGATACGTTTACAACACATCATCCGCTCCCATAATCTCCAGTAACCCACTGTCTCCACAACTCCCATCCAAAAGTTTCCCTTTCCTCTGTCCTGTCACCCGTTGCTAATTCATAACCCACATCAGCTTTGACAACTGTACATCACATGCCTAGCCTGTATGCCTTCCATCTCGCCCTCCCGTATTCCTTGCTGTCAAAGGAGCTATCTCCCTACAAGCTGCTACTCACCCACCCCAAATCCCTCTCTCTGCCTCCTGCCTCCCTTTCCCTCTACCCACCCCAGTCAACACTACCTCAATCATAACCTAGTCCACATACTGAATATGTTGTTACTTGTTGTCTAAGTAAAGCATTTAACTGCACTCCTTTTAACAGATTAATAACAAAATTGGAGTATTATGGTGTGCACAGATCTACGTAACAGTAATTTCTTTCTACCTAAACAATAGAAGACAGTTTATCTCAATTAGAAATAGACATTCCCTGTTAGTAGAAATTGTTACGGGTGTCTAAAGGGCTCCATCTTTGGCCACTCTTTTTGTTTCATTTTGGCTGTCAATCACCTGTCCCATTGTGTATCACAGTGTGTAATCTGGTAGGCTGGTGATACAACTTTACTTACTTCACAACACAACTTCTCAATAGTTGATAACGTTATGGAATAAATCCTTGACTCTCTATTAAATTGGTGTCTAAGAAAATAAAAAAATAAATGTGTCAAACTCTGAGGAATACATATTGACATTGAACTTAATTGGTAAGAGCATATCAACCAAGTCTGTAAAAAGATCTCACAAATGTCTTACCTCATACGGCAACAGAGAGATATGGTCAGAAATAATTGTGTTCATATGAAAATACTTTTGGGTTATTGGAGACCACCCATTGAAAAACAGAAGCATTGAGTTGTTGATAGGTGCACAAAAAGTGAAAAAAACTTACTAGCTTTCAGAGCAATCATTTTATGAGCTAGAGTAGCTAGTATAAGGATTGCTCCAAAAGCTAGCAAGTTTTCTTTCTTTTTGTGTGTGCTTATTGATGACTCAATGCTTCTGCTTGTCAGTGAGTGATGTCCTTTAATCCAAAAGTATTTATGTTCTAGCAGAACTTTCTACAACAAGAACTTTATTGTATGACATATTCTGGGCTCTTTCTCACATATATGGGGACATTTTTCTCATATCAGTAACATTAAAAAAAAAAAAAGGGTGAATCTATGTCTGTAAGTCTGCACCCAACATTGAAGAATGTGTCATAAGGGAAACAACTGACAAACATAACACACTCAAAATTTTTAACAAGCTTCCATTCACTGCTCATTCCTTGCCATTTAAAAAATTCAAAATAAAATTGTGTGACTGGCTGACAAAAAATGCATATTACAATATAAAAGAGTTCTGTGATATTGATAATGCTGATATTAATATTTAAGGTTATAGATGTATATAAGATACTTAAACTGTACATGTAATTTGAACATTTATTTTAGTACTTTGATTGCAACTGTAAGTATTGTTGAGAAGATCTATTCTGCTGTATGTGGTCAGTGGCAAATAAAGAATCTTAATCTGATTTGTAGGACATTACATGGTTGAATTTTGTCAAGTGCTAAATTTCACATTTCTATAAATTTAAAGGAAGCTGGCAATATTTGCACCTCTTTTAAAGCTTTTGAAGATCTGACTGGATACTTGTGTAGCTTTTTCTTATATACATTTCATTATTGATAATTGCATCATCTGCAGGCTACTATTAATACTATCTGCTAGCTCATCAGTATACAACATGAACATCAAAAGTCCCATCACACTTCCCTAGGGTACATCTACATCTGTCAGCAACCCTTCATGCTGCATCTTTCCCTCTGAGAAATAAGTGTGAAGTGTAATTCACTGGCCTTTGACAAAATGGCTTGGAAAGTAGCATTTTTCCCTGTTCCTGGGTAAAAAATGTCATGAATTTGAGTACATCAGTGACAACTGACAGATATTTAATGTTGGTATTAGATGCTGTCTTCATCATAAGAGCTGATTGTGGCATATAACCTAGTTTAAAGTAGTAGTTCATTTCCCATGTTAAGAAATAAGACTGGACGTATTTTGTCCACTCACTACCAACCTTAGCAGTTAAACAATGTTGTATGCAATAGCATTATGATAGTCATCATTTAATACTGTGTTTCATTGCTGCTAATGAATATTTTTAACAAAAGTACAATTATTGGATATGTATTACATAATTTAAAATTTGATTAGATGAAACATTTCAGCGTTTGTCATATGGGTAAAAACTCAGCAAACTCTGTATCTGTCACAGAATAATGTGTACTAACTTATGAAAATATTATTTAATGCCACCATAATTGTTTGGATATTGTCTTCACAAGTCATTGTAAAAGTTCCTTCATTCAGACAAATATACTCATCTCACTGCATGTTTTTTGGATGTGTAGCTGTATTACATGAATGTTCAAAGTTTGTAGCATTGCAGCTCTATCAACGTTTTTTTTCCAAAATTCTCTCAAAATCTGCAATGAGAACAAATTGTGTTTCTCTTCATTGTATACTAAACTCAGTGAAGACATGTATGCTAAAGTAGTTCATGACTGAAAATGCCAGAGGCTGCAGTGCCTGCTGATGAGAGAGCACAGTATATACAGGGTATTACAAAAAGGTACAGCCAAACTTTCAGGAAACATTCCTCACACACAAAGAAAGAAAATATGTTATGTGGACATGTGTCCGGAAATGCCTAATTTCCATGTTAGAGCTCATTTTATTACTTCTCTTCAAATCACATTAATCATGGAATGGAAACACACAACAACAGAATGTACCAGCATGACTTCAAACACTTTGTTACAGGGAATGTTCAAAATGTCCTCCGTTAGCCAGGATACATGCATCCACCCTCCATCGCAAGGAATCCCTGATGCGCTGATGCAGCCCTGGAGAATGGTGTATTGTATCACAGCCGTCCACAATATGAGCACGAAGAGTCTCTACATTTGGTACCGGGGTTGCGTAGACAAGAGCTTTCAAATGCCCCCATAAATGAAAGTCAAGAGAGTTGAGCTCAGGAGAGTGTGGAGGCCATGAAATTGATCCGCCTCTACCAATCCATCGGTCACCGAGTCTGTTGTTGAGAAGCGTACAAACACTTCGACTGAAATGTGCAGGAGCTCCATCGCACGTGAACCACATGTTGTGTCGTACTTGTAAAGGCACATATTCTAACAGCACAGGTAGAGTATCCCATATGAAATCATGATAACGTGCTCTACTGAGTGTAGGTGGAAGAACATGGGGCCCAATCAAGACATCACCAACTATGCCTGCCCAAACATTCACAGCAAATGTGTGTTGATGACGCGATTGCACAATTGCGTGCTGATTCTTGTCAGCCCACACATGTTGATTGTGAAAATTTACAATTTGATCACGTTGGAATGAAGCCTCATCCATAAAGAGAACATTTTCACTGAAATTAGGATTGACACATTGTTGGATGAACCATTCACAGAAGTGTACCCATGGAGGCCAATCAGCTGCTGATGGTGCCTGCACACGCTGTACATGGTACAGAAACAACTGGTTCTCCCGTAGCACTCTCCATACAGTAATGTGGTCAACGTTACCTTGTACAGCAGCAATTTCTCTGACACTGACATTAGGGTTATCGTCAACTACACGAAGAATTGCCTCATCCATTACAGGTGTCCTCGTTGTTCTAGGTCTTCCCCAGTCTCGAGTCATAGGTTGGAATGTTCCGTGCTCCCTAAGACGGCGATCAATTGCTTCGAACATCTTCCTGTCGGGACACCTTCGTTCTGGAAATCTGTCTCGATACAAATGTACCTTGCCACAGCTATTGACCCGTGCTAGTCCATACATCAAATTGGCATCTGCCAACTCCGCATTTGTAAACATTGCACTGACTGCAAAACCACGTTGGT
Source organism: Schistocerca serialis cubense (assembly GCF_023864345.2). Taxonomy (NCBI): domain Eukaryota; kingdom Metazoa; phylum Arthropoda; class Insecta; order Orthoptera; family Acrididae; genus Schistocerca; species Schistocerca serialis. Next base: position 218,739,552 of record NC_064640.1, read on the forward strand.
GATGAACACTAACCTGTTGATGCTACGTACTGATGTGCTTGATGCTAGTACTGTAGAGCAATGAGTCGCATGTCAACACAAGCACTGAAGTCAACATTACCTTCCTTCAATTGGGCCAATTGGTGGTGAATCGAGGAAGTACAGTACATACTGATGAAACTAAAATGAGCTCTAACATGGAAATTAAGCTTCTCTGGACACATGTCCACATAACATCTTTTCTTTATTTGTGTGTGAGGAATGTTTCCTGAAAGTTTGGCCGTACCTTTTTGTAACACCCTTTTTTTATATATATATATATATATATATATATATATATATATATATATATATATATATATATATAAAGAAACATTCCACATGGGAAAAATATATTAAAAAACAAAGATGCTGTGACTTACCAAATGAGAAAGCGCTGGTAGATAGACACAATAAAAAACACACACACAAATTTCAAGCTTTCACAACCCGAGGTTGCTTCATCAGGAAAGAGGAAGGAGAGAGAAAGACGAAAGGATGTGGTTTTTAAGGGAGAGGGTAAGGAGCCATTCCGATCCCGGGAGTGGAAAGACTTGCCTTAGGGGGAAAAAAGGACAGGTATACACTCGCACACACTCACATATCCATCCGCACATATACAGATGCAGGCAGACATATGTAAAGGCAAAGAGGTTGGGCAGAGATGTCAGACGAGGTGGAAGTACAGAGGCAAAGATGTTGTTGAATGACAAGTGATGTACGAGGGATGGCAACTTGAAATTAGCGGACGTTGAGGCCTGGTGGGTAACAGGAAGAGAGGATATATTGAAGGGCAAGTTCCCATCTCCGGAGTTCTGATAGGTTGGTGTCAGTGGGAAGTATCCAGATAACACGGATGGTGTAACACTGTGCCAAGATGTGCTGGCCAGGCACCAAGGCATGTTTAGCCACAGGGTGATCCTCATTACCAACAAACACTGTCTGCCTGTGTCTGTTCATGCAAATGGGCAGTTTGTTGCTGGTCATTGCCACATAGAAGGCTTCACAGTGTAGGCAGGTCAGTTGGTAAATCAAGTGGGTGCTTTCACACGTGGCTCTGCCTTTGATTGTGTACACCTTCCGGGTTACAGGACTGGAGTAAGTGGTGGTGGGAGGGTACATGGGACAGGTTTTACACCGGGGGCGGTTACAAGGGTAGGAGCCAGAGGGTAGGGAAGGTGGTTTGGGGATTTCATACCCTTCGTACATCACTTGTCATTCAACAACGTCTTTGCCTCTGTACTTCCACCTCGACTGACATCCCTGCCCAACCTCTTTGCTTTTATATATATCTGCCTGTGTCTGTATATGTGCGGATGGATATGTGTGTGTGTGTGTGTGTGTGTGTGTGTGCGTGTGTGTGTGTGTGTGTGTGTGTGAGTGTATACCTGTCCTTTTTTCCCCCTAAGGCAAGTCTTTCCACTCTCGGGATTGGAATGGCTCATTCGGGGCAGTTAGTAGACCCGCGACCGAGCGCCTCCCCATGTGGTGGATAGGGGAATGCCTCCTAGATATAGGTGGTACAGAGGAAATGAAATACTCGGGGCGGACCAAAACTACTAGTAGCATCTGTTCCCACAGTGGGCGGCTACAAAAGGCGTCTGCTTCACATGTCAGTGGTGGCCTCAACCAACCTCCTGACCTGGAAAGGCAGGTTGTACTCGGCAGCATGCCATATATCCAACGACTAAACATCATGATGGTACAACGGGAAAATCTCATTACCCCGGGCCCCAGTCAATAGACTGGGATTGTCGTGAGCATCAGATTCCGGCGGCTCACGGATATCATGAGAAGAATCGGAGCTTCTCAAACTCCCTCAAGACCAAACGCAAACACTACATCAGCACACTCAACGTGAACACACTGATGAAGACAGGAAAGATGAAACAACTGACAGACACTCTTGAAAAATTTCAAATCAAAATATGTGCACTGCAAGAAACACGATTCACAGACGAAGACCATTTCAACATGGAGAATTTCAGAATATACAAAGGAAAACCATCGAGACAACTGAAAAACCTAAGGCTTTTTGGCACAGGATTTGCAATAAACAGGTCCATCACGGACAGCATAATCGACTTTTCGTCACCAAACAAAAGAATCAGCACCATCACACTGAAATCATCCAACAAATCCTACACAATAATCAAGGCACATGCACTGACTAATGACTACAACAGGAAAAACCCCAATGAAATTGATGACTTCTGGATGACAATGGAAGAAACTATCAGAAAAATTCCTGCACATAGAGTCAAAATAATACTGGGAGACTTCAACGCTAAACTCGGAAAAGAAAAGATATACAGACATACCACAGGAAAATATACTCCACACAAGGACACAAACAAAAATGGAAAACACCTGATAGACTTTTGCAAAAGCCACGGCCTCGCCATTATGTCAACAAAATTCAAGAAACCAACACGGAAACTTACCACTTGGAAATTCCCCAGCTGAAAGCAAGAACTACAAATCAACCACATAATTGTCCAGAAAGACTCACAAAAAGAAATTTTGAACATAGACACACGTAAAGGCTACTTCGACTCAGACCACCACGTACTACAGATCAGGATTCGTCTTTTGCCCAAGAAAAAGCTCCAGAAGAACAAAATTGTTAGACCATATCCAGAATACCTTACTTTAAACCAGACACAAATATTAGACAAAATTAAAATGGAGAAAACGACAGACTGGACACAACTTTCAGGAAGAATCCGAGAGGCCATGAAACTAGCATAAGCACCACGCACAAGGAAACACCGTTGGTGGAACCACATATGTGACCAAGCTATTGACCAACGAATCAGTGCATGGAAAAAATTTTGTAGCCATAAATCCTAGGAGAATTGGATGAACTTCCTGAAAACACAGAAGCAATCAAGCAAAATCATTCGCAGTGAAAAACGACAGTATGATAAACGGCGACTGACGGAGATCGAATCAGACTTCATGAAGAACAATACAAGAAACTTCTACAGAAAGTTCAGAGAAAATATGACTGGATATCAACTATCCAACTTGTGCTTCAGAAGACCGGATGGAACCCTAGAAACCAATACCAAAAACAATTGTGACATTCTGGCAAAGTACTTTGAAAAACTGCTCATCACGGACCCCCCTATGGAAGAAATGATGACAGAAACTAGCACGTACAATCCAGATAGTGAACCTCCAACTCTAGAAGAAGTTAAAGAAATAATCAAGTCACTCAAGAATCGTAGAGCACCAGGAGAAGACGGCATCATTGCAGAAATCTGGAAGTTACAAGACCCAGAACTCACCAAAGACATCCACAGGATCTTGGAAGATATCTGGAAGACCATGAAAATTCCTGATGACTGGAAAACTGCCCTGATACACCCACTACACAAAAAAGGTGACAAGACTGACCCAAACAACTACAGAGGAATATCCCTACTACCGGTCACATACAAGATCCTCTCTAAAGCTTTACGAAACAGACTAGAATGCGAGACCGACCACTTGATTGGGGAATACCAAGCAGGCTTCCATAAAGGGTGATCTTGTGCGGAACAAATTTGGAACCTGAAAATGATTTTACAACACAAGCAGAACCTGATCATTACCTTTGTCGACTTCAAAAAGGCCTATGACTTTAACGCCCGGAAAACTCTCTTCAAAATTCTAGCAGAATACAAAGTAGACAACAAAACATGGGCTATCATAGAGCAAACTTTAACCAACACAACCTCCAAAGTAAAGTTCTGTGGGGAACTATCAGAGCCCTTTGAAATTCGCACAGGTGTCCAACAAGGCGATGGCCTCTCACTTCTCCTTTTCAATCTGGTGTTAGATAAGGTAATAAAAGAATGGGAAACATCACAACAGGGGATAACCTTAGGAAACCTACAGATTAAATGCCTGACTTTTGCAGATGATTTGGCGATTGTCACGAAAGGTATAAAAGAAACAAAAGATGCTATTGAAAAACTACACAAAATAGCTTCCAAAACTGGACTACAGACCTCTTACAAAAAGACACAATTTATGAGCACAAAGAAACTCTCATCTCTGAACACAAAGTATGGCACAATTTACAAAATGGCAAATTTCAAATACCTCAGTGAAACACTACAAATGAGTGGACATAACAGAGACTCAAATGAAGAAAGAAAGACTAAACTGGACAAGGCATACAAAGTAGTGTGGAATCATTACAACAAGAAGTCTATCTTACAAAAAGCCAAATTATGCCACTACGACATGGTGGTGCTCCCTGAGGCACTGTATGCAGCAGAGACCACACTAATCCTAGGGCATACACTTATCAGACAACTAGAAAAAGTAGAACGGAAAATACTTAGGAAAATATTTGGTGCAACTAACAACAATGGAATATGGATCAAGAAACCTACAGAGGAACTATACAAACATACGGAGACAATCACAGAAAAGATTAGAAAACGCAGACTACAATTGTATACAGAATGCCATCACACAGACTGACCAAACAGATCTTTGACTGTGTAACCACTAGAAACAACAAATGGGTGGCAGAGGTAAAAAACAACCTGAACCAACTCAACATAACAGCAGACACAATAAACGACAGAATAAAATTCAGAAACATCATTAAGAAAAGTAAACTACGTGAGATACACTGTGACAAACGAACAGGCATAAAATGGACTGAAGAACGCAAGCAAGATAACAGCTGGAAGATGAAAGAAATATGGGCAACCAAAAAGGCAATCAAGATGAAGCTGAAGACACAAAGCCAACAAGAAGCATGGACAGAGGACCGGAAACAGAAACACATCGAGCAAATGAGGGAAGTTTGGGCAGCAAGGAAGGCAGCAAAAGGAACTGGCCATGTAGTTTAGTCCAAATGCGCTCTTTAAGGGCAAAACACCAATAATAATAATAATATACTCGCAGTAGTGGAAGATTGTGGGAGTGTAAAGACACTGTTTTGAAACATGTGAAAAGTTACAAGCATAGGGGCAGCAAAATGAAATAGAGCAGTTTTCCACTAAAGTGACAGTCTTCAATTTGCAGCAACTTTGAAGCTGTGATGAAGGAGAAAAGTGACTAGATACCTGGTCCGAGGGTCTGTGGAACGATTTTTGAAGACCAACATTCCATTCCACATACTAGACAACAAATATTTTTGGCAGTGGATGAACAAATGCATTGAAGTTGAGCAGTGTTTTGTTAACAGTAAAAATATAGTTTGACCTTCATGCTATTAAAAGTTAAAACTTAGTATTTAATAAACTACAATGTTTTACTCTGGTACAGGATCAAATTATTTTACAAAATCAGATAGCTAATAGACTTATCATTCCTTGTTAGGTGCTGGTAACATACCACATGCAAAAACAATGAAGTAGACTATCTTGCCTTCAATACAACAAAAATGATGTAATTGAGAAGCTAACATGAAAAGATGTTATTATATTGGCCAATGAGTTCTCTGACAAAAGAGGCCATTGTGTTTCCACTGTGTTGTTGAGAACAGTTGAAGCATGGAATGGGCAGAAACTTCTGGTTGCAAATATACAGGATCTTGAAAAACTTGTTGTTGCAAGTATACAGGTTCTAGCAGACAAACTCAACACATTGTGCTCATGAAATTTTGGAAGCTCTTAAGACATACAATATACCTTAAGATAATGTGAAAACAGTAGTGAGTGACTGTGCCAGATTCATGAACAAGTGTGTTGACTGTTTGAAAACAATCATAGGTGATCATTTAAACCACATTCAGTTCTAGACACACAAACTGAATCTGATTGGGAACATTTTTTTGAAGGACGTTAGTTAGTTGAACACTATGACAAGCAATTAAGAGTGCTTTGTTGAACACTAGGTGGAGAAAACACTTGTATTTGCAGTTTCTGAAGGAAAAGAACAAGGATGCAAAGGTTTATCTTCTTCCAGTTTTAACAAGATAGAACTTATGTCTATCTACAGCCACTTGCATGGTACAATATTTTCAACAAATGATTGATTTCTTCTAGAGAGATGATATGTGATAGCAGTCTAGTGCAGGCACTAAGTATGAAGTTTGCTGATGGTTGATGAAGTAAATTGGATTCTTGTGGAGGCCATGTTCATTAAAGGACCTGCCTGTTATTTAATTAAAATAATCTTCTTACATACTTTGAAATTTCCACTTTGCATTAACTTTATTCAAAGTTAAAACACCAGATCCAAACAATTCAGTCTGCAAAGACTTAAATGCATGTTTTAGCCCAATGACAATAAGTCACCCAATGACTGAAACAACTTGTTCCTCTTCTAGCAGCAGTTTATCATAGGATGATGGAACAAAAAAGGAAGGCTGAAAGTGAGCCCTTTAGGAAGGACTGACACTTCTGTGGGATTGAAAGTTTTGGTGGATAGAGTGACAATAGTGTTTTGAATTTGTTTGGCTTTTTTGGGATGTAGAACGGGAGTTTTGGGGGATGTGATGGGTGGAAGAGATCAGTCTGTGTCACATCTCCAACTCCTAATCCACTCTTACACTTCGTGTGCTACATGCATCTTCCTGTGCCTGCACCAGGGTGAACTCACCTGTAATACATTGCTGTCCTATTCCCTTGCTTCCAGCCCTTCCCATCCCTCAGCCACCCTTCTCTTACCCCCTCCTCCACTCCTACCACCTTTCTCCGCTTACCCACTCCACTAAACAAAACTTCTAATCCACCCCCAGGGGTCCTCACAACTGTATTGTGAGTTCAGTGGTGACAAGCATGGAGCCATAATCATTGCAGTACTATTTCCTTTCCTTTGTTGTAATATTACATTATACCTGTATCTTTTCTCAGACTTTGTCTCTAGGAAAGATTCCTTACAACAACCTACTCACTTGTAAGGCATTTAGTATGGACTTTCCCACTTTGTCTTATTATTTTACACATTCTGTTTCCGTTAACTTATGTGCAGTCCTCACATCTAGGTTTGACCTCTACCATTTCAAATTTTTTTACAGAAGTGTAGGCCCTGTGGGGAAGGTCGCCCAATACTCAGTATGATAGTCAGCCCTTGTGGGGGTGGGGGGGTTCTTCAGGCACCCATAAGTGGTGACCACCTAACTACGGAGGGAATGCACTGTCGGTGCATGTGCTTTTACCTCCCTGTGCATGACAAGGGCCTGTCCATTTGGCAGCGCTGGGACTCCAGGCAGTGGCCATCAACCAGGTGGCCATTGCTGTGGCTGGGTGGCACATGCAGGGAGAGCCCTTGTTCAGGGCAGGCAGAATCATAGAGGACATCTGCCACTGTGAGAAGTCCTAAGCTATCAGCTGGTGGCTGCAAGACTCTGGCTGTCTCTTCAGACAGACTGGATTTTTTCAGTGGAGATTGTTATGACCCTAGGCACTTCAACTCCTTGGCCATGCCGTGGGAAGAAAGCAAAACCAAGTGGCTTGTAGAAGCTTACTCCCATTAGTTCCTGATTTGCTCTTGAGCAGATCTTAATTAAAACAGCAAGTCCTACCCAGTCCCTGAAATTACTCTCATATGAAGAACTTTATTATGTACCTCTTACTGTAACACTCAGTAAGAGCCTAAACATGGTACAGGGTATGATTTTTCGCTGGAACTTAACACTGCAGATGAATGAAGAACTATGTGAATACTTGGAAATTGTGGGATCCATCTCATATGTCATGTATGTTGAGGCCTGCCAGACAACAAGGTGAACACTGGTGTGTTCATCTTCACTTTTGAGGGGGATTTGCTTCTAGACATGGTTAAAATCTTAGTTGACTGCTGTGAAGTGAAGCCATATTTCCCACTCATGACCTGATGCTTTAAAAGCTAACAGTTCAGGTATATGTCTTCCCACTGTATGTATAACTTGATTTGTGGAGACTGTGTTTGGCCTGAAAGTCTCTTCGGGTTTGCTGCCGGATCCTAAAATCAACTTGACTCAATGTTTCGGTGATCCAAATGTTCGCCATCTTCAGGAAATGCTGCCTCTGCTGATGAGTCCCGCTGAGAACTGACACAAGATTGCAATTCGACGTCCTGTATAGGCCACCGTTCAGTACACGGCGCATGCGCCGCCCATCACGGTTTCTGGCTTCCAAAACAGGGAGGTGGTGCCGCCCTTAGTGAAACACTGCTGGCAACGATATATCGCAATCAAGGCCACACCGAAAAACATTCAGTTTTGATGCGAGATAATACAGGATTCCACGTTTTGCTAGGAGGAAACCCATTGTCTCTGTTGATTAAATTATCAGACAACCTAATTTCAATCGCCTCTTTATAGACACTATTCCAAAAACCGGAAATGTTGGCAATCACAACAGTTTCCTCAAATTTCATTTTGTGTCCCTCATTTAGGCAGTGTTCTGCTACGGCCGATTTTTCCAGCTGTTGTAGCCTCGTGTGACGGCAATGTTCCACACACCTGTCATTCAAAGTGCAAATAGAACGCCAAAGGTAAGCTTTTCCACATTGACATGGGATTTTGTACACCCCAGGTTTCCTAAGTCCCAAATCATCCTTCACAGAGCTGAGCAGAGCCCTAATCTTAGAAGGTGGACGGAACACACTCTTAATATTAAAATTCCTTAAAATTCGTCCAATCTTAAACGATAAGCCTCCAACATAAGGAAGAAAGGCCACAGATCTATGTTCCTCTTTGTACACCTCCGGAGATGGTCCAAATTCCATAGCCCGATGAATCTGTTTCTCGGTGTATCCATTTTCCTTAAAAACAGTCATCAAATGCTCAAGTTCTTGGGTTAAGCTGTCTGCGTCGGAAATGGCATATGCTCTCCATACCAAAGTCCTAAAGACGCCACTACGTTGGTGTGGTGGATGACAACTCTTAGGGTGCAGATACCAATCTGTGTGTGTGTCGGCTTTCGGTGAACACTTTGTCCTCCCTGTTTTGGAAGCCAGAAACTGTGATGGGCGGCACATGCACCGTGTACTGAACGGTGGCCTATATAGGATGTCGAATTGCAATCTTGCGTCAGTTCTCAGCGGGACTCATCAGCAGAAGCAGCATTTCCTGAAGATGGCGAACAGTTGGACCACCGAAATATTGAGTCAAGTTGATTTTAGGATCCGGCAGCAAACTCGAAGAGACTTTCAAGACTTATTACGCTGGGAAAGCCTACATAATCACACGTGTTTGGCCTGTTTACAAAAGACCATCATGTGTGTTGCCACCTGTCTGTGTCAATAGTGCAAATGACCACAATTTTTGATCCTGAAAGTCTACTCCCCTAAGCAAAGAATACAGAATGAAGGAACTGAAGGTCTTCAGTTGCCTCTCATATTTTGAAGTGCAGAAAAAAATAAGGTCATTTGTATCCTAACCGAATGATATTGACCTTTGCGACTACTGTGGCCAGGTTGTCAGCAATACCTGACATATTTAGTCCCTAGGTGCTGATCTCTGGTAGTCACACAAGTAAGTTACAATATGTGGATTATAGACCCTCCCCTCTCATAGTTCTTGCAGCACCATCTGTGGGAACCTTGACTCCTTGCATCGGGCCAGAGAAGCAGCATCCTCCTCCAGCTTTTATTCGTACTATTGGGAAACCTATCCCTAAAAGTCCACAGACAAGTGACCAGACACTAGCCAATGGCTGATGGAGCTGTGGACTGTGGATTCCAGAGCTGCCCATTCCTTTTTGGTTCCTACATGCAGAGTAGATAAACCTTCAAGCTTTGCAACAGCCAAAAGTAGTGAAAGCTAATAAGAAAAAATCTGAGTAGGAGGTGACGCCAGTGACCCCAGTCGTGCAGATCCCTGTTGCTATAAGACTCTGAACTGATGTTCATTGATATTGGTCTGCCTGCACCAGTGACAGGCAGTGACCTGTCTTCCTGCTGCCTTTATTGCTAACCAGGATACCTTTAAGTTGATAATTCAGTGGAACTGTCACCTACTAGAACTACAACAACTAATTTTGTCCTGTTCAACAATCTGTGTTGCTCTCAAAGAAACACATTTCACTGATGACCATTCTCCAGCTCTTTGACGTTAGTGTGCATTATGTCAGAGAATCTGGTGTGGTCTGTACATTGGTTTGCTCAGATATCATGAGTGGATTCCCCTCCATGCCATATGGGAAGGAAAACCGGTGCAAGTATAAACATTCCCAGTGATCGCCATTTGTAACATTTATTTACCCCAGGCAGTGTACTTACGTACCTTGAGGTGACTACCTCAATCCAAAGACTCTCCCTCCATTTTCTTGTGCTTAGGAACATCACTGTTCACCAACCCCTGTGGGGAAGTACTACGTCATCTGTAAGGGACCTTTTGACTGACGAACTTCTTTCCACTCTTGATGTCTGTTTCCTCAATGAGCATACTGTTACCCACTGCAGTGCTTCTCATGGAACACTTTGGCTACTGACCTTACAATCCCTTCCCCCGGTGTCATGGCTTCATTACAGTGATTGCTACATGACAATGTTTGTGTGACAGTGACCACTTTCCAATAATCCTATCACTGTCCAGTAAACCAATTGTCACTTTGGGCTCTTTGAAGAGCAAACTTGCAATTATATGCCTCTATTTGTGGCTTTGTCCCCTCTCTGTCAGACTGCATCAGTGAGATTGTGGGAGATGTCTTGGACACAATCACCCACATCTCGAACTGCTTTTCCCCTTCCCACAGGCTCCCACCACTGCCAGCTGTTGCCATGACTTTGTAACAGCTATCAACGATCACTGAAGGGCCCTTCAGGGTCTCATATGACGTCATCCACAAATGACCCTCATCACTTGTAAGCAGCCAGTACTAAGGCTCATTATCTAATTAAATGCAGTACGAAGGGATGCTAGGAACTCTTATGTCTCCTCCTTTGGAGCCTATGCTTCTTCATCCCCCTTATGGGCCAAGCTCTGTAGTCTACCTTGCTATTAAAGATCAACTACTTGTGTATTTCTAAATTCTTGCTGATAACCTAGTGACACTTTGCAACAGCATTGGCACCCTTTTCTTACCTGCCTACCTTTTGAAGACAAATCTAAGACATCTCCCTATTCTAACCCCCAACCTTCATCATGCTGAATTATATAATAAGCCTCCCACTAACTGGGCATTTCTTCAGGCTCTTGACTCCTCACACAATACACCCCAAGGCCCTGAGGCAATTATAATCAGATGATCCAATGTCTGAGTTTTATACAAAGACTCCATGTACACAGTATTTCCAACCATGTTTGGCTAGAGGGTGTTTCCCCTTCACAATACCTAGATAGTATCATCACCCCAATCCTTAAACTAGGCAAAAATGCCATGTCCATTGACAGCTACTGACGAATTAGCCTTGCCAACATGCTCTGCAAACTGCTTGAAAGGATGGTAGGCCAGCAATGATGCTGGGTTCTCAAATTGCAGGGCTTTTATCCCTGTGGCAACATAACGACTATATGTTACATCTGACTGACAAAATAAATTTTGCTGCCCTGTGCTGTAGAGTGAACAATAATATATTTGATTGTTTAGTGTGTGTCAAACCTCTCACTAGTGTAACCCATGATATAATTCTGTCCATCAAATAAAGTAAGGATTTGTCTAGCACACTCCGTGTACTGTTTATTACATATACATTCCCACTGGTACTACACTACCTATAGTGGTGCCCCGTCTAGCATGCCTTGTCATGATTTTGTGGAAATCTGCCATGCTAGTTGGGTATTCAACAATGCTGCCATTGTTCACCGCATCGCCTCACTTCATCAATGATGGCACCAAGGATATTTCACAAACAGTGCCACAATGTGATATGAACATCCCGTGAGATAATTCAAAAAGTAATGTTCAACCTTGACTAGAGAAACTTCAGTGCAGTGATTTAGACAGAAACAATGTTGAGTGGAGTAACAAACAATGGCGTCTGGTTTATCCAGCACTCTTACCTTGTGTGCTCCTAGTTTTTCATCTGTTCCATTTCAAGTTCCTATCCACAGACTTCTGAACCTTTACAGTGACATTTTGAGTGACATTGTTCAACCACAATGCTATACAAATGCTCCTAATGGTGCATTTCCAACCCATCAACAGTGGACTCTGTCATATAATCCTGCCATTATCTTGCCTACCACTTCAATGTGTGGACAGCAAATTAGGATGGCCAATCCTGCCACAATGCCTCAGTCTCACGTCATAACTATTTCCACACCGTTCGTTTTGCTCAAAAGTGATCCCAGTGCATTGAACAGTGACATCATTCTCATCCCAGCTGCAACTCCTGTGCCGTGTACCATGTTTAATCGAACCACCGCCATGCACCTCGCTTCTCATGTGCCTCAGGTGCATTCTGTGTACGGTGCTAAGATTCTCTGCAGGCCTGAACTTTTACAGCATTCACTGCTTCAAGTTCCATCTACATTGTGCCAACCCATATCTGACATCACATCCGTGCCAGCTGCACCATGCGCTTCTGTCCTCTCATATGCTGCTCATGGAGACAGGGTGCATCTGTTCAATCTACTGAGCATTATACATCCTGTAACTGCCATGTCAGTTTGCGAGCCAAGCAATGCTACCCTTGCACGACTTTTTCATCACCCGAGGTCTTCCTCCGTACGACACGATGTCCGCACCAATCACATTGCGCACTTCCGTGTTGCCACCAGACAGGCATTTCCAAGAGATGCAGCAACTGTATATTACACGCTCTTTACTCCCTCACCGGCCGCGTCGGTCAATGCCGTGCTCTGGCCAGACCTGCATGTAGAGCCCAATGACAGTCTCCACACCACCCAGCCTCATTTTAAACTGCCCCATTCTCTACCGATCTTCTGGCAGTATGGGTCGCTCTATGTGAGTGCTTGATATCTGCCCACAGGACATCAATGGTGATGCAAGATGACCTTATTCAGCCACCTTGGTGACGACACGGGCATAATCGGTGACCTAGTCCTGACAGCACCCACTCACAACAAGTAAGAGACGACTAAGGCTGTGCTGCTCCCTGGAGCAGCAACTACATATAGCTCTGCATGAAGAAACCTTCAGAGACAACACACCATCCTTACTTTGGTGATGCCTACAGACACAGATTGATCCTACGCTGATGCCCGATGGCATCCTCTGGACACCGTGGCTATTGAAACTTCCTACACACTTACAGGCCACAATGCTATTGCACAAGGCTGACTCCATTGATGCCAGACTTCACCTCACGGACGGAATTTACGTCCTGGCACAGCATCTTACTCTCATCAACAGCTAGTCTGATGTCTGCAAGGGCATCACCCCACTCAGCTACGAGGTGACTGAGACTAACCGACTACCACCACACTGGCCCGAGCTGCCCCACTCACCCCTTTTTGCCATTACTGTTTCTGCTCCACGCAGCCACAATGCGTCTGAGGTCAGCCAACTCCAACCAATCCAGCCTGTGCCCTCTCCCGCTGCCATGCCGCCTGACCTTCACAGTGCCAATGGACAACAATTGCTGAACAGTACAGCAAATACTCTCACCTCCCTGCCAGACCACCCCGCGACACTGTTTACAAACAAATGCCACTTCAGAGAACAATGTGGCTCTGCCTCCACCCCTCTGGCGGCTGAGTGAATCTGTTGGATCCATAGCAGATTCAGACAGGAGGCTAGCAACTGCAGAGCACATTGTGCTTATCCAAACGAGCACTGCGGCCTGCCGTAGGTGCACCAGGCCACTCTACAACCACAAGACTTCTTAATAAACTGCACATCCACAGTTCAGCCACCTCACGTTGCCCTTCTCGTGGCTCGTGCTTATTTTTTTACAACCGCCTGACACAAACGTACTTTCTTGTCAACACAGGCACTGGCGTCGGCACCCTCCCACCACCTCGAGCACTGACTACTCTCTCGCCATCATTGCTCCAATTACGCGCCATGAATGATACTATCATAGTGGTCACTGGCGCTGCCTCAATCACTATCTACCTGGGGATGGAGAGTCACATGCACTGTATCTTCCTCATTGCCAAGATAGTTGAGCTGGTCCTGGGAGCAGTCTTTCTGCATCACTATCACCTACTTCCTAACTTCACCCACAGTTTCTTAGTATGCCGTGACAGTCAGCAGCCAGTCGTTGGACTTATCAGCGGAGTTCTCCCAGAACATTCCTGTCCACCTCCCATCTCTTCATCACACGGAGATGCACCACTGGACCTCCTCCTAAAATGCTCAGCGCCCTTATGTGAACTTCGCTCTCTGATGTCCAACTATTCTTTGCTATGCACTGCAAATGACATCAAGAGACGCAAAAACGTGGATCTTCGGCAGGAGCTGCCAAGCGCTACCTTGCTGTCCTACAATGTTTGCAAAAGCCATGCTGCACGTCTGCCTTGTCGGAGGATGCCAATGTGCTTCCAGAGTCTACCTGCAAGGAATCTGAACAGGTTAGTGAAGTGCTGTATCGATCTACAGTGCACGATTACCGAGTGAGGTAGCGCATTGGTTAGCACACTGGACTCGCATTCAGGAAGATGATGGTTCAAACCTATGTCCGGCCATCCTGATTTAGGTTTTCCATGATTTCCCTAAATCACTTCAGGTTCCCTGGAAAGGGCATGGCCGACTTCCTTCCCCATCCATTCCTAATCTGCTGAGACTGATGACCTCACTGTTTGGTCCCTGCCCCCAAGTCAATCTACCAACCAACAAGTGTGCGATTCTGACAGTGCACCCACTGCTCTGCCCAGTGACCCTGCTGTACAACACGGCGTGTTTCCAGCCACAGATGTGCATCCTATTATCAGGCCACATACAGTTTGTGCTGGTCGCGATGGTATTCTAACACTACACCCAGCCTGCCTATTCAAAGTGGACCTTGATACCTCCCTCCCTACAAACTTAGAGTGGTCAAGGCCGCCATGGACAAACTGATGGGGGCAGGTATCGTCCGCCTATCAGATAGTGTCTCGCAGTTCCCTAAAAAGCTCCTCTTAAAGAATGACAAATCATGGCGCCTGTGTGGCTTCTACTGGTGCCCAGTGACCGAACTATTATAGACAGTTATCCAGTCGCTAACTTACAGGACTTCACTCAAATATTAGCTGACACCAAAAAATTCAGTGTTGTTGACTATAAAGCAGCATACCTCAAGATTCCCATGGTGGAAGAGGACATACCAAAGACAGCAGTCAATACATCTCTTGGACTCTCTGAGTTTTTCTATATGCCTTACAGATTAAAAAACGCCATACAAATGGACAATGTTTTATTGACAAAGTTCTGTTCAGTCTATGTTATCTATGTTATGCCTACATAGATGATGTCCTTATATTCTCACTGTCAGTGGAAGAGCAAGAGGCTCACTTACGACAAGTCCTTAACAGACTAACTGCTTGTGGGATCATCAATAACGAAGACAAAGTCAGTTACAGGAAGCTTGCGTGACATTCATTGGCCAATACGTAGATGCCTCAGGCACCTCCTGACACCATAGAAGACCAACCAGGTACGACTCTTGCCACCAGCCTCCACCTACCTAGAGTTGCAAAGACTTTTAGTCGTCATAAATTTCTATAGGAGACACATCCCGCATGTAGCTGAGACTCTCCTTCCTCTGACTGAAGTCCTGCATGGAAAGAATACTGCTGGAAAACGCTGCCTCAAGTGGACACATCCTATACAATCCACATTTGATAAAATCGAGGATGACTTGCTGCACGTGACTACACTGGCTCGTCTGTATCCCACCTCAGTATAACATGAGTGACCTCGCTATCGATGCCACGCTACAACAGGAGATAGCCAGTATTGCCCAGCCTTTGTGGTTTATCTCTCATAAACTTTCAGACACGCAGCGTAAGTGGTCAACCTTTGACTGTGAGCTACTCGCCATCTACGATCCCATCCACTAGTTTCAAGAAGAGGTAGAGGGCATACATCTTACCATTTACATGGATCACCGACTCCTGGCTGGCATGTTACGCAACCCATCTGAGGACTCCTCCCCAAGGCATTTTAAATATCCCGATTGCATTTCACAGTTCATGACTGGTGTGCGCTACGTCAAAGGTGCTGACAACATAGTCACAGACTATTTGTCACGCGTCGCTTCTTCCTGTGCCTGGCTTGATTATGACCATTTGCTGAGGTGCACAACACTGATCAAGACTTACACAACCTCCTTCGTGGCCCAGACACAGACCTCAAACTTGAGCAATGTACCATCCCTTGCTTCACCAAACCAGTTTGGTGTAATGTGTCCTGCGACTGGGTCTGACCAGTCATCCTGAAATCTTTTCGTAAACAAATCTTTGATCTCATCCACAATCTCACATACCCTGAGGTATGGCTCTCTATGCGTTTAGTGACAGTAAAGTTCTGTGTGGCCCCTCGTATGGAAAGACTGTGTCACATGGACCAGAGCGTGCATCCCATGCCAACAGAGCAAAACAGTCTGCCGCACCCAGTCCCCCCGCACCCAGTCCCCCCTTGGCAATTTCCTGATCCCCAAGGGAGGTTTCAACAGGTGCACATGGACATAATAGGACCATTTCCAATCTTGGATGGACAGTGTTACGTTATATCACTGACTGATAGAGTTATACAGTGGGTCGAGGCCACATTTACTGCTGATATATCTACTGATACTGTTGCCAAAGTTTTCATCAGCACGTGTATCACCCATTTTGGTTGCCCTGTGTCTCTCACTACTGACCAGGGCAGACAATTTGAGTCCTTTCTTTTCAATAAACT